>NC_073380.1:87583470-88270970 GCF_028641065.1 Leucoraja erinaceus | reverse complement strand
TCGGCCCGTGCGTTGCTGCTGCCTCACAGCGCCAGGGACATAGGTTTAGATCCTGACTCTGGGCGCTGTATGTACGGAGTCTTTTTCACCCCACTAGCGCCTTATCTGATGTTGATCTCACCCTTGCTGCTGAACAGACTGAGCACCAGCACCGAGTGCTCGCTCTGCCACCTCTCTCGGTTAAGTTTATTTTAACAGTGGGTCTCCACAGGGCCCACGGTTGAAGCCTCCGAAGCCTCGCGTGTATGTGTGAGTGTGCGCATGCGTGCGCGACCATCAAGATATTGTGGCCCCTCGGTCCCCCCCATGTTTTGATGATAGCGATTTCCATATCTGTGGAGTGATGTGCTGGCATTGGAGATAGTCCTGAGGAAGTTTTACGAGAATGATCCCAGGAATGTTGGATTAATGTTTGACGAGTGTTTGATGGCACTGGGCCTGCACTTGCTAAAGTTTGGGATGAGGGGGATCTCATTGAAATTTACCGAATAGTGAAAGGCCTGGAGAGAGTTAATGTAGAGAGGATGTTTCTACTAGTCACTGGATCTAGGACCAGAAGGCACAGCCTCAGAATAAAAAGATGTACCTTTAGAAAGGAGATGTGGTGGAATTTATTCAGTCAGAGGATGGGGAATCGATGGAATTCATTGCCACAGAAGACTGTGGAGGCCAAGTCATTGGGTGTTTTTAAAGCCGAGATTAACAGATTCTTGATTAGCAAGGTTGATGGTTAATGATGATAGAATGGAAATGTACCTAATTCTGCTCCTATGATACGAACCTATGAATTTATCAAGAAAAGAAGAGTTTTGGCCCGAAACGTTACCTATTTCCTTCGCTCCTTAGATGCTGCTGCACCGCTGAGTTTCTCCAGCATTTTTGTGTACCTTCGATTTTCCAGCATCTGCAGTTCCTTCTTGAATAATTTATCATGTCATCTGGCTTTGTTTATAAGACTGTAAGAAAAAGAGTGGGACCAAATAGATCTGAAAACTAGCTCCGCTGTTCGATATCTGCCTGGTCCTTTCCCTCCATTTTCCTGTCCATCCCATATGTCCCTTTGTTCCCTAAGAATCTAACATCAGTCATTTGGGACAGTGAGTATCAAAAGTTCACAACTCTTTGAATGATGACATTTCTCCTCTCCCCAATCTTAAATGACATCCCTCTGTAAAACTATTTTAGAAACATAGAAACATAGAAAATAGGTACAGGAGTAGGTCATTCGGCCCTTTAAGGCAGCACCGCCATTCAATATGATCATGGCTGATTATCCAGAATCAGTACCCTGTTCCCGCCATCCCAGGATTTAACCTGGTGAATCTACGCTGCATTCCCTCAATAACAAGAATGTCCTTCCTCAAATTAGGAGACCAAAACTGCACACAATACTCCAGCTGCTATATGATCAGCGCCCTGTACAACTGCAGTAGGACCTCCTTGCTCCTAAACGGAAATCCTCTCGCTATGAAGCTCAACATGCCATTAGCTTTCTGGCTTATGGGCCTGCATGCATATGGGCCTGTCCCACTTAGGCTATTTTTAGGCGACTGCCAGCAACTGTCACAGTTGTAGCAGGTCACCGAAAAAACGGTGACTGGTCTCCCCTTCGACATAAAATTTGAAATAGAATCATTACTTTAACAACAAAAAAAATGGTCAGCACCAGCGACAACCCACGTCACCCTGGCGGCAAATTATATCATCCTGGCATCATCCGACAACCTATGACAGCACCTACGTCAGGAGAAGTCAAGCTACGCTCATTGGCGTCAAGCCAACTGTCGCCGACTGTCGCCGAAAAGTTTTGATCATTTCAAAATTCAGCGGAGACCAGAAAAATGCTACGATTCGTTGGCCGATTGAGGAAGTTACTCACGACCATACCGGGAAAATCCCGGCGACCATGTGTTGACAGCCTAGTCGCCTGTAGTTGCCTAAGAACATCGCCTCAGTGAGACAGAGGCATTACTTTCAGTGACTGATGTACAAGGATATCTTGGTCTTGTTGTACCATTCCTTTTCCTAATCTGACACCATTCCGATAATAATGTGCCTTCTTGTTCTTGCCACCAAAGTGGATAACCTCATATTAATTAACATTATACTGCATCTGCCATGCATCTGCCCACTAACCCAACCTATCTAAGTCATCCTGCAGCCTCATAGCATCTATCTCTCAGCTCACACTGCCACCCAGCTTTGTGTCATATGCAAACTTGGAGATATTACATTTAATTCCTTTGTCTAAATCATTAATACATATTGTAAATAACTGGGAGGGTGGGGGGGGATGGGGAGAGGTCGGTGGGGGAGGGGGATGGTGGAAGGGTGGTGTGGGGAAGGAGGGGTGTGGGGAGAGGGTGGGTGTGGGGAAGGGAGGTGGGGGAGGGGGATGAGAGGGGGTTGTGGGGGAAGGGGGGTGGGGGAAAGGGGGGTGTTGGGAAGGGGGAGGTGTGGGAAAGGGGGGGACTTGTGGGAAGGGGATGCAGCTCGCACTCTGCAGCTCGCTCGTACCTGCAGCTTCAGCTTCGGCCTTATGCAGTAGCTCCCGGTCCCACTCCGACTTCACTCAGAGACTTGCGGTTCAACTTAACAGCTCCCGGCTCTGCCCGCACGCTGCTCATGGACTGAGCCCCACCTCTGGGATTTTATTTCCGGAAGGAGCGTTACCTTCATGGTGACTGACAGACGAGAAGACCAATCTGCTTATCGATAATTTTTTAAACCTACAGAACTTTTCTAATATTTCACCAATCAGAACAAAACCTGGTGCACTTGGAGCAGAGGAGAATGGTGAGTAAGGTCGCAAAAAATCCTGGCGATATAAGTTGCCGTTTTTGTGCAAATTTAAAAAACCGCAAACCTGAAGTTGTCAAGATGAGAGTCCTTTACAATCGGAGACAGGTGAATTTACAATGGGAAACAAGGAAATTGCAGGGCAGTTAAATGAGTACTTTGGTTCTGTCTTCACTAAGGAAGACACAAACAATCTACCAGAAATACTAGGGGTTCAAGGATCTAATGGCAGGGAGGAGCTGAAGGGAATTCACATTAGTCACAAAATGGTGTTAGGTAAACTGTTGGGACTGAAGGCAGATAAATCCCCAGGGCCTGATGGTCTGCATCCCAGATTACTCAAGGAGGTGGCCCTACAAATCGTGGAGGCATTGGTGATAATTTTCCAATGTTCTCTCAACTCTGGATCAGTTCCTGGGGACTGGAGGGTAAACTCATATTTTAAGAAAAGAGGGAGAGAGAAAACAGGGAATTATAGACCTGTTAGCCTTACATTGGTCGTTGGGAAGATGCTTGAGGCGATTGTTAAGATGTTATGGCAGCATGTTTGGACAGCAGTGGCAGGATCGGTCAAAGTCAGCATGGATTTATGAAGGGGAAAACATGCTTGACTAATCTTCTGGGATTTTTTGAGGATGTAACAAGTCGAATGGATACAAGAGAGCCAGTGGATGGGATGTATCTGGATGTTTAAAAAGCCTTTGACAAGGTCCCACACAGAAGATTAGTGTACTAAATTAAAGCACATGGTATTGGGGGAGGGTATTGACATGGATATAGAACTGGTTGGCAGACGGGAAGCAACGAGTAGGAATTAACGGGTCTTTTTCAGAATGGCAGGCAGTGACTTGTGGGGTGCCGCAAGGCTCGGTGCACGGACCCCAGTTATTTACGATATGTATTAATGATTTAGACGAGGGAATTAATTTTGACATCTCCAAGTTTGCAGATGACACAAAGCTGGGTGGCAGTATGAGCTGCGATGAGGATGCTATGAGGCTGCAGGGTGACTTGGATAGGTAAGGTGAGTGGGCAGATGCATGGCAGATGCAGTATAATCTGTCACTGAAAGTAAGCATGCAGGTACAGCAGGCAGTGAAGAAAGCTAATCGCATGTTGGTCTTCATTGCGAGAGGATTTGAGTTTAGGAGCAAGTAGGCCCTACTGCAGTTGTACAGGGCCCTGGTGAGACCGCACCTGGAGTATTGTGTGCAAGTTTGGTCTAATTTGAGGAAGGACATTTTTGCTATTGAGGGAGTCCAGCTTAGGTTCACCAGGTTAATTCCCGGAATGGTGGGACTGACATAGGATGAAAAAATGGGTTGACTAGGCTTGTATTGACTAAATTTAGAAGGATGGGAGGCAATCTTATAGAAACATATACAATTCGTAAAGGATTAGACTTAAAGGCTAGATGCAGGAACAATGGTACTAATGTTGGGTGAGTCAAGAACCAGGGGTCACAGCTTAAGGATAAGAGCTAGGCCATTGACTGAGATGAGGAATACCTCTTTACCCAGAGAATTCTCTACCACAGAAGGATGTGGAGGCCAATACACTGGATGTTTTCAAGAGAAAGTTAGATTTAGCTCTTAGGGCTAAAGGAATTAAGGGATATGGGGAAAAAGCAGGAACAGGGTACTGATTTTAGATGATCAGCTATGATCACATTGAATGGCGGTGTTGGCTCAAAGGGGCGAATGGCCTACTATTTTTCTATGTTTCTATGGATGATAGAGATCTTTGTGGCTGCTCAAGCATTCAACAAGGTCATGATTAATCCAATCATGCATTTAACTCCGCCTTACAGCCTGTTCCCCATAACTCTCGATTCCTGTATCGTCCAAAAAAGCGAGTGTGCCCGAACTCATTCATTGACGGCCTTCACAGCTGTCCAGGGCCAAGAATTCCAAAGGTCATCAATCAGCTAAGAGAAAAAAACTTCTCTCCATCTCCACCCTCAATGACTGCCTCTTTATTCTGATACCATGCCACCTAGTTTGAAATAAGCTTACCAGAAAAAGAAACATCCTGTCAACATCCACCCTGTGAAGTCTCCACAGAATCCTACATGTTTTAGTACAATCCCCTTTCACTCTTCAAAATATCCATGACTATTGGCCCAACATGCTTAATCATGCCTGGTCCTGATGGTATACCCAGTCGTGTTCTAAAAACCTGTGCGGACCAACTGGCTGGAGTTTTTACAGACATTTTCAGCCTCTCACTTCTGAGGTCTGAGGTTCCCACCTGCTTTAAAAGGGCATCTGCAATACCGGTTCCCAAGAGGAGCAAGGTGACGTGCCTCAATGACTATGGACCTGTGGCACTAATGTCTGTGGTGATGAAGTGCTTTGAGAGGTTGATTATGACGCATATCAACTACCTTGACAAGAACCTGGACCCACTGCAGTTCGCTTACCGCCACAACAGATCAACGGTGGATGCGATCTCACTGGCTCTCCACTCCGCTCTGGACCACTTGGACAACAAAAACTCATATGTCAGGCTGTTATTCATAGACTACAGCTCGGTATTTAATACCATCATTCCCTCCAAGCTGGTTACCAAGCTCTCAGATCTGGGTCTCTGCGCATCCCTCTGCAATTGGATCCTCGACTTTCTCATCCACAGACCACAGTCTATCCGTATTGGTGGAAATGTGTCATCCTCGATAACAATCAGCACTGGAGCACCTCAAGACAGTTTGCTCAGCCTCCTGCTGTACTCACTCTATACTCATGACTGCGTATCTGAACATAGTGCGAACTCCATCATCAAGTTCGCCGACGACACCACTGTTGTGGGACGAATCACAGATGGTGACGAGTCCGAGTATAGAGTGTCAAGAACTTCAAATTCCTGTGCGTGCATATTTCCGAAGATCTTTCCTGGTCCCAGCATACTGATGCAATTATAAAGAAAGCACATCAGTGCCTCTACTTCCTGAGAACATTACGGAGAGTTGGAATGTCAAAGAGGACTCTCTCGAACTTCTACAGGTGCACAGTAGAGAGCATGCTGACCGGTTGCATCGTGGCTTGGTTCGGCAACTTGAACGTCCAGGAGCGGATAAAAATGCAGAAAGTTGTGACCACTGCCCAGTCCATCATCGGCTCTGACCTCCCCACCATCGAAGGGATCTATCGCAGTCGCTGCCTCAAAAAGGCTGCAAACATCATCAAGGCAACGTTTCGGGTCGAGACTCTGAAGAAGGGTCTCGACCTGAAACGTTACCTATTTCCTTCGCTCCATAGATGCTGCCTCACCCGCTGAGTTTCTCCAGCATTTGTGTCTACCATTGCACTTTATCTGTTTATTTATGTGTATATATATGGTCTATGCTATAAAGACACACTGAACTATTCTGTATTTATGCTTACAATATTCTGTTGTGCTGCAGCAAGCAAGTGTTTCATTGTCCTATCTAGGACACATGACAATAAACTTTCTTGACTTGACTTGACTTGAATCATTCCTCAGAATGCAACTCTTCGGCACTAATCTTTTCTGATCTTCCTCAAGAATAAGAAAATGTGCAGTGATGCTGGAAACGTAGAGGGAAATTGGAAAGCTTTTTTCAAAGATTAAGCTTTGACATGATGGGCAGAAAGTTCAGTCTCTTTGCTTTGATACTCTATGGTTCTATTATATTGTTCCATGAGCTGTCCATTGGAGGTGCGTAGAGCACACAGACATCTGTGGTGTTGTTTATGAGTTATGTTTAAATCCCTGTAAGGCAATAGGGGGAATTAATTATTCAATTAAATAAATCAAGAGCTAAAACGGTAATGGTGACCATGAAATGGCCAGAATGTTGTTAGAGCTAATCTGGTTCATTACTATAGTTTAGTTTAGAGATACAGCGCGGAAAAAAGGCCCTTCGGCCCACCAAGTCCGTACCGACCAGCGATCCCCGCACATTACACAAGCCTACACACACTAGGGACAATTTACACTTATACCAAGTATACAAAACCAAGCCAATTGACCTACAAACATGTATGCCTTTGGAGTGTGGGAGGAAACTGAAGATCTCTGAAAAAACCCACGCGGTCCCTTGGAAAACGTACAAACTCTGTACAGACAGCGCCTGTAGTCAGGATTGAACCCAGGTCTCTGTCACTACAAGCATTGTAAGGCAGCAACTCTACCGCTGCACCACTGTGCTGCCCTTAAGTGACCCTAAAGGAAGGAAGTCTTATACCGTTATCCAGGCTGGATTAGGTGTGGACTCCAGTGGACTATGTGGACTAGATGTGACTCCAGGGTTACACCTTCCTTCTGACATGGTTAACGATTTCAAAGGGTGTTGATGTTTCAGAGAGGGTAGGGAAGAGAAATTACTCTGCAATGGAGAGTTGAGAATAAAATGGACAGCCAGCAGCAGCTGGGATTGACTTTGTTGGAGCACATAAGGCCAAGAGGAGATGAACTAGAGTTGTTTAAGTTCATGCAGTGTTAAGTAAATCGAATAGAGAGGAAAATACACCTGGTGCTGATTCTCAGAGGGCACAAATTTAAGGGGAATGACTAAAGGATCAGAAGCGGCTTTAGGATAAATCTTTTCATGTAAATACCTGAAACAGCATATATTGTCAGGATATAGGGAATGGACAAAGGCGTGGACTGTTCCTCAATGATAGACTGGTTAAAGTCCATGTGTAACGCTTCTTAATAGACTGTTTTATGTACAGTGATCATATAGGATATGGGAGGCCAGACTTACAAACACCAATAATAGGCAGGTTCTCATGCACAGTACTCTTCACCAGGGAACTGAACATTCAATATTCAGGATGGATAGACAGAAAGGAAAAGGAGGTGGGGTAGCGTTGCTGGTTAGAGAGGAGATTAACGCAATAGAAAGGAAGGACATTAGCTTGGAGGATGTGAAATCGATATGGGTAGAGCTGCGAAACACTAAGGGGCAGAAAACGCTAGTGGGAATTGTGTACAGGCCACCTAACAGTAGTAGCGGAGTTGGGGATGGCATCAAACAGGAAATTAGAAATGCGTGCAACAAAGGTAAAACAGTTATAATGGGTGACTTCAATCTACATATAGATTGGGTGAATCAAATTGGCAGGGGTGCTGAGGAAGAGGATTTCTTGGAATGTATGCGGGATAGTTTTCCAAACCAACATGTAGATGAACCAACGAGAGAGCAGGCTATTCTAGATTGGGTATTGAGTAATGAGGATGGGTTAGTTAGCAGTCTTGTTGTGCGTGGCCCCTTGGGCAAGAGTGACCATAATATGGTTGAGTTCTTCATTAGGATGGAGTGTGACATTGTTAATTCAGAAACAAGGGTTCTGAACTTAAAGAAAGGCAACTTTGAGGGTATGAGACATGAATTGGCCAAGATAGACTGGCACAGTTCTGCGGCACTATATACATATCTATAAAAAGACAATGGATGAATAGAGTGAATAAATAGGATTCCTATATACAGTATGGGTTATTGCACATAATTTAAAAAAATAAAAAAATAAAAAATAAAAAAAAGGGTTGACGGTGGATATGCAATTGAAGGCATTTAAAGACTGCATGGATGAACTACAACAATTGTTCATCCCAGTTTGGCAAAATAATAAATCAAGGAAGGTAGCACATCCGTGGATAAGAAGGGAAATCAGGGATAGTATCAAAACAAAAGATGAAGCATACAAATTAGCCAGAAAAAGCAGCCTACCAGAGGACTGGAAGAAATTCAGAATCCAGCAGAGGAGGACAAAGGACTTAATTAGAAAAGGGAATAGATTATGAAAGAAAACTGGCAGGGAACATAAAAACTGACTGCAAACGTTTTTATTGATATGTAAAGAGAAAAAGATTAGTTATAACAAATGTATGTCCCTTGCAGTCAGAAACAGGTGAATTGATCATGGGGAACAAGGACATGGCAGACCTATTGAATAACTACTTTGATTCTGTCTTCACTAAGGAAGACATAAATAATCTGCTGGAAATAGCAGGGGACCGGGGGTCAAATGAGATAGAGGAACTGAGTGAAATTCAGGTTCGTCGGGAAGTGGTGTTAGGTAAATTGAATGGATTAAAGGCCAATAAATCCCCAGGGCCAGATAGGCTGCATCCCAGAGTGTTTAAGGAAGTAGCCCCAGGAATAGTGGATGCATTAGTGATAATTTTTCAAAACTCTTTAGATTCTGGAGCAGGTCCTGAGGATTGGAGGGTAGATAATGAAACCACACTTTTTAAAAAGAGAGGGAGAGAGAAAATGGTGAATTACAGACCAGTTAGTCTAACATCTGTAGTGGGGAAAATGCTAGAGTCAGTTATTAAAGATAGGATAGCAGCACATTTGGAAAGTGGTGACATTATTGGACAAAGTCAGCATGGATTTATGAAAGGTAAATCATGTCTGACGAATCTTATAGAATTTTTCGAGGATGTAACTAGTAGAGTGGATAAGGGAGAACCAGAGGATGTGTTATATCTGGACTCTCAGAAGGCTTTTGACAAGGTCCCACATAAGAGATTAGTACAAACTTCAAACGGTATTGGGGGTTCAGTATAAATGTGGATAGAGAACTGGCTGGCAGATAGGAAGCAAAGAGTAGGAGTAAACGGGTGCTTTTCAGAATGGCAGGCAGTGACTAGTGGGGTACCGCAAGGCTCAGTGCTGGGATCCCAGCTATTTACAATATATATTAATGATTTGGACGAGGGAATTGAATGCAACATCTCCAAGTTTTCGGATGACACAAAGCTGGGGGGCAGTGTTAGCTGTGAAGAGGATGCTGGGAGACTGCAAGGTGACTTGCATAGGTTGGGTGAGTGGGCAAATGCATGGCAGATGCAATATAATGTGGATGAATGTGAGGTTATCCACTTTGGTGACAAGAACAGGAAAGTAGACTATTATCTGAATGGTGGCCGATTAGGAAAGGGGAGATGCAACGAGACCTGGGTGTCATGGTACACCAGTCATTGAAAGGAGGCATGCAGGTGCAGCAGGCAGTGAAGAAAGCGAATGTATGTTAGCATTCATAGCAAAAGGATTTGAGTATAGGAGCAGGGAGGTTCTACTGCAGTTGTACAGGGTCTTGGTGAGACCACACCTGGAGTATTGTGTACAGTTTTGGTCTCCTAATCTGAGGAAATACATTCTTGCCATAGAGGGAGTACAGAGAAGGTTCACCAGACCGATTCCTGGGATGGCAGGACTTTCATATGAAGAAAGACTGGATAGACTCGGCTTCTACTCGCTGGAATTTAGAAGATTGAGGGGGGATCTTATAGAAACTTACAAAATTCTTAAGGGGTTGGACAGGCTAGATGCAGGAAGATTGTTCCCGATGTTGGGGAAGTCCAGAACAAGGGGTCACAGTTTAAAGATAATGGGGAAGTCTTCTAGGACCAAGATGAGAAAAACATTTTTCACATAGAGAGTGGTGAATCTGTGGAATTCTCTGCCACAGAAGGTAGTTGAGGCCAGTTCATTGGCTATATTTAAGAGGGAGTTCAATGTGGCCCTTGTGGCTAAAGGGATCAGAGGGGTATGGAGAGAAGACAGGTATAGGATACTGAGTTGTATGATCAGCCATGATCATATTGAATGGCGGTGCAGGCTCGAAGGGCCGAATGGCCTACTCCTGCACCTATTTTCTATGTTCCTATGTTGCTATGTTTCTATAAAACTATGCAGGCAGAGATCAATCATTAACAAAAGTTAATGGGTTCCCCAAACTCTTTCCTGCATGATCACATTATTCTTGTACATTCCTTTTTTATTAAACTGCTGGTAGTTCCTTGCTGATCAGTAACACTCCACCTGGACTGTATTCAGACAAACATATATCACAATTTACTTGCTGTTATCAACTCCTAACACCTACACTGTCTTTTCCCAATCTACCTTCTGCAAACCAGTCACCTGAGGGCTGTCAAGGCTAAAGACGTCATGTCATCATTTGGGGGAATTGTTAGTTTCCAACTTACAGACAATTCATTTCATGGATAGTTCTCAGGAATTGAACCCTTACATGAACCAGGGACCCTTGTATTCATGCTAACTAGATGTCAAACATTCCGAGAACACAAGTAAATAGGAATAAGAGTGGACCGACAGGCCTCTCAAGCCCTCCCCACCATATGTGTACCTCTCTTGATGTATCCAAGTGAGAATTAGATATAGCTCTTAGGGCTAATGGAATCAAGGGATATGGGGAGAGGGCAGGGACTGGGTACTGATTTTGGATGATCATCCATGATCATATTGAATGGTGGTGCAGGCTCGAAGGGCCGAATGGCCTACGCCAGCACTTATTTTCTATGTTTCTATTCAATATAATCATGGTTGATTTATCCCACAGCTCCAACTCTTATTCCGTGCCAATTCCCTGTAACCCTATGATGTTCGATTTTTCCAAACTCTATCTCTAGGTTAAATATATCAAGTGATCTGCCCCCCCCCCCCCCCCCCCCCCCCCCACCCTCAGGGAGAGAGAATTCCAGGGATTGACTCCGGAATTCTCTGTTCCCTGAGGAAATAAATTATTACACACCTTAGTTTAAAATGAACAGGCCTTTATTTTGTAAATATGTCCCCTTGTTCATGACTCACAGTAATTCCATCTACATCGTTCACATGGCCAAGTGTGTAAAATCACATGAAGAAAACTTGTTTTTATACATAACAGGACCATTAATCAATCGCTCCTGATTTATACATCATCCACTCTTTAGGAACATAGTTTGTTGCATTTTTAATTTCCCCACCTTTATCCTTAGATTAATCGAAATAATATCTGAAATCCCTTGTGTTCTCTGTGTTTTTATGTTGTTTTTGATAGAAATATTATTTTAATCAGTGCAGTGGGTGGTACTGCTGTCTACAGGGTTTGACCTTCTCAGATGCTGTTGGTGTGGAGTTTCACATTCTCTCTCTGACTGTGTGGGTTTCCCTGAGGTGCTTCAATCTTCTCCCACATCCCGACCATGTGCTGCTAAACTAATAGGCTGCTGTAATTTACCTGTAGTGTCAGAGCGAGTAGTAAGTGGATCAGTGTTGTGGGGATGACGAGAGCGAATAAGTTGCAGAGAAATAAGTGGGGGAAAGGGAACCGGTGGGATTGCTCTACTAGGACCTGGCAAGGACCCAAGGGGCCAAACAACCTCATTCTATGTTGTAATATGTAAATCACTTAACACAGGCATAACTGGTGGACCCCACAAGACCAGGCAAGGCTTCATTCAGGATAGACGATAAAAGAGCAAGCAAACCGACCCGAAATTCTGGCACGTGTCAGATTTTGCACTGGAGAAGCTTTGTTCATGCAGTTCCCAGTACAAAATCATTTCCAGAATTCCTGCCAAGCACTGTCTCAGACTGAAATAATAAAAGGATATGGCAGAAGAAGGAAGAAAATAGGCAAAGAAACATGCTGTTATGGGCATAACATTAACCTGTGCCAGGCCCAATTAAAGTTCCGCTGGTACATCACCCAGATCCCATCCTTGTAGATTAATAGGCACCCTTGAGAAAGCAGAAGCTCTCTCTTTACAGCACTCCTTTCTGGCCTCACTGTACATGGCTGAATGCCCCAAAAAACAGCTTGCATTTTTATAGCATCTTTAATATAGTCATCAAATCATACCGCACATTAGCAGGCCCTTTCACCCTTCACATTCATGCTCGCCATTAGGAAGTCATGTACCTGGAGGCATAAGGGACTGCAAGCGCTGGAATCTTAAACAAAAGACTGCTGGAGAAACAGCAGCCTCTGTGGAAGAAGATGGAGTGATGAGATTTCAGGTCAGGACTCATGTACCTGTCTTCGTGATTCAAGCACTCATTCAGATAGTTCTGAGAGTGTTGAGATCGGTCCTGTTCACAGGACGTGCGAACAAATCACCAGCAGGGTAAAAACAAATCTCAGATCCCTCTAGACTTCTTACCCCTCAACTTAAACTTGTGCCATATAATTTTAGATGCCCCCATTACGGGGTAGTGTTTTGCAGTATATCCACCTGTAATAGTTGTGTACAACTGGGCGGGACAGTAGTGCAGTGGTAGAGTTGCTGCCTCACAGCACCAGAGACCCACGTTTAATCCTGACTATGGGTGCTGCTGCCTGTACAGAGTTTATTGGTTCCCCCGTGACCATATGGGTTTTCTTTGGGTGCTCCGGTTTCCTCTCACACTCCAAAGATGTACAGGTTAGTAGGTTAGTTGGCTTCTCTATTGTAGATTGTAAATTGTCCCTAGTGTGTAGGACAGTGCTAGTGTACAGGGTGATGACTGGTCGGCATGAACCCGATGGGCCAAAGGGCTTGTTTCTGCACTGTATCTCTAAAGTCTAAAGTTTAAACTATCAGATTAACCATTGAGCTCCAATGACCTCTCTTGGACCCACAATACCTCAACTCTGGTCAAGAAGGCTCACCAGCGTCTCTTCTTCCTGAGGAGACTGAAGAAGGTCCATCTGTCTCCTCAGATTCTGGTGAACTTCTACCGCTGCACCATCGAGAGCATCCTTACCAACTGTATCACAATATGGCATGGCAACTGCTCTGTCTCCGACCGGAAAGCACTGCAGAGGGTGGTGAAAATTGCCCAACGTATCACCGGTTCCTCACTCCCCTCCATTGAGTCTGTCCAAAGCAAGCGTTGTCTGCGAAGGGCGCTCAGCATCGTCAAGGACTGCTCTCACCCCAACCATGGACTGTTTACCCTCCTACCATCCGGGAGACGCTACAGGTCTCTCCGTTGCCGGACCAGCAGGTCCAGGAACAGCTTCTTCCCTGCGGCTGTTACATTACTTAACTCTGTACCTCGGTGATTGCCAGTCACCCCCCCCCCCCGGACACTCCTACCCCCAGGAAAGAAATTGCACTACAATGACTGTATGTACATATATATATATTTATTGTTCATATTCTATGTTCGCTCTTCTGGGGAGATGCTAACTGCATTTTGTTGTCTCTGTACTGTACACTGCACAATGACAATAAAGATTTGAATCTGAATCTGAATCTGAGCCGCATCATTCCAAGGAAAACAATTCCAGCCCATCCATGTAACTGAAATATGAACTGTTAATATTGTGATATTTCAAAACACTTCTCATGAGCAAATATCAGCAAAGCTGAGCCATAACCTGATTGCATGGGGAGATTTTGTTGGTGTTTTTTAGAGGAAGAACAGAGAGCTAGGGCCATATAGGGAGAGGACTTTGAAGTTTACGGGTTTGACCGTTGACAGTACAGGAGCCCAACACTGGTGGTACATTAAAATTTGGGGATCCACAAGAGACCGGAATCACACAGAGATCTCACAGGGTTCGACCATTGATCACCAGTTCACATGTTATCCCATTTTCTCATCCACTCCCTACACACTAGGGGCAATTTAAAGAGGGAAATTAACCTACAAACCTGTACGTCTGAGATGTGGAAGTAAACAGATGTGCCAAGAGAACGATCTTTAATCTGACTTTATCGGACATTATCTTGGAGTTGTACCTTGATCCCTTTTCTGTACCCTGTGGACGGCTCGATTGTAATCATGAATAGTCTTTTCTTTGACGGGATAACGCAACAAAAGATTTTAACGTGGCAATAATAAACAAAATTAAACTAAACATGGTCACGAGAAGAACATGCAAACTCCATCCAGACAGCATTCAAGGTCAAGATCAAACCCAGGCCTCTAGCGGTGTCAGTCAGCAGCACTACCAACTGCACCACTGTGCCATTACAAGGATTAGAGGTTCCTGCACAGTGAGGGAGAGATCATGGAACAATGACGACAAAGGATAGAATTTTAAAATGAAGCTCCCTGATGGACTACAAGCCAACATGGGTCATTGGGATAATTGGGGAACAGGACATTGACTCATAGTCATACAATGTTGGAACAGGCCCTTCGACCCAACCTGCCCATGCCAACCAGCATGCCCCATCTACACTAGTCCCACTTCCGCGTTTGGCCCATATCCCTGTAACCCTATCCTATCCTTGTACGTGTCCAAATATTATTTAAATGGTGTGATAGTACCTGCTTCAACTACCTCCTCTGGCAGCTTGTTCCATATACCCACCACCCTTTGTGTAAAATAGTTGCCCTTCAGGTTCTTATTAAATCTCTTCCCCCTCGCCTTAAACCTATGTCCCCTGGTTCTGATTCCCCTGCTCTGGGAAAAGGAGCCTGTGTATTTACCCTATCTATTCCTTTCACGATATTATTCAGCGCTATAAGATCACCCCTCATCCTCCTGCGCTCCAAGCCTGGAGTAAGTTGAAGTAGCAGAACAGCGGTACACATTGGTGCTGGTGATCCATCTTTCTCTGAACTGTCCTGGCTGCAGATAGGATGCACCTCTTATTTGATTTAGCAGGCAGTCCTCAATAAGATAAATACTCTCATTTCACTATTGCAATAACCCATGGACTGGGCTAGTTGAAAGGCATTGGTTCTTTCCCAGTGTCACAATGAGACCAGCTTGAATTGCTGCAAAGGAGACAATTTAACCTTTAAAAGTAGTTAATTAGGTTTAAAAATAAACAGAAATCTGACTATATCACCAACTGGGTAAGTTTTACCAAATGTTCTTTCTTCCCAAGTCTGAGGGGGCAATATTGCCATCTAGTGACTGAGAGAAATAGATACAAAATGCTGGAGTAACTCAGCATGTCAGGCAACATTTCTGGAGAAAAGGGATAGGTGACATTTTGGGTCGGAACCCTTCTTCAGACGTTTTGCCCCTAAACGTCACCTATTCCTTTTCTCCAGCGATGCTGCCGAACCCGCTGAGTTAATCCAGCATTCTGTGTGCATTTTCAATGCAAACCAGCATCTACTGTACCGTCCTACACATAGTGACTGGGAAAGACAGGTTTAATTTCTACAGCAGGAGCTCCTCAATGCAACTACTGGCATGTGCCATGATGTCTCACATAAATCAAGGACTACAGAATGGTTGCTGCATGAAAGGAGGAGATTTGGCCCATTGACCCTGTACCAACTCTTGTGGACGAGAAATCCTGTTCATCCTACTCTCCACATGCCCTTCTAATTCTTTCCGCTCAGATACTTATCCAGCTCACTCCCGAATGATACCATTGAACCTTGACCACTCTCCCCGTCAGTGGATTTTAGATCCTGGTCACTCAAAGGGCTAAATTATTCATCCTCACCTCACATTGATTTTGGTCCTTTCACCATTTATTTTAATTCTGTTTCTTCAGTCCTCTGTCGTTGGGAACAGCTTCTCTCTATTTGCTCTGAATATTTTCTTTGTGACTTATAGACCACTATATCAGATCCCCTTACAACCTTTATTTTAAAGAGACCAATAGCAGACTATTCAGTCTTCCCACAGTTATCCACCCCTGGAATCTCTCCAGTAAATCTCCTCTACACCCTCTCAAAAACCTTCACTGCTCAACTTAATTCTGGTTCACAGAACTTAACACATCTTATTATTGTTTCAGAGGTACTGGAGCAAAAACACATCCTCTTGCCACAGAGACTGTCACTGTACAATTTGCAGCGAGGGTTATACAAAAGGTTACAGGCAATTGTATCTGGAACCCTGTTCGGCTCAAGTGAAATCACACTACATATACATATGAGTGTGAGATAAAGAATACCACCACTTCAATTGCAACCCAAAGGTTTTGCCAACACATTGTCTTCTCCTATCTATATTCTGCCTAGTAAAGTACTGGACTAGCTTAGCCATACTCATGGTTCACATGTCAGCCATTGTTTAGTATAACATTTTCATTTGCTTAATTTCTCCTGTGTGATCAGTTATATAACCATATAACCATATAACAATTACAGCACGGAAACAGGCCATCTCGGCCCTACAAGTCCGTGCCGAACACATTTTTTTTTCCCCTTAGTCCCACCTGCCTGCACTCATACCATAACCCTCCATTCCTTTCTCATCCATATGCCTACCCAATTTATTTTTAAATGATACCAATAAACCTGCCTCCACCACTTCCCCTGGGAGCTCATTCCACACCGCCACCATTTTCGGCTTAAAGAAGTTCCCCTTCATCGTATCCCTAAACTTCTGTCCCCTTATTCTGAAGTCATGTCCTCTTGTTTGAATCTTCCCTATTCTCAAAGGGAAAAGCTTGTCCACATCAACTCTGTCTATCCCTCTCATCATTTTAAAGACCTCTATCAGGTCCCCCCTTAACCTTCTGCGCTCCAGAGAATAAAGACCTTATTTCGAAGCTGACACCAACTTGTGCCAAGGTGTTTTTTGTTGTCAGTTAGGGCCAAATGAGATCAAAGGGTTTGTCCATATCTTCATGAAGGCACATTATGTAGTGCAATGCCTTTCCAAACCACAGATACAGAAGAGAGGTTGCTGAATCAACAGAGCAGGACTAGGTGAACATAAATACAAACAAGTCAACAGGAATGGAATGGACACATGGAAAAGGTGAACCCAGTAGCTCTCCCATGTCCCCACATCATTAAACTGAGCATAGGCTGGGAAGTCAAGAAGCCAGATCAGCTTCTAACTTCTAAACAACTAGTGACTTATTGCCATAGCTTGCAATTAGATCACCAAATATGCAACGTATAGCAAGAGACATTGGTTCCAAAACAACCCAGTGAAAAGCCATTCTGAATGATTACTATCAATATTGAGCCGCTTGCAAACTCCAAGTCCAATCAAAAGACAAAGTGTTGGGTGAGGCTAGGAAGAGGAATTGGGGTCAATCTGAATCCATTCATGAATCTAGATTCAGCCAATGATATAGCTGCAGTAATTCTGCCATTAGGTGGCAGTAGCGCACCATGTGCGGATGGACACAAGCGGCATCTAGTGGTGAGTCTTAACAAAACAACAGATCAATCCAATTAAATCTATGAGGTGATTATGGATCTAATAATTCCAGACACCAGGCAGCCTACAAAACAGGTGTGAATCATTACATAGCAGTTATGCTTTCAAACCTCCACCACTCCCCTGCACTCCTGTGAGTCCTCCAAGCTCTCCATTACAGGCCTCTTGTGCATTCCCAATCACCATTGGTCAACTCTTGGAGGCCAAACTTCCAGCTGCCAGGACTAAGCTCCTGACTTGCCTCCCAATGCCATTGAACCATTCGTTGCTTATTTAAGCCACTTGTACCTCTTCAACAATCTTCTGGAGGACTCTTCCAATATCTCCTTGTGTGTCGAATTTTGTCTCATCCTCCTCTGGAACACTTTAAGGCATCGCATTGTTATTTGTAAATGTAAGTTAATGCAAATCCCCTAAAAGGGGCCGTAAGAAGAATTTTTCAGGTTCACAACTCTAAAAACAGTGAATAATTTGCTCATCGGGTATTCGTCTCGTTAACACGATCTATTCACAATATTAAAAATTCAGTTTGTGATGCTGCCATCATTTAAGTTGGTTATTTACAATATAGAAAGTGGCTACTCAGCCAATCGAGTTGATGTTGACTCTTGGAACACACACCAATTCCATTCTCCACTTATCTCCCGTATTCTATTCATTCAAATGCCCATCAGTTCCCTATCCCAATTCTCCTGCCGCCCACACACATTAGTAATTTGCAGAAACCAATGAACTATCCAAAATATTGTTGAGATGTTGCAAAAAAACACAGCATCCAGAGGAACCTAGAGGGCCACAGGGAGACATCTGAGATCAGATTAGAATCCAGGCCTCTGGAACTGTGAGGCAGCTATGCTGACGGCTGTGGCTGTGTGCTACCCCTCTTAGTTTTTGATTCCCATTCTGCTGCCATTTCTTCATCTCTGCGTGCATAGTGTCAAAAAATATATATTTGCCTAATTATGTTATTTATCTGAGATTTACCTACTTCTTACCAGAGAATTCCCATGGAAATTCAAAAAGTTTTGCTCCATTCTCAAAGATGTTGCCTACTTTTTTTCTCAAACAATAGGACCGTGAGATAGAAATATGCACTCTGTCCCATGTGTTGCAATATGCACTCTGTCCCATGTATTGAAGCATTACATTGTACTGTTCATTCATAAACATCCTTCATGGTGTTCAGTTGGCTTGACAGTGGAAGCATAACACAACACACAAACAATGGTTGTAGTTGGCTGCCTAATGTCTTGTCAATGTTTCTGTGTGTCCCGGATAACCCGTGAAAAACAGGTCAACATATTTAACCAATTCATTAAAAAATGAATATAATACAAAGAACATTGAAACATAGAAAAATAGGTACATTCGGAGTAGGCCATTCGACCCTTCGAGCCAGCGCCGCCATTCAATATGATCATCTAAAATCAGTACCCTGTTCCTGCTTTTTTCCCCATATCCCTTAAATCCTTTAGCCCGAAGAGCTAAATCTAAATTTGATTGAAACAGAATTAACTGATGTTCATCAATATTAATTGAAGTGAAAACAAACCACAAAATGTTTTATTGAAGATTGATGATTATGCCACACTTGATCCAAAGCAAAGCTGAGGGGCCAGATATGAAGTACTGTGTATCCAGGCCTTTGGTTCAGGTTGTTAGAAAACACCACCGGACCCAGAGTGAAACAAGAGATCAAGTGCACCCGCAACTTGCCTCTAGATTGTTGCATGTTGCTGCATTATAGAACAAGGGTGTGGAAATCCAACATATTCTGACATATGAACACTCAGCAGTTCCCTGTTCAGCATGATCCAGTCCCTTACTGCAGCAGGTGTGTAACACATACAGCAAAGGATAAGTATCCCCTGCATAGTTTCTTTGTGAAGTCCACCAGATGCACAATGTTCTGCTGAGTAATTGATGTTTTTGGAGTTATGATGCCCAGTTCAGAACAGTGGACAGAGCTCTCTGTTCAAGACCAGCACGGGTTGACATCCTCTAAGAAATTTGATGGATTAACCTCAAAACATTCTGCAAAGGAAGTGATCAGAATGATCGCAAGTCCCTTAAGTCTGTACTGTCATTCGGGACCAACCTGAACTCCTTCCTCATCTCCATGTATTTGCCTCCATCCCCAGAATCCTACTTGTTGAGTTCCTCTAGCAGTTTGTTTTTACAAAAATGTGTGGAATTCCCTGCCACAGAGGGCAGTGGAGGCCAAATCACTGGATGGATTTAAGAGAGAGTTAGATAGAGCTCTAAGGGCTGGTGGAATCAAGGGATATGGGGAGAAGCCAGACACGGGTTATTAACCATATAACCATATAAAAATTACAGCACGGAAACAGGCCATCTCGGCCCTACAAGTCCGTGCCGAACAACTTTTTTTTCCCTTAGTCCCACCTGCCTGCACTCATACCATAACCCTCCATTCTCTTCTCATCCATATGCCTATCCAATTTATTTTTAAATTATACCAACGAACCTGCCTCCACCACTTCCACTGGAAGCTCATTCCACACCGCTACCACTCTCTGAGTAAAGAAGTTTCCCCTCATATTACCCCTAAACTTATGTCCCTTAATTCTGAAGTCATGTCCTCTTGTTTGAATCTTCCCTATTCTCAAAGGGAAAAGCTTGTCCACATCAACTCTGTCTATCCCTCTAATCATTTTAAAGACCTCTATCAAGTCCCCCCTTAACCTTCTGTGCTCCAGAGAATAAAGACCTAACTTATTCAACCTATCTCTGTAACTTAGTTGTTGAAACCCAGGCAACATTCTAGTAAATCTCCTCTGTACTCTCTCTATTTTGTTGACTGGGGACGATCAGCCATGATCGCAATGAATGGCGGTGCTGGCTCGAAGGGCCGAATGGCCTCCTCCTGCACCTATTTTCTATGTTTCTATGTCTCTGTTTCTATGGTTGTTCCATTTGCTATCATTAAAATGCTCCAGTTGGATGATGTTGGAAAATTAGATGCTTTTGCTTAGCCGTATGATTTTTGAAATTAAATAAACTGCATGTTTCTTTCCATTAACTTCAAATTACTTTTATGTCTCGTGGTGTTCCAAAATTATTCTCACAAGATATTCATTGGATGGAAATATATTTGTTGTTTATATTGGCAGATCCTTTTCTGAATATTCATTTAGCCACGTGTGTAGTGTTCAGGGAGCCCCATTTTATTGGTAGGAACCAGTCTCTTGATCAGATCACTGAACAGTGGCTCTGCTGAATATTCCTGTGGTTCATCAGTCATTCCACAACACAGTGCTTAATCGTAGTCAACATTCTGCCTAAAACCAGTAAAATCCAATGAGCTGCTCGTGACCTCGACCCGAAACGCCACCTATTCCTTTTCTCCAGAGATGCTGCCTGACCCGCTGAGTCACTCCAGCTTTTTGTGTTTATCTTCGAGCTGCTCACTCATCAGATTCTCTGCTTATCAACAAATTATGCCACGGTTTGTGAAAAAGCACAATTACACACAGTAAAAATGGGAGTGATTTATTTCAGAGAGTCCCTTGAAAGACACAATTACTTGGTTCTGACAAACACTATATTTTTGTGTGTTGGGTGAAGTTCAGTTCCCTGTTACAAACGGTGAACATATCAAAGCAATTTCCAGGAGCCAGTGCATGTCCTCAGCAAGCCCTGGTACTTAATACAATGTTCGATTGATATCCAGCGTCTGTCATTCAATTACCTTCAGCTGTTGACGATGAAATTTCACAAGAGGCTCATCTGCTGAGATGTTTTACTGGTAGCTATTCACCTTCTGCAGGAGATTAAATAAATTGGAAGGAGCCCACGACTGAGCAAATTGTACAAGTTCAGTTTCAAGCAGAAGACCAAAGGGTATTCTCCAGGTCTATGCTTTATGATCACAATAATAATTTTATGATGTTTCAGCCCAGTTTACCTCATAACTCTCTGGAATACCCATTGGGCTTGAGGAGGAGCAATGGTCAGAGAGTATGAGGGTGGGGGTGGTTAAAAGAGATCAAACTGTCACAATCTTCCAAGATTTCATTGCCGGTTTAACTAGTACATTTCCTGCTGTCAGATAAAAAAGGCAGATGGCAATAAATTGAGGAGTGAAAGTCATAGAAAATAAAAATCAGATGGGGTTAGGCTGAAGAAGAATGGGTTTCCCCTGGTTAAGGAAGCTTTGAACATTAACGCAGTTGTTTTCACCTCATCAGCATAATTCCTCATGCAGTGAATCATCCAAGGAAACCCCTCATAATCAGTTGAACACAACCATCAAGGGGGCAGCTTGGAAGAGGACAAGACCAGCTGTATGCAAAGCACCCGTCAAGAGAAGGGTAACTTAACTGATCATTAACAAATGGGTGGATTGAGACATTATAAACCAGTGACTGATGGGTTCACTGCCCAGTTACTGCAAGTCCTGTTTCCACACTCTTGGAGATGATGAGCATTTGTTAATGACCAAATGGTTGCCCTTCTCTTGAGAAATCAAAATGGGAGAGGTTCAACCTAATGATTACAACTTGGATTACATCCCAAAGGTCCCATTGCTGATTCTCTTCCTGGCTCACAGGTCCAGTGATCCTGACTCTTTCAGTTGAGTTATTGAGACATTAACTTTAGCTTCAGTTGTTGCCCTCTCAGGTAGGAGGTAAATCTTGGACCTTTTCCAATCTGGTCCTCTAATGCCCCTGTCCCACTTAGGAAACCTGAACGGAAACCTCTGGAGACTTTGCGCCCCGCCCAAGGTTCCGTGCGGTTCCCGGAGGTTCCCAGAATGTTTTTGTCAGTCTCCCTACCTGTTTCCACTACCTGCAACCTCCAGCAACCACCTGCAACCTCCGGGAACTGCACGGAAACCTTGGGTGGGGCGCAAAGTCTCCAGAGATTTCCGTTCAGGTTTCCTAAGTGGGACAGGGGCTTAAGAATGTACTTGTCGGCACAAAGTGCTGGAGCTACTCAGCAGGTCAGGCAGCATCTCTGAAGAAAAAGGATGGAGAGCCTTCTTCAGACTTCCTGACCCAAAACGTCACTCATCCTTTTTTACCAGAGATGTTGCGTGACCCACTGGGTTACTCCAGCACTTTGTGTCTCTCTTTGATATAAACCGGCAACTGCAGTTCCTTGTTTCTGCACAATGTCCTTGTATGTTTGCCTCAGGGGTAAAGCATGAAGTAAACTGAAGTACTCTGTATGTTGTGTGTGTAAGTTGCCTCTACACAACTGATATCCAATGGGTCGTGGTCATCTGGAAGGATGTCTGCAACTACATCTTGCTTTGATGAAATATATTTTTATGCCACCCATCTGTACTAAGGGGTAATTTCTAGTGGCCAATTAGCCTCCCAGCTCATCCTTGGGATGTGGGAGGAAACTACAGCATCTAACAGAAACCCACATGGATTCAGGAAGAACGTGGAAACTCCACACAGACAGCACCCAAGATTAGATTGAATCCCGTTCACTGGAGCTGTGTGTAAGCTTGACGTGCTGTAATATGAAGGAAATGTGCTTTCAAATTTATATCTACAGAAATCCACAAGATGAGATGAAATAGGCAAGCCACCTGTTTCAGCAATGGGGATCTAAGAATAGAGCAGGAAGAAAACCCTTCATGTTTATTGATAAGTACATGTTCAAACGTTATTGGATCAGAATTTGGGCCATTCGGCCCATCAAATCTACTTTGCCATTTAATCATGGCTGATCTATCATTCCCTCTCAACCCCATTCTCCTGCCTTCTCCACATGACCTCTGACACCCGTAATAATCAAGAATCTGACAATCTCCACCTTAAAAATATCAATTGACTTGCCCAGTGTCATCAAATGCTCATCATATGTTAACCCAATCATTCCTGGGATCATTCTCGTAAACGTCCTTTGGATCCTCTCCAATGCCAGCACATGCTTCCTCAGATATGGAGCCCTAAACTGCTCACAATATTCCAAATGCATTCTGACCAGTTCCTTATTTAAAGCCTTAGCATTACATCCCTGTTTTTATATTCCAATCCTCTCAAAATAAATGCTACCATTGCATTTTCCATTCTTACTGCCAATTCGACTTGCAAATTAACTTTTTTGGGAATTCATCATTATCACTCCTAAGTTCGTATGCACCTCCGATTTCTGAATTCTATTTCCCCATATAGAAAATAGTCTACACCTTTATACCAACTACCAAAATGCATGGCTCCACACTTTGCCACGCTGTATTCCACCTTCCACTTCTTTGGCCATTCTCCCAACCTGTCCGTCCTGTAATTTCCCATCTCATCCAACACATGCTCCTTTATTGTTATTATGCATGCTTCTTCTTGAGTTGAGCACAGATGCTTGGTGCTCCTCAGCTCAATCCAGAGGATGAAAGAGTTGTTCACATTGATGTAGGTTTGAGCTGATGGAAAGATGAACTTAAACAAGTATTTAAGAGTTTCAAGGATATGATTATGGTTGCCAACTTCCTATTTAGAATATCCAGGTGCTATGGAGGGATTTGATCCCATGTCCGCCATCTCTCTAGATTATTAGTCCTCTGATCTCAAGTGTCAGTTTTAATTTTGTGCTCAAGGCTCTGCAATGGGACTGAACCCATAATCTTCTGGCTCAGATGCTGATGCCATCCAGAGCAGACCTCTCTAGTAATTTGACTCTCAAACCATGACATCTCATCTATTTTCAATCACCCTTAATGGTTTTTCATCTGTAATTTGCTTGCTGGACTGTGCCAGGCATTTAGCATTCTTTAAGTAGAAGGAGATTTTTTTTTGTACAGATTTATTCACTTTGATCTACAATTTAAACTCTGGATTTCCCTTACATATAACATTTAATAGTTTCCTTGTAGTAAAAAAACAAACTCTTTAAACTTCCTGTTTTACCCTGTAAAAAAATAACTTACACTTATGTGGTCCATTTCACAATCTCAGGACACCCTAAGCAATTTACAGTTTATGATGTATTTTGACAGTCAAGTTATCATACATATCCAATTGGAACATTTCCCTCACAGTGTGAGTGTTGTTAAGGCTTCGTTGGTACAGGTGTATTGTGTTTGGCTCATTTTCTCAGTCCTTCCCGTAAAATGCAAACCCGCTCTGTTGACAGTCTGGACATAAATGAGAAGAAAATATTACAGAGCAAGATTCAACACAAACTCTCAAAAGGAAAGCTCTTTCAAAGAGATGGCATGGGAACAATGGGCCAAATAGCCTCTGCATGTTGTCTGCGATTCTGTCATGCTTCTATGAATGGGAGAAAATAAAACATGCTTTATCCCAAAATAGGCCTCAGGACTTCTTTCAATGACTCTTAAACAAATATGAAATCTAAGCTAAGGAGATGATTAATTGATTAGTGTCAGCATAATCAAATTTCATAAAGGGAATATTACTGCATCAATTGCTGTCACGATTGATTTAATTAAGTCCGTTAATTCTATTCTCTTGCATTCTTTGTTGGAAAACAGTTTTGAATTTCACAAGAATGGTAAAGCATTTGGAAACATCTAACCAGGAAAGAAAGTTGGTTCCTATTCAAACAACAGCTCTGGCCTCTCACCTTCGTTCTATTAACCTTTTCGCATGTTGTAACTACAGGAATGTTTTTTTTCCTTCTGTTCAGATGTGGAGCTGTTTTTGGCTCCTTTGAGCAAGTCAATTTAATCCCAGATTAGTCAGAGAATTCCAATGTGCTACGTTGCCGAATGATTAAAAGAACCTTTTGCAATAAAACATTAAATCTTTCATTTTATATAAACATGTGCCAGATGTTCAAGATCTTGCATGCAATTCCAGTTGTGTGTTTCTATTTTCTCACTCATTTTTTGCCAACTGCAGATCAAAAGGCTTGATTGGTTGCAAAACCTTTTGGGACATCCGGGTTATGAAAAAAGCCACTATAATATAAGGCTCTCTGTTCATCATATCCTGGGGTACATCCCTGAGGGCATTGGTCACCTTGACAGTTTTTGCTCAGGGGCCTGATACTGAAAACATTGCTCTTTATTTGAATTTAAAATCCCTGGCTGCCGAGGTGAGAATTGAACCCATATCGCTGATCAATGCCCCACAACTCTGGCTGTTAATTTCACACTCAACCACTGCACTACTGCCCCCTGCAGGAATAGAACAACGGAGTTGAGGTTTAGGTTGGGAACTCCAATGCCTTAGGTCCAGCCAGCTTAGTTCAGTTGAGTTTAGTTTAGAGATACAGCACGGAAACAGGACCTTCGGCGCACCGAGTCCACACCCACCCGCGATCTCTGCACATTAAAACTATCCTACACACACTAGGGACAATTTACACTTATACCAAGCCAATTAACCTACAAACCTGTACATCTTTGGAATGTGGGAGAAACCGAGGATCTCGGAGAAAACCCATGCTGTCACGGGGAGAACGTATACACTCTGTACAGACAGCACCCGTTGTCGGGATCGAACCCAGGTCTACTGGCATTGTAAGGCAGCAACTCTCCCGCTGCACCACTGTGCTGCCCTAATCACCGACTGATGCACATTCAACTTGGAAACCGCTCAAGGCTTCAGGTTTGATCAAAAGAAGTGGATGGAATTTGAACCTTTCTCACTCACTATGAGGATTAAATACAGAGCTGAGATTCAGGATCCTCCTGCAATCCACGTTGGCCAATACTGACTTCCACGCCATACATCCAACACAGTGCATGGAAATATTTCATCCTGTGCTCAGTCTTAATCACAGGACCTTGTAACATTGGGGTGTCGGAGGCTAAGCGGTGACCCGTCAGGAGTATATAACATGATGAGACCTAGATAATTTATTTCCCAGGGTGGAAATATCAAATACCAGAGGGCATAGCTTTAAGGTGAGAGGGGGAAAGTGTAAAGGAGATTTACAAGACCATTTTCTTAATGCAGAGAGCAGTAGGTGCCTGGAATGTACTAACTGAGGGTGATGGTAAAAGCAGATACTGTATTACAGTGGTGTTTTAGAGGCATTTAAACAGAAACACGAACAGGCAGATAATGGAGGGATCTAGACCATTTGCAGGCAGATGGCTTGCAAATATTTATATTATCATCATAGTCAACACAGACATTATGGGCTGAAGGGCCTGTTCATGTCCCATGTGTTAAGGGGCTGTCCCACTTGGGCGACCTAATCTGCGAGTTTAGAATAGTGTCTTCGACCTACAAACTCGCAGCATGGTCGACACGTGGTCCTAGCAGGTCCTATGAGATCGCTGGAACTCTCCTTCATGCTCGAGGGAACTTCCCGAATACTCGTGGCCTCAGCTAGGTCGCAGAACATTTTTCAGCATGTTGACAAATTTACCGCGAGTAAAATTTGTTCGGCATGGGTCTTTTTAACTCGTAGTGCAGTGGAGTGAGGTCGCTATTTATTTACAGGCAGTCGAGGGCAGCCATAGGCAATCACCTTCGCATTGACTGGGCATTTTGATTTACTCATTGGAGTTTTCAGGGCCAAGGAAGACCTGCCGGTAGATAAAGTGCCCGCTAAACTTTATTATACTTCTTAAATGTGTCTCCACTCCTTCTCCCCCCTTCACCCTCCTTCTCCCCCCCCCCTTCTCTCCCCCTCTCTCTCCTTCTCTCCCCTTCTTCTATGTGTGACGACAGATGGCACAATGGGCTAAGTGTTCGGCTGGCAGGTAGCCGGAAGGTAGCCGGTTTGAATCCCGCTTGGAGTGCATACTGTCATTGTGTCCTTGGGGCAAGACACTTCATCCACATTTGCCTGTGTGTAATGTAATGTAATTATGTGAAGCACTTTGGGGTCAATGCAAGTTGACTGAAAATGTGCTATATAAATAAGATTATTATTATTATTATTATTCTTTCCCCCTTCTCTCCCGTTCCCGCTCCTTCTCTCCCTCTCAAAGGACTTACCGTTACTGTGCAGCTGTGTTACCTTCTTCTTCATCGCGGGTGTGAATTTCAGACAGCGCTCCCCCGCTTTCCCTGGCCCCCGCCTTCGCAATGTGTGTGTGTGTGTGTGTGTGTGTGTGTGTGTGTGTGTGTGTGTGTGCGGTCGGTCGATCCAACTCGCGGTTTCAATGCTGACGGTCAATCCAGCTCAAGGTTTTCCAGGCGAGTGCCCTTGAGCTTGAAGGTCGAAGGCACTCTTCTTAACTCATGGATTAGGTCGCCCAAGTGGGACAGCCCCTTTAAGTTGTATATAACACAAAGATTTTTAGTGGCTTTGTAGTCAAATGAATGTTGCAGTTTTTTTTTTACAATAATGAGTGAACAATTTGCAAGGGATGGATGCCAGCATTTTGTTGCAGCTTTCATGCATTTATGAAATCAAGCAAACAGGATATTTAATTAGTAGAGTAGTTTGCAATTTAAAACAATTTCACCTGGAACCACCCATCGCAAGAAAATGAGATGAGTTGATTTTTGTCATTTTGCGAAACTAATTGTTGGGTATCGCACACATAAGACCAATCTTTTCTCAAGTGTACATGTCATAGAAAACACCTGGATTTTGTGAAAAACAGCAAAGGAAACTCAATCATGCAAACTTAACGCCTTCTGATGTTCTCCTGAACAATTGTGGTTTTAGCTACAATCCAACATGCATTCACATTGAAAAGCTTTAACGGTCTATCATCGCACACAGAACCTTACCTTAATGAATGCCATTTTTTATTAACTACTTGTTTTATATTTAAAGATAAAATTAAAAACTTTGAACTGAAGGAAACAAGCTTACTAAGAAACTGGCAGCAGAGATGAGTAATTGAACAATGTCCTTGCTCTCTTCCCTTTTGCTGGGTTTAACAACATGAGGTTAACACAAGAAAAGGCTTTCCTGAACCTGCTGAAGAATTAGTATTCTTGGCACTATATATTTGTGGTTTTTCAGAGCTCTGGCCACTTATCACAGTGGAGATATAATTAGTTGTGAGAGTTAAGGAAAAGAACAATTGACAGCAGTCAGCTTATACCCTCTTTTTATAATTGAGTGCGGATAAAATAAAAATTGAAAGTGGTGTGCGGGAAAAATATTGAGTGCAATAGATGGGTGATTGCTGGCATGGTTGAAGCATCGATCAAATCATTCAAACAGTGGACTGTTCTCTTCAATTGGGAAGCAAAAAAAAAACTAGTGAGCCGATCCATTTGTTTTGCGGTTCAACTAAAAGCTGCTGCATCTTATCGTTCTGACCACTTCAAAGTTGTCTGGGGATAATTGACTCCTTTTTAACCCTTCAAAGAATTTAGGAGAATTGATGTGTTTCCTGGGGGAGATAGATATTCCACTAGTGGGAGAGTCCTAGTTACAAGATCAGTCATTCGAATGGCAGATTGGATAACAAAAGCTTTTCACTGTACCTCGGTACATGTGACGATAAATCAAACTAAGCTGCAAATGAAGGCGCCTCTAAATATTTCTCGCAAAAGGTGGTGAATCTCTGGAATTCTTATCTCCAGAAGGCTATGGAGGCTGGCTCATTTGGGATTATTTAAAGAGAAGGTGGGTCCATTTTTGAAAGATTGGAGGATTCAGAATTGTAGGCAACTGGCACAGAAGAGGATTTGAGGCATGGAATAGATCCGGGCTGATCACATGGAATGGTGGGACAGACATGGGTGGGCCAGGTATACTCCGCCATTCATTCATGGCTGATCTATCTCTCCCTCCTAACCCCATTCTCCTGCCTTCTCTCCTTAGCCTCTGACACCTGTACTAATCAAAAATCAATATATTTCTGCCTTAAAAATATCCACTGAATGTGATCCATGTAAGTGATGATGTGACTGGTGGTCTTGCAATTGTCAATCAGCATCCCCTACCTAACCAGGAAACCCTAGACGTTACTAGGTCTCATTCCTCCTCGGGTGAAAGGAATTCTTTCAGTCTCAGTTTTCTTTGCTATTTCTGTTTTTCCTCTCTTGCTTCAACCCATTGTAATTGTAATTGTAATTGTAAATCTTTATTGTCATTTCCTGAGTATTGCATACCCAGAGGAAACAAAAAAACGTTGCTCAACCAGTGTCCATTCAGTTTGCATTAAAAAATAAATAGGAATTAAAATTAAAAAATACATGTCATGAACAAAACACTCTACTAAACATTTTGCCCTGTCCCAAAAGATGTGAGTGTAGCTGCGCCCTAGGAATGCAGATCTTTCAGTCTTTGAATGTCTTCAAGGTTTCCATGGGATATATGGGCATCAACAGCTGGGCCAGCATGTATTGTCATCCCTAATTAGCATCTTAAAGCACTTCAGAAAGCAATTAAGGGTCATGAACTTTCTTGTAGATCTGGAGTCACTATTTTGCCAGCTCAAGTCAGGACTGTAGTGAACTAGATGAGTTTTTAAACAGCTGTCCAGCTGTTTCATGGTTACCATTACTGTTGCCAGTTTTTATGTTAGTTCTACATTTATTTAATTACTTCAATTTAAAAGTCTTAGCTATTGTGGCGGCATTTGAACTTGTGTACAGATTAATAGTGCGCAGCTCCACCTCCACCTTTAGATTCATCATTGTCACTGCTTACTGTTGTGTCATCAGCAGTCTTTAACCCAAAAGATGTGATAGCTGCCCTAGGAATGCTCTTTCCAAATCAACAGCCCAATTAGCATCTTAAAGCACTTCAGAAAGCAATTAAGGGCAGCTTGTAGATCTGGACTCACTATTTTGCCAGCTCAAGACTGTTATGAGTTTTTTCAGCTGTTTCAGTTACCGCAGTTTTACATGACCTCTTAGCAGGCATTTGAACTTGTGTACAGATTAATAGTGCGCACCTTTAGAATTGCTTACCTACCAGTTTAACCTTCCTGCTACCAAATCCCATTTTAACATGCCTGACATGTTCTTTGTGTTATTAATTTAGTTTAGCTTAGTTTAGTTTAGTTTAGAGATACAGCACCGAAACAGGTCCGTTAGCCCAGCTAGCCCTCGCCAACCAGCGATCCTCACACACTAACACTATCCCACACACACTAGGGACAAATTGCAATTTTACTAAGCCAAAACCTGGACATAGAGAAACATAGAAACATAGAAAATAGGTGCAGGAGGAGGCCATTCGGCCCTTCGAGCCAGCCATGATCACAACATTCATTGTGATCATGGCTGATCGTCCCGTATCAATAACCCGTGCCTGCCTTCTCCCCATATCCCTTGACTCCACTAGCCCCGAGAGCGCTATCTAAATCTCTCTTAAATCCATCCAGTGATTTGGCCTCCACTGCCCTCTGTGGCAGGGAATTCCATAAATTCACAACTCTCTGGATAGAAACATAGAAAAGATCTTTCATTTGAATGTCTTCAAGGTTTCCATGGGATAAGGGGATCAACAGCTGGGCCAACATTTTTGGAGTGTGGGAATAAACCAGAGATCCAGGAGAAAACCCATGCAAATCACGGGGAGAACATACAAAGTCCATACAGACAGCAACTGTAGTCAGGATCGAACCCGGGTCTCTGGCGCTGTAAAGCAGCAACTCGACCACTGTGCCACCCTGCTGCATTGTTTGTGTATTTGTATTGTGTTTAGGGAGACACAGTGGCATATTAGTTTAACATGGATGAGAATCTGCATAGCATGATTAGTGAGGTTGCAGGTGACACTAAAATAGGTGGTTTCATTGAAAGTGAAGATAGTTATCAAGAATTACAGCAGGATCTTGGGCAATTGGGCTGAAGAATGGCCAAAGATGGTTGAACTAACCATATAATATAACCATATAACAATTACAGCACGGAAACAGGCCATCTCGACCCTACAAGTCCGTGCCGAACAATTATTTTCCCTTAGTCCCACCTGCCTGCGCTCAGACCATAACCCTCCATTCCCTTCTCATCCATATGCCTATCCAATTTATTTTTAAATGATACCAACGAACCTGCCTCCACCACTTCCACTGGAAGCTCATTCCACACCGCTACCCCTCTCTGAGTAAAGAAGTTCCCCCTCATGTTACCCCTAAACTTCTGTCCCTTAATTCTGAAGTCATGTCCTCTTGTTTGAATCTTCCCTATTCTCAAAGGGAAAAGCTGATCCACATCAACTCTGTCATAATAAACTAACCCATGACCTCTATTGGGGACAGTTTCTTCCCAGCTGTTATCAGGCAACTGAAGCATCCTAGCGCAACTAGAGAGCAGAGCTGAGCTGCTATCTACCTTATTGGAGACCCACGGACTATCTTTGATCAGCCTTTACTGACTTTATGTTGCATTAAACATTATTCATGCTATTCCATTTATCATGATTCTGTGCCCTGTGAGTGGCTTGATTGTAATCATGCATTGTCTTTCCACACGTGTCTTGTCTGACCAGTTAGCACGCAACAAAAGCTTTTCACAGTACCTGAGTACACGTGACAATCAATAAACTGAACTAAACTAAACTATCACCGATAAGGACATGGGTAGCAGGAATAGAAGAACTTCACCACATGGAGCTTGCACAAAAATTGCCCTGCAATGTGAACTAAAGCTACTTCATCATTGTTGGTCTAAATCCTGGAGCTCCCTCCCAACAGCACGGTGGCAGCATTTTCACTAGAAGAGGTCAGGAATGGAATTCGTCATCAACTACACAATGGCAAATAGTGATGGTCATTAATGCTGGCATAGCAATGACCCCCTCTCTCTCACGCCAAAAAGTGAATAGAAAAGAAGGCCCCTTTTTATTCCAATGTTCATTCACCTCACTTTGAATGATGTCTTCATCAAATGAGTAAGCTAAGTCCAGTTGTTCATTTTGTACAGATACTTATGAATCATGGTGTCATTATGAGGAACATTATGCAGGTAGATGGGACTAGGGGAAAATAAGTGTTCGGCACGGACTTGAAGGGCTGAGATGGCCTGTTTCCGTGCTGTAATTGTTATATGGTTATATGGTTTATACCTGACAGATCCAGTAAGCCGGGCTCAATCCTGACCTCTGGTGTTGTGTGTGTGGAGTTTGCATGTTCTCCCTGTAACTGCGTGGGTTTCCCCTGTGCTCTAGTTTCCTCCCCAAATTCCAATGACGTGTATAATGATAGGTCAATTGGCCCCGGGTGTACATGGATGGTGGGAAAGTGTGAGTGGGAGGAATAGACTGATGGAATGTTCAGGGAGCTGGCATAAACTCGATTGGCCAAATGATCACCTTCAATGTCACAATATTGGAGATTATAAAACCACCTCCGATGCATTCTTAAGCCTTTGACAATCTTTAGGGTAAATCTCAAATACTATTTGCCTAAAGAAGATCTGAACAGAACAATTCCCAAAGCATTGCATATATATATTTCGTTAATTGTTCTTTATCTTTCTACGTCATCGTCTATATCTCTCGTATCCCTTTCCCCTGACTAGTCCGAAGAAGGGTCTCGACCCGAAATGTCACCCATTCCTTCTCTCCAGAGATGCTGCCTGTCCCGCTGAGTTACTTCAGTTTTTTGTGTTTATCTTCCCATAGCATTGATATTGTTTAGGGTGTCGTTTAACCCACTTTGCATAGGCCAACCGTGAAAGTTGTTCTTGCACTGTGGATACTAAGGAATCACAGTTCGAAGGATTGTTAGGAAGCACAGTTCGAAGGATTGCACATGGGTCTTTCCATTGCTCGAGGGAATCTATGCTGTTACGGACAAGATATCCAACAAACACAGGATAATTGCATCTCAATTTCCATGCCATTCAACCTTTATGCAAAGTTCCTTGTGGATGTTTATTTAAGCACTGTGCTTGTATCAGTGTTATTGGCTTGGACTGGAAGAAAATGAGCTACCTGACCTTTTGTGTATCTGGCTGGTGTTAAACATAAAAAGCCTTTAGACTAACACCTGTTTCTCTGGGAATATGGTAATTTCAGCAACAAAGTCTGGGCTCCAGACTTTCAATGCAATCAACCTCATCACCTCTCTGTGCACAAATCATATTCACTGATGTTAATCAGCCTCTGGATTTTAGATTTTATCACTGACACTTCATGGCTATTTATGGCTTTAATGGTCATCTCTGATCATTAGGCTTCAGACAATCAATGTCTGATTTGTAAGCACATCAATCTATAAAGACTGCACACCACAGCTGTAAATGTATTTCCCTCTCTCCTTCTCAATCTTGGGAGAAACATTCTCTTAACCCAGTGCCATCACCGTGTATGATCTGCCAAGTAGGTAAAAGAGATATCTGCTTCTGGTGTGATAGGGGCATTATAGAGTAATATGGGATGAAAACATGAAAACAGGTCATTTGGTCCACCAAGCCTATGCTGACCACTAATCCTATACTAATTGAATCCAACTTTATTCTCTCCATTTTATCAGCATCTCTTCCCAAATTTTACAACTTATCTGCACACAAGGGGCAACAGCGGCTAATTAACCTACCAACCTGCATGTCGTTGGGAAGCCAGAGCACCCGGAGAAAACCCAGGAGGTCACAGGGTGAATGTGCAAACTCCTCACGGATAGCACACAAGGTCACGATTGAGCCTGTGTCTCTGACACTGCGAGCAGCAGCTCTCCAAGCTGTGCCATTGTGCCGTGTTAGAGAGGATGATTTTTTGAGTGTTCAACTGCAAATCCTTAAGAGTGAATACATTATCTCTATTTGGAGGGTGAGAAACAAGAGTATGTCTGAAAAGCTACATTAAAGTAGTGTGGCACGGATTGGTTATAAAGTTGCAGATTCATAGAACACAGAAAGAGACCCTTTGGCCATCATGTCCATACTGGCTATCCAATACCCTTTGGTGCCCTCAGCCATGATCATATTGAATGGCGGTGCAGGCTCGAAGGGCCGATGGCCTACTCCTGCACCTATTTTTCTATGTTTCTATGTTTCTATGTACTATCAATGGTTAGCCCATAAATTTCTTCGCCTTGGTCATTCAAACAATCATCCAGGTACTTAAATCTTGCGAGAGTGCCAGCATCCACCATTTCCTCAGGCAGCGTGTTCCAGATATCTACCCATCCCATTGGTGAAAAGAATTACCCTTCAATTCCTCCAAACCTCTTACCCAAAACATGTGCCCTCCGGTTTTAGATGGGGAAAAGTTTCCTACTATCTGCCCTATCTATGCCCTTCATGATTTTTTATAGCTCGATCACCCCCCTCCCTTTGCCCCCATCACCTTCCCATCCCTCCCCAGCCTCTTCTGCTCCAAAGCAGACAACACTAACCTATCCAGTTTCTCCACACATTGAAATGTTCCATCCCAGGTAATGTCCTCTGTGCTCTCTCCAGTGCAAATGTGTTCAATCTATAGCGTGTCATGTTGGATAGGACAGGCAATGGGCTCCGGGTGTGCAGATAATTTCCTCAACGCATTTTAATCTGGAAATTACGTCAAAGTGCATGATAATTTCATTTGTGAGAGGTCAAAATCAGTGCAATGACTGGTCAAATATGTTTATCAACAATGTTTATCAACAATGAAACAATTACCAGTAATAACATATATAATGCATGTTGCATTTATAATAAAGATTTAATTACAGAATATTTTTCACTCTTCTTAAAAAATTAATTACGTTAATGTAAGAACCAATATTCAATAATAGTTTATTGGTTTTGTCAAATAAATTGTTCAGTGATGAATATGATGGAAGTGCTATCCAGAATCTGGACTATGTTGGATAAAATCTTGTGGTATTTCCACTACAAATAAACTAGCCATCTGGATTGGATTGGATTGGATTCCTTTATTGTCATTCAGACCTTTTGGTCTGAACGAAATTTCGGCGCCTGCAGTCATACATATAATAATAAATAACAAAACATACATATAAACACAAATTAACATCCACCACAGTGAGTTCACCAGGCACCTCCTCACTTAATGGAGGCAAAAGTCTTAAAGTCTCCGTCTCTTCCCTCCTTGTTCTCCCTCTGCGCTGAGGCGATCCAGGCTTCCGTTGTTTTGACCCCGCCGGATGATGGTGAGTAAGTCCCGCGGCTCAACCGAGCTCCGTGAACGGGCTGGTTCAAGCTCCGTGGCCCGGGGTGGTCGAAGCTGCCGAAGCTGCCACCCTCCAGTCCAGCGGACGCAGCTGTAGTTGCGGGAGCTCCGGAAAAACAGGTCACCAACCTGTGACCTGCGAGCTCCCAACGATGTCGTCCACTGGCCCGCGGCCGAGTCCTGAACTCAGGTCGCCGCTGCCGGAATGCCACCGGAACGCCGCCTCAGCCCCAAAGACCCGTAGCCAGGCCACTGCCACCGGAACGCCGCTTCAGCACCGAAGCCGGGCCACCGCCACCGGAAACGCCGGAACGCTGCCTCAGCTGCCTCAGCCTCGCGTTGGTAAGTCCTGGCTGGCTCTGCCTCCGGAGCCTCGAGGTCGGTCGCAGTTGGAGGCCGCCAGCTCCGCCATTAGACCTCAGCGCAGACGGAGGCAGAGTAGGGGGATACGACAAGAAGAGTTGCATTCCCCCAAAGGAAGAGACAGAAAAACATGTTTCACCCCCCACACATACACACAACCTAATAAACTAAAATTTAACTAAAACAAGACAAAAGAAAACAACGAAAAAAGTAAAAACAGACGGACTGCAGGCGAGCCGCAGCTGTCAACAGCGCCGCCACTTCTGGAATCCAGCCACTCCACCAATCATTATACCCAACTTGCAATAAAAGATGTGTTCAAAAAATGCAAAAAAAAGCACTGAAATCCAGTCGGATCTTCCCTTAAACACTGTACAATGCTTCTGGCCGAGCTTCAATTCAATCTGACTCAACACAGGCTAAATGTTCATGTTTTCTACTACGTATAAAGCAGGCAACGGAGGCCAAATCAATGGATATTTTTAGATTGATAGATATTTGATTAGTATGTGTGTCAAGGGTTTTGGGGAGAAGGCAGGGAATGAGGTTGAGAGGAAAGATAGATCAACCATGATTGAATGGCGGAGTAGGCTTGATGGGCCAAATGGCCTAGTTCTGCTCCTATAATATATGAACTTATGAACATTGAGGGGCCATTGCAAATGTTCTACATCAGTGCATGGATGTTTACTATCTCCCTGCTTTTCCTTCCATCATCCTTCAATCTGTTTGTTTCTCCATCATTACTTTAGCTGTTCTGCACTTTATTTCTTCTTTTTGGTTGTCTATCTGTTAGCCAGTCCTCCCTTCATTCATCTATCCACCCGCCCATCTATCCATTCTGTCCTTCTCCTGTCGTCCTTCCTTATTCCCTTAAGTTTATACATCACAATCTTCTTCCAATGATTCCTAACCCATCCATACTCTTTCAGACTCTTCCATTCTGTGTTTATCTCAACTCCAGCACATCACCTCCTGCAATACTGCCCTAGCTTCACTCACTGCATATGCCTTCCTCACTACCCTAAGTGCCATTCCAATGAACACCAATCTCCTCCCTCGTTCACCAACCCCATTACGTACCTGTGTAACCCAGAGCTCCCACCTTATCCAACATCATTCAAAGCTACCGTGACTGATCTTGACTCCTCCACATTGCTCACAACTTCCTGATTGGACCCGCAACTATCAACAAATGGTGCACACAACGGAAACACGTGCAATCACAGGGAAAAGACGTAAACTCCAAACGGACAACAACCAAGGTCAGGATTGAACCCAGATCTCCAGAATTGTGAAGCAGTGGTTCTACTAGCTGCACCATTGTAGTGTTTTTGTGCAGCAAAGATTAATAACCATTTTTTTCAAGAATTGTACAAAGCTGCCAGTCAAAAGTCGGCTGTCTGCAACTTTCCTTCATATAATTTCCTGGAGATAAAACAGATTAGTCCTTCGGGCACGAAACTCCCCATTCATGAAAAAGCTATAACAACATTATTTTTGCATTTCTCAGCCACTAGATAAACTTGCCCTACTGGCATGCTTTCAACTAAGGACTGTACAGCTTGTATTTTGACTCTCCCCAATACCAACCCCACCCCATCTGCCATTAATATGTATTTAAATTTTGTGGATTTAAATTCTAATCCAAAGATTTGCAAATAAAAATCCATGCTGGTACCTCAATGGAGTATTAAGGTAAGTAGAATCTCATGTAGATAGGGTGGTAAAGAAAGCTTTTGGTGTGCTGGCCTTTATAAATCAGAGCATTGAGTATAGAAGTTGGGATGTAATGTTAAAATTGTACAAGGCATTGGTGAGGCCAATTCTGGAGTATGGTGTATAATTTTGGTCGCCTAATTATAGGAAGGATGTCAACAAAATAGAGAGAGTACAGAGATTTACTAGAATGTTGCCTGGGTTTCAGCAACTAAGTTACAGAGAAAGGTTGAACAAGTTAGGGCTTTATTCTTTGGAGCGCAGAAGGTTAAGGGGGGACTTGATAGAGGTTTTTAAAATGATGAGAGGGATAGACAGAGTTGACGTGGAAAAGCTTTTCCCACTGAGAGTAGGGAAGATTCAAACAAGGGGACATGACTTGAGAATTAAGGGACTGAAGTTTAGGGGTAACATGAGGGGGAACTTCTTTACTCAGAGAGTGGTAGCTGTGTGGAATGAGCTTCCAGTGAAGGTGGTGGAGGCAGGTTCGTTTTTATCATTTAAAAATAAATTGGATAGTTATATGGATGGGAAGGGAATGGAGGGTTATGGTCTGAGTGCAGGTATATGGGACTAGGGGAGATTATGTGTTCAGCACGGACTAGAAGGGTCGAGATGGCCTGTTTCCGTGCTGTAATTGTTATATGTTATATGGTTATAAGGTATTTTACACTACTGTGAGTGTATCTTAAACCAAGGGCTTTATGCCCTCTTGTGAAAGATCCTGTGGCATTATTCCAAAGTGAAACAGTTCTTTGGTGCCCTTTAGTTTAGTTTAGTTTAGTTTAGCTCAAAGTTACAGGCCCTTCGGCCCCCCGAGTCCACGCTGGCCAGCGATACCCGTACACTAACACTATCCTACACACTAGGGAGAATCTCCAATTTTTACTGAAACCAATTAACCTGCAAACCTGTATGTCTTGGAAGTGTAGGAGGAAACCGGAGCACCGAGAGAAAACCCACATGGTCAAGGGGAGAATGTACAAACTCCGTACAGACAGCACCTATCATCAAGATAGTAACCAGGAATCTGGCGCTATAAGGCAGTATCTCTACCACTGCGCCACTGGGCCGCCCTGATTAATGATTATCAAATTCGCACATGGAATATGATTTCAGATAACTTAAACTTTTGGATCTTTCTGTGCGATCGAGTTGGTTCCCACCTCTCATGCTGATCCCACTGGGGCAGCTGAAGAATTTAAATTCAATCAATACATTTTTTTTTTTAAACCTTGTCATTTAGAAACAAAAAACCCAGCCATCGCTGGATGGTTGTAACCTATACAGTTCACTGATGTCCTTCAGGTGAGGAAATGAGGTCTGAAAGCAATTCCAGACCACCGAGGTGTTGCTTCTGAAGGTGCTTGACGAATCACCCAGTTCAAGAGATGGTCAGGATGAGCAATCAATTCTAGCCTTGTTTAATATTCAGAATCTGAAAAAGATGAATCAAGATTCGGTTTTGATTGCTGGCAGCCAGACATATTCACTGGACAAAGGTTGCAATCTACGCTTGGACTTCAGGTTGGCTGATGGCTTGGGAAACCTGACATTTCACCTGACAATCTGTGACATTGACTTGATTACCGAAACAGCTTCGAAATGTGTTAATGTTTTGTTGCATATTTTGACATCAATTTTGTGTTAGTCGAGGGATTCGGACCTCAGTCTACACATCTAATGTGCTAATTAGTTGAAATATCTGCCCCAGTTGTGGCCCTACAAACTTTGTGTTCTCCATCACTCCACCACAATGGCCTTTGCAGCTGCACCATTAGCAACCTTGAGCCCTAAGCTCAGGAATTCCCTCCTTATACTTTTACTCCACTTCTCTGAAGTGGCTCCTTAAGCTTTGCAAAGTACCTCGGTACACGTGACAATAAACTAACCTGTAACTGTAAAACCTACGACCTGCCGTATCAAATAATAATCAATTTGATGAGCATATTGGGATTTCTCTGTGCTAAAGTTACTCGATAAATATGCAATATATTAGTCTTGATGTTAAGGTTGTCATTGATTTTTTTTTTTAGCATATGTGTAGTGACAAAATCATTTCATGGGTTATGTATAATCTCAACTTTCCCCTCCAATTCAAAAGCACAGAAAATTCATCTTTAATCTGCTAATTGTTGGTTCTGTAGTTACACAATGTCACGTTTGTGTTGCTGAATATTCATAAGATACTCTTTTGAGTGCAGGATAATTATTCCCCGTCCATATGATCGGTCACAGTGAAGGCAGTAATTATATATTCCATACTCTGCTATTCTCATCATAAAAAGCTTTCATTAAAATTTTCTTCCTAGGTTGGGCAAATTATGCTTGCTGTGCGTAGGGAAGGATGAAGAGGTCAGTTTGTAACTTTTGTTTTGTAATTCATGTGCAGGAGACTAGTGTCACAGGGAAGCCCAGCTTTCACTATTTGAAACTACTTGCGTCTACGCTGAGTGACTTGCCGGACAGTTGGGAGTCATAACATCAGCAGCATCTCTACCACAGGCCATCTCGACCCTTCTAGGCCGTGCCGAACACGTATTCTCCCCTAGTCCCATATACCTGCGCTCAGACCATAACCCTCCATTCCCTTCCCATCCATATAACTGTCCAATTTATTTTTAAATGATAAAAACGAACCTGCCTCCACCACCTTCACTGCAAGCTCATTCCACACAGCCACCACTCTCTGAGTAAAGAAGTTCCCCTCTGTTACCCCTAAACTTCAGTCCCTTAATTCTCAAGTCATGTCCCCTTGTTTGAATCTTCCCTACTCTCAGTGGGGAAAGCTTTTCCACGTCAACTCTGTCTATCCCTCTCATCATTTTAAAAACCTCTATCAAGTCCCCCTTAACCTTCTGCGCTCCAAAGAATAAAGCCCTAACTTGTTCAACCTTTCTCTGTAACTTAGTTGCTGAAACCCAGGCAACATTCTAGTAAATCTCCTCTGTACTCTCTCTATTTTGTTGACATCCTTCCTATAATTAGGCGCAGATAAGAGCATCAGAAATAATGGCAAGAGTATGCCGTCTCACCCTTTGAGTCTGCCGCACTCTTCATCTTGCCTGCACTATTCCCATATTTTCCCATTCCTTCGGAGTTCATAACGATATTCATCATCACATTTGATCATAACCTTTCCCCAGTCTCCACTGCCCCTCATGGCGGACAACTTCAAAGATTCTCCTTGTATCAGTATTAATGGCCAAATCTAGTTCTGAGCCTGTGACACCTTGTTTTAGACTCCTCAGCCAGGGATCATTCATCGTGTAGGAAGAAACTGCAGATGCTGGTTTAAACCCAAGATTGACACAAAAAGCTGGAGTAACTCAGCGGGACAAGCAGCTTCTCTGGAGAGAAAGAATGGGTGACATTTCAGACTGTCTGAAGAAGGGTCTCGAAAATTCCTTGAAAACGTCATCCATTCCTTCTCTCCAGAGATGCTGCCTGTCCCGTTGAGTTACTCCAGCCTTTTGTGTCTATCTAGGGGTAATTCATTCATCCATTTTGATTTGGCAGCGCCTTTACTTCCTGAGGAGACTCAAGAAAGCTCACCTGTCCCCCCAGATCCTGAACAACTTTTACCGCTGTACCATCGAAAGCATCCTGACCACCTGCTTCACGGTATGGTACAGCAGTTGCACCGTAGCGGACAGGAAGGCACTACAACGGGTGGTGCAAACCGCTCAGTACATCATCAGTGCCCCGCTCCCTGCCATAGATGCCCTCCACCGAAAACGGTGTCTGAGACGGGCCGGGAAAGATCATCAAAGACCCCTCCCACCCTAGCCATGGACTGTTTGCCCTCCTCCCATCAGGGAGGCGGTACAGGAGCCTCAGGTCTCGTACTAGTAGGATGAGGAACAGCTTCTACAACAACACTATCACATTGCTGAACTCGGAGTCCCGCCGATAGATTTCTCCAGTCTCTCCGTCCACATTGTTTGCTTATTCTGTATTTTTTATTTCTATATTGCACTATTACTACGGACTGATGCTAAACTGCATTTCATTGTATCCATACTTGTATCTGTGCAATGACAATAAAGTTGAATTGAATTGAATTGAATTGAATGTAAGAATTCAGTAAGCTTCAATGAAATCATCTCCAATTCTTTGAAAATTCCAATTTATTACAGCCTGATCTGTTCATTACCTAATTGCAGTGGTTGCAGTGGTTGCATGGACCACAAGATTGAGATGCATGAGATGCATGGTAACTTGGTGGTTTGTATTAGGACTGGCTTACTCATAGAAGACAGAGGGTAGTGGTGCATGGATGGTATTCTGGTTGAAGGTGTGTGACGCCACATACATCTGTACTGGGTCCTCTGGTGTTTGTGATATATAACAACTTGGACATAAATGCCGATGGGTCGGTTGGTAAATTTACAGATTTCAGTTTATCGTTCCCAAAACTGGTGGTGTAGTGGACTGTCAAAGGATTTAGATCAGTTACATATATCGATGGAGAAATGGCAAATGGAGTTTAATCTGAGATAGTATGATGTGTTGCACTTAGGAGATTGCATGTAAGGAGAAAATATACAGTTAATGGCAAGACCCTCAACAGCATTGACGTACAGAGGGATCTTGAGGTCCAAGTCCATACCTCTCGGAAAGTAGTAACACAATAAGATAGAGAAGTAAAGCAGGAATATGGTATGCTTGCATTCATGAGTCAAAGATTATATATAAGAGTCAGGAAGTCATGTTGCAATTTTATAAAACTTTGGGCAGGCTGCATTGTGTGCAATTATGGTTGCCCCATCATAAGAGGATGTGGAGGCTTTGGAGAGGGTGCTGAGAATGTGATCCAGATTAGAGATTATTAGTTATAAGGAGAGGTTGGACAAACTTGTTGTGTAAGAAGGAACTGCAGATACTGGTTTATACTGACGATAGACACAAAATGCTACAATAACTCAGTGGGTCAGACAGTATCTCTGGAGAAAAGGAATAGGTTATGTTTCAGGTCAGAACCCTTATTCAGACCCTGAGTCAGAGATTAAGGAGAGACCTGATAGAAGTATATAAATTTATGAGAGGCATAGGTAGGGTAGGCAGGCAGAACCTTATTCCCAGTGGAAATGACAAAGACTAGAGGGCATAGTTCTAAGGTCAAGAGAGCAAAGTTTAAAGCAGTTGTGTGAGGCAAGTTTTTTGCACAAAGCTGCTGCTGGGCTTGGTGGTAGAGCAAATACGATAGTGGCAAATAACAGGCTTTTAGATATGGATATGAATAACCAGTGAATGGAGAGATATCGATCACATGCAAACAGAAGTGGTTAGTTTAATTTGGCATCATGTTTGACATAGACATTGTGGGCTAAAGTGCAGTTCCTATGCTGCATGGTTCCATGTGCTATGTTCTATGTTCTATGTTCTAGACTGGGTAAGGAAGCCCATTTTTCCACTCGTCATTTTTCAGGACAATCTGCTGGTTTTGAGGTTCCCATAGTCAATACTAATGTTTTTATTTCAGACTGAAGATCAATGATCCTCAAGTAAGTAGACTCAGGCTGGGCCAACACTTGGATGACACAATCAGAACATCAATTGAGGGAGCAAATGATCTGTCAAGAATTCAACAAGAATCGCTTTCACATTGTGCACACTGAAAAAAATCTACTGCACCCTTTAGTTTAAAGTAACACTTGCTGAGACTGTAATGTGCAATGGAGTGGGGTTCTGACTCAGTCTGAGAGATGGGACTAACCCTGAGAGGATTGTAATGATTGAAGCATTTGGCCAAGTCGAACGTTCATGAGTGGCACTCGTTGAGGCATCACATCTACCTGCAGACAGTGCACACGAGACCATTTTTGCATTGAACCTGGGTCTAAAAAATATTGTTTTCCTTCCCCGTTGACAGCTAGGAATGTCGAGTGTGCTGCTACAGTGCTGGCTTTTGTGTCACTTTGATGCGAGCGCTGACAGAAATTTTCAATTGGTCCTGAAGAGATGCCAAGGGCTTCCAAGAATGAATGACTAGCAGATATCCAATTAGAAACATGCATTGCATAGAGCTGTCCACTGACAGGATCATAGTGCAGGGTAAACATGCACAAATAGCTCAAGAAGGAACAGTGTACCTTGCATTAGATGTAAATGTCCTCTATACAAACCGTGATCAGGCTAACAAAGCTTTCTGTTTACTTGCAGAGGTTCTGGTTACATTATATCATTTGGACCACTAGAAATTGCTTCTAACATTATATTTCCCTGGTGAGGCACCACATTGAACACAATGCAATCATAAGTGTGTGAGCATTTAACTTTAGTTTCGTTTGGAGATACAACTGGAAAACAGGCCCTTCGGCCCACGGACCATCGATCACCCATACACTAGTTCTATGTTATCTCATTTTCGCATCCTCCATGTCAGGAGCAATTAACAGGAGCAAATTAACCTACAAACTGGCACCGAGAGAACACCCACATGGTCACAGGGAGAATAATATATGGTCTCCGGACAGACAGCTCCTGTAGTCAGGATCAAACCTGTGTGTCTGGCACTGTAGGAGGCGACTCTACCACTGCACCACTGTGCCTCAACTATCAACAAAGTATTTCTCAACAACACCATAACAATGTTATGGGAAATAAGTTGTCAAGCTTCACAAGGTTCAGAAAAGATTTACAAAGATGTTGCCAGGACTAGAGAGTGTGAGCTATAGGGAAAGGATGAGTAGGTTGGGTCTCTATTCCATGGAGCGCAGGAGGATAAGGGGTGATCTTATAGAGGTGTATAATATCATGAGAGGAATAGATTGCGTAGATGCACAGAGTCTTTTGCCCAGAGTTGGGGAATCGAGGACCCAGAGGACATAGGTTCAAGGTGAAGGGGAAAAGATTTAAAAGGAATCTGAGGGGTGACTTTTTCACACAAAGGGGGGTAGGTGTATGGAACAAGCTGCCAGAGGAGATAGTTGAGGCTGGGCTATCCCATCGTTTAAGAAACAGTTAGACAGGTACATGGATAGAACAGGTTTGGAGGGATATGGACCAAGCGCAGGCAAGTGGGACTAGTGTAGCTGGGACATTGTTGGCCAGTGTGGGCGAGTTGGGCCGAAGGGTCTGTTTCCATACTGTATCACTCTATGACTATGACTCTATTACCAGATTACCCCTCTCTACAACCCAAGTAAATTTTACTGCCTGTGACTGGTATCATCAGAAATTATTTGAGATGGTTTCTGTAAATGTAAAGGGCCTGTCCCACTGTACGAGGTAATTCAAGAGCTCTATCGAGTTAAAAAAAAAATTAAACTGGTGGTAAGCATGTAGAATGACGTAGGGGGTACGTCGGAGCTCAGGACGTCTCTTAGCAGCTTGTAACGCTAACGGCAGGTACTCGGGAAACGCGGTAAGCTCGTAAAGACTTGTGAAGATTTTTCAACATGTTCTTAGAAAGTATTTAGAAAGATGGGTGGGCATACTCTTTAGATGATATTTGTTTTTTTCACTGATCATTTAATTTATTACACATTAAGCATTTAGTTGGTTGGTGAAAATTGGATGTTCTAGACATGATGAAAAAAGCATTGGCAAAGAGATGTACAACATGTTGAAAAATGTCCACGAGAGCCCCGAGTACCTATGAGCGGCTATTACCATAATTCTCCGAGTTCGAATCAGGGGAAACTCGGGAGAACTCTTGAATTAGCTCATACAGTGGGACAGGCCCTTAAATTTGCGAATGTATTGATTTGCAAAGAGATGATGATTTTATTTAGCAGCAGAACATTTAAACTGCCTGCATATTGCTTTTTATCCTGCTGGCACAGAATTCATATTTTAGTCTGTAACATTATTACTTTGTGTAAAACAGGGACACAACATGACTCTCCTGTTCAATGGGTCTACTGTGTACTATATATATAACACTCATACAAAGACCCACACACACACATGCAACTGCTCCAGCAATTTTTAACAATGAAGCATACATAACGTATTACTGTAAACAATTAATGAACAAGTATATATCCAGAGAAGTAACTAGCTTTCAAAGTACTCATCATTTCTGCTGTAACTTTTATAGAATTTGGTTCTGGAAGATGGAATGAATGTGAATGGTTGCCGACTAGTCAGCCTGCATGGGATGGGCCAAATAGCCTGTTTCCATGCTGTTTGACTCTATCACTCTTTGACAAATGTGATCTCGTCGGCGATTGCAAAATATCAATTCCGTCACAAAATTTGACTTAAAACTTCATGTCAGAATCATCAAAGTTCTTCAATGATCCTACAATTATCATCACCAATTTGCAATGTCTTCATGAATAGGCTGAAGCTGTTTGCATGTATTTAGAAAGATGGGTGGATATACTCTTTAGATGATATTTGTTTTTTTCACTGATCGTTTATTTGATTGGATGGTGAAAATTGGATGTTCCAGACATGATGAAAAAAGCATTGGCAAAGAGATTATGATTTTATTTGGCAGCAGATAAACCAAAACAGTTTCCATGTCTACAGTTTCTACCCTGTGCTGCTTTACAACGTCACTCCTGGACACTTAGCTCTTTTAAAAAGTCACAGTGTACTGTTCTTCCAATTTTTGAAATGATATGTATTTCCTGATATTTAGAAGAACACGGCCTAACATTATTCAAATACATATTAATATATATATATATAATGGGCTTGGTATGATGTAGCCACTAATACCAGAGGAGTGAACAAAAGAATAAAGCTGCAGAAGAAGGAGCAGGTCATTTAAAACAGAGGTGTATGGAAACTCTAGGTAATCAATCTCTGAAATTATCTGCCGCTGAGGGTGGTGAAGGCCAGATCATTAGATATATTTAAGTTGGGGATTAATATATTTTTGAAAGATTGAGGAAATTAAGGTTATGGGCAAGTGATACAGCAAGTAAAGCCAGCATATTTCCGCCATGACTAAGTTGAATGGCAGAGCAGACTTGAGGGCTCAGGTAGCCTCCACTTGCTACATATAAAATTCTTTGAGGATTAAACAGGTAAATGCAGGGAAAATGTTCCCAATGTTGGGGGAGTCCAGAACCAGGGGTCACTGTTTAAGAATAAGGGGTCGGCCATTTAGGACTGAGATGAGGAAAAACGTTTTCACCCAGAGAGTTGTGAATCTGTGTAATTCTCTATCACAGAAGGCAGTGGAGGCCAATTCACTGGATATTTTCAAGAGAGAGTTATATTTCGCTCTTAGGGCTAACTGAATCAAGGGATATGGGGAAAAGGCCAGAATGGGGTGCTGATTTTGGATGATCAACCGTGATCATATTGAATGGCATTGCTGGCTCGAGGGGCTGAATGGCCTACTCCTGCTCCCATTAACATTTCAAGTCGGAGATTATTTATTTCTATTATTTTCACTGCATTGAAGAGTTGGCTTAAAGCTTTGTAAACAATCGTCTGGAGCAGAACAAAAACAAGATTGGTGAGCAATGCCAGGGATAGGTCATAATAACCTATGAGCCTGCTCTGCCATTCAATAAGATAATGGATGATCCTGCATTTCAATCCACCTCTCCCCTGATACTCCAATCTTTGATTCTCTTGGTATCCAAAAACTTATCAACTACAGTTTTCTGTACTCAACATAAAAAGTTGACACTGAATCCATAAAATTCCCCGTTAGACCAAAAAATGCTGGAGAAACTCAGCAGATGAGGTAGCATCTATGGAGAGAAGGAATAGGTGCCGTTTCGGGTCGAGACCCTTCTTCAGACTGATGTCATGTGGGGGGGAGAGGGGGCGGGAAAAAGAAAGGACGAGGCGGAGACAGTAGGACTAGTGGCAGAATGGGAGGGGAAGGAGGGAAAAAGCAAGGGCTATCTAAAATTAGAGAACTCAACATTGATACCGCTGGGGTGTAAACTACCCAAGCAAAATATGAGGTGCTGTTCCTCCAATTTGCGCTGGGACCCACTCTGGCAATGAAGGAGGCCCAGGACAGAAAGGTCAAATTGGGAATGAGAGGGGGAGTTGAAGTGCTGAGCAACCGGGCGATCAGGTTGGTTAATACGGAGTGAGCGGAGGTGTACAGCAAAACAATCGCCGAGCCTGCGCTTGGTCTCGCCGATGTAGAAAAGTTGACACCTGGAACAGTGCATGCAGTAGATGAGGTTGGAGGAGGTGCAGGTGAACCTCTGCCACACCTGGAAAGATTGATTGGGTCCTTGCATGGAGTCGAGGGGGGAGGTAAAGCGACAAGTGTTGCATTTCCTGCGGTTGCAAGGGAAAGTACCCGGGGAGGGGGTGGTTTGGGTAGGGAGGGACAAATGGACCAGGGAGTTACGGAGGGAACGGTCTCTGCAGGAAGCAGAAAGGGGTGGAGATGGGAAGATGTGGCCAGTAGTAGGATCCTGTTGGAGGTGGCAAAAATGTCAGAGGACTATATGTTGTATGCGACGGTTGATGGGGCAGAAGATGAAGACAAGGGGGACTCGGTCCTTGTACGAATAGGGGGATGGAGTACAAGAGCGGAGCTGCGGAATATAGAGGAGACCTTGGTCACCTATAATAGACGAGGGGAACCACCGTTCCCTAAAGAATGAGGACATCTCCGATGCCCTAGTATGGAATACCTCATCCTGGGCGCAGATGTGGCGTAGACGGAGGAATTGAGAGTCGGGGATAGAGACCTTACAGGAAACAAGGTGGGAAGAAGTCCAGTAAAATTCCCTTCCTTGTTAGCCTCGCTTCCAAGCTGTAAACCCTAGGCTGTAATCCTTATCTGAGACTATTCCTTGAGTTCTAGATATATTGTGATCTTTGCACCATTGTTCCATAATACAATCCACTTTTGCAAATTTGGGATCCAACTTAATTACTGAGTGCAGCAGGAGCCACAATGACTGTGTCTGAATATTGGTGGCAATTCAGAGATTAGCCGTGGTAAAGGCTCAGCTGTTGGAACATCCAGAAACAATATTAAGCCTTGATTTTCCTCATTTTAGGGCCAGACTTTGATGTTTATACTGGCGAGAATAGAACAAAGATTTAAGCTTTTCCATGCCCAGAAATGGGAAGACATGTGTCTGCACCATGTTATTGAATTTCAATGCTTGAAACACTTTGGTTTGATTCAGTTTATTAGTACTGTCTTGTGTATTAAGATACAGTGAAAAGTGTGAGTGCTATCCAGTGAAATTGTACTAGAAATGAGTACAATCAAGCCTTACACAAGTAGATTATACTAATAGAAAAACACCAAAGTGCAGAATACAGTGTTACAGCATTACAGATACAGAGAAAGTGCAGTTTAGAAAAAAATACAAGGGCTGCAATGAGGTAGGTTGGGAGATTGGTGCTACATCCTTTGCTTACGAGTAGTATAATTATAGCAAGGCATTAGAATGCTAGATCTGAAAGAAGATTAAAGAAAATATTTGGGTATTGATCGAAATCCTGATGGATTTACAACTGAAGTAGAGATTTAAAAGAGTGGAACAATTATAGGTAGGTGATAGTAAATCCTCTTTAGGGACCAGCATGCAGAGACTCCACTCACCGGAGCCATCGTGTCCAGTTGGTTGATATATGTACTTGTACCAAGCATTGCAGCTCAATATGATTATTTTTTTTAAGCAGAAAACACCTGGAATACTCAACAGATAACGCAGTATCTGTGGAGGGAGAAATAATGATAATGTGTCAAGCCCTTGGTGAAAAGAATGGTCATGCGAAGGGTCCTGGACTGGAAAGGTTATTTCTACCTTTCTTCATAGATGCTGCCTGACATAAATATTTCCATCAGTCTCTGCTCTAATTACAGATATCCATTATGTCACTTTTTGCTTTCCAATTCATATTCTTGGGATTATCCTGCAGACTTCTTTCATTCTGGTATGTCGGACATAATAACACTTTGGAATGGGTGTCCATGGACTCTGGTTATAATGGATTAATGGAAAAGCAATTTCACACAATTTTACTCACTTTACAATTAGGTTTAGGTATATTATTATCACGTGTACCGAGGTACAGTGAAAAGATTTGTTTTCCATGCCATCCAAATAGATCAGATATACTGTATATGAATACATTCAAGTTAAACTCAAGTATAATAGATGGAGCAAGGGCAAATATACATAGTTCATATAGTTCTCAGCATTGTAGCACATTATTTCCATAAACAAAATCCAATTGGATAGAGATGAATCGGACGGCACTCTAGCTGATGGAAGGACCATTTGAAGACAGAGGGGAAGAAGCTGTTCCTGAGTCTCAAAATGTGCGCTTTCAAGTTTCTGTATATTCTGTTGGATAGGAGAAGGGAGAAGAAGGAATGACCGTGGTGGAACAAGTCTTTGATTATGTTGGTTGCTTTTCCAAGGCAGCATGAAGTGTAAATGGAGTCAATGGTGGTAAGTCTGGTCTGTATGACGGACTGGGTTATATCTTTGCAATTTCTTACAGTCATGGGCAGAGCTGGTCCCAAACCAAGATGTGATGCATCCCGACAGTATGCTTTCTGTGGGATATCTGTAGGAGTAGAAGTTTGTAAGAGTTAGTATGAATTATACTTGCGCCCTAACTTCTCTTGCAGCCTCCTAGCCCCATCACCACCACTATGACCATCACTTGTTAGCCAGTCATTAGACAAGGAGGAGGAATTTAAGCCTGATATTTTTAAGTGAACCCGGAGAGTTTGTGACCTCCCATCAGAGGCGAGCAGCAAGCCTACCACTTGGTTCTTTTCCCCCAGTTTAAATAGGTTGCTAAATGCCTCTAGTACAATTTCTGAATACTTTGCAGACAGCTGAAGAACAATATTTACAGAAATCAGATGAATGAATAAAAGGCCTTTAGCCCAAAGGCCATGGAACCCAAGTATTGAAGTGTTCATTCAAGAACCAAAAAGGGCATTTTCATCTTCTTACAGCCATGCCAATAAAACCTTAATTCCTCTAAATAAGAAATCTGTACTTCCTTTATAAAAGTCCTCAGCTGAATCCACATTCAGTGTACCCAGTGCCAACGTTATGCACAGATTAACAACCGTAAGTATAGGAAGTCAGCCTAAAATAGACTTATTTAATGCTGTTCCCAGCTCATGGTAATCATATTCATTTTCTTAAGGCTTTATTGTATTAACATTTTCCAACATATTCACCCTCATGTTATGTGGAAGCCCCAGGATAAACCTGTTGAAAAAATCCCTTTCAACTCTGCTGCCAGGACTGATTATCACCGAAGGGAGCGGTAAAGAAGTACAATAACCTTACAGTCTAACAGAGGAAAGCAACAAAAATAGACCTCCATTTAAGAAAGCCTACATCATGAGTTACTCTTTATGCCAAATTATTAGAATATCAAACCTTTCAAATCACGCTTGCATGCTGATTCCACTGGGTTCTCTGATTTTCTCCCACATCCTGATAGGTTAATTGGTGACTGTAAATTATCCCCAGTGTAGGTAATTGACATAAAAAGTGAGGGGGAGTTGATGTGAAATTAAATAAATTGGAGGGCAACAGGGAAATAAAGAAAGAAGGAATGAGACTGCTGGGATTGGTCTAATGGGGAGCAATAGTTGTTACTCTAGCAAATACAACCTGATTTGTCCAAACTTACCTCATAAGACAACGCACCCATTCCAGGTATCAGTCAAGTAAATGTCCTCTGAAAATGTTCTTACACATTTATAACCTTCCTTAGATGAGTAGCGCATCAGGGATGCTCTAGGTAAAGCCCTTTACAACTGAAACATAATTTACATTTTCTCCCAGCGATAAAAAGCAAAATCCTGCTAGCTTTCTTAATTAGTTATGATAACAACATATATGCCCTTGGTGATGGTGCACTATGACACCTGCATCCAGCTGTTTCTCACAACTATGCCATCCTTCACCATGTGGCAAAAAATGCTCCTATTTTTTTGTTCTTACCAGAATGGACACTTTCACTATTTGCATCCATTTGTCAGATCATTGCCCACTCATTTAAAGTATAGATCAACCCTAGAGAACATCCTATAGGGATACATCACGGCTTAGTTTGGCAACCGCTTTGTCTCAGACCGGCGGAAATAATTGAGTCGTGAATGTAGCCCAATCTAACACAAAACAGCCTCCCCCTTATTGACACCATTTACACTTCACACTGCCGTGGGAAAGGCACGGCCAAGCGCAAACTGCCCGACTGTTTCGCCGAACACCTATTCTCAGACCGCCTTGGACCATGTGGTCTTCCAGTTGCCAACTATTTTCCCATACTGACCTTTCTGTCCTAGGCCTTCTCCACTGTCAAGGTGAGACCACATGCAAATTGGAGGAACAGCGCCTCATAATTTGCTTGGGCAACTGACAACCCAGCGACATGAATATTGATTTCTCTCATTTCAAGTAACTCCCTCTCTCTCCATCCTTCCCACACACTAGTCGACCAGCAGGTTTCACTGTTCGTTATCACCTCCTCCACAGCCAACAATTGCCCATTGTAGGCTCCATGGCCATCGGTGCCGGCTCTGATTTGTTCACTACCTTTTCAGACCTTTTCTAATTTCCATCTCCCCTGACTCTCAGTCTGAAGAAAGGTCTAGACCTGAAGCGCACCTATTCCTTTTCTCTAGAAATGTTGCCTGACCTGTTGAGTTACTCCAGTATTTTGTGTCTATCTTCAACATTATCAAGGACTGTTTTCACCCCCATCACACTTCTCTTCTTCTCCCCTCTCTTATCGGGCAGAAGATAAAAATTTGAAGGCAAATACCACCAAATTCAGGAACAGCAACTTATAAGGGCCTGTCCCACGAGCATTCGACCTGCATGCGGCGAGCGCGACCAAACCGGAAGCGGGGGCCACACAGAGGTCGAGTGAGTGACGTGAAGTTCCAGCGAAGTCCGCGGGAAGTTCGCACGTGACGTACGGTGTCAAGGTGCTGTGTACGGCATCAAGACACTGTGTACTGCATCGAGACGCTGCGCACACCCATCGAGGCGGTGCATAAGGCATCGAGGCGGCTGCGGGCTGGCATGCCTTTGCCGCGCGGAATTGTTGAACACGGTCAGTTTTTCGGAGCCCCGCGCGATGTAGGGACCAGCTCCGCACAACTCCATACGGCTCTGCCGATCGAAGTGGCACCGGACCATCGAGGCCGTATGGCTCAAGCGACCATGTTAGGTTGCGCTTGTCGCATGGAGTCGCATGCTCGTGGGACAGGCCCTTTACCCGCTGTTATCAAACTACTAAAAGTTCCTCCCATAAGCTAAGGTGCAGTCCCCATCTCATTGAGGACATCACACTTTTTTTTAAAGCTGCACTAATGTTTCTCTGTAACGACAATGTTATAATGCTGTAATACTATATTCTGAACTCTGGCATATTTCTCTTTGCACTACCTTATGCTTATGCATGGCTTTGCTTGTGCATGGCTTGACTGTGCTCATGTATTGTATGATTTGACTGGATAGCATGCAGACAAAGTTTCTCCCTGCATTTCAGTACACATGATGATAATAATAAACCAAGCCAACCAAACCAACACAATCACAGTCACGGAGAAATACAATCCTTCAGTCCACTGAATCTGGGTCAATCATCAAGCACCTATTTTTACATGAACTCTACTCTATCTTAATTTAGTTTCATTTAGTTTTGAGATACAGCATGGAAACAAAGCCTTCGGCAAACTAAGTCGGCGCCGACCAGCGATCCCCGTACATTGGCACTATCCTACATACTCGGGACAATTTATAAGTTTATCAAAGCCATTTAACCTACAAAACTGTAGGTCTTTGGAATGTGGGGGGAAACCAGAGAATCTGGGGGAAACACATGCAGTCACAGGAAGAATGTATAAACTCCGTACAGACAGCAAACATTGTCAGGGTTGAACCCGGGTCTCTGGTGCTACAAGGCAGTAACTCTACCACTGCGCCACCGTGCCGTCAATTTACTCTCTGCTCATTCCCATCAAATTCTCCTCAGATTCTACCACTCACACATTGGGGGCAATTTACAGAAGGCAATAACTTACCACCCAACTTGTCTTTGAGATGTGGAAGGAAACTGGAGCAATTGGAGAAAAGCTGTGTGATCAGGGAGAACATGCATATGCCACACAGACAGTGCCCAAAGTCGGGGATAAACCCGGGTCAAGATTTCCCACTGTGAACCTTGGGGAAGTGTATGATGCCGGTACTTGGTCCCTGACTGTCTGAGACTCCATGATTGCACTCTGTTAGAATGACAATACCTCACAACGTCTAGCAAAGCCCAGCATTCCAGCAAGTGGCTTTCAGAAATGTTTTAGATTGTCGACCTCGCAAAATTGTTATGCCTCCCTCTTCCAACTGGTGCTTACACTCTCACTGTAGAATTCTCTCCTTATTTTCATGAGCATGTTGCAGTAACTCATTCATTTTTCTCCCCGCATGATGGCCGACTTGCTGAGTTACATCTGCAGTTTGTATTCCAGCAGCTGCAGATCCTTGTGTCTTCAATGTTTTTCTATATTGGATAGGCAGCAAAACTGACTGGAGTCCACAACTTGATTGGGAACACATCTGCTTTGCACGGTATCTAAGCAATGACACAAGGGTCTTCACAACATGCTTTGCACAATGCTAAAGATGCATAATCAATCACTTGTGCATCAGCTAACGACGTGGAAATAATGTCAGGATCATTGTTCAGAGCTTGGTCACACTTGATTTAATGATCAAATCTATTAAATGATGATCATAAATTGGTTGTAAATGCATTTCAGGATACTCTTAGGTGACCTAGCAGTCTTGAAAGCAATTGAATGCCATTTAGAAAACTGCATAAAAACAGCCATGGCATAAAAGTAACAAATTTCATTTGTTTTAATATTCAGTTGAATTAATTTCTGTAATTTGTCTCCGAATCATTGTAAATGTAAATGGATTAAATTAGCTGTACAGGTACAAGTAGTAAAGGCAGGTGTGGAAAAATTGGTGAGTGGCATGCAGTGGGAAACAGATACAGGGCGGCATGGTGGCTCACTGGGAGAGTTGCTGCCTTACTGCATGGAGACCCGGGTTCGTTCCTGACTATGGGTGCTGTCTGTATGGAGTTTGTACCTTCTCCCCATGACCTGCATGGATTTTCTCCATTTTATATGGTTTCCTCCCAAAGTTCAAGACGTATAGGTTTGTAGCTAATTGTCTTGGCAAAATTATAAATTGTCCCTAGTGTGTGTAGGATAGTGTTAATGTGTGGGGATCTCTGGTTGGCATGGACTCGGTGGGCTGAAGGGCCTGTTTCCGCGCTGTCTCTCTAAACTAAACTAAAAAAGTGTCTGGCAAAATCTTTCTTTCTTGTTGGTGACTTCCTGCAGCCACAAGTGGTAACAATTGGCTTTTCAGTTACATCTATGTTAGCTGTCCAGAATACGCAATTGTTAGAAAACGTCATTAGTGTTTGGGAGTCCTGGCTAGTATTTATCCTTCAGCCAGGATCACTGTGAATGGGGAGCTTGATCATTACCATCTTGCTGCTTGTGGGAAACTTGTGGTGTACAATTTGGCTACCACATTTCCCAACATTACACAGTGTTTCAAAACTTAGAAATGGCTGTGGAGGTTGTGAAAGGCACCACAGAACTGCAACTGTTATAATAATTGCATGGCAAATTCTTAACCTTATTAGTCAGGGCTACTGTGTGAACATGTGAGATTTCTACCTACTACAATAGTTCTGTTCTGTGAGGGAGTGCAACAGTACTTTATCCGTGCAGCAAACTTTTTATGAAATATTAGCTTCTTCTGAAGGTACGAAGGCAGACAGGGTATGTGAGCCAGACTGATCATGCTGGCTTGGTAATAATTAAGTCTACCTTCCTTCCTAGGTCTTATCCATTCAGTGACTATAAAACATTCACTGCAATAAAAATGAATGGGGGTGAAACTTTGCCTTGTGATAAATCTATTGAGCTGACAGAGTGGAGCTGTGTACAACCAATAACCTAAATGCCCTAATAAGCTTTGTCGTGCTGAATTTCTTCCCCTATTTTTCTTCAACAAAAGCATGTTGCATTTATACCAATCATTTAACTTCCTTGCAGGAGCTTATCCTTAAAGATTTGATGCTGAATCCCTAGGTGATCATTGAAACAGATGTCCAAAACCGATGTCAGAAATATGTTTTAATGAGAGCCAAAAAGATTTAGAAACATTCTAGTACTCAGGTATTTGGTCACCAGTAATGGAATGGTTGAGACTGGAGGGTGAAGGGGAACCCCAGAACTGGAGGTATACAGGATGATTGCTCATTTCAGGTAGCTACACCATAAACCTCCCATTGGCCCTCTGCTGTGTACGAGGCAATCACTTGCTTCTCCATCACTGCCTACTGCTCAGGGAAAAGTTCAAACAAGCATTTAGACATTTCCACAACACATTTCACCCTTCAGAGGATTCCAAAGCAAGAATACTTTTATTTTGGCCGAAAAGAAAAATATATATCCTGCATCACCATTCACGTGCTTTTCCAAAACACTTCACAGCCAATTAAGTAGTCTTCTGTAGAAATAAGGAACTGCATATGCTGATTAATACACAAAAGGACACAAAGTCCTCAAGTAACTCAACAGGCCAGGCAGCATCTCTGTAGAACATGGATAGGTGTTGTTTCAGGTCGAGAACTGTCTTCAGACTTTTCTGTAGTTTTTGCTGGCGTAGTCACTGATGTAATGTCAGAACTATAGAAAACTTCCATATATAACAATGATCAGAAAATGCTTAAAATCTCTAAAAAAGAGACACAAAAAGGGACACAAATTGTAGGGGTGATGCAGTGGGTCAGGCAGCATCTCTGGAGAACATGGATAGATGATGTTTCGGGTCAGGACCCCTCTTCAGAAATTTAAGACATTTTTCTCTGTTTGTAGGGTTATATCAATCAGGAAATTGGATGCAATTTCATTGCTCTTCTATGAAAACGTGTTATGGAACCATTGCATAATCACTCAGCAGGACAGTTTACGGCCTCATCTGATAAACACCACTCTGGATGGTACAATACTCTCAGAAGCAGAAAAGCATCCATCTGGATTCTGTGTTGAACTCAGACAAGGTTGCCCAGCTTCTCAACTGTGATGTCCGCTAACCCACACCAACCAAAGTTGATGGATTCAGAGAAAGGAGGAAGAGAGAGAGAGGGAGACAGAGAGCGGGGGAGGGGAGAGGGAGGGAGAGAGGGAGAGAGGGAGAGGGAGAGAGAGGGAGAGGGAGAGAGGGAGAGAGGGAGAGAGGGGGAGAGGGGGAGAGAGGGAGGGGGAGAGATGCTGCCTGTCCCGCTGAGCTATTCCAGCTTTTTGTATCTATTTTCATTAAAAAAATCTTACTATACATAGACACAATCATTCTTTAGTATAAGAATAGTAGAGTTTCTGGACCATTTTGGAATATCAAAGATGGTTTGTAGGTATAACATTACAGCACTTGTCTACTGCTTTTTGTGTCAGTTTGTGAGGTTAGTTTTTCCACTTTTGTCACTCATTAGTTGTTTGGGGGCTCAAAATCAAGCCATGATCACAATGAATGGTGGTGCTGGCTCGAAGGGCTGAATGGCCTCCTCCTGCACATATTTTCAATGTTTCTATCTATGTTTCTATGTCTGTATTTGTGTCTGGTTGTGTGAATAATCGTGCGCATGGTTTGCCAAGGCCCACTGGATCTCCCAGTCACCAGGGACTAACTCTACAGAACGTTTTTCCTTCCATTATTTATTATGTAAAAGAATATGTGTGTTATGATTGTGTTTATAATTTGTTTGGTTGTTTTGTTGTTTGTCTTTTGCACAAAAGTCCGCGAGCATTGCCACTTTCATTTCACTGCACATCTCGTATGTGTATGTGACAAATAAACTTGACTTGACTTGACTTGACTTGCTAACCCCTTGAACTCACCTTCCCATTCCCACACTGACCTTTCTGTCTTGGGCCTCCTCCATTGTCACAGTGAGGGCACATGTAAACTGGAGGGAACAGCATCTCAAATTCTGCTTGGGTAGCTGACAACCGAATTATATGAATGTTGAATTCTCCAATTCTAACTCACCCCCATCCTCCCTCCCTTTCACCCCCATACCTCCCACTCTTTCCCTCTTCCCTCCACTCTACCCCATCTGGGCTCCCACCTATTGCTCCTCTCCACCTCCCCCTCCTGCAACTTTCTTCCCTCTTTAGCCCTGGCTCACACCTACTGTTCTTATCTCTTCCATTTATCCCAACCATCTGCTTGTCAAACCAAACCCCCTTGTCAGTGTCAACCTATTAACTGCCATGCTTTGTCCTTCCTTTCCACGTCTCCAGTTTTCTTCGTCCCTCCCTACAATCAGTCTGAAGAAAGGTCCTTTTGTATTTTAACCAGCATCTGCAGTGCTTTGTTTCTACAAGAGAAAGTGTGAGTTTGTTTATGTTTATGTGTATGCATTTCTGTGTGTGTCTGTGATTGTGTTTTTGAGTCTATGACAAGCGTCTCTGTCTGTGTGTGTGTGCATCTGTGTATGTGTGTGCCTGTGTGCATGTATGCTGTGTTTGCGTATGTATGTGTACATACCTTGAGTTCCTGATTGATTGTGTGTGTGTGTGTGTGTATATAGATGTGTGTGTGTGTACATGTACATGCGTGTATGTGAATGTGCAGGCATTTTGTGCGTGCTTCTGTGTATAAGTGTGTGTGATTAATATGTGTGTGTGTGTGTGTACACACATGTATGTGTGTGTGTACCCTGTGCAAGTGCAAGTGTGTGTTTGTGTAAGCGTGTCTGTATATATACACACACGTGTATATTTTACAGCTACAGTATCAGCCCTCAGACACATCGTGGATCAGTCCCCAGGCTGTGTGCTAACTGCCTTCTCTACAAGCTAATTTACAAGGATCTGGTCATGTTTACATTAGCCCTCTCCCAATGCATGAAAAGAGCAGGGTGAGGTGCGGAATAGAAATGAGCATTTATGAATAATTCAATCTTCCTCGTGGCTATTAACACATTTTCCTTGAATAAAGTGATAATAGGTTATCATCTGTGAAATGGAAATTGCATAACAGAGAGTTTCTGGTTACACCAGAGGAAATTAATTTCACAGCACATCTGTTGGGACCTGACTTGCGAATGCTAAGTATGAGAAACACAGGCGTCACACATCACCACTTTTATAATTAGATTAGCATGCCTGCATCTATGCTGGAAGACTCTCTGGGTGAAAAGAATTACTGTTCCTTGTTTCAAATGGCTAATATTTATAATAATGAAATGACTGAAGCAATTAAGGAAAGTTAAAAATGCATTATGGGACTTTATTATATTAAGCAGATGCTACATTAAAATGATTGTGTGTTTGTATTATCTGTCTAGTTAAATATTGAGCCTGCTATCAATAAATGTAATGTATTAATATACAATTGTGCCCCTCCGCTTTCAGAGTAGTGGCTGCCTCACTTAACAAGGCCTGGATTATTATTTACTGGCAGGCAAACAGAGAGAGAATATACAGTTCAATTCACTTTGCAGTCAATTTGCTTTAAGACAGGTCGAGGATGGACTGGGTGCGACGGGTCACAATGCACAAGTCGGCAGACAGCGGGGGTAAAAGCGTGTCCTCACCCTGATGGCCACCTTTGTGTGTGGCTGCATCAGGCAGAGCGTAGAGTCAAGGCACGTGGGCACCAAGTGTCACCCCCCTGCTGAGGTTCTACCTGTCCCCGGTGTTGCGAAGGATGAGCCTGGCGCAGATGCCACGAAATGTTGCAGTCCAGATGGACATTGCCGCACCATCTGTCACTCGTGGAAAGGTTCCTCCAGACCAACACCTATGACCACAAGTCCATCCGGTAGTGGTCAGCACGGAATGTCTTGCAGGCACTGCAGGGAAATTACTCCATGGATCCGGTGGCGCGGTTCTCGGAGCAGACTGCCCAGCTTGTCTGGCAAAATGCCTCATCGCCAGAACTCACCAGCAAGCACCAAGACCTGGCTTGGCTGGTGGTGAGGGGAGCCCTCCCAGTCAGATCCTTCCTGCACCATCGGAACCTCACTACCAGCGCACGCTGCCCTCGGGACGGCTGCTATGGAGAGGAGACGGTTGCCCACCTCTTTGCAGAGTGTGGATTTGCAAAGGGAGTCTGGGGAGGTTTGCAAGGGTCCCTGTCACGATTTATTCCAAACAGCTCTGTCACAGAGGACTCTGTGATTTACGGACTGTTCCCAGGAACGCATTCAGAGACTGACATCAAGTGCTGCTGGAAGGTCATCAACTCGGCGAAAGATGCTCTTTGTTCTGCCCGAGTTTGTTGACCACCCAGCGGAGCGAGATGTCCATCAGGGAATGTTGCCGACTGGCCCACTGCAGACTGCAGGAGTACGTGCTGAGGGACCCACTGAAGCTCGGTGCAGCCAACGCCAAGGCTCGATGGGGGAGGGCCACAGTCTAGGTTCCTTCCGCTGCTGGACATGGGGGGCAGGCGTGGTGGAGATACCCCTCAAAATAAGGGAAGGGATTCCACACTAGTGGGCCACATGAGTGGCAAGGGTGGGGGAAAAGAATTGGTGTGATTTGTGTAAACAGTATTGGATCCAATTATATAGCCTCCAAGTATGTCGGATGAATTTTTTGCACGATTCCTGTATTGTACATATTTATTACTTGAATAAAGTCGATCTTGAAATACAAAAATTAAAAAAATTATTGAGTTTTGATCTTCCCAAATGTTCATTCAAACTAGAACCTGAATACAGGGGGAGAAGACAAGCCAGTCAGTTTTAAAATGTACTAGTTTTGTGGACTAACCAAGTAAAACCATATTCAAAATGTTGCCAAAAACAAACTGCTGGAGGAACTCGGAGGGTCAAGCAGCATCTGTGGAGGCAAAGGCATTGGTGACATCTTGTGTATGCATCCAAAATGTCCCAAAATGTTTATAAAAATAAATATCATGCGATTCATATTCAGTAAATTATCGTTTATAATGACATTGTGTTGTAGCTGGTAAAACTGCTACTTCACAGCCAGTGACTCGGCATCAGTCGTGACCATTTAGACTTTACTTCAGACTTACAGCATGGAAACAGACACTCAACCCACCGAGTCCATGCCGACCAGTGATCACCCCGTACACTAGCATTATGCTACACAGTAGGGACAATTTACAATTTTTTGCTGAAGCCAATTAACCACCAAACCTATATGTCCTTGGAGTGTGTGAGGAAACCGGAGCACCCAGAGAAAACCCACACAGTCAAAAGGAGAACATACAAACTCTGCACAAACAGCACCCATAGTCAGGATAGAACCCAGGTCTCTGGTGCTATAAGGCAGCAGCTCTACCGCTGTGCCACTGTGCCACCTCGGGTACTGTCAGTGTGAAGTATGCCCATTCTCCCTGTGACCGCGTGGTTTCCCCCCCAGGTATTCTGGTTTTTTCCTACATATCAAAGAAGTGGAGATAGGTAGTTTAATAGGCCATCAAAAATTGCCCGAGCATGTAAATCAAGGGTTGGCAACCTTGTTCTGCATAGGGGCCTGTGTCTGTGAGCAGATGGGGGGCCAGATCCATCGCCATGGTTAATAAATGAAGGTAATATCAATACATACTAACTAAACTTTGACATATTTATATGTTTAAGTAATATTGTGTTTACTGAACATAGCAGTTAGTTTGAGACACTGGTATTGAAATTACCCTCACCCTTCTCTGTCAGTCTGGCTCATAGCAGTTAGTGTGACACTTGGTGTTGTTTTTCGTTCGACATTCGCTCAATTTTAGGTGACAGGCTGGAAGAGGCCAGATGCAAAATGCCATCTAAATGGGCATCAATCAGTCAGTTTCTTAATTTACTCTTCATGTATTTCATTTTTGAGAAGCGTTGCTCGCACATGTAAGTACTGCCGAACATTGATGTCATTTTTTTCACATGATCTACCAGGTTGGCATGCATACCAGTTTCAAGAAGATATTTATCTAGTCGAGATACGTCCGTTGCATTAAATTTAGATCTTAATACATCGCTGCATTGCAACTTAATAAGTCCCATTTGAACATTTTCTGGTGTGATGTCGGTGTCCTCGTCAAATGGAATGGCAAACATAGTGACACGATGCTTCCTGATGGATTAGGTAGTGCATTTTTTCAATTTTGCAGTTAATTCCAAGGCCTTCTATGTGGCCTTGAAGCAGAACCACGACACCTTTCTTTTCTCCAAATATTGCTGGTTTGCTACGCATACTAACTTAGATAGATCCAGCTTCATGTCTGTGCCTGTGGGTAGTACCCTTCATAGGTACCAGTTGAACAAACTCCTCAATAGTGTTACTCCACGTACAGACACTACAAGATGAGCGGTATCTTTGGTATCTGAACTCTCATCGAACGCTATTGAGAAAAACTGGACATTTTTGCAACAGTCCTTTAAACAGTTTTTCACATCCGTTGACATTTCTTCTATTCGTCGTGCCAACTGTTCTTGCAGGGAGACTGACATTTGAAAATGAAATATTTTTCTCGGGACCCAGAATGTTCACAACTGCCATCAAACATTCTTCACAAAATCTCCGTCAGTGAAGGGCTTCATTGTTTCTGCTATCAACTTAGAAACCCCATAGCTAGCACGTGTGTTCCTTTCTGATTCTACACTTTGTTTCTTCAACATCAGACTTTGATTTGCCAGGCCACATTTAAGGTTATGAACTTCATGCTTCCTTGCTTGCCCACTAATTTCACTGAATTTCGGGTGTTTTGTTTCATAGTGTCACCTGATGTTGAACACCTTGTTCACACTAACACTTGTGTAGCAGATGAGGCATATGGGCGTGCCGAGGTGCTGTATAAATAAGTACTTTTCTGTCCATGTATCTTGGAAGACTCGGCACTCAGCATCCACCTTCCTGCCTTTTGTAGCCATTGGGGTCGTCTCATAATATTTCTGGACTCGATCTATTGTCTTTTCATGCTCTTCCTAGCGCCTCGTTCACTGCCCCGTATCTGGACTGTAAACTGCCCTGTGATTAGCCGTGGAGCGGAAAGAAGGGAGGGTTTTGCGAGAGTCACTTCCCGCCACAGTTAATCGTAGTTTTACCGCGCCCACTGTCTGAGCTTGTTCTAAGATTGCAGTTGACGGGCGGGATGACTTTGGGTTACAGTCCTGATCCGCCCCTTGGATCGTAGGTTCCCGACCCTTGATGTAAATGAATGTTACAACCTGGATGGATTTGATGAGAATATGGGGAGAATTAACAACTTAGATTACTATAGGCTGAGTGTAAATGGGATGATTGATGGTTGGCATGGAATTGGTTGGCCACAGGGCTGGTATCGATGAAGATAAAACCTTGTTTAGTTTAGTTTACTGTAGAGATACAGCATGGAAACAGGCCCTTTGGCCCATCAAATTTGCATTGACCAGTGAGCACCTGTACACTAGTTCTATCCTATATACAAACGGGATTCAAGGATGGTGTGTTGCCTACCTGGCGCCAGGATCCAGGACGTCACGGACCGATTGCAGAGCATCCTCAAGGGTGAAGGTGAGCAGCCAGAAGTGGTAGTGCATGTCAGCACAAATGACATCGGGAAGACGAGGAAAGAGATTCTGCAGCACGACTTTAGAGAGCTCGGACGAAAGCTGAACAGCAGGACCTCCAGGATGGTTATCTCCAGTTTGCTTCCAGTTCCTCATGCTGGTGAGGGCAAGAACAGGGTGATAGGGGAGCTGAATGTGTGGCTGAGGAGCTGGTGCAGTGGGCAGGGACTTAGATTCTTAGACCACTTGGATCTGTTTTGGTGTAATGGCAAATTGTACAAAAGGGACAGGTTGCACCTTAACAGGTGGGGACCACCATTCTGGCAGGCAGGATTGCCACTGCTACACGGATGGGTTTAAACTAAATAGTGGGGGGGTGGACACAAATTGGAAATACACGGGTGGAGTTAAAAGAAAAGAGAGTATAGGAAACGTTGAGAAAGACATCAGAATTAACGAGGCAGAAAGCTCACAAAGGGATAGGAGAGTATGGCCAAGTGAAATTGGAATCGATGTGAAAGGTGAGGTGAGTAATGGGTTAAAAGTGTTTTATATGAATGCACAAAGTATAAGAAGTAAACTGGGCTTAATGCTCAGTTAGAGATTGGTAGATATGACATTGTGTGGATTACAGAGACATGGCTGCAGGAGGATCGAGACTGGAAACTGAATATTCAGGGTTATACGTCCCATAGAAAGGACAGGCAGGTGGGCAGAGGAGGTGGGGTAGCTCTGTTGGTGAGGGATGAAATTCAGTCCCTTTGCGAGGGGTGACATAGGGACTGATGATGTAGAGTCGCTGTGGATAGAATTGAGGAATTGTAAAGGTAAGAAGACATTAATGGGAGTTATCTACAGCCCCCCCAAACAGTAGCCTGGATATAGGGTGCAAGTTGCAGCTGGAATTAAATTGGCATGTAGTAAAGGTAATGCCACTGTGGTTATGGGAGATTCCAATATGCAAGAAGACTGGGAAAATCAGGTTAGTTCTGGACCCTAAGAAAGGGAGTTTGTAGCGTGCCTCTGAGATGGATTCTAAGAGCAGTTTGTACTGGAGCCTTCCAGAGAGACAGCAATTCTGGATTTAGTGTCGTCTAATGAACCAGATTTAATAAGGGAACTCAAGGTAAAGGAACTGGCAGGAGGTAGTGACCATAATAAGATAAGTTTTAATCTGTAATTTGAGCGGTAGAAGGTTAAATCAGAAGTGTCAGTGTTGCAGTTGAACAAAGAGGACTATGAAGACATGAGAGGGGAGCTGGCCAAGGTCGACTGGAAAACGATCCTAGCGGGAATGACGGTGGAACAGCAATGACAGGAATTTCTGGAATTTAATTGGAGTAAGAGGCAACCGTGGCTAACAAGGGGTTAGGGAATGAATAAAACTAAAATAAAAGGTGTATAACATAGCAAAGAGTAGCGGGAATCCAGGGAATTGGGAAACTTTCAAAAGACAACAGAAGGTAACAAAAAGAGCAAAATGTGGTGAAAAGATAAAGTACAAGGGTAAGCTGGCCAAGAATATAAAGAAGGATAGTAAAAGCTTCTTTAGGTATGTTAAGAGAAAAAGATTAGTAAAGACAAATGTGGGACCCTTGAATGCAGAAACAGGTGAAATTATTATGGGGAACAAGGAAATTGCAGAAGAGTTTGGTTAATCGATATGGTACTTTGGTTCTGTCTTCACTAAGGAAGACACATACAATCGTCCAGGTGTACTAGAGGACAGAGGATCTAGAGGGACAGAGGAACTGAAAGAAATTTGCATTAGACAAGAAATAGTATTGGATAGATTCATGGGGCTGAAGGCTGATAAATCCTCAGGGCCTGATGGTCTGCATCCCAGGGTACTCAAGGAGGTGGCTCTAGAAATAGTGGAAGCATTGATGATCATTTTCCAATGTTCTCTAGATTCAGGATCAGTTCCTGTGGATTGAAGGGTAGCTAGTGTTATCCCACTTTTCAAGAAAGGAGCGAGAGAGAAAACAGGGAATTATAAACCAGTTAGCCTGATATTGTAAATAGCTCGTTCTAAGCTCCCCACAGTCTAGTTTCAGTCAATAAAATACTGAATCAAGCACTTGAGCAACTAAACTTTATTTTGGATAATACAACAACAGTTCCCCTATACAATACCTAACCACCGTGGGTTCGATCCTTGTATCTGCTTGGCCAAGCCCTTCTAGCCTCGGGCAAGCAGAGACAGACACTCCAAAAGGTCACGTAGTCCCAAGCGTTCTACCAGTAGATCGACATTGGACTTCGCAGGAGCTATCTTTCATAGGGTCTCGAACATTGAGGGGCCAAACCACATGGGGGTGGTCTCTATATAGTCCAATAACACATATCGATTAACACAGTACATGATAGACAGTTCTCTAACCTAATAACACAGTAACTAATTCATTGTATCTGGCAAGACTTCCAGAAGGAAGCTAACATAGATGAATAATGCAACATGTGCCCTGGGATTCAGACAACCCAGACAAAGCTTAACATTTCAACCAATCAACAATTAAAAAAGTAAGGCTTTGCAACATTATTTACACTATGTATATCTGGTTTGCATTGACCCAATTAGCTTCAAGCATTTTACACCTTGTTGTAAGACTTCTGCAGATGTCCCATTCTTTCTCTGCAGCTCTTATCTGAGCCACAGACACACTCACAACATTCAACAGCTTGTCTCAGCTCTGCAAAGGCACATTTAACTTGACCAAAATGGCCTAGCAGTATAGAAGCCCTTGCTAAATTTTAATGTCATGGCTGCTCCAATTTCGCCATTAACAACATCGGTGGTGGGGAAGGTGCTGGAGTCAATTATTAAAGAAGTAATAATGGCGCATTTGGATAGCAGTAAAAGGATTGGTCCAAGTCAGCATGCATTTATGTTGGGGAAATCCTGCTTGACTAATCTTCTGGAATTTTTTGAGGATGTGACAAGCAAAATGCATGAAGGAGAGCCAGTGAATGGAGTGTATCTGGACTTTCAGAAAGCCTTTGTTAAGGTCCCACATAGGAGAATAGTGGGCAATATTAGAGCACAGGGTATTGGGGTTAGGGTATTGACAAGGACAGATAATTGGTTTGTGGAGATGAAACAAAGAGTAGGAATAAACGGTTCCCCGTCAGAAAGGCAGGCAGTGGCGAGTGGAGTGCCGCAAGGCTCGATGCTGCAGTCGCAACTATTTACAATATATATTAATGACTTAGATGATGGGATTAAAAGTAACACTAGCAAATTTGCAGATGACACAAAGCTGGGTGGCAGTGTGAACTATGAAGAGGATGCTAGGAGTTTGCAGGGTGACTAGGACAGATTGAGTGAATGGGCAGATGCATGGCAGATGCAGTATAATGTAGATAAATGTGAGGTTACCCACTTTGGCGGCAAGAACAAGGAGGCAGATTATTATCTTGATGGTGTCAGATTAGGAAAAAGGAAATTACAATGAGACCTGGGTGTCCATGTACAGCAGTCACTGAAAGTAAACATGCAGGTACAGCAGGCAGTGAAGAAAGCTAATGGCATGTTGGCCTTCATAACAAGAGGATTTGAGTATAGGAGTAAAGAGGTCCTTCTGCAGTTGTAGAGGGCCCTGGTGAGACCACATCTGGAGTATTGTGTGCAGTTTTGGTCTCCTAATTTGAGGAAGAACATCCTAGCTATTGAGGCAGTGCAGCGTAGGTTCACGAGATTGATCCCTGGGATGGCGGGACTGTAATATGAGGAAAGATTGGAAAGACTGGAATTTAGAAGGATGAGAGGATCTTATAGAAATGTATAAAATTATAAAAGGACTGGACAAGCGAGATGCAGGAAAAAATTTCCCAATTTTGGGGGAGTCCAGAACCATGGGCCACAGTCTAAGAATAAAGGGGAGGTCATTTAAGACTGAGGTGAGAAAAAAAATATTCACTCAGAGAGTTGTGAATTTGTGGAATTAAACTGGATGAATTTTAAAGAATTAGATAGAGCTCTAGGGGCTAGCGGAATCAAGGGATATGGGCAGAAGGCTTGTGGATGATCAGGAGTTGTGGAAGATCAGCCATGATCACAATGAATGGCAGTGCAGGCTCGAAGGGCCGAATAGCCTCCTCCTGCATCTATTTTCTATGTTTCTATGACAACTCTTACAGAAGACAATCAACCTGCAAACCTAAATGTCTTTGAAATGAGGGAGGAAACCAAGGCAAATCCATACAGTCACAAGGAGATAGTGCACCCTCCGTATAGACTGCACCCATAGACAGGATCAAACCCAGGTCTCTGATGCTGTAAGTCAGTAACTCTACCACTGCGCCACTATGATCCTTGTCTAAGGTCAGATTAAAGGGTCTGTTTATCTTTCCTGGCACTATCTGGGAGTTCACACCATGAAGCAAGCCATGAAACCATCGCCAGTGAACCTATGCCTTCATTGTTCCAGTAACAGTTAATGTCCCGGTCTACCTCCTAGCCCACAGTAATCCATTGCCCATCAGAGAACAGAATAACACAGGAAATGGGAACAAGTCACCAGGACCCTATGTTTGATATATACTTCCCTCAGTCCTCTTCTTTGTCAGTTTCTCTTTGCCCTCAATCCCCTGATCTTTCAAAAGATGCACCTTCTCCACAAATGACACAAGAAAATACGTGGAATAGTGGGCCAACTGGGTGACTTCTTCCCACCTCTTATGGTAAACCCCAGCTTTAGAAACACCAATCATGGTTGGAGACTGAGCAGATAGGGTGACACTTCTCACATGTTTCAAAAAGCATAGATGTTAAAGGAACGGCAGGGACATTTCCACTGACAAAATGTTTCCCTCACAGTCCTGAAAGATTGTAGCACTGGTCCCAAATATTATAAAATAAAGGTGTGGGTTTTCTTTTCTTCCTATCAAGAAGGAGGCAATTCCCAGCTGCTCATGTCCAGCTCTGACATGTACCCACACCCTTTATCTCCCATTTTTTTTTTTACTTTAGGGAGGGGTTCATATTCCAAAACAAGTCATGAGCTGTAAGGCACTTCAGGTTGTATTGCATTTGGGAAAGGCCATTGTAAAATTGAAGTTGTTTCTCAGCTAATTTCCTGTAATTATGTCACACGTACAGTATGTCCTGTCTGTTGGTAAATTGTCATGTAGATATTGTACACCACGAACCACATACCAACATGATAATCGGGAATACAATGACTGTATTGTATATTTTGCCACTTTAATGTACCATCCCACACTCGATCTGACCTATTGTCCTGTGGCCTCCTGTGCTGTTACAAACAGACTCAACAAAAGCTTGAGGAAGAACATCTCATCTTCTCTCTGGACACTTTGCTGCCTTCCTAAGTTAATATGGAATTCTCCAGCTTTACATCACTTAATCTTTCTTATCCGAAGTGGCCATTTCTGCCTATCACCATTTTGGCTCAGTTATATTATTTTTCTTTCGTATAATCTGGCCTGCTAGGCTAGCACCACAATTTCATTTTAATCAAAACATTACACAGTCAAAGGAACATAATATGCCTCTAACTGTGCAGTGTGGTGCAGTGGCTCCCGGTATGTGCCGTGGAACCCTGTAAAGTTCAGCTGACAAGTGCAGGGATCCTCCATTTTATATGTCTTAAATTTAGCCCATATTAACATTCCCCCGTTTTATCATTCATGATAACCCTCATCATAAATGATAACTTCAGAATACAATGATGACTGCTATACTTTAAATATGTTCTAACAAGAAGATGTTGATGTAGCTTCTCAGAATTTCATTGAGTTTTCATGGCCGAGTTTTCGTGGCCGTAGCTCCATGATTTCCGCCTGATGAGTCTTCACCTTCCGAGTTTTTGTGGGCGCGAATTCCCATCCATCGATCTTGATAGTCCATTGGTGAGTGGTTGCTGGCACAGTCCTTTGGTTAAACCACTGAACTCCCCAGTGAGTGTAAGTGATCCCATGGCTTGGCTTCAAAGAAGAGCAGGAGAGTTCTACCCGAACAATTATACGCAGCCAATTTATAACCCATTCACAATCAAGACAGAAAAATCAGTATATTAGAACTTGGTCTACTGCTCATCTAACCACCACCCCCTCACCCCACCCCACACTGTTCACACGACCAGAGCCCCACAGGCCTGACTTAGATTATTAGTTAATTTCATTATTGCATGATAGCTGGAACTTGAAGTTCACAAACCCACTATTGTGTCTTGCTATCAACAGCATCTGCACTCAAAAGACAACTTTTAGACTGGCTCCAAAGTCTCCAGGAAGTCCTGAAATGGATGAGGCAGGTGCTATAAAAACCAAAGTCTTTGTTTTTCTTGTTTACTTCCAATCTCCTGTTAAATCCGTCTGTGCCATTCCCTCCTGGTTCAAAGACGCCGCCAGAACGCCGTCCCAGCCACCGGAGCACCGTTCCAGCCCTTAGCCAGATCGCCCTCATGTGAGTGCCGTTCCTCCCTCGAGCTGGGCCGCTCCGACGGGAGCACCGTACCTCCCTCGAGCTGGGCCGCTCCAACGGGAGCGCCACAGTCCCTCACGGGAGAGTTTCAGCCCCGCACTCACGGGAGCATCACAGCCCCTCACGGGAGCGCCGTTGCAACCCTGAGCCGGACCGCCCTCACGGGAGCGAGCCCAGGGCAAGTCCTGACTGGCTCTGCCTCCGGGGTCTCGAGGTCCCCAGCTCCGCCATTAGGCCTCAGCACAGATGGAGGCAGAGAAGGGGGATACGACAAAAAAGTTGCATTGCCCCGAAGGGATTTCAACCCCCCCCCCCCCTCGCCCCCCACATAAACATAACCTAAAAATATCTGCATATTAGGATACGCAAGTACAAAAGACATCATGCATGTAGTATGTGATATATTTGCAGAGTACTCACACACCTCTGGATTCATGATATTCATCTTCCATATTCAATGGGTGTAGAAGTAGAATATGCAGACATCTGTGATATAGTCAGTCTGAAGTGCTTGCCTTGTCACTTTTTTTGGCAATTCCAAAGAACTTCATAGTCAATAAAATATGTTTTTTAAAACATAGTTAATCGTTACAATATAGGAGACTCGTATTTGCAAGTTATCAATTACAGGTTAATGAATAATTGTCACAATCAATAAAGTGATCATGAGAAAATAACCAGTGTCTGGTAGCAGTTGGGAATGTCATTTGGCCAGATTTTCCTTGTTCTCCTTTGAAGCAGTGCCGTGCTTTGGCAGATTGCGATCAATGTAAATGATCTAGAACAAGCAAGAGTAGTCCAGAACCAGCAATTAATTAGGCAGATAATGGTTCAATTAGTGCCAAGATTACATGGTGCATTGTTAGGGTAACTGGGAATCTTACAGAGTGCCTGAAGGAAACAGGTCAGTTGCCTGAAACCATCAAGGGCTGCACTGCTGTTTCCCAATACATTTAACTAATCGGATGGTCAGCTTTTCTGAAGCGGAATAGAACTCACTGTCACCCTGTTTACTGCTGCTGACCCGGGCTGCAGCATAAATTTCCTGTCTGGGATGATTGAAACAGTATGGAATTCACTTTGAAAGATGAACTAAAATATTTTTTGAAGTTTCCAATCTTAAAAGTGCTTGCATTTCAAGTAGACTGCATAAGGGTGATATATTTTGGAAGAAAGTGTCCCAGCTGACAAAATCAATTATGTTCCTTGTCTATCAGTAGTATACATATTAATCAAATGTAATGAGATTCATAAACTATGATGCATTGACATTTATAAATAAGGAATACAGAAAGACTATTGGTACGGTAATGCATGCATGACATACGTTTGATGAGTATCGGATCAAAATGGGGAGATTGAGGTGCCATAACTATAAAAGGCAAACTGAGAGCTTTATGAATGTCATTTGTGCCTGGTATTGGATTACACTCATAAAGTCTTCTTCATCACATTCTTTTATTTAATCTATTAAACAGAGGCTCTGATGAGTACAAGCCTATATATGTGCAACCTTAAGGGCCTGTCCCACGACCATGCGACTGCATGCGGCAAGTGCGACCTAACGTGGTCGCTTGAGCCGTACAGCCTCGCGGGGCCGGTCCCACTTCGATCGCCGGAGCCGTATGTAGTTGCGCGGAGCTGGTCCCGACATCGCACGGGGCTCCGAAAAAATGACACTGTCCAAAAATTCCACGCGGCAACGGCCTGCTGGCCCGCAGCCACATTGAGACCGTACGCACCGCCTCGACGGGCATGCATGTGTCTCGACGGCGTGCGCAGCTTCTTGACGCTGTACGCAAACTTCCCGCGGACTTCGCTCAAACTTCATGTCAACTCATACGGGATCACTCGACCTCGGCGCAGCCCCCGCTTCCGGTTTGGTCGCACTCGCCGCATGCAGTTGCATGCTGGTGGGACAGGCCCTGGATGGGGATCACTCGACCTCCGCGCGGCCCCCGCGCAGCCCGCGCTTCTGGTTTGGTCGCGCTTGCCGCATGCAGTCGCATGCTCGTGGGACAGGCCCTTTAAGCATGGATGTGACCATGCCAGCACTTGCAGGTTTCCAGCAGCTTATATTTCCTTCCTCCTGCTCGCCGACTCTATGATATCTTTCATTCATATGTTCCATATCTCTCTACATCAGTCTATAGCTCTCGTTTCCCTTTCCCCTGACTAGAATGAAGAAGCGTCTTGACCTGAAACGTCACCCATTCCCTCTCTCCAGAAAAGCTGCCTGTCCCACTTAGTTACTCCAGCATGTTGTGTCTACAGTGCCCTCCATAATGTTTGGGACAAAGACCTATCGTTTATTTATTTGCCTCTGCACTCCACAATTAGAGATTTGTAATAGAAAAAATCGCATGTGGTTAAAGTGCACATTGTCAGATTTTAATATAGAGATTATTAAACATTTTGTTTTAACCATGTAGAAATAACCCCCCCCCCCCCCCCCCCCCCCCCCATTTTCAGGGCACCATAATGTTGTGACATAGCAATGTCATGTAAATGAAAGTAGTCATGTTTAGTATTTTGTTGCATATCCTTTGCATGCAATGACTGCTTGAAGTCTGCGATTCATGGACATCACCAGTTGCTGGGTGTCTTCTCTGGTGATGCTCTGCCAGGCCTGTATTACAGCCATCTTTACCTTATGCTTGTTTTGGGGGCTAGTCCCCTTCAGTTTTCTCTTCAGCATATAAAAGACATGCTCAATTGGGTTCAGATCGGGTGACTGACTTGGCCACTCAAGAATTGACAATTTTTTAGTTTTGAAAAACTCCTTTGTTGCTTTAGCAGTATGTTTTGGATTATTGTCTTGCTGTAGAATAAACTGCCGGCCATTGAGTTTTGATGCATTTGTTTGAACTTGAGCAGATAGGATGTGTCTATACACTTCAGAATTCATCACGCCGCTACCATCAGCAGTTGTATCATCACTGTGGATAAGTGAGCCAGCATGTGATAAGTGCACGCCCAGGCCATAACACCCCCACCTCCGTGTTTCACAGATGAAGTGGTATGCTTTGGATCTTGGGCAGTTCCTTCTTTCCTCTATACTTTGCTCTTGCCATCACTCTGATATAAGTTAATCTTCGTCTCATCTGTCCACAAAACCTTTTTCCAGAGCTGTGGTTGATCTTTCAAGTGCTTCTTGGCAAACTGTAACCTGGCCATCCTATTTTTGCAGCTAACCAGTGGTTTGCATCTTTCAATGTAGCCTCTGTATTTCTATTCATGAAGTCGTCTGCAGACAATGTTCATTGGCAAATTCATACTTGACTCCTGAAAAGTGTTTCTGATCAAGTCAAGGCAAGTCAGTTTTATTCGTCACGTGCACATAAAGTGCAAGTGAAATGAATTTGTCAGCAGCGGTACAATGAAAAAAGAACACACAAACAATAAAAATTTAACACAAACATCCACCACAGCATTCATCATTGTGGTGGAAGGCACTAAATTTGGTCAGTCCTCCTCCATTTACCCCCGTGGTCGGGCCCACAGCCTTCAACAGCCGCTGTTGCGGGCGTCCAGATGTGCAGACAAGATAAGTCCAGGCAAGTCCTGAATTGGTGCCTCCCCACCGGAGACTGTGGCTTCAAGATGGTGTAGGCCGCAGGCCGGCGGTCGAAGGTCTAAAGTCCCCGCCGCGCCGAAGCCAGAAGCACCGCAGACCGCAGGGCCAGCTTTTGTATCCGAGACCTAGCCACTCATCACAGACCGTCAGAACTTTTTTCCCAGGGTAGATATGTCAAATACATGCTGTCCCGCATGGTGAATGTGCACCAATGTACCCAGATTTAAGCATAAGAGTTAACATCACCATATTACTCATAATCTGTCATCTTATTTCTAATAGTAACTGAGAGTTCTTCCACCACCCTCTCCCCCTTCCACACCCCCAGACTATCATTTCTAATTCTTTCCTATATCACTCATAATCTGAAGCCTTGTTCATGGCACTACAATATCTGCCCCCACCACTTCCCCATTGTAGCACATTCCAGGCACCCACCAAAATAATCCCCCCCCCATGCTCCAAATGGTAATGATGACCTTAAATCAACATTGCCCACCATCACCATTCTGTTTTGTAAATTGATGATGATTTTCACTATGATCCCCTTACCGCAGTGATATTCAGTACGAGCCATCCCACAAATGCACACTGGTCACATTCGACTAAATAGTTGTGCACAATCCTAATTTCTAGCCAACATTATGCTGTCTAACTGACCTTGCAAAACAACACTGTCTACAATGAAGATAGACACAAAATACTGTAGTAACTCAGTGGGACAGACAACATCTCTGCAGAAAAAGAATAGGTGATGTTTTGGGTCGAGACCCTTTTTCATACTGGGAGTCATGGGGCAGGGAACTGATTTTCACTATATCTTGGCACACGTGACAATTATAAAACAATACCAATACAAACCTACCATGAACACCTGGTCCTACATGAATTTTTTTTTTAATTTATAGATCAAGAATTGAGAAATTCCACCAATACTTAGACTATAAGTGTACGAAGAAAGAAATGCAAGATCACGAGCCAGGATATGTTTGAAGACAATTGTATGGGCATTGAGTACCCCCAAGATTCTTCAACTTTCTATACATAGTTCTGAAGGACAATAATGGTTGTAGTAAATCAAATGTGTAAAGCAAGCTTCCATGAATGGGCAATGTGATGATGACAAAATACCTAATTTCACTAATATGGCCTCTTCTACGCTGGAGAAACTGAATGCAAATTAGATGGAAGCTTTGCGGAGTACCTGCACTCAATCTAATGATTGATCTTGTTACAGGTCATTTTAATTCCTAATCCCACCCCCATTCCAACCTGTCTCTCTGCTGCCTCGTCCATTGTCATACTGAGGCCCAATGTAAACTAGAGTGCCAACATTATATCTTCCGTCTGCACATTTTGAAACCATTTGAAATGAACACTGAATTCTCCATCTTTAGGTAAACTGCTCTCTCATCACAATCATGTTCATGGAGTTGGAGGAAAAAATGGTCTCAACCCCATTCCTTCTACCCAGAGATTCTGCCTGTCCCGCTGAGTTACTCCAGAATGTTGTGACTATCTTCTGTAATCATGTTCATGTTCCTTTTTCACCCTCTCCCTAATGGTCAGTACTTACACTCCTTATCATCTGATCTGTCTTAATCTATCACTGTATGGTCTTAGTTTAGTTTAGTGTAGTTTAAAGATACAGTGCGGAAACAGGCCCTTCAACCCACCGAGTTCACACTGATTAGCGATCCCCGATTAGTAACATTATCATACACACACTAGGCACAATTTACATTGATACCAAGCCAATTAACCCACAAACCTGTGCGTCTTTGGAGTTGAGGAGGAAACTATAGATCCCGGAGGTAACCCATGCAGGTCAAGGGGGAAATATAAAAACTCTGTACAGACAGCACTGGCAGTTGGGATCGAACCCGGGTCTCTGGCATTGTAAGTGCTGTAAGGCAGCAACTCTACAGTTCTACCATGCCGCCCCACTTCTGGTCTTCTGTCTTAAACCTCACTCCTCCCCCAGTTCTGTTTGAAAACTCCAAACCTTCCACTCTTCCCCTAGTTCTGAGGAAGGGTGCCCGACCCGAAACATCACTTAGACTTAGACTTAGACTTAGACTCCTTTATTGTCATTCAGACCTTTCGGTCTGAACAAAATTTAATTGCCTGCAGTCATACACAATAATAATAAATTATTATTATCAACTGGTTTCTCCTTCCACAGATGCTGCTTCACTGGCTGAGTTCTTCCAGCATTGTCTGTATTGGTTTTGGGGGTGCTGTTGATGTTGATTGGGGTAATTCCCCTCCTGGTCTTCAGAGCTGTGTCACGGGTCTTTCACACACCCTTTATCTGAACTTCTCATATGTGAAGTGGAACCCCCTCTGTGCCCTGCTGAAGTTGCAGACGTGCTCAACTCTCTGAACCCACAGCCCTCTGACTCAGGGGAAGGCATACTACCCACTCAAGCTGCAGCTGACATTCTGTAAGCGCAATAACATTACATGATTATAAGCAAAACAGCGTAATATATTCACAGGTTAGTCATTGTCTGAGTTTATGTAGCCTGCTTTTTTTTGCGAGCTGCATAATCCTGATGGACAGGACCTATAATTAACCAGCATCATTTTGTCAACAGGAGACGTAATTCCAAAGTATATAATTACACACATTCCCTCTATTGCAACGCTTTGGTGAGAGTCAGTACATCAGACAGGAATAAAACTAAATCAATTGGGGACTCTTGAATACGGATTCTTAGACAATTTTGACTGGGGAATAAAAGTATTCCAAAGACTCCGATCCATGATTTGTTTACAACAAATAATTTTATAAATTGCACCTGGTTTCAATTTTTTTGCTGAGAAGACACAGTCACGGAACTGGTTACTGTACTCATGTGTAGAAGATATTTGAAATTAATCAAGAAAGAATTGGACATTGGTGTCAAATAGCTGGAAACAACAGTGGATAATTACCTGGCAGATTTTTTGTTTGACTGCAGATCCCATAGTTACACAACGTGAACCGTACTTGAGAGGCCTCCATTACTCTGCCACTCACAAACCTTGGAGGAAGCCATTCAGCAAACCCCATGACTGTGCGTCAAGTAAGATCTCCTGCCTTCATTCCACCTCTCTCTACAGGTTTCATAGCCTTTACTACTATTACCTCACAAAATATAGAACAATTTTGATTTTTTTTTTCCAAAGGAATTTTTTACTAGAATGTTGCCTGGGTTTCAACAACTAAGTTACAGAGATAGGTTGAATAAGTTAGGTCTTTATTCTCTAGAGCGCAGAAGGTTAAGGGGGGGGGACTTGATAGAGGTCTTTAAAAATGATGAGAGGGATAGACAGAGTTGATGTGGACAAGCTTTTTTCCCTTTGAGAATAGGGAAGATTCAAACAAGAGGACATGACTTCAGAATTAAGGGACAGAAGTTTAGGGGTAATATGAGGGGGAACTTCTTTACTCAGAGAGTGGTAGCGGTGTGGAATGAGCTTCCAGTGGAAGTGGTGGAGGCAGGTTCATTGTTATCATTTAAAAATAAATTGGATAGGCATATGGATGAGAAGGGAATGGAGGGTTATGGTATGAGTGCAGGCAGGTGGGACTAAGAGGAAAAAACACTTTGTTCGGCACGGACTTGTAGGGCCGAGATGGCCTGTTTCCGTGCTGTAATTGTTATATGGTTATATGGTTATATGAATGCAGCTTCTGTATTTTTTATCTTGAGAAGGAAACCTGACTGTGCAAGTAAGGTTTTCTGACCTCATTCATAGTTGTCCAAGCTCTCAATTCTAAGCTTGACTTTACCTGAGACTATGTTGTTGTTAATGCTGGAATATCTAATTTCCACTTCATCCTGAGAAAAAACAGAAAAGGATAAAGGTCGGCCAAATCCATAGATCCCAAAGATAGTCACAACATTCTGGAGTAACTCAGGGGTCAGGCAACATCTCTGGAGAAAAGTAATAGGTGATGTTTTTGGTCAAAACCCTACTTGTTCCCGAAACATTACCTATTCCTTTTCTGCAGATATGCTGCCTGACACTCTGATTTACTCCAGCAATTTGTGTCTATCTTTGGTATAAACCAGCATTTGCAGCTCCTTCCTACAAATTAATTGATCGCAAGCCATTCTCACTTTGGGTTCAATTTCTAAAATCATAAAATCTCCAAAAATAATGATGGCATCTAACATCAAATTTATCCACCTTCGTATTTCTTGACGACACAGGAGGTCATTTAGCCCAACATATTTATGCCAGTTCTCAGAACATTCCCACCAATCCCATTCATCAAAACCTATTCTGGGATGGCACAGTGGTGCAATGGTAGAGCTGCTGCCTCACAGCGACAAAGTCCCGAGTTTGATCCTTATTGTGGGTGCTGTCTGTGTGGAGTTTGCACATTCTCCCAAAGGTTTTCTCTGGGAGCTCCAGTTTCCTTCCACATTTCAAAAACGTGCAGGTTTTTAGTTTAATTGGCCTCTGTTAATTGCCTCTCGAGTGTAGGATGGCGGCGGCACGACTCGGGGCTGAGGCGGTGCTACGGTGGCTGAGGCGGCGTTCCATTGGCGGCAACCTGAATCCGGGGCTCGGCCGCGGGCCAGTGGACGACATCGTCGGGAGCTCGCAGGTCACAGGTTTGTGACCTGTTTTTACGGAGCTCCCGCGGCAACAGCTGCGTCCGCTGGACGGAGGGTGGCAGCTTCGGCAGCTTCGACCACCCCGGGCCGCGGAGCTTGAACCGGCCCGTTCGCGGAGCTCGGTTGAGCCGCGGGACTGACTTACCATCGCCCGGTGGGGTAACAACATCGGAGGCCTGGATCGCCTCAGCGCAGAGGGAGAATAAGGAGGGGAAGAGACAGTGACTTTAAGACTTTTGCCTCCATCACAGTGAGGAGGTGCCTGGTGAACTCACTGTGGTGGATGTTAATTCGTGTTTATTGTGTGTTTTGTTATTTATTATTATATGTATGACTGCAGGCAACAAAATTTTGTTCAGACCAAAAGGTCTGAATGGCAAATAAAGGAATCTAATCTAATCTAATCTAATCTAATCTAATCTAATCTAATCTAATCTAAAGGATGGGACAGCATTAAACTAATATAAGGGTGATTGATGGTCAACGTGCACTCGTTAGGTTGAAGGGCCTGTTTCCACACTGGACCTCCACACCATAAACTATAAACTCTCTCAACATCTGTAGATTCTTCTACCACCCATCTATCTATACAAGGGTTGGTACCAATTAATCTACCTATCAACAAGAATTTGTGTGGAAACCAGATCACCTGGAATAACCTGGGACCCTTTTGAAAATGAATGTTTCTACAGGTCTGCAGAAGATCAGTTTTCTCCAGCATTACCAGCTGCAGTGAACAACTTTCTAGACCCTGTCTGTTTTATGTTCCTCAGAATGGTAAAGATTTCCCCTGAATGGGTGTTCCAAGATTAAAGATGCAAAACAAAGTGATGGCTCTTGCAATGGCCAACTGAGGATACCATAACTGACACCAATATCAGTTGAAAGATTTTTGCACCAACTGCCCATGCAATGACCCCTCAAGCCTCATCAAGTTGGGTGGCACAATTGAGCAGCCAACGGAGCTGCTATCTGCAAGCTCCAGTGAGCCAGGTTCGATCCTGATCTCCAGTGCCATCCGTGTGGAGTTTGCACATTCTCCCTGCAACTGGTGTTATGCTGGTGCAGCGGAATAGTTGCTGCCTTACAGAGCTTGTAGATCCGGAGATCCGGTTTCGTTCCCGACTACAGGTGCTGTCTGTATACAGTTTGTACGTTCTCCCCATGACCGCGTGGGTTTTCTCCGAGGTCTATCGTTTCCTCTCACACTCCAAAGACATACACGTTTTTTTAGGTTAATTGGCTTGATTTCAGTGTAAAATTGTCCCTAGTAAGCATAGTCCCTAGTGACTCCTCACACCCTTGTAATGGACTGTTCGAACTAATTCCCTCCGGCAGACGTTACAAGGCCTTCTGCGCCCGAACCTCTAGACTCAGGAACAGCTTCATTCCCAGAGCTATAGCGGCTCTGAACCGGCCCTGCTGAGTGCCCTCGGATGGTCACGTCGCACAGACACATCTGCACTTTAGTCTGTTGAACTGTTTTGACTGTTTTACTGTTCTTTTTACAATCCATGTTCTCGGGGTATCTAAATCTAAATTTTATTAGTTATTTAAAAATAAATTGGATAGGCATATGGATGAGAAGGGAATGGAGGGTTATGGTATGAGTGCAGGCAGGTGGGACTAAGGGGGAAAAAAAATGTGTTCGGCACGGACTTGTAGGGCCGAGATGGCCTGTTTCCGTGCTGTAATTGTTATATGGTTATATGGTTATTTATGTTATGACATCGGATGGAAGCTGCATACCAAATCTCGTTGCGCTTATGTGCAATGACAATAAAATATATTATTATTATTATTATTATTATATTATTATAGGATAGTGTTAATGTGCAGGGATTGCTGGTCAGTGCAGACTCGGTGGGCCGAAGGGCTTGTTTTCACGCTGTAACTAAACTAACTGCATGGGTTTTCCTCTAGATGCACTTGTTTCCTCCCTCATCACCAAGGCTTGGGTTGGTAGGTTAATTGCCTACTGTAAATGGTAGGTGAGTGAGTGGTACAACCTGGGAGGATTTCATAGGAACGTGGGGAGAATAAAGTGGAATTATTTTAGGATTAGCGTTAAAAGGACCTCAATAGTCAGAGCGGTCTGTGGGTAGGCTGAAGGAACTGTTTTCGTGCTGCATAATTCTAAAAATGTAAGCTTTCTATAATTCTGGGAGAGAATCAATAATGGATGTAATAGTATATTTGATTTTCAGTAAAAAAGAGCAAAATCTTATTGAAAGGGAAAAGCTAATATTTCTAAGTTGTCTTGAATCACTCAAGTTCTGATGGATTTTGAGTTCAATTGTATTTTTATTTATGACACACATAAGTAATTTCTATTTGTTATTTGAGTTTTAATCTGTGCTCAGTTGACAATCCTATTCTAAAGTATTCTTTCAGCATCACACACTTATAAAATGAAATGCTTGTCGAAGGCAATTAGAATTTAGAACTTCTGCATGTGTCCTAATACAATTTCTTGTAGTATTCTTGCAAGAATATTTGTTTGTTTTCATGCGATACTTTTAACCTCACCAAAGAAAACCCGATTTACCTAGTCTTCCTTCCTTATCCCCTTTACCACAGTCACAGTCTAGTAGAAGATTAATATTTCAGAACTTGTCATGGGCAGTTTCCCTTGACTCTGTCAGTGCCTAAGTGTGACAAGCTATTTATCATGGTGCTGAGTGTCAGCATTAAATTATCCCCGCTGTTATGACAGGAACATTATTCATCAGGATTACAGCCCGAGTACAAGAACTGCTTACAGCTGTTACCATCTTCAGTGCCTTATCGATTTATTTTTCTTTCTTATACACAATGGGGCCGTCAACTTAGAATTTCACCTTTTGCATGTTGATTTGTGTGTTTTTGTAAAAGCGCTTATTGTGGCAGCATTTTTCCCCCTCAAAAGTCCTATCAAATTTAAAATAAATTAAATGGAAGCATTGCTGATGCACAACAGTGCCTAAGCCCAATGTGGTGATATCAATCAAGGAAATGCTTTGTAATATTATGAGTTAGCAGGGGAAGACAATCTTCCAGAGAGTTACGTCAAAACTTGGACCACAAATTATTGGGCACATCTAAGGCACCCTAAGGCACATTAAGGGGGGGGGGGGGGGGGGGGGGGGGGAGAGGGGGGGAGGAGGGGTGGTGGGGGGGGGGGGGGGGGGTGGGGGGGAAAACTCCCGGAGCCTTAATCAAAGGGGAAAAAGGGGAAAAATTGAAGAGGGGAGGAGAGGGGAGGAAGAAAGGGAAGCCCGAAAGAAACGGGGGGGGGGGGGGGGGGGGGGGGGGGGGGGGGAGAGAGGGGGGGGGGGGGGGAGGGGGGGGGGGGGGGGGGGGGGGGGGGGGGGGGGGGAGAGAGGGGGGGGGGGGGGGGGAGGGGGGAGAGGGGAGGGGGGAGAGGGAGGGGGACAGGCAGGGGGTGAGGGGGGGGAGGGGGGGGAGGGAGTAGGTAGGCAGGATGTGGGAGAGAGAGGAGGAGGGGGGAGAGAGTAGTAGGGGGAGAGGAGGATGTGGGGAGAGGAGGAGGGGGGAGAGGAGGAGGGGGGGGAGGAGGAGGGGGGAGAGGAGGGGGGAGAGGAGGTGGGAGGAGGTGGGGGAGAGGAGGAGGAGTGCAGGGCGGGTAGCACCGAGCAGCAGGCGGCCCTGAGCAGCCGCGGGCAGCCGGGTGACGTCACTCACAGCAAGTGGAACACAGCGTGCACTGTGACGTCATCAGCCAAAGCCAGCTGGTTTTATTTTCTAAGTTATTTCAGATTTTGGAACATTTTGATTAATAACTCGAGAAATAATGCATTAATTTTTCAGATAAGGCAATTTTGGACTCCACAGGATAAATCTTTATCGGAATATGTAAAAAAATTACCGTTACCGCCTCGTTTTTTCGAGAAGACGTGATCACACACAAACAAATAAATAAACACACATCCAAGATCAGATGTTATAGTTATAATAATATGGATATCATTGTACTCAAGTTAATAGCAATCGTGAACAAGGAGTTTGCTAAAAAAAAACACAAATTTCCACACATTCTAGTTAAAATAACATAGGCATTGTGAGTTCAGGGGATTGTTGAATTATGTACATTTTGCCAATGGGCCATATTTGCAGTGAAATACCAGTAATTCCAACTGAAATTAGTAGCAGTTCTCTCATTAAGTGATACAAGATTGATAGTGAAGAAAGCGCTTAGCAGGCTTACCTACATAGGCATGGATATTGAGTACAAGAGTCATTACATCATATGGAGTAGCATAAGACCTTGGTTTGGCCACTCCTGGAATATTATGTGCAATTCTGGTCACGGCACCATAAAAAGAATGGGGTAGCATTAGAAGGAGTGCAGAAGAGATTCTCCAGAATGCTTCCTGGAATGGAGGGTTTTAGTCACAAGGAGAGATTGTCTTCACTGGAGTGCAGGAGACTGGGGGTTGGGGCTTGGGGGTGAGGGAAGGGGGGACCTTAGAGAGGCACAGATAAAATCATTTAGTATTTTGTTAATATTTCATAGTTTTAAACTGTTTTGAATGTTAGATGTCTCTTCATATATTTGCCTGTCATTGAATATTCAGAATTGTGTCAATTCAGTGTCAATAATCAAAGTTTCTGCTGAGTTTTAATGTAATAAAAAGAATCTGCAGATGCTGTTGATACCAAAGATAGACAAATTATGTTGGAGAAGCTCAGCAGGTCAGGCAGCATCTCTGGAGAAAATGGTTAGGTGATGTTTTGGGTCGGGACCCTTCTTCAGATTGATAGTAGGGAAGGGTTGGGGGATGGAGGACATGGAAGCAAGAAAAGATCAAGACATATCAGGGCTGGCAACAGATGACCTCAGGTTCCCTCGATGATAGACATAAAATGGTGGAGTAACTCAGCGGGCCAGGCAGCATCTCTAGAGAGAAGGAATGGGTGATGTTTCTAGTCGAGACCTTTGAAGAAGGGTCTGCATCTGCAGCTATTTCCTACACCTCAGGTTCCCCAATGGGCAGATTGTTGGCGAGGGACAGTGTGACCCCAAGAGGGATACATTGTTGCAAACTGTGGAACTGGTTAACTGTCTTTTAGTGGAGGAAGGGGCCAGGGGAGGAAAATGTTTGTAGGTTACCTAAAAGCAGAGAATTCAACGTTCTGTTGCTGACCCAGATTTGCCCTAGTCTTTTCTTGCTTCCCCCCCCTTTCTCCCCCCCCCCCCCCCCCCCTTCCCACCCTCTCTCCTCACAATAATTCTGAAGTCCCTACACAAATCGTCACATAAACCAAAGATTCTTCCCAACCCGCTGAGTTACTCCAGCATTTTGTGTCTAATTCTGATCAATTTGAAAGCCAGCTAAGCGGGAAAATGGATCTATTAAAAAATTAAAATTCAATTTTTTCCCCTTCATTTTTCATATTGAAATAACTTGTACAAGACCTTATTACATCGCAGAGCCATTCCTCGAGAAACTACGCAGACTCAGTCAAAGAGTTAATACAATGGATCTGCAAAGACAAAGCTTCGTCAGCAGCTTACTGATAGAAAGAATACTGCAGAGAGGATCCCTGCAATCTGTCACATTGACAGTCATTACCAGTCCTCCTCAACTAACTCCTTCAGATAGCTGAGAAACTACTCCTCAATTCACGGTGTAAATTCCATGCATCCGGAGACATTGTGGACATGATCTTTACAGAATCGATTCTCAGTGAACCGGGATCTTGCCCTCTGTGCACTCAACATCTGCTGCGGGAGGCACCCCTGGGGCTCAAAGGTGGATGGGCGAGGAGAGGGACGTCAGTTCACAGGATGATCCAGATAAACAAGGAAAGCAATGGCTGGAGGCCCTGCAGAAACCTGGGGCTTCCCTGGATTGGGGAACTGCTCAAAAGATCTGGAGCGCTGACTGGACTTTGAAAATGGCACCAAAACGTGGCGCCTCTTGCATGCAGTCTCAGTTACTTATTTCTGTACACTTTGCTAATCAGAGATTGTGCTTAGGTAAGGTAATTACTTAATTCTGTAATAAAAAGAATACCACTGTGTGTTTGCATGTGACAATAAATCACCATTGAACTATTGAACCATAATCTGTTTGAATAGGATGCAAAACATATCTTTTCACTGTACCTCAACACATGTAATAGTAATAAACTAAACCTAAACCTTCCTCTAGCTTCGAGAACTTCCTCTCACATCCCAATGGTTGGTAAGTTAATTGGCTGCTGTAAATTTCTCTTATGACCCTGTCCCATTAAGGAAACCTGAACGGAAACCTCTGGAGACTTTGCGCCGCACCCAAGGTTTCCGTGCGGTTCCCGAAGGTTTCCGCTTCTTCTATGTTCCGGCGATTATTTAAAAAAAAATTCAAAACCGGCCGCGACTAAAAATAGGTTGCCGTTTAAAAAATCGGTAATTTTTTAGTTGAAGCCGGTTGCGATGCTAGTTAAAGGTGGTTGCCGGAAGTTGCAGGTAGTGGAAGGTCTACCTGCAACCTCCGGCAACCACCTTCAACTTGCATCGCAACCGGCTTCGATTAAAAAATGACCGATTTTTTAAACGGCAACCTATTTTTAGTTGCGGCCGGTTTTGAATTTGTTTTAAATAATCGCCGGAACATAGAAGAAGCAGAAACCACTTTCGACCATTAGGGAGACTGACAAAAACCTCCGGGAACCTCCGGGAACAGCACGGAAACCTTGGGTGGGGCGCAAAGTCTCCATAGGTTTCCGTTCAGGTTTCCTAGGTGGGACCGGGGCATAGTTGTATAGGTGTGAGGTAAAATCTGGAGGGAGCTGATGGAAATATGGGTGAGTAAATAAATGGTATTGGTGTAAATGGGCCAACCTTGGTGGGCTGAGGAATCTGGTTGTGACTGTGCGATTTTGAAGAGTAGGGCAGTTGGCTAAATTGGATTGTTCTTCAAAAAGGCTGCTTCAGTCTCAATGCTGCGAATGACCTCTTTCCTTTCCATGACCAAAACACCACTCCAATCCCAGGGTTCTGAAAGAAGGTCAGGTCTGTTCAGAAAGATTCCTTAAAAATATTCCTTAAAAAAGTATTCCTTAAAAAGTACCTTGATTCTATACTTTCAAGAATCATTGCGAACAAAAACACTGGGCTAGAAATTGTATTGCTATTACTTAGTGGAATAAAAACAACATTGTGGGTTTTCATGAGGCTGGTTGTCATAGTTACACAAACATAGAAACATAGAAACATAGAAAATGGAGGTTTACCATTGTGAGGTTGCAAGAAGGGTGCAGTTGGTTTTCAGTGACAGTGTTGGTTTCAGTTCTCTGTTCTGTATCGATGAGCTGAAGGCTCCCACAGTTACTCGCAGTTAGCTTTACAGGTATGATGTTTGGAATCCACTCTTCCAGTAAAAGAGAATTATTGCTGCTGAATTAAAATACACTGCAAAGGCAAGGATGGTGTGTGTGAGAGAGGGAGAGGGAGAGGGGAGGGAGAGGGAGGGAGAGGGAGAGGGAGAGAGAGGGAGAGGGAGGAGGGAGAGAGGGAGAGGGGAAGGGGGGGGAAGGGAGAGGGGGAGGGAGAGAGGGATGAAGGGAGGGGGAGAGGGGAGAGAGAAAGGGAGGAATGGAGAGAGGGATGGAGAGAGGGAGAGGAGGGGAGGGGAGAGGGAGGGAGAGGGAGAGGGGGAAGAGGGACACAGAGAGAGGGAGAGGGAGAGAGAGCGAGCTCTCAAGGGGTCAGAGGGTTTTGCAAAAAATGGGCCTAACAAAAGTCATGATCATCAAAGAAGCCTCAGAAGGAAAGTGAGGGCTTCCAGAGGAAGGAACACCAAGGCGATTAGTGAGAATAATGGGCCTGTCCTACTTAGGCGACTTTTTTAGCGAGTGCAGGAGACTCTGCACTCGCCACATGGTCGCCACATGTTCGCTGCTGGTCTCTGGTGAGTCTCCTTCATGGTCGCGAGGAGTTCCCGCATTCTGGGAACTAGTCGCGCGCGGCCACAGTCAGGTCTGCAGTCTCTGAGCAGCCGCAGTTCGGGTAATGCGGACAAATGCCCATCCCCACTCTTCCCATTCCTTTAGACCACAGATGAAATCGTTTTTTTCCTTGAGTATGGGTGGCATTCCTAATGCAGCACGATCCTTAGATTAGTCATAACAGCCAAGAATGGTCCTGATAATATTGACCCTGACTCTGATCTCCATGGGAAAAGCAGTCCAGGTATGTGTGTGAGTCTGTGTTTGAGGTTGTAGGGGGGTCACGGATCTTGCTATAAATGGGGAATACTGCCTGAGAGAAGATGCCTTAAATAACATGGATCCAAAATGGGGTTCATATAACTTTAGACTTTACTTTAGAGAAACAAGCACTTCAGCCACCGAGTCCAAGAATCCAGTGATCACCCCATACAATAGCACTATTCTACACAGTAGGGACAATTTACAATTTTACCAAATCAAATTAACCTACAAACCTGTACGTCTTTGGATTGTGGGCAGAAACCGGAGCCCTCGGAGAAACCCCACACGGTAACGGGAAGAACGTACAAACTCCGGACCCGCAGTCAGGTCTTTGGTGCTGCATGGCAGCAGCTGTGCCACTGTGCCGCCCCTGGCTGTTCTGGGAGTAAAGATCTTTTGATCTTCAGACCGGTTAAAATTCTTAGTGCTGATGAATTTTGTGTGTGACATGGCATGTAGGAGTCTTATGTATGATTAATGGGACTGGGCTCATAAACCCACTGGAAATTAAAAAGAGAATTGTTCTCATTACCCTTAAAGCACCTTGCAATGTGCAAAATACTGCACAGCACTATTTAGTTTAGTTTAGTTTAAAGATACAGTGCGGAAACAGGCCCTTCAGAGTTTGCATCGTTCAGTGATCCCTGCACATTACTACTATCCTACACTAGGGACGATTTATACATTCATACCAGTCCGATTAACCTACAAACCTGGACATCTTTGGAGTGCGTGAGGAAACCGAAGTTCTTGCAAAAAACACACGCAGGTCACGGGGAGAATGTACAAACTCCGTACAGTCAAGCACCAGTAGCCAGGAGTCAACCCGGATCTCTGGTGCTGTAAGGCTGCAACTCCACCGCTGTTCCACCGGGTCGCCTCTGTGTTTGTTTGGGAATAAATTGCTGGGCCACTGTAAATCAAACTTCTGGGGCCTCAGGTGAGGTCACTTCTCCATGTTTCGCTTACAATGTCAGATGTAAGAAAGCATTTTTGATTATTGCACTGTCATACAATACAATACAATACAATACAATACAATACAATACAATACAATACAATAGCATTTATTGTATCACATGAGGTTCAAACGAAATTTGGTTTCTGCAGTCATACAAGAAAAGAACCAAGACACACACCAACACAATTTACACAAACATCCATCTCAGTGAATCTCCTCCTCACTGTGATGGAAGGCAAAGTCTTGTCTCTCCCCTGCTCTCCATTCCTCTCCCGAAGTCAAAGTCAAAGTCAAAGCCCCCGGCGGGCGCTAGCAAGTCTGCGGCCATTTAAAGCCGCGCCGGGCGATGTAAGACCCTGCTCCGGGTCTTGATGTTGCAGCCCCCGGCGGGCGTTAGCAAGTCCCGCAGTCGTTAAAACCGCGCCGGGCGATGTAGGGCCCCGCTCCAGGTCACTCTCAACCCTGCAATTCGGGCGGGAGAAGTCGCCGTTGCCGGTGCCCCGCAAAGCAGTCTCCCACCGGGGACCCGCGAGCTCCCGGTGTCACCATCCACCAGAGTCGGGTCGCAGCCACGCGCCACCGCAGCTCTCCACGCTCTGAAGCCGGCCAGCTCCACGATGGTAGGTCCACAGCTCCACCGGCTCCGTGACTTGAGCTGTCGTTCCGGTTGGAGGCCGCTCCACGGCGCTAGGCACCAACGGCAATGGAGACCCGACAGGGAAAAGGTCGGGTCCCTGTACAGGGAAGAGATTTAAAAGTTTCCCCCACTCACCCCCACATCCCCCACACATACACAGTCAAAAACCCACTACACACTCTACCCTCAATGGGGCAAAAAAAATTAAAATGACAGACGGACTGCAGAGGCCGTTGCGATGTCGGTCCCACCGCGCACCCACTTGGATCCAGCCTACATTGAGAAACAGCTTAAGCGTTTGCAGACCAGATGTTTATTTACATTAACTACTGAATGTAAACTGTATCCCTTTACAACTTTCTGACACACTTTTGTCCCCTTTTCACATCTAGCTTTTGTCATTTACTCCACCCATCTGCAATCAATCCCCTTCCCTCACCTGCATTTATCTATCAACTACCAGGCATTGTCCCACCCCATCGTTCTTTTCCACATTCTCTCTCCTACGCCAACAACCTGAGAAGAACCTGAACAAAGTCTTCATCTGTCCATCACCAACTAACAGCACATGTCGGGTTGCGATAATATGAATGGTGTAGTAGTAGGTGGAGCTCATATTAATAAAACACTACATTGGTTAGTAAGTAATGTAACCAATCTACAGTTCCCCCAACGCAATATTGCACCACCAACCCATAGCCCCCAACTGCTCAGGGGCTGCTCATGTCGCCTCATTATTAATGCAATATTCGACCACTCACCCATAGCCACCATGGGAGGCCTGGTCCCCCAACACAACCCATTCCCCAATGTAAAATTCCACCACTCATCCATTCTCCCAACGCAACTCGTTCCCCCAATGTAATCGTCATCATCTGCAGTCACTCGAAATGAGTATGACGGTCCTCTCATGATGGACGCCTGTGCATGACTTTGTTTAATGTGGGGAGACTGGTGCACAGACAGCCACCACACGGTCCTTGACAGACCTGGGTCAGAATCCAATGGCATGGAATCCAATACAATCATTTTCTGCTGCAGCCTTCATCCACCTTCTCAGCCGTTGTGATGCTCCACTAAAGTCAGCTATCATCTTCTGCCTGTTCCACTGTTGAGGTATTGGTCCTCAATGTAATATTCCACCACTTACCCATAGCCACCAACTGTGCTGTATGGCTCATTCTTTCACCCTTCCTCATTTTATACCAAAACAAATGCAATTGCACTAAGATTTAAAGTGATGTAGGTGCCACCGACAAGGCCATCTTTTGTTATCAAAATCTAATCATTAAGCTTTGCTGTGCTGCGTTAGGCTGGCAGATTCTTACCCTGAAGGACATTTGCTGTGAAGGACTCAGTGTTCTGGGATAGCAACAATGTAGCTGGTAGGGCATTGTGATGTCATAGCTGGTAACTGTCTAAGGGGGGGGTTACGGGAGGGGGGTTGGGGGAGGGGTAACTGGGTGGGGTGGGGGAGGGGGGGGGAGGGGGGATGTGGAGGGGTGTGGGGGAGGGCAGATGTGGGGGAGGGGGGGGGTGCAGGATGAGGGGGGGGGGGGGGGGTGTGTGGGGGGGGGGCAGATGTGGGGAGGGGGGGTGCAGGATGAGGGGTGGGGGGGGGGGGTGATGTGAGGGGGTGGGGGGAGGGGGGATGTGGAGGGTGTGGTGGAGGGGGGTGGGGGAGGGCAGATGTGGGGGGGGGTGCAGGATGAGGGGGTGGGGGAGGGTGTGTGTGTGTGGGGGAGGGGGGGTGTGGGGGGCATGTGGGGGAGGGGGCTGGGGGAGGGGGCTGGGGTAGGGGTAGGGGAACTTTCAAAACCTTCATAACTTTTGTACTATTTCACCAATCGGAATAAAACCTATTTGACTTGCAGCAGAGAATGGTGAACAAGGTGGTGAAAAATCGTAACACTGTGGGGGATCGTTTTTGTGCAAATTTAATTACAACGCAGACAGGAAGTGGTCAAGATGAGAATTTTAGTAATATTTATAGACTAGACCAAGTGCAGACCCATTGGGTCTGCTCCCCCAATGCACCAGTTCCCTAACCATAGCCCCCCTGGAGGCATGGTCCTCCTGATCACTACTCGCCGAGCCATTGTGTGACTGCATCAGTTGAAGCTGGTTGTTTTAATTTCAAATTCTTTTGACATTTTTAGACTTTTAGTCAGTAATGAGTCGAGAATAAAGGGGGGGGGGGGGTGGGTGGGAGTAGGGGGTTGGTGGGGATAGGGGGATGATGGGGGTGGGGGGGGGGGAGGAGAGGAGGGGAGGAAGTGGGGAGGAGGGGGGGGTAGAGGGGGGTGAGAGGGGGGGGTTGAGGGGAGAGGGGAAGGGGGGAGAGAGGGGAGGAAGGGGAGAGAGACTGGGGGAGGGAGAGGAGGTAGTAGGAGGGGGGGGGCAGATTCATCTCCGGCAGAGTTTTGAACGAGGGAGCAGGGGAGCGACGAGCGGCTTTTGAATAACGGGGTGCAGGAGGGAGAGGTGGTGGGGGAGAAGGGGGGGAGAGAGGGGGAGGGAGGGGGGGAGAGAGGGGGGGAGAGAGAGGGGGGGGGGGGAGAGAGGGTGGTGGAGAGAGAGAGGGAGCGGGGGTAGAGAGAGATGGGGGAGAGAGAGAGGGGGAGGCCCGGTCCGACCCGAGCAGAGGCGCGAACGGGCATCAACCAAACTCTCGGGTACAGGGCCTGATCCGAGCCGAGGTGCGAGTGGGCGAGTCACACGCAGCGCGAACAGACGGCAGGCAGGTAGATCCATTGTGATGTAATCAGCGAAAAACAAGACTTTTTGTTTTCAAAGTTTGATCAGATTTGTGAAGATTTTCATTAATAACTGAAGAAATTAACCACAACATTTTCAGATAAGGCGATTTCAGACTCCAAGGGGTAAATCTCTACCCGAATATGTAAAAACAACACATCATTTGTTCAAGAAGATGTGACAACACACAATTAAATACACACACACACACACACACACATGCACGCACGCACACACGCACGCACACACACACACACACACACACACACACACACACACACACACACACACACACACACACACACACACCACACACACACACACACACACACACACACACACACACATCCACATACAAGATCAGAGTTTTATAGTTATACTAGACCAAGTGCAGACCCGTTGGGTCTGATTCCCCACCGGCGTTTGCGGGGGGGGGGAGGTTGCGGCTTCACACTAAGCGTAACCACCCCCCAAACACACGGGTGGGGGGAGGGGAGGGAGGGGAGAGGAGGAGGACGAAACGGGACCGATTTTGGAGAGAAAGGAGAGCGGGAGAGGGGGGAGGAGAGAGGGGGAGGGGAGAGGAGAGATGGAGAGAGAGTGTGGGGGGGGGAGAGATGAAGAGGGGGGGAAGGAGTAGGAGAGGGGAGAGAGGGGGGGGGGGGGGGAGAGGGGGGAAAGAGTGGGGAGGGAGAGTGGAGGGAGGGGGAGGGGGAGCAAGGGGGGGGGATTTTGGGGGGGGGGAGAAGGGGAAGAGTGGAGAGGGGGGAGGGGGGTAGCGGGTTAGTGGGGGAGTGATGGACCGACAATAATGAGAAAGCGGGAGGGACAGAGGGAGGGGGGGAGGGGGGGCGGGGGGAGGGGGAAGGGGGGGAGGGGGGGGAGAGAGGGAAGGGGGGGGGGAGAGAGGGAGAGGAGGGGGAGGGGAGAGAAGAGGGGGGGGTGAGGAGGGGAAGAAGGGGAGGGAGGGGGAGGAGGGGAGAATGGGGGGAGAGAGAGGAAGAGAGGGGAGGGGGGAGGGGTAGGAGGAGGGGTAGAGGGGAGGGAGGGAGTGGGGGAGGAGGAGGGAGGGAGGAGAGGGAGAGGGACGGGGGAGTGGTGGAGAGAGGAGAACAGGAGGGGTAGGAGGAAGGGGTGGGGGAGAGAGGGGAGAGAGGGAGGGGAAGAGAGCGGGAGGTGGTGGGGGGGGAGTGGTGGAGGGAGAGGGGTAGGAGGAAGGGGTGGGGGAGAGAGAGGGAAGGGAGGGGGAAGAGAGAGGTGGGGGGTGGGGAGAGGGAGGGGTAAGGGGGAGAAAGTGAGTGGAAGGGAGGGGTAGGGGGAGTGGTGGAAGAGGGGAGAGGGGGAGGGGGAAGGGGGGGGAGAGAGAGGGAAGGGGGTGGGGTAGAGAGGAAGGGGGTGTGGGGAGAGAGGGATGGGTGGTAGAGGGAGCGGGGTGAGGAGAGGGAAACATAGAAACATAGAAATTAAGTGCAGGAGTAGGCCTTTCGGCCCTTTGAGCCTGCGCCACCATTCAATATGATCATGGCTGATCATCCAACTCAGTATCCTGTACCTGCCTTCTCTCCATACCCTCTTATCCCTTTAGCCACAAGGGCCACATCTAACTCCCTCTTAAATATAGCCAATGAACTGGCCTCAACTACCTTCTGTGCCAGTGAATTCCAGAGATTCACCATTCTCTGTGTGAAAAATGTTTTTCTCATCTCGGTCCTAAATGATTTCCCCCTTATCCTTAAACTGTGACCCCTTGTACTGGACTTCCCCAACATCTGGAACAATCTTCCTGCATCTAGCCTGTCCAACCACTTAAGAATTTTGTACGTTTCTATAAGATCCCCGCTCAATCTTCTAAAATCTAACGAGTACAGGCCGAGTCTATCCAGTCTTTCTTCATATGAAAGTCCTGACATCCCAGGAATCAGTCTGGTGAACCTTCTCTGTACTCCCTCTATGGCAAGAATGTCTTTGAGCATTGGGCATTGTGACATCACACGATGGAACGTTCACCAGGGGCTGGGGCTGGTGCTGCTTATATGGGTGAGAAGCCAGTTTATTTTTGAAATATTGGGGGGGGGAGAAGGATTTGATTAAAAACGTGTACTTAAACACGACAAAATGTAATGAGAAGCGGATACTTAGAAAGAAAAGTGAAATCTCTACCGAAATGGAAAAGATGTCGGCGATTCTGCGTCTGGTTTCGGAGTTGCAGTAAATCAAAGGATGAAAGTCCGATTGGACATCTGTGAGCATTGGGCATTGTGACATCACACGATGGAAAAGAATCAAAATGAAGAAAGGCAGCCGGCAGCCGGACAAACGGTCGGCAGGCGGCAGCCACAGACTTTTATATAATAACTAGACCAAGTGCCGACCCGTTAGGTCTGTTTCCCCCAACGGCGTTTGCGGGGGGCGGGGGGGGGGTGTGGGGGGCTACGGAGTCACACTCACATTAAGGCGACAGGCACACAGTTTTATAGATAGATAGATAGATAGATAGATAGATAGATAGATAGATAGATAGATAGATAGATAGATAGATAGATAGATAGATAGATAGATAGATAAGGACATGATATGATGATATGATATATGATATGATATGATATGATAGATGATAGCTGTATACTGGTCCCTTTCAGGATTTCCTAAAGCATTTTACAACCAGTGTAGTTGATTTGGAAACATGCTCAGATATTGTTACTGATGTAAAAAGATACAGCCTCAGCAATGTCTTGTGTTGGAAGCTCATCTCCGTTCCCAACATGGCACTGATGCATCATCATCATCATCATCATTGTTGGAAACATCAATGGGCACGGTGCCTTACAATTGTACGACAGTGATCGCAACTTCTACAGAAGTGTGGATGGCCGTTGGCACGCTAGGAGCTCATCCGCCCTTTGACAGGTCTTGTTTTTGGTCCTACTGGGGGTCCTGCAGCCAATAAACAAAAACTTGCCAAATCTGGTTCCATTTCAGGAAATTAGAACTGGTGAGCAGGAAATGTATTTAATTCTGGGAGCAAGAGACAGTTAATTTGGCTTTCCCAATATTTTGTGGGCAGATGTATTTCCAGCACCAAAGCAATAGTTATTTAAGCCAATGTGTTTGTTTTTCTCTTGCTAATTGGATAATAGACTCAAAGCAGCGACATCTCTAATTATGTAGCTGTTTAAATGAAAGTAATTCCACTTCAGGGAAAAAAAATACTGATCATTTTGGTGACTTAAATGACAGGATTGTATCAAGTATAGAATGATACTTCAATGGGTAACTAAAAGATGCAATATGTACGACATGAGAATTTGACAAGATTTAATAAATAGAAAAAAAAATTCTCACTTCTGGGCACTGATGCTCTTTCAATAACAAGAAGTGAGCTAATGTACTTCATTAAAAATAACATTCCACAGGGTTTCAGTTCCACAATCAAGGCCACAGAATCTGTTATCACTCCTGCCACCAGTCCAACTTGCTCAAGGACTTTATGCAAAGACAAGGCATCCAAGCAACAAGTTCTAATCCATAAGGCAAACAAGAGATTTGCCACAAAGTGCTAATGTAACTTAGCGAGTCAGGCAGCATCTCAGGAGAACATGGATAGGTGATGCTTTGGGCCAGGACCCTTTGCCAGTTTCTCCAAAGATGTTAGAATTCAGCAAATCATTTACACAGACATGTAGGTTGATTTCTAGTCATTAACTCGTGATTAAAAACTGGTGACCCCTTACTATTCCATGGAACTTCCATGGAAGTTTAAGTCTATATCACTACAGTTTTTGTTTCGAGTACAGATATGTTTTGGCTTTAGAGGATCGGTCTAATAAATATTTAAAAGCATTCTTTAAAGCACATTTTTATTAAAACTCCTGCCATAATAGTTTCCATCTGTTTAAAATGCCAAAAGCTTGTTGCCATTCCTTTGGAGATTCGAGAAAAAAGTGTGCCTTTTTAGAAAAGCAAACTCAACTTTTACAAGCCAAATCCTCCGGCATTCAATTTGAACCGCAGTATTCCGTGAAAGTCCACCTTTTAATGTCTTCATTATGAAGGAGACTCAGTGAAACCTCCCTTAGAACAGAAGCCCTAGAAAGACGCTGTTGTTGTAACTCTCGGCTGCCACACCAAAGAATGCTGTTACCACCATATTTTAAATAAAATGTATATTTATAGAAAATGTTTTTTAAAAATGTTCAAAGCCATTTCAAATATTCTGACTTATTGAAACAACTCACCGATTTATTATGCCATCACTTCTGGTACTGAGCTACACTTTGGAAGATGGGTGGAGGTGGGAATGGAGTCTAGGTAGTGATTGCTGGCAGGCAGTTTCACAATTGGGTCACAGACGAGTTTTAAGTATTTTCCTTGCCGGACAGCCATACACTCATTACCAACAGGAAATCAGGAAGGCAATCAGGAAGAAGACATTTGGCTGATATCTCCATCAATGCCACGAGCATTTTTGTCAACTATAACACCCATATCTCTTTAGCCCATACAGATTACATCCCCCAATCCTGTTTCCACATAGGGCATCTTACCAACTGAGCTGGAGGTGACTCTGCTGACAACTTTGAATTCTCAATTCATGTTCGATGGGTGATACAAAACATAGCAGAGGGCAGAGACATTTGTGCGTACAACATTTATCAACATGACTTACACATTCCACACTCTTAATGGTTACTTCTTCTTCTTTCGTGTGGCATGCACCGCTTAAAGTTGTAGGACAACTTGTTCTATTTGATCTTCTGTTTGTGCACGTCTAGTTGATTGCATTAGTCGAAACAGGGCGGACCACGTGAAGGTTGCAATCTTCCACCCCAATGGTTACTTAAACATCTTGATAACTATTTGAATACAACAACACCAGTACTATGTGTAGGAAGGAACAGCAGATGCTGGTTTAAACCAAAGATAGACACAAAAAGCTGGAGTAACTCAGCGAGTCAGGCAGCATCTCTGAAGAAAATGGAATAGGTGACATTTCGAGTTGAGTCTGAGGAAGGGTCTCGACCCGAAACATCACCTATTCCTTTTTTTCCAGAGATGCTGCCTGACTTGCTGAGTTACTCCAGCTCTTTGTGTCGAACACCAATATTATAGCAGCCTGAATGTAACACAGATGTATCAAAATATTTCACAGAAATTCATTACGGGCCTGTCCCACTTACGCGACTATTTAGGCGAGTGCAGGAGGCTCGCCACATGGTCGCCACATGTTCGCCACGTGTTCGCTGTTGGTTTCTGGTGAGTCTCCTTGATGGTCACGAGGAGTTCCCGCATTCTGGGAACTAGTCACGGCCTCAGTATGGTCACCGCAAATTTTTCAACATGTTGAAAAATTTTCTGCAACCAAAAATTGGTTGCCATGAAGATAATCAATAATCCTTTAGACATAGGTGCAGTTGTAGTGGGGTTGCCATGTAGTTGTAGGTAGTTGAGGTAGGTGTAGGTAGCTTTAGTTAATCGCCTTTGCTGACCGGTCATTTTCATTGGCGCATTGGGGAAAAAATCTTAAGCAGGAGTTTTCAGAACCAAGGATAACCCACCGGCAATCTCTGGCTTATTAAAAGTTGCCTGGCTTCTTAAAAGTTGTCTCCACTCCTTCTCTCCCCCTCCCCCTTTCTCTCTCATCTGCCTCCATCTTTTAAAGGACTTACCGTACAATGTGCTAGCCATCTTGATTACAGCACCAACCTTCCTGTTCATTGCAGTGTGTGTCTGTTTCATCTTGGCTTTGCACCGTGTGAATTTCAGACAGCGCTCCCCCGCTTGCCCTGGCCCCCGTCTTTGCGATGTGTGTGTGTGTGTGTGTGTGTGTGTGTGTGTGTGTGTGTGTTCCACTCTGCCAGTTGCCGTTGCAGTTCCCGGTTTTTCAGGCGACTGCCTGCAACTTGACAGTAGGCGGCATTCCGCTGAAAAATCGCCTAGGTGGGACAGGCCCATTAGTAAAATTTCACAGAGGCAACACAGTGGCTGAGCATGATTAGAATTTCTGCCTCACAGCTCCAGTAACCCTGGTTCAAGCCCAACCTCTATTGAAATTTGCACATTCTCCCTGTGGTGTGTGTGTTTCCCCTGGGTACACTCGTTTCCTTCCACAACCCAAAGGTGTAAAGGTCCGTGCATGACTGTTTTAATGACTGTTGGCAGATCAATTTCCCTCCTGGGATTAATAAAGTTCTATCATTTCACATCGTACCATATCGGTGTTCCCAATATGGGCTCCTGTACATCGGCAAGTCCAAATGGAGATTCGGCGACCGTTTTGCTGAAACCTTACGATTGTTTCTCTTAGGCCTATGGGATCTCCTGGTTGCCAATCAGTTTAACTCCCCTTCTCATTCCCATACTGGCCTTTCTGTGCTGAGACCCCTCCATTTCCAGAGTGAGGCCACACAAAAATTGAAGGAACAGCACCACATATTTTGCTTGGATAGTTTACAACCTAGTGGTATGCACATTGAATTCTATAATTTTAAGTAACTTCATCTGACACTCCACTCCTCTCCCTCCTTCTTCCTTGCCCCTTTACTCCATCCTAATCATTTTACCAGTTCCACAGTTCTCCATTGTTTCCTTTGAGGTCACACAATCTCTAGCCAACAATGGACCTACCAAGCACTTCCCTGCCTGAGGTCATTTGTAGCTGACCCTGAGTGGTTCTGGTCTTTTCTCGCATCCAGCTCTTCATTCCCCCCCTCACCCACTGCGATGCAATATAATAAACAATAGACAATAGATGCGGGAGGAGGCCATTTGGCCCTACGAGCCAGCAACGCCAATTCACTGTGATCATGGCTGCTCATCCACATTCAGTACCCCGTTCCTGCCTTCTCATCATATTCCCTGACTCCGCTATCTTTAAGAGCTCTATCCAACTCTCTCTTGAAAGCATACAGAGAATTGGCCTCCACTGCTTTCTGAGGCAGATAATTCCACAGATTCAGAACCCTATGTGTGAAAAAGTTTTCCCTCATCTCCGTTCTAAATGGCTTACCCCTTATTCTTAAACTGTGGCCCCTGGTTCTGGACTTCCCCAACATCAGGGACATGTTTCCTGCGTCTAACGTGTCCAAACCCTTAATAGTCATTTACAATACGATACGATAGAACTTTATTTATCCCAGGAGGGAAATTAATGTCTGCCAACACAAAATGCATGAAACATGAATTAAAGTAATGAGTGAAAAGGCTTTGGGGATGTATAAAGACTGAGGGGATGGGGGAGGTGGGGGGGAGTCAGTCTCAGTATACCCCACGACAGAAGGGGGAGGCGTTGTACAGTTTGATAGTCACAGGGAAGAAGGATCTCCTGTGGTGTTCTGCCCTGCATCTTGGTGGAACCGGTCTGTTGCAGAAGGTACTCCTCAGGTTGACCAGTGTGTCATGGAGGAGGTGAGTTGTATTGTCAATAGTCAATAGTCTAATTAATTGTCATTTGGACCCCTGGAGGTCCAAATGAAATGCCGTTTCTGCAGCCATACATTACACACAAATAGACCCAAGACACAACATAATTACATTTTACATAAAACATCCATCACATAGCTGTGATGGAAGGCCAAAAAAACTTATCTCTCCACTGCACTCTCCCCCCCACCCCAATGTCAGAGTCAAAGTCAAAGCCCCCGGCTGGCGATGGCGATGGCGATTGTCCCATGGCCATTAAAGCCACGCCGGGTGATGCGAGGTCGCACACCGGGTCTTGGTGTTGGAGACCCCGGTGTGCGCTCGCAGAGTCCCGCGGCCATTCCAAGCCGCGCGGGGCAGTGGTGTTAGGCCCCGCTCCAGGAGCTCTTCAACCCCGCAACTCGGGCGGGAGAAGTCGCCATTGCAGGAGCCCCGAAAAGCGGTCTCCCTCCAGGGATCCGCGGGCTCCCGGTGCCGCCGTCCGCAGACCCGCAGCAGCAGCCTTCGCATCAGCAGCAGCAGCAGCAGCGGCATCGGCAGCAGCAGCAGCAGCAGCAGCAGCAGCAGCGGCAGCGGCAGCGCTCCTCCACCACTCCACCCGCTCCGGTCTCGGCCAGCTCCGCGACGGCGACGGTGAGTCATAGCACCTGAGTCCCCGGCTTCTTCCTGTTGGAGGCCGCTCCTCGTTGCTGGCCTCAACGACAACTGAGACCGACGAGAGAAAAGGTCGGGTCTCCAGTGAAGGGAGAGATTCAAAAGTTTCCCCCCCCCTCCCACCCCACCCCCATCCCCCCACACACACACCCCAACATAAAATAACAAAAACTACATAAAAACACAGACAAAAAATAATAAAAACGCGGACAGGCTGCAGAGGCCGCTGCTGACCAGAGTCGCGCCGCCTACCGGGTCCAGGATGCTCCGCAGTTTGAGGAGCATTCTCCCCTCCAAAACAACCTCCCATGAATCCAACTCTGCCCCCCGGGATGGAGCCAGCCTTCCTGATGAGTTTGTTGATCCTTTTGGCATCTGCAGCCTTCGCCCTGCTGTCCCAGCACACAGCAGTGAAGAAAATGGACTTGTTATTTTCAGTCTGAAGAATGGTCCTGGCCCAAAACATTACCCATTCTTTTTCACCAGAGATGTTGAGTGATCTGCTGAGTTAAGGTCTTGTCCCACTTCAGCGACTGCCGGCGTCATATCAGGGTCGCCAAAAGATTTTGAACATTTCAAAATCCAGTGGGGACAACAAAAAATGTTGCGATACTTGAAAAAACACTGCGCATCGATATATCATCATGCCGTGTCACGCCGCATCATGCCGTATCACGTCACATTACGCTGCATCACGCCGCAAAATTTTCGGTGATCTGATACGTCAGCCAATGATGCCGGCAGTCGCCGAAAAAATCGGCAATTAAAATGTGGATTAGGGAAATGACCGAGACCTTGCATTTGGAAAAAGTAAGATTTGTCTTAATTGACAAACCAGAACTATTTTTTAAAATATGGTCTCCGTTTATTGAATTTTTTTTTAAAAATAACTAGTTTAACACAAAATTAAAGTCAAAACTTGAGTTTAGGGTTGGATGAACAACTATACTCAACATCTCCCGGATCTTGGAGTTGTTTGGCACGGACTTGTAGGGCCAAGATGGCCTGTTTCCGTGCTGTAATTGTTATATGGTTATATGGTTATATGGTTATATGGTTATATCTATCTCCACAATCTTTATATTTGTAATTTCCTTTCTTTCCTGCTATCTTTCTTTCTATTAGTTTATAGTTTCTCTTATCTTTTTCTTTTTTTATTTCTTTTTCTTAAAAAAAATTAAAAATTGAAGCTATGGAAAAACACTGTAACCAATTTGTCGTTTATTGTACTATTTGCTTTTATTAAAAATATTTTAAAAATTGGCTATTTTTATTACTTTTCTTTTTTTTTCTTCCCTCTCTTTCTATCTAAAAATATAAATAAACAATTAGAAGCAGTGTTAATATGTAATTCATAAATGAGGACCCCAGTTATTGTGACAGCTGGGACCTCGGGACCCTAGATACTAATATTATGTAATCGTTAAACAAAGTCTGTATTGGTTTGGAGTATGATATGCATATGCTTCTAATTTTAAAAAAATAATAATAATTAAAAAATTAAAAAAATTAAAATTAACAATCTTTTTTTTTTAATCACCAAATAAAAATGAACAATCTTTTTTTTATTCGCCAAGTGGGACAGGCCCTTGCTAATGGACTGACAACTGCCATAGACAAGGCTGTCTGCAAATCCAAAGGCATTATAACTCTAGGCTTCTCTCAATCATACTCCACTTGTTTCATCTATTTGATTAATGTAAACATGGCTTGAGAAGGAAATCTACACTGGTTTACTACAACACCGCAAGAACCCTCAAGCCTGCCTGTTGTGCCTCAAGTTCCATGGGCGGAAATCTCAAGGGGGCTGGGGGGGCACGTCCCTCCAATATTTTGAGAGATGGGGGACAATCCCCCCATGTTTTGTAATCCGGATTTTGAAATTCGGCGAAACATCTATTAACATTGTATTAACACAATGTGTCACCAATTATGTTTTGACCTTCCAGTATTACTAAAGGTATTCACGGATAATTTCTTAAAGCTGTCTGATGCGGGTGCAATTACCATTTGAATTTATTGGATGTATTGGTGGACGGGAAAGATTTAAACGGGTATTGGATTTAAATGGGTCAGGTCATTAAGGGCTCCAGTCAAACGGGTTTCCTGGCTGGCTTTTACCGGCAAGTCCCTCGTTCGTGGTCACTCACGTTATTTAGTATTTTTTCCCATCTCTCTCTCTTCCCCCCCTCCAAGGTTGGTTCGTTTGTTTGCCTTTATTTACTTCAGTTTTATTTGTTTAAGTGTTATTAATCTTTTGAAAGATTCAAGCGGGTATCAGATGCTGTCTAAGGGCTGAATCGGCCTGTTCGTGGGGCCTTTCATCGCCCAGCGCAGCTTAAAATCAATCTTCTGCATCGAGGCGATCGAGGCTCCAAATGTTGAAGCTCCCACCGGTTGATTTTAAGCCCCACAATTCAGGACGACCTAAGCTGCTGTTGCTGGAGTTCGGAGTTGGTCACCAACCAGGTCAGCTTCCGATTTTATCATCCACAAGGCCCACGGCCGAAGCCTCGCGTGTGTGTGTGTGCACGCGCGCACGTGGCCACCAAGAAACTGTGGCCACAAATTGTATTCCCCCATGGTTTGAAAGTGATTTCCACACCTGCAAGTTACAGTGAAGACACTGCCGTCAGTAACATTTGCTTTGTGTGTTTTCAATAACACTGAACCTAATGGGGAAAATTGAGTGGGATTAGTAAAGGAGTGCATAATAGACAGTGTGGATTTCATGACCTCAGTGGCTCAGCAAATTTTTGCACAGCAAGCTCAGGGCGGCACGATGGTACAGCGGTAGAGTTCTGCCTTATAGCGCTTGCAGCGCTAGAGACCCGGTCACGACCCCAACCACAGGTGCTGTCTGTACGTAGTTTGTACATTCTCCCTGTGACCGCATGGGTTTTCTCTGAGATCTTCAGTTTCCTCCCACACTCCAAAGATGTACAGGTGTACAGATATACAGGCTTGATGTGTGCGTAAAAAATTGTCCCTAGTGTGTGTAGGATTGTGTTAATGTGTGCGGGGATCGTTGGTTGGTGCGGAATCAGTGGGCTGAAGGGCTTGTTTCCGTGCTGTATCTCTAAAACAAAGGCTCCTATGAACTGGAGTATGGCCTGGACTTTGAAAGTGGCACCAGAACATGGAGCTTCATGCTTGCGGGATCAGTGGACCATTTCTCTACACTTACTAAGTGGGCATGTGTATGGGTATGGCAATACTCTTCTGAATGTTTGTAAGAAATGAATTTCACTGTGCCTTTGCACTTCACACATGTGACAATAAAAACACAATTGAACCATTGAACATCAATGTGATAAGAGCAGATTATATTACGCTTGACTTTGATATCAAATGTCGGCCAGAACAATGCGGATAACTAAGTGCTACAGTATATGGGCAGGGATCATTGCTACATCGCGAGCTTAAAAATCAATCTTTCTGCATCGAGGCGGATCGAGGGGCTCCAACAATGTTGAAGCTCCCGCCCGTTTGATTTTAAGCCCCACAATTCAGGACGACCCTAAGCTGCTGTTGCTGGAGTTCGGAGTTGGTCACCAAAACCAGGTCAGCTTCCGATTTTATCATCCACAGGGCCCACGGCCGAAGCCTCGAGTGTGTGTGTGTGTGCACGCGCGCACGTGGCCACCAAGAAACTGTGGCCACAAATTGTATTCCCCCATGGTTTGAAAGTGATTCCCACACCTGCAAGTTACAGTGAAGACACTGCCGTCAGTAACATTTGCTTTGTGTGTTTTCAATAACACTGAACCTAATGGGGAAAATTGAGTGGGATTAGTAAAGGAGTGCATAATAGACAGTGTGGATTTCATGACCTCAGTGGCTCAGCAAATTTTTGCACAGCAAGCTCAGAGAGGCACGATGGTACAGCGGTAGAGTTCTGCCTTATAGCGCTTGCAGCGCTAGAGACCCGGTCACGACCCCAACCACAGGTGCTATCTGTACGTAGTTTGTACATTCTCCCTGTGACCGCATGGGTTTTCTCTGAGATCTTCAGTTTCCTCCCACACTCCAAAGATGTACAGGTGTACAGATGTACTCCAAAGACATACATGCTTGATGTGTGTGTAAAAAATTGTCCCTAGTATGTGTAGGATTGTGTTAATGTGTGCGGGGTTTGTTGGTTGGTGCGGAATCAGTGGGCTGAAGGGCTTGTTTCGCGCTGTATCTCTAAAACAAAGGCTCCTATGGAGTATGGCCTGGACTTTGAAAGTGGCACCAGAACATGGAGCTTCATGCTTGCGGGATCAGTGGACCATTTCTCTACACTTACTAAGTGGGCATGTGTATGGGTATGGCAATACTCTTCTGAATGTTTGTAAGAAATGAATTTCACTGTGCCTTTGCACTTCACACATGTGACAATAAAAACACAATTGAACCATTGAACATCAATGTGATAAGAGCAGATTATATTACGCTTGACTTTGATATCAAATGTCGGCCAGAACAATGCGGATAACTAAGTGCTACAGTATATGGGCAGGGATCTTGCTACATCCGAGTTGAGCGTAATAGTTTAACGTGTCAACAAAATAGAGAGAGTACAGAGGAGATTTACTAGAATGTTGCCTGGGTTTCAAACAACTAAGTTACAGAGATAGGTTGAATAAGTTAGGTCTTTATTCTCTGGAGCGCAGAAGGTTAAGGGGGGACCTGATAGAGGTATTTAAAATGATGAGAGGGATAGACAGAGTTGATGTGGACAAGCTTTTTCCTTTGAGAATAGGGAAGATTCAAACAAGAGGACATGACTTCAGAATTAAGGGACAGAAGTTTAGGGGTAATATGAGGGGGAACTTCTTTACGCAGAGAGTGGTGGCGGTGTGGAATGAGCTTCCAGTGGAAGTGGTGGAGGCAGGTTCATTGGTATCATTTAAAAATAAATTGGATAGGCATATGGATGAGAAGGGAATGGAGGGTTATGGTATGAGTGCAGGCAGGTGGGACTAAGGGGAAAAAAAATTTGTTCGGCACGGACTTGTAGGGGGCGAGATGGCCTGTTTCCGTGCTGTAATTGTTATATTGTTATATGGTTATATGGTTATATGGTTATATGGTGTCTAACAATGGAGTGCTCCTTTAGTGCTGGACAGGGAAGAGAGCTTGAAACCCCATCATCGTAACAGAAAGATACACAATAAATGACAGGTGCTAAAATCTTGAACAAAACACAAAGTGCTGGAGGAACCCAGCAGGTCAGGGAGGGAATGAACAGGTGACAGGAACCTTCCTCAGACTGCACAGAGGAGAGGGGATAAAGCTGTGAAATTGTAACGCAGAAGCAGGGAAGGTCATAACACCCCAGCGGCATGAACATTGACCTCCAATTTCTGGTAGCCCTTATTGTCTCCTCCCCTTCTCTGCTCTCCCTCAGCCCTCATACTCCTCCTCTCCCTTTCTTCTCCCCCCCCCCCCCCCCCCACCCTACATCAGTCTGAAGAAGGTGTTTTGGCCCGAAACGTTGCCTATTTCCTTTGCTCCATAGATGCTGCCGCACCCGCTGAGTTTCTCCAGCACTTTTGTCTACCAAGGTCATAACAATATATCTTTTTTAATTATTGAAGTCATGTTTCTAATACCTGCAGCTTTATTGACGTGGGTATTCAGAGCATTTACTTCTGGGGATTTAGAGCGGGGCTCAAAGATGCAGCCTCTTGTGCTCCAGATGAAGTACTTCTGCGTCTCATCATAGTCAATGGATCCCAAAGTCAATTTCACAATGTAAAATTAATTAACTGTCTCCAGGAATTGACATCTGACTTGTAAAGTGGCATGATGAGAATGGTTGTCCTGATACAAAATCATATTACCAATTACCTTTTTATCATTTGCTAACATCCCAAAAGCCCCCACCCTTCCACACCACCCGCCTCGGTTCTTTCGGTCCTATTTCATTCATTTTTACCAGTCTGATGAAATATATTATTTAAAACTCAGCAGCCTAACCCAATTAATCTTGAAGCGAGGCAATGCGACAAATGTATTCATCAATAAAACCACAGAGAATACAGTAAATCATAAAGGAAAACATGTCATTCTTCAGACAATAAATTCCAGCCTTATTAACACGTAATAACATCAATAATTATACATTTGTGATCAAACAATAACTTCAATTATGACACATTGACAAGTACTGTCAGTGAGTTTACTACAATTTGCATCCAACGTGGCAAAATGTAATAAAAGGTTTTTGCCAATACAGCAGCAAGATTCATTGGTGAGCACAATTCTCCACAGAACAGAGGGAATATGGAGTGAATTAGCAGGGAGAGGGGACAGAGGGCAAAGTGGTCTGTGAAGCTAAATAGATATATTTTTGTTGGCTGAATGGAAGGTGCCAGAGGAAACCTAGAATGAGTTAACTGGGGAAAGAGTTGAGGTTGAAGAAAAAAAAAGATTAAAATCTAGTTGTCAGGTACTCACTTCAACATTCAAATGGAAGGTTTCAGAAAGCGTGGGGACCTTTTTTTAAATACATTCCAGACTTTATAAATGCTTGATCATCAAGCACAGTTTAACAGTTTAACAGTCTACCCATTCATTTATCATGGATTATTGTTGTGACAGGCTAATATTTGCATTGCTCACTGGCAGTGACTGGGGAGGGATTCTTTTTGGTATCTCATTTTTCTTTTATTGTTGTTTTGTTATGTGTTGGCATAAGTTGTTTTTTATTTATTCTTTTCATACACTCTGTCTGTAACAAATGGACAACTTTGCACTTTGTTATGTGCTGAAAACTAAATTTAAAAGATTTTGATTTAATAAAAAAAAATCTAGTTGTCAACATCAATAATTATAAATACAAGTTGAAGACTGATTTTCCAGTAGTTGACCCCCCCCCCCCCCCCCCCCATCCCTCCCCCCCCCCCCCCCCCCCCCCCCACCCTCTCCTCCCCCGTCCACCTATAATCCAAAATTACAAGAGCTCAGTTGAAATTCCCTGAACGGCCATTGTGAGTAGCGAGCGTTCGTTTGGCGGTGCCCCTCCGACACAAAAGAGTTATTTGTTTACATCTAAATATTGGCTCAACATTTACATTTTTTGTGTTTCAATTAATAAGCAAACATACAGATTAGCAGGAGTAGGAGGAAAAGAGTTCCTAAGATCCACAACACTCTGAGATAAATAAAAAATGCCTGTCTTAAATGGGTGACTATTTATTTTTAAACAAGTTCCCCTATAACTGGCTCTGGAAGTTGAGTCATTGACTGTGTTCAACACATTGTGGACGTAAAAGGAATGCAGGGTTAAGTCTTGATTCCATGATGCCTTTGAATGATAGAGTAGGCATGAAAAGACATAAGGACAACCTCTGTTCACCACAGGTGCCATATTGACTCAGCAGATGTTCAAGTTGTGTTTTCCATGGATATACACAACAATCTGCATTCTTTAGGTCCCTTATATTAGAAGCTTAAAACTGCATTGCAATGAATCACACCTGCAAATAGCCTTACCGCCTGAAGTTAGTTTACATATGCTGACTGAAGAGTTTTAGACAGATATAAGGATGCTGTTAGCTTGCCAATGTCCATGCCATCCTATAAAGGGTAGTTAACACCGAGCATGTTAATAAGGTCAAGTGTGAGAAGACAGGGCCTTTACTTGGTGCCAATCCTTTCTGATTCCAGCTGAAGGAATTGACATGATTTCGGAATCTGATTTGGTCAGGGTCTCCTGGGCCTCTTGTAGAGAGATTGTTTGCTTGCTTCTTAGCCCTATATCAAGAAACCCGTGGCAGCAAGAAACCCATTTGCTACTAATTCCTGACTGTCGTACTTGCTTCCCTTTAAAAACAATTATGTTGCTTTAATAAAAATGAATACAAGTTTCACACAAGTGGAATTTGAATTGATTTTGATGGAGGATCAATAGACAAAAGACAATAGACAATAGGTGTAGGAGTAGGCCATTCGGCCCTTCGAGCCAGCACCACCATTCAATGTGATCATGGCTGATCATCCACAATCAGTTCCCCTTTCCTGCCTTCTCCCCATATCCCCTGACTCTGGTATCCTTTAGAGCCCTATCTAGCTCTCACTTGAAAATATCCAGAGAACCGGCCTTCTCTGAGGCAGAGAATTCCACAGACTCACAACTCTCTGTGTGAAAATGTGTTTCCTCATCTCCATTCTAAATGGCTTACCCCTTATTCTTAAACAGTGGCCTCTGGTTCTGGACACCCCCAACATCGGGAACATGTTTCCTGCCTCTAGCATGTCCAAACCGCTATTAATCGTATTTATTTCAATAAGATCCCCTCTCATCATTCTAAACTCCAGAGTATACAAGCCCAGCTGCTCTATTCTCTCAGCATATGACAGTCCCGCCATCCCGGGAATTAAACTTGGAAACGTACGCAGCACTCCCTCAATAGCAAGAATGTCCTTCCTCAAATTAGGGGACCAGAACTGCACACAATACTCCAGGCGTGGTCTCACTAGGGCCCTATACAACTGCAGAAGGACCTCTTTGCTCCTATACTCAACTCCTCTTGTTATGAAGGCCAACATGCCATTCGCATTCTTCACTGCCTGTTGTACCTGCATGCTTACTTTCATTGACTGATGAACAAGGACCCCCAGATCCCGTTGAACTTCCCCTTTTCCCTACTTCACACCATTTAGATAATAATCTGCCTTCCTGTTTTTGATACCAAAGTGGATAACCTCACATTAACCACATTAACCTGCATCTGCCATGCGTCTGCCCACTCACTCAACCTGTCCAAGCCACCCTACATTCTCCTAGCACCCTCCACACAGTTCACCCAGCTTTGTGTCATCTGCAAATTTGCTAATGTTACTTTGAATTGCTTCATCTAAATCATTGATGTATGCTGTAGGTAGTTGCGGTCCCAGCAGCGAGCCTTGCGTTATCCCACTAGTCACTGCCTGCCATTCTGAAAGGGACCTGTTAATCCATACGCTTTATTTCCTGTCCGCCAACCAATTTTCTCTCTATGTCATCACTCTACCCCCAATACCATGTGCCCTAATTTTCCCCACTATCTCCTATGTGGGACTTTATCAAATGCATTCTGAAAGTCCAGGTACACAACATTCATGAAGTCTCCCTTGTCTATTTTCCCAGTTACATCCTTAAAAAATTCCAGAAGATTAGTCAAGCAAATTCCCCTTTGAAAATCCATGCTAACTCGGACCGATCCTGTTATGCCCAAATGCGGCGCTATTTCATCTTTTATGATTGACTCCAGCATCTTCCCCACCACTGATGTCAGGCTAACTGGTCTACAATTCCCTGTTTCTCTCTCCTGCCCTTCTTAAAAAGTGGGATAACATTAGCTATCCTCCAATCCACAGGAACTGATCCTGCATCTATAGAACATTGGAAAATTATCACCAATGCGTCCATGATTTCTAGAGCCACTTCCTTAACTACCCTGGGATGCAGACCATCTGGCCCTGGGGATTTATCAGCCTTCAGTCCCATCAGTCCACCTAACTCCATTTCCTGCCTAATGTGGATTTCCTTCAGTTCCTCCGTCACCCCAGATCCTCTGGCTACTACTATATCAGGAAGATGATTTGTGTCCTCCTTAGTGAGGACGGATTCAAAGTACCTGTTCAACTCATCTGCCATTTCCTTGTTCCCCGTAATAAATCCACCTTTTTCGGTCTTCAATGGCCCAAGTTTGGTCTTAACTCATGTTTTACTTCTTCACATACCCAAAGAAGCTTTTACTATCCTCCTTTATATTCTTGGCTAGCTTACCTTCGTACCTCATCTTTTCTCCTCATATTGTCTTTTTAGTTATCTTCTGTTGCTCATTAAACATTACCCAATCCACTTGCTTCCCGCTCATCTTTGCTGCATTGTGCTTCTTCGCTTTTAATTTTATACTGTCCCTGACTTCCCTTGTCAGGCACGGTCGCCCCTTGCCCCCCTTTCGAAAAAACAACACACTAATGGTAACATTTTTACATATTCTCTCCATACCCTCTGATCCCTTTAGCCACAAGGGCCACATCTAACTCCCTCTTAAATATAGCCAATGAACTGGCCTCGACTACCCTCTGTGGCAGAGAGTTCCAGAGATTCACCACTCTCTGTGTGAAAAAAGTTCTCCTCATCTCGGTTTTAAAGGATTTCCCCCTTATCCTTAAGCTGTGACCCCTTGTCCTGGACTTCTTGCTCACGCACCCCGTCCTAACCCCCCCCCCCCCATCCTCCTTTGGTTGATGACCACTCCTCACTGCCCGATCCCTACTGCCCGCTGCTCCTCTGCCCCCTCCTCTCCCTTCCACTCCCCTCTTCTCCCCTCCCCTCCACTGCTCTCCCCTCAACTCCCTCCTCTCCCCTCCCCTCCACCTTCTCTCTCCCCTCCACTCCCCCTCCTCTCCCCTCATCTCCCCCTCCTCCCCTCCTTCCTCTCTTACCCCCTCCTCCTCTCCTCCCTTCTCTCCCCTCCCCTCCACTCCCAAACCCCCTCCTCTCCCCCCCTCCTCTCGATCCCCCCCCTCCTCTCATTCCCCAACCCCCCCCCCCCCCCCCATCTCCGCTCTCCTCACCCCTCTCCTCCCCCGGCCTCTCACCTCTCTTCCCCTCTCCTCTTCCCCCCTGTCCCTGCCCAGTTGCCACCCCAGCAGAATCCCAGGATGCACAAGTAACCTTGCCAGAAGCGCCTGGAGAAGCAGCAGCAGGTTGGCGTGAGGAGCCGCTCAAGCAGCAGGTTGGTCAAGGTGGATCGCGGCGCTCGCACTCCGAGCCCAGCTGCCGCTTCTCCCGAGCCTTCTCGGGCTTGGACAGTTTCTTCGTGCACTGCGGACTCGAGCCAGAGGTGATCGAGAACCTGGCCAGGGAGAAGTTTGCCGCTGATGCTGCCTTCGAAAGCCTTGCCCTCAGGTTTTGCAGCGTGAGCTGCCCAGACTCTGAGAGCGAGCTGTCCCGGCACACCAGCAGCAATAGCGGCAACGAGCCGCTCCGGGGGAAGAACAACCCCTCGCCCTCTCGGTCATTGAGCGCAATGCTAGGGTCATCCAGTGGCTGTATGGCTGCAGGAGGGCCAAGGAGCTCAAAGGCAAAGCTCCCTCTGTCCTGGTGTAGAATAAAAAATATTGCGCCCCAATTTTCTTTCACTGGATTTTTTTTTACTCTGGAAAAAAAGGGGATGCGACCCCATCAATCGCACCCCCCAACCCTTTGGGAGTCTTGTGTAACTTTTCCTGTACTTACTTTAATTTCCCCTTTAATTCCCAGTTTGTCAATCCCTCCTCCCCACTATTTGTTTAAACCCACACATATAGCCCTAGCAAACCTGCCTGCCAGGACGTCGGACCCCCTCCAGTTAAGGTGTAGCCGTCCCTTTTGTACAGGTCACCCCTACCCCAGAAGAGATCCCAGTGGTCTATACATCTAAATCCTTGCTCCCTGCACCAGCCCTCAGCCACACATTCAGATCCCCTATCTCCCTGTTTCTGTCATCACTAGCATGAGGTACTGGAAGCAATCCTGAGATAACCACCCTAGAAGTCCTACTTTTCAGTCTTCTTCCTAACTCTCTGAACTCACATTGCAGAACCTCTTGGTTCTTGGTTTCTTGGTCCTACAAAATATTCCAAATGGAATTTAAACTGGAGGTGGTGGAGGGAGGGCTTAAGCCAGAAATGGTTATTGGGAAGAAAGAGCTACTTTAAATTTAGTTGCATCTGGTTGGGTAACTATAGTTGGGTGGAGATTATTCCATGCTTTAATTGTGTGGGGGAAGAACGAATTGCTGTACACATCTGTCTTTGTAGCTGGAATCACAAATTGCATCGAATGCCCTCGTCTGCTCCTAGTTGGTTTGGGTTTGGTGTAGGTCTTGTAGTCTATGTCGAGCTGACCATTTAACATTTTGTAAAAACAGGTCAAACGGTGAGCTTCACGTCTGTCTTGGAGAGGGTTCCACCCCAGAGAATTCAGAAGTTTGGTGACATTCGCTTCTCTCTCATAGGCGTTAGTAACAAATCGAGCTGCCTGTCTTTGGACACGTTCGATGGAAGAAATGTTTTTATTTGTGTATGGGTCCCATGCTGCAACTGCGTAGTCTAAATGAGGTCTAACGAGGGTGAAGTATAGCTTCTCCTTGACAGAAGTTGAACAATGATGAAAGTTGCGCCTCAGAAAGTTTAGGACACCTGTTGCTTTCACCGTTGCATGATGAGTCTGACCATTCCAACGCAGATCATTCTGCAATTTGATGCCAAGATACTTGGTTTGTTTGGATTCTTCAAGGGTGGCACCAAGTATATTGTAAGATGTTTCGCCTGGATTCCTCTTTCTGGTGACACGCATAGTTTCACATTTGGAAGCGTTGAACTGCATGCCCCATTGTTGTGACCACTCAACCATAGTATCAAGATCCTTTTGGAGATCCTCCTTCCTCTTCTTACCGATGTCGTTTGTGTCTACGTGCATGACTACATCCGGCTATTCACCTTCCCTCTCGAGGATTTTCTGAATTCGGTTCATGACATCTTGAACCGTGGCAGCAGGGAGGCAACATACCATCCTCGCATCTCGCTTGCCGCCACAGAATCTCCAGTCCGCACATCGGACAATGGAGTCACCCGCCACTATGGATGCGCCTGATGTCGCCCTCGCCTATCAAAATGTTACATTTTCAATCTGTATTTCCAAAATATGTTAGGGTGAGTTTATTGCCCTCCCCTCCCACTGCGTTTAGAAACTGGAAATGAGGAAAACACTGGGGTTTTAATAACCCCCCCCCCCCCCCCCCCCTCCCTCCTCCCTCCTCCCTCCCTCCATCCATCCAACTCTCCACCAATTCCAATATTGATGTCCAGTGGGGGGAGGGGGAGGGCTTACTGGAGTGCTAGTATGGGTGTTGTGGGCTGAATGGACTGGTTTACAGAGGGATAGTATGGACATTGTGGGCCGAATGGATCCTTGGGCTGGTGGCTCCTTTACTCAAGCCTGTTGTGCTGGCAGCTCACTCATTCACGACTGGTGGGCTGGCAGTTGACACACGGCTATTCCTTGAAATTCCATTTCAAGCAGGGTGCAAGGCCACCGAATTCAATTGCAGTTTCTTACCTCTTCAAGCAGAGAGCAATGTCACGAAATTCAAATGCAGTTTCATACCATTTCAAGCAGGGTGCAAGGCCACTAAAGACAGCAAGTCGTGATCTCTCCCTCCTCCATCTTGCAGAGACTGAGCCACGCCCACACTTCTGGATTTTATAGTCCCTCCCCCTCCCACCAGAAGGGGCGTGGCCTTCATGGCGTGATTGACAGGAGAGAGAATCTGAAAAATTTTTAAACACTAATAACTCTTTTATTTTTAATCGATGGGATAAATGTTCAGCACCTGATGAGCGGAGGGGGACTCTGAGTAAGATGGCCAAAAATCACAGCCTTATGTGGTAGCGTATTTTCTAAAATCAATATAAATCGCAAACAGGAAGTGGTCAAGATTAGACTTTTAATTATATAGAAGGCAAGGCAACTATAATTAGGCAAGACAACTTTAATTAGGCAAGGCAACTTTACTTGGGCAAGGCAACTTTAATTTGGCAAGGCAACTTTAATTAGGCAAGGCAACTTTAATTAGGCAAGGCAATGTTAATTAGGCAACACAGCTTTAGCATTTCCAAACCAAAGGCAACACAGCTTTAGCATTTCCAAACCAAAGGCAATACAGCCGGATAACTAATATTGAGCCACACGATTAAAAAAATAATTGTTAACAACTGCTGGTGTAATGAAGAAATTCTCAAAATCACAAAGTACTCAACATTTTCCTGTTATTTCCTTTTTTTTAAACAAAAACAGTTCAATGATGAAAGAAGAATTGTATCTACTTGTCAGCAGACAACAAGTTTTAGATGTAGCCCCCAGCACATATTTAAATTAGGTCATTCAGTCAATTAAGTCCATGCTGGCTTTTATGCTCCAGATGAATCTCTTGCCCTCTCTCCTTCACCACATATCATAGTTGTAATCTTTCCTAATGTTTCTGCACCCTAATTGGGGGAAACCTTTCTTAATCACTTACCTCGACAGAGATGCGATTTTTCTCCGTATCGTATTTCCATCCCCCCTGCGGCATAACGATATGGAGTGGTGCGGCCTATCCAGAAGACCAGCCTGGCGCTTAAAGCCACGGGCGATCCTTTGCCGAGGATCGCCTGTGAAAAGCGCTCCAACCTTGGGGCCTGTGGACATTAACACCGTGAAGCCCGCGGTCTCCGGTAAGAAGAGGCCATCTTGGGAGCTCCCTGCTGCGGAGTGTTCCAATCCATCCCGACACCGGAGTTTCGATCTTCCCGACGCGAAGGCTTTGGACATCGCACCGTCAGCAGCAGGAAGATGATTGAACTTTATTACCTTCCATCAATCACAGTGAAGAAACATAGAAACATAGAAAATAGGTGCAGGAGTAGACCATTCGGCCCTTCGAGCCTGCACCGCCATTCAATATGATCATGGCTGATCATCCAACTCAGTATCCTGTACCTGCCTTATCCCTTTAGCCACAAGGACCACATCTAACTCCTTCTTAAATATAGCCAATGAACTGGCCTCAACTACCTTCTGTGGCAGAGAATTCCAGAGATTCACTACTCCCTGTGTGAAAGAATGTGGATTCCACTGTGTTAGATGTTTATGTTAAATGTTATTTTATGTGGCTGTGTGTATTGTTGCTTTTCAGCTAGTATGGCTGTATGGGAATTCAAATATCACCGTACCTTAATTGGTGCATGTGACAATAAATTTGAACTTAAACTTGATAACAGTACACAGAAGAAAGGAAGAAAGAAGAAGTGTCTCATACGTAGCAAATGCAGATTAAAGATTAGAAAAATCTATGGGACACTTTAAAATGTAGAACAGTACAGCACAGGAATAGGCCCTTTGGCCCACCATGTTAGTGCTGACCATGATGCAATTTAAACTAATCCCTTCTCATTGCACTTGGTCTATATTCTTTCATTCACTGCCTGTTTGTGTGCCTGTCTGAATGCCTCTTAAATGCTGCTATCTTATCTGCTTCCACCATTTCCTCTGGCGGTGCATTCCAGATACCTTCCATGCTCTCTGTGCAAAAATTGCCTTGTCAATATCCTTTAAACTCAACCCCTCTCACCTTAAAGCTAGCTATGCCTGCTGGTATTTGACATTTCCACCATGGGAAAAGACTCTGACTATCCACATTATCTATGCCTCTTATAATTTAAAAACAGGTCAACCCCTCTGACTTCGATGCTCCAGAGAAAACAAACCAAGTTTCATTTGTGTGTGTATTTCATAACTTTATGTTTAAATGCTTATTCAAGGAGGAAGACTCTAAACCCCTCAAAAACTCTCAGAAAGAAGAGCTGGCACCTGGCTAGTGCTGGGCATGATGGTGGTGGTAAAGTTATGCCTTTTAATCGGCTGTTGTTAATGTGCAAATCAGCCACATATATATCGGACAGTACGAGTGGTGAATGGCCTTAGCCTGCTGGCTGTATTCCGCCTCACTATTGTTTTCTTTGCATTCGTGACCCCTCACCCTTAGCCTCTCTTTACCTTTAAGAAATTGTGTCAGAAGAAAGTTCCCAACTGAAACGTCACCCATTATTTTTCTTCAGAGAGGCTGCCTGACCCACTGACCCAGCTCTTTGTGCCTATCTTTTGTATAAAGCATCATCTGCAGTTTCTTCGTTTCTACACCCTATCTTTAAGAACTTGCAGGATTTACATTTTAATTAAATGTTGGTTGTACATTCCAAACCTGTGACGAGTATCATTAAGAGGAACAAGAACTGCAGGAGTATGAGGCTTCCTGCAAGTCACATCAACTTGACTCTCGTATATATCACTATCCTTCTTCATCACTAGTGTAAATCAGAGAACTAACAGCACCACAGGGGCTCCTTCAACAAAAGAGTTACAACGGTTCACAAAGGCAGCTGTCCCCCAGCTCCTTCATTGCAACTAGGGATGGGCAATAAATGCTGCACTTGCCAAGAACCCAAGATCTAGAAAATTAATAAATATTTTAACCAAATGCCCATTAATAGCCCTTTTTCACGGGGCGACTTGACGCAAGATGTAGCCAGAGTGGAGTGGTCGTGGTCTAGCACGATATCACACGATATAACGGGGGTAGAGTAAAGAGTTCCCACGGTACTCAGCAATTCTGTCATTTGTGCGAGTGACTTGTCCGTCTCCCGATCTTTCCCGTTAATCGTGAATGAACATCGTGGACTGTAGTGTAGTTAATCACGTGGCACAAATGATGTTACTTTGTTGTCACACACTATATTGGTTTTTTTCACCCGAGCTCTTTAATGAGCTGAAGAATAATCTGTGTTTTTTTAGACAAATGTTGTTTGGTGTGATGCACCTTCTCTCAATATGTGCAAGAAGTCGTCTTTTTATTTTGTCAAATATGAATAAAGACTGTATCTCACATTGACCGTGATGATTGTGTTATTTTATGATCTACTGAGAGGTGAAACTTTAAGTCTGAAGAAGGTTCTCGACCCGAAACGCCACCCGTTCCTTCTCTCCAGAGATGCTGCCTGTTCCGCTGAGTTGCTCCAAGCAACTGGTGTCTATCTTCAAAGGACTGACCAGGACTGCCTCTCTCTCTCTCTCTCTCTCTCTCTCTCTCTCTCCCTCCCTCTCACACAGGCATGACTGGAGGAACTCCGCGGGCCAGGCAGCATTTACGGAGTGAAATGGACAGGCGATCCATTCTTCAGGCTGCCTTATGTCTCTCTCCCCCCCCTCCCCCCAACTCCCACCCACACACACGAATGCTGGAGAAACTCAGCGGGTGCAGCGGGGCCGAAACATTGTCTATTTCCTTTGTTCCATAGATGCTGCTGCACCCGTGGAGTTTCTCCAGCATTCGCGTGTGTGGGTGGGAGTTGGGGGGGGGGGGGGAGAGACATAAGGCAGCCTGAAGAATGGGTCGCCTGTCCATTTCCCTCCGTAAATGCTGCCTGGCCCGCGGAGTTCCTCCATTCATGCCTGTGTGAGAGGGAGGGAGGGAGAGAGAGAGAGAGAGAGAGAGGCACATACAAGGTGGATGCGAAATCTCACCTGCCTGTTTCAGTGACAGACACCCACCGCCAGTAAATGAAGACACCCCCATCTGTCTCCCCCTCCTCTCCCTCGACTCCCCCACCTTTCCCTCCCAACTCCAGTCCCGTCCCGACCCCCTGGGAAACTGAAGGTTTCCCGCTGTAATTAAAGAGTTCCCGCGGTAGACTGTAAAACTGGGACCCTGGTTCTGGACTCCCCCAACATCGGGAACATTCTTCCTCCATCTAGCCTGTCCAATCCCGTAGATACGATTAGACAGGTATCTAGTTATTTAATTCAATTAATGATTTCTATCGCCCAGCCTCTCATCTTTCAATCGGGTTCGGCCAGGAAGGAACTGCAGATGCTGGATTAAAATGAAGATAGACACAACATGTAGCTCAGCGGGACAAGCAGCATATCAGAAGGGTCTCGACCCAAAATGTCACCCATTCCTTCTCCCCAAAGATGCTGCCTGCCGTCGAACTCATTCTCTTTAAACCGGCATCTGCTGTTCCTTCCGACATATACACAAGAAATAGGCAACTTTTCGGGCCGAAACGTTGCCTATTTCCTTCGTTCCATAGATGCTGCTGCACCCGCTGAGTTTCTGTGTGTGTGGGTGGGTGTTGGTGGGGGGGGGGGGGGGGGGGGGGGGGGGGGTAGAGAGATAAGGCAGCCTGAGGGAAAGGCTCGCCTGTCAATTTCCCTCCGTAGATGCTGCCTGGCCCGCGGAGTTCCTCCTACCGTTCGCAGGAGTTCCCACGGTATCCACAAGAGTTACTACGGATATCGCACTGGCCATTACATTCATAAAATGTTGCAATGCTCAACCACAAGTGTACAAGTCACTCTTGGACAAATTCAAACATGTTTGAATTTTCTCCCGAGTACCCAAGTTACACGTTTACCTGCCGTTAGCGCCACGGTGGTCCACGAATGCCATACTGTTACCGCACGAGGTTCCCACGATGTTAAACTCTGGTTACCTCTTGCGTCAAGTCGCCCCGTGAAAAGGGGGTTTAAATAGCAATGTTACAAAATTTTGAGATTTAAAAAATCAAGTCTGCAATTAATCCCATCAGATAAAGCATAAAAATAAGTTTAATTTGACACCTAATTCACTTTCATATCTCAAGTAATAAAAAGGTTATAGCCATTTTCATACTCAGAAATTAGCATCTTGTTCCCTATTGATTTTCTATGGACATAACAAAAAAGCTGTGACCATGAACAGTCAAAAGCCCATAACCTTCTTAAAAATTAAGAGAACTGAATGAAATTTTCAGTTATCATACATTGAATCATTCTGAAACAAATATAAAATAATCTTACTTGGATGACCTGAAATTAAAGCATATAACCATATAACCATATAACAATTACAGCACGGAAACAGGCCATCTCGGCCCTACAAGTCCGTGCCGAACAAATTTTTTTTCCCCTTAGTCCCACCTGCCTGCACTCATAGCATAACCCTCCATTCCCTTCTCATCCATATGCCTATCCAATTTATTTTTAAATGATACCAATAAACCTGCCTCCACCACTTCCACTGGAAGCTCATTCCACACCGCTGCCACTCTCTGAGTAAAGAAGTTCCCCCTCATATTACCCCTAAACTTCTGTCCCTTAATTCTGAAGTCATGTCAAGTCTATAATTAGTTAGTTACCCAATTGTAGCTAATTTCAAACTTCAATTACTAGATCTAAACATCTATCCATTTCTTAATAAATGATTAACATTTTTAATATTCACCAAATAATATTCACAAATAATTCACAATAAAACATGATTATTAAATCTCATTTACATTAATTTATAGGCCAAATGGAAGGAATTTAGTGTTCAATTGCTGTAAATTAAAGTCCATTTTAAATCGGCTTTCTAGTGGGATCCTGTGAACGCGCTGGTTTAGAATGTTCACATTGCGCTGGATTTGTGCCCTCAAATGCCCAGAAAAATACTGCGGGATATAAAGAGCCCAAAATGAGCTACTCGCTATAGAAAACTTTATATACAGGGTTCTTAAGAAGCCCCTTTTAATGTAAAAATAAGGTACATACCTTTAATTGTTTGCTTTATAAAACCCTGGGGCTGCGAGAGGTCGCGGGTTTAGAGAGTGATTTTTAAACTACTATAACTATTATACAAGGCCATAAAAACTAATAATACCTTTTGCGACGGGGTCTTTCAGCGATTTTTCATTAATGATTTACTAGGCTGAACATTTTCGATTGCAACAGCCTAGTAAAAATCGCGTTTTAAACCCGCCCCCTCTAAACAGCGCCAAAATCGCGCACACTGCCTGGGGCAGATTCTCAACGACGATTCAGGTAGGTTTTGTAACATACCTACATTAAACTCAACCGGGAGAGTTAAGACCGAGAAGTAGGACCACACGTCTCTCTTAATAACGTCGGTTTATTTCTGTATTTTCCTCCATTTCATGATGTATATATTTTTTAATTTATGAACAGGAATTTTGTTTGCTTTTTCACAAATTTATTTTATCTAATGTTTTTAAAAATAGTTTCGATTTTTCTTTGTTTTCAATGTCTCTGATACTATTTAAATTGGAAATTTGTGGAATGGGCCATTGGAGGCATAGAGTGGCATAAGGCTGTCAGCACAACGTGTGGGGCGAGGGGTTTCATTTCATGGCCGCCTGTACCCCCTGCACCTCGAGGGAGGATCACCGCAACACCAGTGCATTGGGAGCCTGTGTTTGAAAATCGTTAGCAGTGTGTTGACCGTGCTGCGAGAGTGAGCGCTGGCCAGGGGCTGGGGTCATGCACCATGGTGGAGCTGGACCTCTTTGCCTGAAATGATGGTGGAGGTAATAGCCATCTCCTCATTTAGTCAGGGCAGTGGACAATCTCAATCAATCAATCAATCATTCAATCAGATTTATTCATCACATACACAATAAAGTGCAGTAAAATGAACTTGCCAGCAGCGATACAATAAAAAAAGAACATACAATCTAGGTATGTTACAAAACTTACCTTCAGCGGCGCTGCTGTTCTGTCACCGGCCATGTGCGCGACTTTGGCACCTGTGGGGGGGGGGGGGGGGGGGGGTCGGGATTAAAATGCCGTTTTCTCCTGCCTCTCCGGGATATATTTTATCGGGTTACTGCCTGATGCTGAAAAATCGTTCTCGGAAGTTTAAAAAAAAACGCGGGACAATTTAATTGCTGGATTTAAATTAAAATCTACATCTAACGCCGTCAACGGGATGGATCTCATGTACGGGACAAAACATAAGGTAAGTCATTTATTTTACATATAAACTTGCTTCTTAGGATTATTTTAATCAAAATTTCATCGGCAAAAATGTGATTATGTAAATATACGAACCGGCAGAGTTTTTCCTGCCGATATGGGGTTTAAATTCACTGCAACCGCAACGTTCCAAACGATCGCGTTTCACAAAATCTCACTCGCAAGATGATTTAAATGGCCATTAATTTACGGGAATTAAACACTAAATTCCTTCCATTTGGCCTATAAATTCATGACAATGACATTTAAAAATCATGTTATATTGTGAATTATTGTGTGAATGTTACTTGGACACTTAGGCTATTTAAAAATATTATTTTCTTAAGAAATGGATAGTTGTTTAGATCTAGTAATTGAATTTTGTAATTAGCTACAATTAGGTAACTTACTAATTATATTCTTTAATTTCAGGTCATCCAAGTAAGATTGTTTCATAATTGTTTCAGAATGCTTCAATCTACAATAACTGAACATTTCATTCAGTTCTCATAATTTTTAAGAACGTTATGGGCTTTTGACTGTCCTCGATCACAGCTTTTGAGTTAAGTCAATGGAAAAACAATAGGGAACAAGATGCTAATTTTCGAGTATGAAAATTATTTTTTAATACTGAAGATATGAAAGTGAATTAGTATTAATCTTTTTTAATACTGAAGATATGAAAGTGAATTAGGTGTCAAATTAACTTCTTTTTATGCTTTATCTGATGGGATAAATTGCAGACTTGATTTTTTAAATCTCAAAATTTTGTAACATTGCTATACAATACACAGTAAAAATTTAACACAAACATCCACCACAGCATTCTTCAGTGTGGTGGAAGGCACAAAGCTTAGTCAGTCCTCGTCCATTTTCCTCCGTGGTCGGGTCCATAACCACCGCAGTCGCCGCTGCGGGCGGCCAAATGTACAGGCCCTCTCGTCTGGAAGGTAAGTCCTGAATCGGTGCTTCCCTACCAGAGACCGCGGCTTCAGGATGACGTAGGCCGCAGGCCGGTGGTCGGAGCTCTTCTCCAGGGATTCCCGGCGAGGGATCTCGCTCCAGATTGTAAGTAAGTACCCACCGCGCCCGCGGCTAGAAGCTCCGCAGACCGCGGCGCCAAATTGTTGTAAGCTGCGAGCCTGCGGGTCGTAGCTCTTCTTCTCCGCGGGTCCCCAACAAGGGATCCCAAGCTCCGGACACCACGCCCGCGGCTAGAAGCTCCGCAGGCCACGGCTTCAGACTGAACAATCCGTGGGCCAGTGATCGGAAAAAGTTCACGTTGCGCCCGCTGCTGAAGCTCCGGGCCCAACTCCGGGAAGGCCAGCGCCAATCCTTGGTGTTAAGCCACGAGGGAGGCGACATGGAAAAAGTCCATGTTGCCTCCCCTTTATTCTTAGACTGTGGCCCCTGGTTCTGGACTCCCCCAACATTGAAAACATTTTTCTAGCTTGTCCAGTCCTTTTATAATTTTATACGTTTCTATCAGATCCCGTCTTATCCTTCTAAATTCCAGTGAATACAATCCCATTCTTTCCAATCTTTCCTCATATGACTGTCCTGTCATCCTGGGGATTATGAATTTATGATGAATCATAAACTTATTCATTCATTAACCTCGTGAACCTACGCTGCACTGCCTCAATAGCAAGAAAGTCCTTCCTCAAATTAGGAGACTAAAACTGCACACAATATTCCAGATGTGGTCTCAGAGGGCCCTGTACAACTGCAGAAGGACTTTTTTACTACTATACTCAAATCCTCTTATTATGAAGGCAAACGTGCCATTAGCTTTCTTCACTTCCTGCTGTACCTGCATGTTTACTTTCAGTGATTGCTGTACAAAGACACCCAGGTCTCATTGTACATTTCTTTTTCCTAATCTGACACCATTGAGATAATAATCTGCCTCCTTGTTCTTGCTGCCAAAGTATATAAACTCACGTTTATCTACATTATACTGCACCTGCCATGTATCTGCCCACTCACTCAACCTGTCCAAGTCACCCTGCAACCTCCTAGCATCCTCTTCGCTGTTGACACTGCCACCCAGCATTGTTTCATCTGCAAATTTGCTAGTGTTACTTTTAATCCCATCATCATTAATTTATATTCTAAATAGTTGAGCCCCAGCACCGGGCCTTGCGGCACTCTACTCGCCACTGCCTGGCATTCTGATGGGACTCATTTATTCCTATTCTTTGTTTCCTGTCTGCCAACCAATTCGCTATCCATGTCAATACCCTAGCTCAAATTCCATGTGTTCTAAATGTGCCCACTCATCTCCTCTGCGGGACATTTTCAAAGGATTTCTGAAAGTCCAGATACACTGAATCCACTGGCTCTCCTTCCTCCATTTTACTTGTCACATCCTCAAAAAATTCCAGAAGATTAGTCAAGCAGGATTTCCTCTTCATAAATTCATGCTGACTTGGACCAATCCTTTTACTGCTATCCAAATGCACCATTATTACCTCTTTAATAATTGACTCCAGCACCATCGATTTCAGACTAACTGGTCTATACTTCCTCATTTTCTCTCTCGCTCCTTTCTACAAAAGTGGGATAACATTAGCTACCCTCCAATCCACAGGAATTGATCCTGAATCTATAGAACATTGGAAAGTGATCACCAATGCGTCCACAATTTCTAGAGCCACCTCCTTGAGCACCGTGGAATGCAAGCCATCAGATTTATCAGCCTTCAGTCCCATCCGTCTACCCAATACTATTTCTCGTCTAATGCAAATATCTTTCAGTTCCTCTGTCTCCCTAGTCCATCTGGGAGATTGGTTGTGTATTCCTTAGTGAAGCCAGAACCAAAGTACCTGTTCACCTGTTCTGCCATTTCCTTCTTCCCCATTATAATTTCTCCTGTTTCTGTATTCAAGGGTCCCACATTTGTCTTTACTAATTTTTTTCTCTTAACATACCAAACGAAGCTTTTACTATCCTTCTTTATATTCTTGACCAACTTACGTTCGTACATCATCTTTTCACTCCGTATTGCCCTTTTGTTACCTTCTGTTGCCCTTTGAAAGTTTCCCAATCTTCTGGCTTCCTGCTACTCTTTGCTATGTTATACACCTTTTCTTTTAGTTTTATTCCATCCCTAACTTCCTGTGTCAGCCATGGTTGCCTCTTACTCCCCTTAGAATCTTTCTTCCTCTCAGTGCCTGCAAAGCTGCAGCAAGCGAGGCTTTCATAGAAACATAGAAACATAGAAACATGGAAAATAGGTGCAGGAGGAGGCCATTCGGCCCTTCGAGCCAGCACCGCCACTGATTGTGATCATGGCTGATCGTCCCCTATCAATTAATTGTTATTCATTGTTCCAATTCATATAGCGGTGCTTAAGACAAATAAACACTCCTGGGTCTTGATGCACAGAGTTAAGGACCGGGTGAATTTGGAACAGGATGATACCACTGGCCTCTCAGTCTTGCTCCAACATTCAATAAATTGATCTGACAGGAAACCCAATTCTGTGTTCCCACTTCACCCCTTTGCTTAACAAGATTTTATCATCAAGAATTGTCAAGTCCGCTCTCTGCCTTAAAAATATTCTAAAAATCTGCTTCCCGTTTCCTTTCAGGAAAGGTATTTGAAAGACCTCATCTTTCTTAAATAGACAGCCCCGAAAGGGCCTGTCCTACTTAGGTGATTTTTTAGGCAACTGCAGGCGACTAGGCTGTCGCCACATGGTCGCCGGGGTGTAGCCTGTACGGTCGTGAGTAGTCTCCTTAGTCGCCCAAAGAGTAACAGCGTCTTTCTGGTCATCACTGGATTTTCAACATGTTGAAAACATTTTCTGAGACATTCGGCGACAGTGAGTAGGCGCCAATGATCATAGCTTGACTTCTCCTGACTAAGGTACAGTCGTAGTTGTCGCCAGGTTAACGTAGGTTGTCGCCAGGTTAACGTAGTTTGTCGCCAGGTGACATAGGTTGTCGCCGGGTGACATAGGTTGTCGCCGGGTGACATAGGTTGTCGCCGGGTGACATAGGTTGTCGCCGGGTGACATAGGTTGTCGCCGGGTGACATAGGTTGTCGCCGGAGCTGACTTTGGTTTTTTATTGTTGTTAAAGTAATGATTCTATTTCAAATGTTATGTCCTAAGGGACTGTCCCACTTGGGTGACCTAATCCGTGAGTTCTAGCGAGTTTGCCCTCGACTCATACTCACAGCATGGTCGACACAAGTTCGTAGGAGGTCTTTGTAACTCTCCCTCATGCTCGAGAGTAGTCCCCGTATACTTGGGGCCTCAGCTAGATCGCGGCGTATTTTTCAACATGTTGAAAAATGCCCACGAGTAAAAAAAGGTCGCCATGGAAAAAATCGAAACTTTTTTACTCGTGGGTTTAGTCGTAGTAGGTCATAGTAGGTCGTAGTAGATCGGCATGTTAGTCGTAGGTAATCGAGGGTAGTTGAAGGTAGTCGACGGTAGTCGTAGATAGTCTTCAACATAGTGGAAGGAAGTTCAAAGGGTGGTCGAAGGAGATCGAAGGAGGTTGTCTTCACTCTCCACTATTCGGTGTCCAATTTTCCCGAAGTTAGTCATAGCTAGTCGTAGCTTGTCGAGCTAGTCTTCTACATAGTCGAAGGAGGTCTTCAACATTACATTTTTTCAAACTCTCCTAAACTCTTCTAAACTCGCCCAAGTGGGACAGCCCCTTTAGGCAGGCCCAGTCGCCAGTTTTTCGGCGACCTTCTACGATAATGACAGTCGCCTAAAAATAGCTTAAGTGGGACAGGACCTTAAGTCATAAACAGTGACCTCTTAATCTAGAGAGACACTAGAGACTGCAGATGCTGGAATGTAGAGCGGGAAACAAACTATCAGAGGGCGAGCAGCATCCATGGTCAATGTTTTAGGTCATAACCCTACATCCAGGTGGGCTGTAGCACTATATCTTGGTAAGAATGTTGTTGAAGAACAGAAGAGCAGTTAGGAACTACTGTGGGAGAACCGTCAGAGAGGGACCCACAGAACTATCTTTGTAGAGAAGAGGAGCGACAGCAGCGGCCTCTGCAGCCTTTCCGCGTTTTATTATTTTCTGTCTATGTTTTTATGTAGTTTTTGTTATTTTTTGTTGGGGTGTGTGTGTGGGGGGGTGGGGGGGTGGGGTGGGAGGGAGGGGGAAACTTTTAATCTCTCCCTGCACGGGAGACCCGACCTTTTCTCGTCGGGCCTCGGTTATCGTTGGGGCTGCAATGAGGAGCGGCCTCCAATACGACTCACCGTCACCGTCGTGGAGCTGGCCGAGTCCGGAGCGGGTGGAGCGGTGGTGGAGCGCTGCTGCTGCTGCTGCTGCTGCCCGACCGGAGAGTCGGAGGCTTTAACTGCAGGTCTGTGGACGGCGGCACCGGGAGCCCGCGGGTCCCTGGAGGGAGACCGCTTTTTCAGGGCTCTCGCAACGGCGACTTCCCCCGCCCGAGTTGCGGGGTCGAGGAGTTCCTGGAGCGGGGCCTTACAGCACCGCCCCGCGCGGCTTGGAATGGCCGCGGGACTCTGCGAGCGCACGCCGGGGGCTCTAACACCAAGACCCGGTGTGCGACCTCGCACCACCCGGCGTGGCTTTAATGGCCGCGGGACAATCGCCATCGCCAGCCGGGGGCTTTGACTTTGACTCTGACATCGGGGGGGGGAGAGTGCAGTGGAGAGATAAGTTTATTTGGCCTTCCATCACAGCAATGTGATGGATGTTTATGTAAATTGTGTTGTGTCTTGGGTCTATTTGTTTGTAATGTATGGCTGCAGAAACGGCATTTCGTTTGGACCTCAAGGGGTCCAAATGACAATTAAATGAATCTTGTATCTTATCTTGTAGGAGAACTGATTCAAAATTGGCAGGGCCTTTAAAAGAATTTGCAGTGGAGTATTGGTGGTGGCCCATCGGTAACGACGATGGCAGGTTGTGCATTCTCAATTCTGGTGGGTTCTGACATGGCCCATGAGTCCAATTCGTGAACTGCACACTCAAGGGCAGTGGGGGCAGATGGAGGTCATTGCTGGCGGTTTCTGGGCGGCAGCCTTCCTCCTCTCGCTGGCTTTGGTAAGTCGTTCTATGCGGCGCTCATCGAAGCTGCAGGCTGTGTTCACACTGCTGCGCGCCAGCGTGTTCTGTCGCTGGCGCAGGTTTCTAGTTGCTTGGGCGCAAGAACACAATAGTGGAGATGGTCCTTGATGCAATCTTGGTTCTGCTTCCTGGGTTGCCCACGATTTCTTTGTCCCTGGGAGAGAACGGCGTAGAAGACCTGTCGACGGTGTTATTAACAATGCTCTGAAAAGGCACAGGATACTCTTATTTGCAAATTTAAAAAAAAAAAACATGAATATCCTATATATTTGTGAAAAATTAACACAAAACCTACTTAGGCTTTCGTTCTGCATCAGTGGTTGTGCCAGCGACATCACAATGCTGGAATCAGGAGCAAAACTCAAACAGCTGGATGAACTGGGTCAAGCAGCATCTGCAGAGTGAATGGGATTTTCTATGTTTCAGGTTGAGACCCAACATCAGGACCTATTCTCCTAAATTCTCCCACAAGAAGATACATCTTCTCCACTTCCACTCTGTTAAGACCCCTTGTCGCATGTCGCACTTAGGCGATTTTTTAGGCAACTACAGGTGACTAGTTTATCGCCCCATGTTCACCAGTGGGTCGCCGAGAGTTGTCTCCTCAGTCGCGCTAAAATTCAACATGTTGAAAATTTTTCGGTGAAAGTGGGTTTGACGCCAATGAGCATAGCCCGACTTCTCCTAATGTAGGTGCTGTGTGGGTTGTCGCCAGGATGACGTAGGTTGCCGCCGGTTTTTTGGCGACCTGCTACGACTATGACAGTCACCGGCAAATGCCTAAAAAATAGCCAAGTGCGACAGGCCCATTAGACATCATATGTTTCAATGAAGTCCGCTCTTACTCTTCTAAACACAATGGATTTAAGTTTAACATGTACAACATTTGCTCATTAGATATCCTGTCCACTCTATATTTGTTTAAGAAGGAACTGCAGATGTTGGAAAATTGAAGGTAGACAAAAAAGCTGGAGAAACTCAGCAGGTGAGGCAGCATCTATGGAGTGAAGGAAATAGGCATTTAGTCTTTCCAGGTGCGGCAGAGGTTCACCTGCACCTCCTCCAACCTCATCTATTGCATCCACTGCTCTAGATGTCAGCTGCTCTACATCGGTGAGACCAAGCGTAGGCTTGGCGATTGCTTTGCCAAACACCTCCACTTGGTTCGTAATAACCAACCTGATCTCCCGGTAGCTCAGCACTTCAACTCCCCCTCAAAATTCAAGATTCAAGATTCAAGAGAGTTTATTGTCATGTGTCCCTGATAGGACAATGAAATTCTTGCTTTACATCAGCACCACACAACCTAGTAGTCATTGACTACAAAACAGATCAATGTGTCCATATACCATTATATAAATATATACACACATGAATAAATAAACTGATAAAGTGCAAATGACAGATAATGGGCTATTAATGTTCAGAGTTTTGTCCGAGCCAAATTTAATAACCTGATGGCCGTGGGGAATTAGCTATTCCTGAACCTGGTCGTTGCAGTTTTCAGGCTCCTGTACCTTCTACCTGAAGGTAGCAGGGAGATGAGTGTGTGGCCAGGATGGTGTGGGTCCTTGATGATACTGTTAACCTTTTTGAGGCAGCGACTGCGATAGATCCCCTCGATGGAAGGGAGGTCAGAGCCGATGATGGACTGGGCAGTGTTTACTACTTTTTGTAGTCTTTTCCTCTCCAGGGCGCTCAAGTTGCCAAACCAAGCCATGATGCAACCGGTCAGCATGCTCTCTACTGTGCACCTGTAGAAGTTAGAGAGAGTCTTCCTTGACAAACCGACTCTCCGTAATCTTCTCAGGTGCTGATGTGCTTTCTTAATAATTGCATCAGTGTTCTCGGACCAGGAAAGATCTTCAGAGATGTGCACGCCCAGGAATTTGAAGCTCTTGACCCTTTCAACCATCGATCCATTGATATAAACGGGACTGTGGGTTCCCCATCCTACCCTTTCCAAAGTCCACAATCAGTTCCTTGGTTTTGCTGGTGTTGAGGGCCGGGTTATTGTGCTGGCACAATATGGACAGTCGTTCGATCTCTCTTCTATACTCTGACTCATCCCCATCAGTGATACGTCCCACAACAGTCGTGTCGTCAGCGTCAACATGTTAAAAAAATGTCGGTGAAAGTGGGTTTGACGCCAATGAGCATAGCCCGACTTCTCCTAATGTAGGTGCTGCGTGGGTTGTCGCCAGGATGACGTAGGTTGCCGCCGTTTTTTTGGCGACCTGCTATGACTATGACAGTCACCGGCAAATGCCTAAAAAATAGCCAAATGCGACAGGCCCATTAGACATCATATGTTTCAATGAAGTCCGCTCTTACTCTTCTAAACACAATGGATTTAAGTTTAACGTGTACAACATTTGCTCATTTGTCTATCCTGTCCACTCTATATTTGTTTAAGAAGGAACTGCAGGTGCTGGAAAATTGAAGGTAGACAAAAAAGCTGGAGAAACTTAGCAGGTGAGGCAGCATCTGGAGTGAAGGAAATAGGCATTTAATCTTTCCAGGTGTGGCAGAGGTTCACCTGCACCTCCTCCAATCTGATCTATTGCATCCGTTGCTCTAGATGTCAGCTGCTCTACATCGGTGAGACCAAGCGTAGGCTTGGCGATCGCTTTGCCAAACACCTCCACTTGGTTCGTAATAACCAACCTGATCTCCCGGTGGCTCAGCACTTCAACTCCCCCTCCCATTCTGAATCCGACCTTTCTGTCCTGGGCCTCCTCCATGGCCAGAGTGAGGACCACCGTAAATTGGAGGAGCAGCACCTCATATTTTGCTTGGGCAGTTTGCACCCCAGCGGTATGAACATTGAACTCTAATTTAAGGTAGTTCCTACTTTCTCCTCCCCTTCTCAGCACTCCCTCAGCCCACTGTCTCCGCCTCTTCCTTTCTTCTTCCCCCCCCCCCACAATCCCCACCCTCACATCAGTCTGAAGAAGGGTCTCGACCCGAAACGTTGCCTATTTCCTTCGCTCCATAGATGCTGCCTCACCCGCTGAGTTTCTCCAGCTTTTTTGTCTATCTGTCCACTCTAGATATCACTTTAGTAAGTGTTTTCTGAACCGCTTCTAAAACATTACCATCCTCTGTAAATAAGAGAAAAACACACTGTACACATGTTGTCTCACCAATGCTCCATGTAACATACACGCAGCCTCACTACTTCTGTAATTAATTCCTTTCACAATAAATAACACCATTCTGTTAGCTTTCCTAATTACTTGCTATACAATGCCTTTTGGCAATCATGCACAAGGACTCTCAATACCTCTCCATCTCACAACTCTGCTATCTCTCTCTATTTAGACCAAGATTCAAGATTCAAGATTCAAGAGAGTTTATTGTCATGTGTCCCTGATAGGACAATGAAATTCTTGCTTTACATCAGCACAACAGAACATAGTAGGCATTGACTACAAAACAGATCAATGTGTCCATATACCATTATATAAATATATACACACATGAATAAATAAACTGATTAAGTGCAAATGACAGATAATGGGCTATTAATGTTCAGAGTTTTGTCCGAGCCAAATTTAATAACCTGATGGCCGTGGGGAATTAGCTATTCCTGAACCTGGTTGTTGCAGTCTTCAGGCTCCTGTACCTTCTACCTGATGGTAGCAGGGAGATGAGTGTGTGGCCAGGATGGTGTGGGTCTTTGATGATACTGTTAACCTTTTTGAGGCAGCGACTGCGATAGATCCCCTCGATGGAAGGGAGGCCAGAGCCGATGATGGACTGGGCAGTGTTTACTACCTTTTGTAGTCTTTTCCTCACCAGGGCGCTCAAGTTGTCAAACCAAGCCATGATGCAACCGGTCAGCATGCTCTCTACTGTGCACCTGTAGAAGTTAGAGAGAGTCTTCCTTGACAAACCGACTCTCCGTAATCTTCTCAGGTGCTGATGTGCTTTCTTAATAATTGCATCTATGTTCTCGGACCAGGAAAGATCTTCAGAGATATGCACGCCCAGGAATTTGAAGCTCTTGACCCTTTCAACCATCGATCCATTGATATAAACGGGACTGTGGGTCCCCATCCTACCCTTTCCAAAGTCCACAATCAGTTCCTTGGTTTTGCTGGTGTTGAGGGCCAGGTTATTGCACTGGCACCATATGGACAGTTGCTCGATCTCTCTTCTATACTCTAACTCATCCCCATCAGTGATATGTCCCACAACAGTCGTGTCGTCAGCGACCTTGATGATGAAGTTTGCACTATGACCGGCTACGCAATCATGAGTATAGGGTGAGTACAGCAGGGGGGGCTGAGCACGCAGCCTTGAGGTGCTCCCGTGCTGATTGTTATCAAGTCTGACGCATTTCCACCAATACAAACAGACTGTGGTATGTGAATGAGGAAGTTGAGGATTCAATTGCAGAGGGATGCACAGAGACCCAGTTCTGCGAGTTAGGTCACCAGCTTGGAGGGGATGATTGTACTAAATGCCAAGCTGTAATCAATGAATCAATGAATAACAGCCTGACATATGAGTTTTTGTTGTACAAGTGGTCCAGAGCGGAGTGGAGGGCCAGCAAGATCGCATCCACCGTTGATCTGTTGTGGTGGTAAGCGAACTGCAGAGGGTACAGGTTTTTGTCGAGATAGGTGATTTGATGATGTGGGGAAAACCAACTTTTGTTTGCAAATAAAAGTTTAAACTTCTTGAAGAATTCTGAATTAATTTGAGTATTAAATACCACAACAAAGCACTTGGAGATCACAGAGAGAAAGTAAACACTCTAGTTATTTAGTGCTGATGGTCAGGATTGAACCTGAGATGCTGGAAGCTACGAAGCAGCAGTACAACAATTGTACACAGGAGGGGTACTGGTGAGGTCATACCTGGAATACTGTGCACAGATTTGGTCCCTTGTTTAAGAGGATAACTGGTATCGGACTAATGGACTACTCATTTCTGAGAAGAGAGGGTTATTCTATCGTAAACAGCTAAAGAGATCAGCTCTGTATTCTTTGGAATTTCCAAAAATAAGGGGTAAACTCATTGAATTATCATAGGGGCCCAAGATATGGAAGTTGTCGTGAGGTTTGGTCAGCCATGATCAGCCATGATCATATTGAATGGCGGTGCAGGCTCGAAGGGCCAAATGGCCGACTCCTGCACCTATTTTCTATGTTTCTATGTTTCTATGTTTCTACAAATGGGAGAATCTCGAATAAGGGAACGTAGTTACAAGGATATTTAAAACTAAGGTGTGCAGGTCATTCTTCTTGCAAAGAGCAGCGAATCCCTGAAATTCCTTGTGGCGGGCATTTTAAGAGGAAGTTGATGCATTTAAAAAAAATCAATATATTGAGGGCTAAGGAAACCTGACAGTTGAGACCTAGGGCAGGCCAGCCACGATCATATAACCATATAACCATGTAACAATTACAGCACGGAAACAGGCCATCTCGGCTCTACAAGTCCGTGCTGAACAACTTTTTTTTCCCTTAGTCCCACCTGCCTGCACTCATACCATAACCCTCCATTCCCTTCTCATCCATATGCCTATCCAATTTATTTTTAAATGATACCAACGAACCTGCCTCCACCACTTCCACTGGAAGCTCATTCCACACCGCTATCACTCTCTGAGTAAAGAAGTCCCCCTCATGTTACCCCTAAACTTCTGTCCCTTAATTCTGAAGTCATGTCCTCTTGTTTGAATCTTCCCTATTCTCAAAGGGAAAAGCTTGTCCACATCAACTCTGTCTATCCCTCTCATCATTTTAAAGACCTCTCATCATTATATTTAATGATAGGTTAGTGTTAATGATAATGCAGCGTTGAGGGGACGAATGGCCTACTACTGCTCCTATTTTCTTATGTGCCTACGGTGCTGCCCTAAACTAATTTGTCAGCTAACATGGTCATAATGGCCAGAATGGCCTCGTTTCTGTGCCATACATTTCCCTGATTTTACACTGTTTCAAACAACTCAAATTCTGGATTAGGTACTGCCATAACCAAACCATGTATTTTATATTTCCAATTTCTGTATATTTTTCAGATTAAGATATGTATCTTAGACCCTAGCCAACTTGGAGTAAAATTCTGTGCCCTTTGCTACTTTTATTTATTTTGGAACTAAACCTCTGTGTGTGCCAACACATCCAGATGGCTTAAACCCTTCAAGAATTTCAGGTATATTGCTGTTCTTACACTTAAGTATAGGCACGGATGTGACTAGCAAGCCACTTTCACAAATGTTTCTCTTGAAGACGTTACATGTGAATCGAAGCAGAGCAAAATACACCGAGGTTAAAAATGGAGGTGAAATATGTCTTTCCGCAAGAAGATTAAAAATGGATAGCCTGCTTGAAGTGGAGGAGGGTTAAAGAAAATATGAAAAGGCAACTTGGGATAACAAGCAAGTGAGATTTGCTTTCTCTCAATGCTGCTCTTTAGTCGTAATAGGATAACCCTTTAACAAGCTGGTGGCCTATCAAGCTGCCCCTCAGAAATGACCCCAGGGTGAAACAGGGAAGTCATCTCTGCTTAAAGCAATTCCATCTCAGTTACCAGCCAATAATGAAGTGACCTAGAATAATAAAAAACCCTTTTCAACCAAGTGATGATTTTTGACTCGGATAAGAGTGGGAATCCTGATTCGGAGTCACAGTTCATTTCATTTTTCACTCCTGATGAGATCTGAAGTCGTTATCTGATAAAATTGAACAACTATTACTAGGCTTTGCTGAGTAAAGCCCTCTTGACTGTTCTTAACAGAAATCCTATACACTGCAGTTTGTCAGTAGTTTTGAATTCATCGCCGCTGTGCGATGATAGGAATAATCTTACCAACCAAGATTGGCAGTTCATTTCAAAAATCAATATTTACAATTTACTTCTTTCAAAGTTCATTCAAGAGAAGATTCCATATTATCCCTCTCCAAATAAGCTGATCATATCTGCAGCGTCCCTTGGAATGAGTTTTCCCAAAATGTGAATTTTTGGTAAAAATCAATGTCAGCATTGTGCGCTTTAATCTTGCCTCTGATGACAGTAAATCTTTATCTTTTTATGGGTAAAAGCCAGTGGCTGCTGACACCATTTCCTCTCAGAACAAAGCCTAGTCCATGTGGGCTCTGGTAGATACATGGAACCCTAATGTAGCTGGACATGTTTCACTGGGGTCATTAATCAGATGCACTGACAGCCACTTTCCAACAGCTCACTGGTCTGCAGTATACTTCATCCAAAAGAAAATAAAGGCAATGCATTTTATTTTATAGTATTTTAAACCTTTCTAATTATTTTCACCATAAATGCATCTGTTTGAATTTTCCTTTCCTTGTGCAATAATAATCAATATTCACAATAACACTTAAGCTGTGTCCTGTCCTTTCTTTTAATGGGAAACCTGGCTAATATGCTTTAAAAAACCTCCTGACTTTATATGAATATCTCTATTCAGAGGCAGATTCCTGCACTGCGATGGCAGGGGTAAGACAATTACCTGTAAAGCTAGTTTAGGTTGAAGTTTTCCAGTTCCAATAAATCTTGAGACAGAGCCGCAGGTTTTGAGATCTGTTCCCAAATATTAAAAGCATTAATTGAACCAACTACAGTAGTTATACTGCAATGAAGAGGAGTGAAATTAGCATGATTTGTCTGAATATGGTACTTCAAAGCTATAACATGATCAACAAGCCCATCTGAAATTTTAATTTAAAATATTAAGCTTCACAATTTACAGAAATTTCACTTTAACATAAGCTTTTTTATATTTCCTCAAGCAACCAAAAAAAACCACACATAGCCACTATTGTACTTGCAAATACCTTTGTGTGTACCTGTTATAGCCAATTCACAACCAATATAAACCAGGATTGGAAATGTTTTGCAATTGGCATGTTGCTTTAAAAAGGACTCCCCTTCACCCTTGGAGACCTCAATTTGAACCTTGCACACTCACTCACACACAAAAAAGATTTCACGATCACTGCCTGCTATTTAGGGTCAAGAACTGTGCTGAATTTGCCTTAATCACCTGTGTCTGAAGCACAAACCTTCACTTCCTGCTGTTTATATTTGAAGTGTTTTTATTGTATGTCCTTTTGTAACCATCAGCGTGAAGCTGTCAACACACAAAGGGATGAATGTTGTTTTTTCACCTTTTTCAAAAGCATGATGCATTTTGAGATGACATCGATTCACCAAGTGTCGACTGCGTATCAGTGCTTGCTGTGCCTGTAGTAAGGGTACAATTATTAATCAAATAAACACGCGCAGTGCTTAAAAGCAACATTGGAAAAATCATGTAACTGTTGTACACTCGGTGACAGGCTGCGCTGCTGCAATGGGAAACTGAAAAGCCAAGGGAAAAAAGCAACTAGAAATTAACTGCTGGGTTAAGATAAGTTTCACAACATTTTAAGAAAGCCACATTGTCAACGAGGGAACCACCAACCACCTACAAGCATCGGGAGAGAGCTCCAAATGCATGTTTTAGATGCACCGTTAAACTAAAGCTCCATTCGTCCCCTCAGGTGGATATAATAGATATGGTGGCATAATTTCATGAGCACAGGATGGAAGATTGTGGTCCATTCTGGTACCTGTCCAGTGGTTACTCTTTCAGAACCCTTCGTTCATCATCATAAAAGTTAAATGCTTTGGAATTAAGATGAGAGAACATATGGGTAGAAATTGACCATTTAGACCTGTGATGCAAATTGATGTGCAATGGCCAGTGGCTGATTTATGACCCATCTCCATGCTTCCCACTGAGGACATTTTCATTGGTAGCTTTGGTTGGCAATTATCTATCATTTTCAGAATCTAAATTAACAATTGATCAAGAACTAACTGCTCCTGGACTAGAAATAGTATCGCAATTAGAAGCACATATATATTCATTCCGTTTTTCTCTCTCCACATTTGCTGTCTGATTTGCCGGCTATTTCCAGCCTTTTATTTTCTTCTAAATTTCCACGAGTTCTGCCTATCGTGTTCTTTTTTTTTTCTCTCACTGCCCTTATTCATCTGCGACCTAAATGGTATCAAAAACATTATGTCACCTGAATAACATAGACATAGTCAAACAGTACAGAAACAGGCCTTTCGACCCATCATATCTATGCTGACCATTTCGGTACACTAATCACATCCCCCCCCTTAGGTGCATATTCATTATGCCTTGCCTATTTAAGGTATTTGACCACATACCTCCTAAATGTAGTAACTGTATCTGATTTCCCACCTACTCTGGCAATACATTCAAGTTACGACCACTCTCTGTATAAATAACTTACTCTGTAAATCTCTGTTAAAACTCTTCACTGTCTTCTTAAACCAATGCCCTCCTGTTTTTTGTTATCCCTACCATGGGGAAATGATCTATCTATGCCTATGCCGCTCATAATCTTACACATCTCCATCAGGTCACCCTCCCCACTATTCCTGTTCCACTCCCACCACCCACCACCCAGCCTCCATCACCACAGGGAAAACAAACCCAGCCTATTGAATCTCTCCCCATAGCTAAAGTCCTCCAATCAAGGCAACATCCTGGTGAATCTTCTCTGCACTCCCCCCACCATAATCCCATTCTTCCTATAGTTTGACAACTGGAACTGCACGCAATAATCCAAGCACAGCCCAAACAGTTATAACGTAATGTCCCAACTACTATAGTCTATGCTCCCATCTATGAAGGCAAACATGGCACAACGGTAGAGCTGTGCCATCACTTCACCAGCAACCCAGATGTGATCCTCACTCGGATGCTGTCAGAATCAGAATCAGAATCAGAATCACACTTTATTCGCCAAGTATGTTTTGCCACATAGAAGGAGTTTCATTGGCCAGGTCAGTCATACAATTAAAAGCAACAGATCACTAAAAAAAAAGCCATTTTAACATGAACATCCACCACAGTGACTCCTACACATTCCTCGCTGTGATGGAAGGCGAAATAAAGTTCAAGTCTCTTCCTCTTGTTCTTCCTCGGTCGTGGGCCTCGAGCCCCCGTTGACGGGATGATCTTGACTCCCGTAGCCGGCGGCATTCAGGCCCTCCGCATCGAGGCTATCCGCTCCCGCATCGGGGGGATGTCAGCTCCCCCGTGTCGGGCGATCGAACCTCGCGAGGCTGGTCGAACCGTTTGTGCTGTATCTCATTGTACCATCTCACATTGGATCACCACCCTGTTGTAGGCATTCCCCTTGTTTCCTGCACCCTACCCAATTTACAACTTATAACAGATTTTTTAATTTTACAGTTCGATGAAGGGTACTTGACCTGAGATATTAAGTCTGTCTGTACCTCTCTCCCCATAGGCAACACTTTATTGCTGAGTATTTCCCGCACTTTCTTTTTTTAATTTCAAATTATCAATGCGGGTTTTTAGTTTGGGATTTGCCTACTCAAGGGAGATTTGTGGGAATTGAGATTTGGCCTTTAAGAGAATTATGTGCTCATGGTCTACCGATTAGTTGTTGGGGGCTGGCTAGAGCACTTTATCTCGCCTGATGTTCACCAAGGAGGAGTCTAACGAAAACAAAGATCCAAGGGGGTGGGGGAAGTTTAGGATAAATGTGATTCTGAAACCTGAAAGAACAACATGTGGAATGAATATGTTGACACCCCAGGAATCAGCATAACCACTGCTCTGTCCACAAAAGAATTGTTCAAAAGTTATGGACTAGCAGTTTACATACAAAATCCATCAATACTGCTAAGAGAATAATTAATAACTCTGTTAACTCCACCCCGCTTCAGGACTGACTGCATATATACATGGAGGAATGCTTTGATGCAAATTGGACAGAGAATGTGCCGAGAAGTGTCGAGAATCGCAGAAGCTCATTATCAGCATGATAACATATCAGGAGATCAGAACAAGTGCTGACAGAAGAGAGGTTGGATGAAAACACGCAGCAGTGTTTTACAAGTAACTCTAACCAGTATAGATTATCCATCGAATACAATCCAGATGCAGAACTCAACGCATATCTCATGAAGACCCAGACAAAGTTACCATGTATCAAATGTTAAGAGTGAAGCATTGGCTGACTGCAGTGTTCCAGAAATTGTCAGGCACCAAAATGAGATGGGTAATTAATTGGTATGGTTTTGAAATGTGAAACTTTATAGCTCATCACAGGGTTTGAGCTTTTGTGGGCTTTAATATCTAAGGCGTTCAACGCTCTGCTCCCTGACAATGAGAATGTTTGCTGTCCAATGGAGCATACGTTGAGAGCTGCCAAACTTTATCCTCAGACTGCACATGTGAATTGGTTTTGAAAGTGGTGAAGTTGTCAGCTGACTCATGTCATGCATCAGCTCAAGACAGATACAGGTCTTTGTAAATGAAGCAGCGAGAAAGGTTTTCTGCACCGACAGTGCTCTCAAAACAAAATTATATATAGTTTGTTCACGAGTAGAGTTATACAGCATGGAAACGGCCCCTTTGGCTCAACTTGTCCATGTTGACCAGCTTTTGTAGTTGAGCCAGTAGAATTTACCTGCAGAAACAAAGAACTGCCGAAGGTACACAAAATTGCTGGAGAAACTCAGCGGGTGCAGCAACATCTATGGAGCGAAGGAAATAGGCAACGTTTCGGGCCGAAACCCTTCTTCAGACTGACGGGGGGTGGGGGGGGAGAAGGAAGGAAAAGGGGAGGAGGAGGAGCCCGAGGGCGGGCGGATAGGAGGGTGGGAGGAGACAGCTAGAGGGTTAAGGAAGGGGAGGAGACAGCAAGGGCTAGCAAAATTGGGAGAATTCAATATTAATGCCATCCGGACGCAAGGTTCCCAGGCGGAATATGAGGTGCTGTTTCTCCAATTTCCGCAGTTGCTCACTCTGGCAATGGAGGAGACCCAGGACAGAGAGGTCGGATTGGGAATGGGAGGGGGAGTTGAAGTGCTGAGCCACTGGGAGGTCAGGTTGGTTATTGCGGACTGAGCGGAGGTGTTCGGCGAAACGATCGCCCAACCTACGCTTAGTCTCCCCGATGTAAATCAGCTGACACCTAGAGCAGAGGATGCAGTAGATGAGGTTGGAGGAGATGCAGGTGAACCTTTGTCGCACCTGGAACGATTGCTTGGGTCCTTGCATGGAGTCGAGGGAGGAGGTGAAGGGACAGGTGTTGCATTTCTTGCGGTTGCAACGGAAAGTACCCGGGGAGGGGGTGGTGCGGGAGGGAAGGGAAGAATTGACAAGGGAGTTGTGGAGGGAGCGGTCTTTGTGGAAGGCAGACATAGGGGGAGATGGGAAGATGTGGCGGGTGGTGGGGTCACGTTGGAGGTGGCGGAAATGGCGGAGGATTATGTGTTGTATTTGCCGGCTGGTGGGGTGAAAGGTGAGGACCAGAGGGACTCTGCCCTTGTTGCGAGTGCGGGGATGGGGAGAGAGAGCAGTGTTACGGGGTATGGATGAGACCCTGTTGTGCAGATGCTGGTTTATACCAGAGATATATACAACATGTTGGAGTAACATAGAAACATAGAAACCTAGAAAATAGGTGCAGGAGTAGGCCATTCAGCCCTTCGATATGATCAATATGATCATGGCTGATCATCCAACTCAGTATCCCATACCTGCCTTCTCTCTATACCCCCTGATCCCTTTAGCCACAAGGGCCACATCTAACTCTCTCTTAAATATAGCCAATGAACTGGCCTCAACTACCTTCTGTGGCACAGAATTCCAGAGATTCACCACTCTCTGTGTGAAAAATGTTTTTCTCATCTCAGTCCTAAAAGATTTCCCCCTAATCCTTAAACTGTGACCCCTTGTTCTGGACATCCCCAACATCGGGAACAATCTTCCTGCATCTAGCCTGTCCAACCCCTTAAGAATGTTATAAGTTTCTATAAGATCCCCCCTCAATCTTCTCAGCAAGTCAGCAAGTCAGGCAGCATCTCTGGAGATGTAAGTAAGTATGTAAGTTTATTGGCCAAGTATTCACATACAAGGAATTTGCCTTGGTGCTCCGCTCACAAGTAACAACATGACATACAGTGACAGTTACGAATGACTCAGAAAACACTAAACATTAATAATAATAAAACATTAATGATAAAACACCATTGATCAAGCATGTGAACCAACAAAATACCAGATCAAAGGGAGGCTACAGATTTTTGGCTGTTGAGTAGAGCAACTACTCGTGGATAAAAACTGTTTTTATGTCTGGCTGTGGCAGCTTTGACAGTCCGGAGGGAAGTGATTCAAAGAGTTTGTGGCCAGGGTGAGAGGGGTCAGAGATGATCTTGCTCGCTCGCTTCCTGCCCTTGCAGTGTACAGTTCATCAATGGAGTGAAGGTTCCAGCCAATAACCTTCTCTGCTGATCGGACGATTCGCTGCAGCCTCCAGGTGTCGTGCTTGGTGGCTGAGCCAAACCAGACCATGATGGAGAAGGGGAGAACAGACTCTACAATGGCCGTGTAGAATTGGACCATCATTGCCTGTGGCAGATTGTGCTTCCTCAGCTGCCGCAGGAAGTACATCCTCTGTTGTGCCTTTTTGACTGTGGAGTCGATGGTAATCCCCCACTTAAGGTCCTTGGAGATGATGGTTCCCCAGGATCTTAAAAGACTCCACAGATGTGACTGCGGTGTTGTTGATGGTGAGTGGGGTGAGGGGAGGGGGAGCTCTCTTAAAGTCTACAATCAATTCCACTGTCTTAAGAGCATTGAGCTCTAGGTTGTTGCAACGGCACCAGGATGCCAGCTGTTACACTGAGACACTGTGAAAAAGAATGGGTTAGTTTCGGGTTGGGACCCTTCTTCAGACCGGAGATTCTGCCTGACCCGTTGAGTTACTCCAGCACTTTGTGCATATTTACCTGTATATGGTCCATATTCATCCGTCTTTCCTATCTTTGAATCTGTGTAAATATTCAGATATTCTATGTATTTCTGAGGAGAAGAACAGTTGCAAAGGGCAAAGGTAAGATTCAAGTAACGAGTGAACTGAGGTTACTTCAATTATATGTCTTTTACGGCATAGTTTTATTTTTAATTTTCCTAAGATGTTAATTATATGTTTCTTTTGGTGGTAGCAATTTTTTAAATATTTCAAATTGCTTGTATAGTTTTGAACGTCAAATGCATTTGCAGATATTCAAATTCCTTGAAAGGTTTTGAGTTAAGTCAGGAACCAAGTGCTTATCTGGATGTGGCTGAGAATAATTGAACAAGGCTGTGTTGGGGAATCAGTAATCGGGAACCAGGTCAAGGACAAATGAAGGACATTAGTGACAGTTATTACAAAAGTTTCTTGATTATTGAGATTATATTTTTTATTACTATAAAGTATTTAAATTTAAATTTGCCAATTGCCACTTTGGAATTGAAAACTCCCGTTTCTGTATCAGTGTCCCAGAGCTCTGGCTGTTGGTCCATTAACTTAATTGTAATGCCTCCAACAGTAGGAAGCATGGTGACACTGTGGTAGAGTTGCTGCCTCACAGAGCCAGAGTCCCGGGCTCGATCCTTACAGGGCCGACCTTAAGCCGATTGGACCGATTGCTCCCAATTGGGCCCCGCGAGTAAGGGGGCCCCGCGCAAGAGTAATCTACTCTCGACTCAGGTAGATCTACCCCGGGTGGAGGGGGGAGAGAGGGGCGGAGAGGGAGTAGAGGGGTGGAGGGGGAGGAAAGGGGTAGAAGAGGAGGCGGTGTGAGGGGGTAAGGAGATGGGGTAGAGGGGGAGGTGGGTCTTTCTCTAACAGTCCTGGGGCAGTGCTCCCGCCCCTCCAGTCGCCGTGCTTCACGCACACAGCCCCAGCTCCACCCCTCTCCCTCCCCGGGGAGACGCGGTGAACAATACAGGGAGGGTCGGGCCGGGGGTTGGAGCAACGTTTACAAACATCGGCCTCAGCTCACACCCGTCCGCCCAGACCCTGGCATCCGCTCCCACTGCCGGCCCTCTTCCTCCCATCTCTCCCCTTCTTCCCTCCATCCCTCCCTTCTCTCCTTCCCTCCCTCCTTCCTCTGTCTTTTCCCTTCTCTCATTCGCTCCATCCCTTCTTTCTCTCCTTCCCTCCCTCCTTTCTCAACTCCCCTCCCTCCCTTCTGCCCTTCCTCCCTCTCTCTCTCCTCCCTCCCTCCCTCCCTCCCTCCCTCCCTCCCTCCCTCCCTCCCTCCCTCCCTCCCTCCCTCCCTCCCTCCATTCTCTCCTTCCCTCCCACATACCCATAACACACAACACACAGGCAACTAACACACACAACTAAGTTAGGATGGGGTAGAAGCCCAAAGTGTAGGATGGGGCTGAAGCCCAAAATTTAATGCTGGACTGGTTTTTCACCAATGGTTATTGGTTTTCCAGGATCTATTTAATTAAATTACTTTTTTTTTTCATTTCACAGTCACTAAAACAAGTGGTATTGTAACTATGTACTTTTCAGAGGTGATCTACACATTTTGTTTGTTACTTGTAGGCTTACATGTATACAATTTTATACTAAATGTTGCTTAGATCTTTTTGGTCCATTAAGTCGCAGGCACTTTTTATGTGCACATTTTGGTTACTTTCCATTCTATCATAGAGATATAAAGTCTATAATAGATTTCAATTATATTTCTATGAATCTACAGACCTTGGCTGGGAACCTGGAGCTCAGCATAATTGTCCCCATTTGGGCCCCGCACCTCCTAAGGCCGGCCCTGGATCCTTACCATGGGTCCTGCCTGTACAGAGTTTGTACGTTCTCCCCATGAACTGTGTGGGTTTACCCCCGGTGCTCCAGTTTCCTAGCACACTCCAAAGATGTACCGGTTTGTAGGTTAATTGGCTTTGGTAAAAATTGTAAATTGTCCCTAGTGTGCATAGGATAGTGTTAATGTGCGGGGATCACTGGTCGGCGCAGACTCAGTGGGCCGCGCTGTTTCTCTTGAGTAAACTAAACCAAACTAAACATTGAAAAGACATTTGGACTAGTACATGGATAGGAAGAGTTTGGAAGAATATGAAACAAATGTAAGCAGGTGGAATTAGTGCAGATGGGGCATCTTGGCCAGCATGGGCTCTCAGGGCTTATTTCTGTGTTGTATGACTCCATGACTCCATAATCCATGTGCCCATCTGTAGTTAGTGGGGACAGATGTTGGGCTGCACCATAGCATCTCCGCCACAGGAGTGGCTTGATAAGGGAGCCTCCAAAGTTCTCCACAATGCATTTGGCATTCCTTTGAAGCCAGAGATTCCTCGGTCAATATGGATGTGGCATTTCATTCGGCAAAAAGATATATCTTTTGTTTCCCTTTACATACAATAAAGAATGCTCAAATTTGGCTGGTGGCACAAAAGTAAGTTGTCCTGCTTAACTGCCAATGCACTCCCTTCATGTAAATCTAATTTCAATTGTCCACATATGTCTCCGTGCCTTGCTCTGAAAACAATCTCAGATCTATATATTCAGTGGGCATGGAATTTGTCTCCCATTTGTTCTGATACAATCTTATTCTTCACAACAGCCCGAGACAGGCTCAGAGGTAATGCTGTCTGCCTGCACTCTGCTGCCACATAGATGTAGCGCTGAATTTTGTGCCTTCATTACAGTGACCTCTCCTAGTTAATGATATTGCTCATTGATTTCTTGCTCTCAAGGAATCAAAGGACGGCAATGAATACACTTGAAATTCTCCAGCGTTGATCTTTTGGAAAGCGAGTCTCATGGCACCCGAACACTTACAATATTGAACACTGAAAGTGAACAAATCTACAGTAAAAGCTTGTAGTGTTAAGGTTCAGAGATGGCAGGAGAAATGACTGGAAGGAGGAAGCAATGATTCTCAGGGAATTTGGGCTATTGAATCTCGAAAGCCTTGCCAATTTTATTTCTGAAAGAAAGAAAAATAATTTTCTCTGTCTCTGACAGGAAGACAAATCCAATACTACTGCTATTTCTGATCTGGACAAAACTACCCTTTATCGAGTGCCTCTCACATATTTATCCACATTTCGCATTGCAATTCCGACACATAGCAAACACACGATTTATAAAGCAAATTTGATGAACTATATTGTAAATGAATGCCAGCTTTTAGGTACTCTTGTCTTATAATTAATCTATTTCCTCTGTAAATCCTTGCTGGTTGATTGGCAACTTGTCTGCCACTCTAATTATTAATTCCCTCCACCACCACCGATACAGAGTACACCATCTATAACATACCCTGACAGATCTGTGACCACAACCACCAAGAAGACAAGGACAACAGGTCCAAGGGAGCACCACTATCTGCAGGTTCCCCTCCAGGCCACTGTAGATCTTAACGTGGAAATAGATCGCTGCTCCTTCATCGTCACTGAATCCAACTCCTGGAATTTCTTCCCCAACAATATAATAGGGTTTCGTAGATGGTGAGGCTGGTTGTCAAAAATTACAGCTGAGGAATGGTTAATGGAGTTTAATGCAGATAAGTACAAGCAGTTGCATTTTGTGAAGTCAAACCAGGGCAGGACTTTCACAATGAAGGGCAGGTAGTGGCATCACAGGTAGATAGGGTGGTCAAGAAAGCTTTTGGTACATTGGCCTTCACCGTGCAGGGTATTGAGAATAGTAGATGGGAAGTTATGTTTCAGTTGTACAAGAGGTTGGTGAGGCTGCATTTGGAGTATTGTGTTCACCTTTGGTCACCCTGCTACAGGAAGTATGTGAAAAGAGTGCGGTGAAGATTTACAAGGATGTTGCCAGGACTTGATGGCCTGCAATATAGGGAGAGGCTGGACAGGTTAGAACTTTATTCCTTGAAACCTAAGAGGCTGAGGGGTGATCCTGTTGAGGTGCATAAGATCACGAGGGGAATAGTTAGGGTGAACTCTCAGTCTTTTACCCAAAGTAGGGAAATCATGACCCAGAAGACATAGGTTTAAGGTGAGTGGGAAAAGATTTAATAGGAAATCGAGGGGCAATTTTTTCAAACACAACATGGTGGGTATATGGAACAAGCTGCCAGATGTGCTAGTTGTGCCAGGTACCATAACTATGTTTAAAAGGCATTTGGACAGATATATGGATAGGAAAGGTTTAGAACAGCAGTCGGCAACCAACAGCCCCCGGTCCGTAGCCCGAAATCATCCGGCCCGCAGGTGGTTTTTTCCTTCAATCATCCAGCCTGCAGACTTCCGTAATCTCTGGTATGTGGAATGGTTAAGAAAGAACTGCAGATGCTAGAAAAATCGATGGTAGAAAAAAATGCTGGAGTGAGTTTCTCCAGCATTTTTTTCTACCTCCGGCACCTGGAAGGTGATTTGGCTGTACTGCATCCTGCCGGCATGGTTGTGCACCTTTTGTGCCTGGGCTTCACTGTCGGGATCGGGGTTGTCAATAGGCCGGGGACGAGCAAGTATGATATTTGAGCTCAGTGCTCCGGGTGGCGTCTCGAAGGGGCGGGGTTTATGTGAACACATGATTTGATGCCTGCCAACCGGGGCGGGATAGGGGCGGGATCCATGTGCACACATGGTAGATGTGGACCGCCATCCGCTCACAGACATATGTTCTGGCCCCTTGGCAGAAAAGTTTGCCTATCCCTGGTTTAGAGGTTTATAGGCCCATCGTGAGCAGGTGGAATTGGTGTGGTACCATAACTATGTTTAAAAGCCATTTGGACAGATATATGGATAGGAAAGGTTTAGAGCAGCGGTCGGCAATCAACGGCCCCCGGGCCGAATTCGGCCCGTGGCTCGAAATCATCCGACCCGCAGGAATAACAATGTGCCCAAAAACCTTCCTTAAACAAAATGTCAACTAAAGTCGGTCGCCAAGCTGAATCCAGTAGTTTTCTGCAAAGATATCAATGCACAGATTGCACAACAAAATGATAAAACACTTTGTCAAGGTTTCACCATGCATTAGAAAGGGTTCTTAAAGGAGCGGACCAATTACAATGTGGCTCAAAGCCATTAGGTTCTTGAACCGAACTGCACAACCCGAGCTACAACCCTACCTCACCAATGACCTCCTACTGATTATGCTAAGGTGGCACTACATATTTTTGTTTGCACAATCATGGTCTGGTTTGCCTAGAATCATTTATTGCATATTTATTTGTTGTGCTGTCGCATTTAAAGCTGCAACATTGGGATTTCAATGTTCCCATTCTAGCGCATATGACATTTAAATAAACTTAGGAGTATTTTTTAATTGTCTACTTATTTTGTTCCTTTTATTCTTTACAATATTTTCTCTCATTATTGCTGGTGAATGTCGACACAAAATCTGAAGTCACAGTCATAGAGATACAGTCCAGAAAACAAACCCTTGGCTCATTGAGTCTGCACTGACTATCAACCACATATTTACATCAATCCGACATTTTATTTTCCCCACATTATTGAATTGAATAAATTGAATTGAATTGAATTGAATACATTTTATTAGCCAAGTATATATACTGTACATACAAGGAATTTGCCATGGTGCTTTGCTCGCAAGTAAGAACATAGAACATAGAAACATAGAAATTAGGTGCAGGAGTAGGCCATTCGGCCCTTTGAGCCTGCACCGCCATTCAATATGATCATGGCTGATCATCCAACTCAGTATCCCGTACCTGCCTTCGCTCCATACCCTCTGATCCCCTTAGTCACAAGGGCCACATCTAACTCCCTCTTAAATATAGCCAATGAACTGGCCTCAACTACCCTCTGTGGCAGAGAGTTCCAGAGATTCACCACTCTCTGTGTGAAAAAAGTTTTTCTCATCTCGGTTTTAAAGGATTTCCCCCTTATCCTTAAGCTGTGACCCCTTGTCCTGGCCTTCTCCAACATCGGGAGCAATCTTCCTGCATCTAGCCTGTCCAACCCCTTAAGAATTTTGTAAGTTTCTATAAGATCCCCTCTCAATCTCCTAAATTCTAGAGAGTATAAACCAAGTCTATCCAGCCTTTCTTCATAAGACAGTCTTGACATCCCAGGAATCAGTCTGGTGAACCGTCTCTGCACTCCCTCTATGGCAATAATGTCCTTCCTCAGATTTGGAGACCAAAACTGTACGCAATACTCCAGGTGTGGTCTCACCAAGAACCTGTACAACTGCAGTAGAACCTCCCTGCTCCTATGCTCAAATCCTTTTGCTATGAAAGCTAACATACCATTCGCTTTCTTCACTGCCTGCTGCACCTGCATGCCTACCTTCAATGACTGGTGTACCATGACACCCAGGTCTCGCTGCATCTCCCTTTTTCCTAGTCGGCCACCATTTAGATAATAGTCTGCTTGCCTATTTTTGCCACCAAAATGGATAACCTCACATTTATTATATACAGTAGACAAAATCCTGATATACAGTAGACAATTAAAAATAAAACATTATAATTTAAACATGTGAAGAATGAAATAAAATCCCAGAGCCTGATATTTTACGGCCTGATAATGTGAAAAAAACTTATACTTAAATTTTGGAAAAATGCATCCACCTCAACGCTTAAAATGTGGATCACAAGCATGTCTGAGACGCTACATCTTGAAGATATGAGACTCGTATTAGCAGGAAAATCAGAGCAATTTTTAAAGATATGGTCTCCTTTCATTGATTCATTACAAGTATAATATGGTGCAACACAACTTCGAAATTAAACTGATTCATGAACAGGGTGTTGGGTGTGGTGAGAAACAAAGCAGGTATATCAACACGTAAAGGTCCCATATAACCATATAACAATTACAGCACGGAAACAGGCCATCTCGACCCTTCTAGTCCGTGCCGAACACGTATTCTCCCCTAGTCCCATACACCTGCGCTCAGACCATAACCCTCCATACCTTTCCCGTCCATATAACTATCCAATTTATTTTTTAAATAAACCCCTTTTTCTTTTTCTTTATTTTTGGTTTTTGTCTTCTTATTCTTCTATAGGCTTTTACTCATTCACTCCTGGACTGCACTATCTGGTAGTCTAGAAGTTTACACATTCACTATTTCTTTCTCTTTCACTCTCTCTCATTCTCGCTCTTTTTCTCTCGTTCTATTTCTTTCTTGTTAAATTTAAAATGGAAGATGTACATTAAATGTATTTTGTCATATGTCTCAGTTTATACTACTGTACATTGCTAATAAAAATATATATTTTTTAAATTTTAAAGAGAAATAAACTACCAGAGCAAAAGGACGCTACAGACTATTGGCTGCCGAGTAGAGCTACTGCGTGTGAAAAAAAGCTGTTTTTATTTCTGGCTGTGGCGGCTTTGACAGTCCGGAGTCGCCTTCCTGAGGGAAGTGATTCAAAGAGTTTGTGGCCAGGGTGAGAGGGGTCAAAGATGATCTTACCCGCTCGCATCCTGGCCCTTGCAGTGTAGTTCATTGATGGGGGGAAGGTTGCAGCCAACAACTTTCTCGGCTGATCGAATGATGCGCTGCAGTTTCCGGATGTCAGCCTTGGTGGCTGAGCAAAACCAGACCATGATGGTGAAGGTGAGACAGACTCTATGATGGCAATATAAAACTGGACCATCATTGCCTGTGGCAGATTGTGTTTCCTCTACTGCCGCAGGAAGTACATCCTCAGTTGGGCCTTTTTGACTACGTAGTCGATGGTGGCCTCCCATTTAAGGCCCCTGGAGATAATGGTTCCAAAGAGCTTAAATGACTCCACAGATGTGACTGTGGTGTTGTTGATGGTGAGTGGGGGGAGGGGAGAGGGTGCTCTCCTTACGTCTACAATCAATTCCACTGTCTTAAGAGCATTGAGCTCCCCTCAGATTCTACTGCTCATTTACACACCAGGGGCGATTATCAGTGGCCTATTACCCTACCCATGCCTAAAGCGCATCTCTTTGGGACATGGGAGGGAACTGGAGCATCTGGAGGAAACCAACAGTAAGAATTTGCAAAATCCAGATACACAGTATCAACGTCAGGATTAACGTCAGGTCTTTGGAACTGTGAAGCAGTGGATCTACCAATTGTGCCAATGTGCCACCCCTAAACACTGGGTACATGCTGAGATTGGATGTGTATTGCCACTTTACTCATAACGCTTTTTCAGTTTCGTCTGCAAGCAGAAATTATCTTATTTTGGATTCCTCATCCTTACCTTAACTTTTCCCTGCCCCTCTTCCAGCTCACCTGCTTCCTTTCAGTTGATGGCCAAAGTTTAGATGGCCAAAGATAAGGCTTTATATCCATGCAGAACTGGGTCCATTGCAGTAAGATTTCTTTCAAGAATAATATAATTTAGACAGCAAGAAAGTTGCACAAAATTTGCATGGACGTCCATATCAGAAAGAGGTGAATAGAGGAGGTTTATTTTCTTATGAGAAAAGAAGCCTGAGGGTGAGCTTTAAAATGATGTGAGATTTTGTTGGAGAAGATATAAAGAATGCTTCAACTCAATGGGAAATTGTAACTAAATCAGTATAAGATTGTCTCCAATAAGGACATTTGAGGAAATATGTTTACCTGAATGTGGGTGTTTCAGAAGAACTCGCTCCCAAAGCTGCAGACATTATTCACAGGGATAGACACAAAATGCTGGTGTAACTCAGTGGGTGAGGAAACATCTCTGGAGAGAAGTAATAGGCGACGTTTCGGATCCTATTCCATCTTCAGATTGATATCTGGGGAGGGGGCGGGACAAAGATAGAATGTAGGTGGAGGCAGTAAGACTAGTGGGAGAACTGGGAAGGGGAAGGGGATGGGGATGGAGAGAGAAAGCAAGGGCTATCTGAAGTTTGAGAAGTCAATGTTCATACCGCTGGGGTGAAAACTACCGAATCGAAATACGAGGTGCTGTTCCTCCAATTTGCACTGGGCCTCACTCTGATATATGGAGGAGGCCCAGGACAGAAAGGTCAGATTGAGAATGGGAGGGGGAGTTGAAGTGCTGAGCCACCAAGATCAGGTAGGTTAAGGCGGACTGTGCAGAGGTGTTCAGCAAAACAATCACCGAGCCTGCGTTTGATCTCGCCGATGTAGAGAAGTTGACAGCTAGAACAGCAGATACAGTAGATGAGGTTGGAGGAGGTGCAAGTGAATCCTCCAGAGATGCTGCCTCACCCGCTGAGTTACTCCCGCATTTTGTGTCTACGTTTGATTTAAACCAGCATCTGCAGTTCTTTCATACACATTTTATTCACAGGGATATTGCCAGGACTGGAGAGATTGTTATAAGGAGAACCTGGATAAGATGGATGTTTTCCTTGGAATGAAGGATGGTGAGGTAAGATGGATGGTCATAGTCCTTTTCCCCCATTGTAGACAAATCTAGCTCCTTGATTAGCTTGGCCGTCGGATTGAAGGATATGTTTCCATGCTGCATAACTCTACCTCTTAAATTCAATGTGAGTTCCTGATCCATTAATAATTGTCTGATGGGTCTGAGAGGAATTTGCTCTTTCACGGTTTTGCAACTCACCAAAAGAGGAACTGCTGCACAACACAAAGAAGTGTTTAATCCTGGGCATTTCATTCCATCGAGGAATATGGGTGTCATTGGTAAGGCCAATGTTTATTGCTGTTCTGAATTACCGTTGAACTGAATGACTTGCTGGGCGTTGTAAAAGGATAGTTATGCTATGGGTTTGGAGTCACAGACAGACCAGACTGGGTAAGGAAGACAGATTGCCTCGCTTAATGTACATCAACGAACCAGAAGATTATATAAAAATACCAGCAATCTTCTAGTCACCATTACTGACAGCAATTTCCTGTTTAATTAACTGAATTTTAATTACCAAATTGGTCTTGTGGATTCAAATTTCTTTCTCAACACAAAACACCCAAATGAAATATCATCCACATGGAGCATTAACTCCACAGAATCTGCCTGATCTACTGAATGTTTTCAGAATGTTATGTTTTTATCGCAGATCTCCAGCATTTGCAGATGTTTGCTTGTTGGTAGTAACCAATACATGCATTTATATAATGCCTTTAATGAAGCAAAATGTTGCAAGTATGAGTGGCAGCACAGGGTGGCACAGTGGCGTAATGGTAGTGTTGCTACCTTACAGCGCCAGAGACCCGAGATCGATCAAGTACGGGGATTACAGGGTCGGTGCGGGCTCGATGTGCCGAAGGGCCTGATTATCCACTGTATCTCTAAAGTTTAAAAGAGTGCAGCTCCGACAACATAGAAGAGGCTTGGTACCATCCAGGGAAATGAAAGCAGATTGATTGACAATTAGATATTAATTTTATTTACAATCAGAGCATAGTAACTAAAGTGTGCACCATCTACAAAATGCATTGCTCTCATAAGGCTCGGCCTCTCTGTGGCACCTCAAAAAAATTTGCAACCTCGATCATCAAGGAAGACAAGGACAGCAGGCATATGAGATCACTCATATCTATCATCATCTGACATCTGACTGTACCTTTGATTTAATTTTCATGCAATTGGACCAGACACATGGCACACTGCTAGAAAACTGTGGTTTCCTGCTCTTGTATTTTGTTTATAGATCAAATAAGATGTTGTCCATGGAATTTATGTAGGTTATATATAAACATAGAAACTTAGGAAAATAGGTGCAGGGGAAGGCCACCACTGCCATTCAATGTAATCATGGCTGATCATCTAAAATCAGTACGTCGTTCTTGCTTTTCCCCCATATTCCTTGATTCCTTTAGCCCTCAGAGCTAAATCTAACTCTTGAAAACATCCAATGAAATGACCTCCACGGCATTCTGTGGCAGAGAATTCCACACATTCACAACTCTCTAGGTGAAGAGGTTATTCCTCAAATTATAACCATATAACAATTACAGCACGGAAACAGGCCATCTCGACCCTTCTAGTCCGTGCCGAACACGTATTCTCCTCTAGTCCCATATACCTGCGCTCAGACCATAACCCTCCATTCCTTTCTTGTCCATATAACTATCCAATTTATTTATCTATTCACTTATCTATTCACTTATTTATTTATTTATTTATTTATCTATTTATTTATTTATTTATTTATTTATTTGTTTGTTTATTTATTTATTTATTTATTTATTTATTTATTTATTTATTTGTTTATTTAGTCCTAAATGGCCTATCCCTTATTCTTAAATGGTGACCCCTGGTTCTGGACTCCCCCAACATTGGGAATATTTTTCCTGCATCTAGCCCGTCCAATCGTTTAAGAATTTTATATGTATCTATTAGATATCCTCTCATCCTTCTAAATTTCAGTGAATACAAGCACAGTCGACCCATTCTTACATCATATGTCAGTCCCGCCATCCCAGGAATTAACCGGGTGAACCTTTGCTGCACTCCCTCAATAGCAATAATGTTCTTCCTCAAATTAGGAGATCAAAATTGCACACAATACTCCAAGTGCGATCTCACCAGGGCCCTGTACAACTGCAGTAGGACCTCCTTGCTCCTAAACTCAAATCCTCTTGCAATGAAGACCAGCATGCCATTAGCTTTCTTCACTGCCTGCTGTATTCGCATACTTACTTTCAGTGACTGATGTACAAGCACACCCAGGTCTCGTTGCATCTTCCCTTTTCCTAATCTGACATCATTCAGATAATAATGTGCCTTCCTGTTCTTGCTACCAAAGTGGATAACCTCACATTTATCCACATTATACTGCATCTGCCATGAATCTGCCCACCTACCCAACCTACCCAAGTCACCCTGCAGCCTCATAGCATCCTCATCGCAGCTCATACTGCCACCCAGCTTTGTGTCAACTGCAAACTTGGAGATGTCACATTTAATTCCCTCATCTAAATCATTAATATATATTGTAAATAACCGTGTTCCCAGCACCGAGCCTTACGGTACCCCACTAGTCACTGTCCGCCATCCTGAAAAGGATGAGTTAATTCCTACTGTTTGCTTTCTGTCTGCCAACCAGTTCTCTATCTGTCAATACCCTACCCCCAATACCATGTACTTTAATTTTGCACACTAATCTTTGTGTGGAACCTTGTCAAAGTCCAGATACACCACATCCACTGGCTCTCCCCTTTTCCATTTTACTTATTACCTCAAAAAATACCAGAAGATTAATCAAGCATGATTCTCCCTTCATAAATCCATGCTGACTTTGACCAATCCTCTCACTGCTTTTCAAATGCGTTGCTAATAACATCTTTAACAATCGACTCATGCATCTTCCCCGCTACCGATGTTAGGCTAACTGGTCTATAAGTTCCCATTTTCTCTCTGCCTCCTTTCTTAAAAATTGAGGTTACATTGGCTACCCTCCAGTCCACAGGAACTGATCCAGAGTCGAGAGAACATTGGAAAATGATCACCAATGTATCCACAATTTCTCGGGCCACCTCCTCGAGTACTCTGGGATGCGGGCCATCAGGCCCTGGGGATTTATCTGCCTTTAGTTCCAACAGTTCACCCAACACCATCTCCTGACTAATGTGGATTCCCTTCAGTTCCTCCCTCTGACTAGATCCTTGGTCCCCTAGTATTTCTGGTAGATTATTTGTGTCTTTGTTAGTGAAGACAGAACCAAAGTACTCATTTAACTGTTCTGCCATTTCTTTGTTTCCCAGTATAAATTCAATTGTCTCTGGTTGTAAGGGACCTACATTTGTCTGAACTAATCTTTTCCCTTTTACATATCTAAAGAACTTTTAAAGTCAGTTTACATATTCCAAGCATTCTTTCTTTCATACCCTTTTTCTTCCTTCTTAATTAACCCCCTTGTCCTCCTCTGTTGAGTTCAAATTTCTCCCAGTCCTCTGGTTTGCTGCTTCTTCTGGCCAATTTATATGCCTTTTCCTTAGATTAAACACTAGCCTTGATTTCGTTCATTAGCCACGGTTGAGCTGCCTTCCCAATTTTATTTTTTCGCCAGACAGGGATGAACAATTTTTGGAGTTCATCCATGTGGTTTTTAAATCTTTGCCATTGCATCTCCACCGTCAACCCTTTAAGTATAATTTGCCAGTCTATCCTAGCCAATTCCCGTCTCATACTTTCAAAGTCTCCTTTCTTTAAGGACCGTAGACTCTGAATTAACTGTGTCACTTTCCATCCTAATGCAGAATTCCACCATATTATGGTCACTGTTACACAATACCCAGCCTTGGTCACCCTGGAGCCATGTCTCTGTAATTCCAACGATATCATATTCCATACTGCACATTCAATTCGTCTACATTATTAAGAATGCTCCTCGCATTAAGGCACACAGCTTTCAGGTTTGATTTTCTTATCTCCCTTCCATCTTTTGCTTCTGTCCTTTTATATTCCTCTGTCTCTTTGCATTGGTTCCCATCCCCCTGACCTGTTAGTTTAAATGTGACCTTTCCTACACTCTCTTTCCCGTTAACTGCATGCATACGCTTCCATGTTGTTAACTCCCCCCACTGTCTAGTTTAAACCCACCCGTGTAGCACCAGCAAACATCCTGCTAGGATGTCAGTCCCCCTCCCATTAAGGTGAAATCCGTCCCTTTTGTACAGGTCACCCCTGCCCCAGAAGAGATCCCAGTGATTTAGAAATCTAAATCCTGCCCCCTCACCAACTCCTCAGCCACACATTCAGATCCCCTATCTCCCTGTTCATATCCTCATAAGCACAAGGTACTGGAAGTAATCCAGAGATAACCACCCTAGAAGACCTGCCTTTCAACCTCCTACCTAGTTCTCTATACTCATGTTGTAGAACCTCCTTCCTCTTCTTACCCACATCATTTGTGCCTACATGCAAAACTACATCCGGCTGTTCACCTTCCCTCTCGAGGATGTTCTTAAGCCGGTTTGAGACGTCTTGGACCCTGGCACCAGGGAGGCAACACACCATCCTCGGGTCTCGCCTGTCGCCACAGAATCTCCTGTCCGCACCTCTGATAATGGAGTCACCCACCACTATGGCTCTGCCTGACATTGGTCTTGCCAGTCCAGCCTCAGCGCCAGGATTCGAGTCACATACCTGTCCGCCGCTCTGTCAGGAAGCATCGTCTGCCCTGACAGCTCCCAAGAGGACTACCTGTTTTCAAGAGGCATTTCCACCGAGGTCTCCTGCACTAGTTTTATCCCCTTCCTTTCCGTCTCTAACCGTCGGACCTCTTGTACTCTTGGAGTGACGACCAGACTGTAGGTCCTGTCCAGGAAGCTTTTGTCTTCTGGGATGGACCGCAGGTCATCCAGCTGCTGCTCCAGTTCCTTGAGGAGCTGCATCTAGACACAGTTCCCACAGGTGTAGTGGTCAGTGACACCAGCTGTGCCCCTGGCTTCCCGCATCCTGCAGCAAACATGCTGCAATAATATTCCTGCCATCACATCAATAAGTTTAAATATTTAAATTAAATTAAACACACAATGGAATAAATGAGCCTCCTCGCCAAAGACTCTCGAGCCAAAGACTTATGCCCCTGTCCCACTTAGGAAACCTGAACAGAAACCTCTGGAGACTTTGTGCCCCACCCAAGGTTTCCGTGCAGTTCCCAGAGGTTGCAGGTGGTTGCCGGAGGTTGCAGGTGGTGGAAGCAGGTAGGGAGACTGGCAAAAACCTCCGGGAACCACACAGTAACCATGGGTGGGGCGTAAAGTCTTCAGAGGTTTCCATTCAGGTTTCCTAAGTGGGACAGGGGCATTACACTTTACCTCTCCAAGGCACTCTGCCTCAACAAGGCCTCAGGCCGCTACACCTGCACATCATTTTATCTAATCAAGACAACTGTCCACTCAACTAATTAGGATGTCTCAGCCAATCCACTCCCTCGCTGGCCTGGCTGCGGCTCTTCTGCAACCTTCATGGTAATGATAGGAAGATTGTTCCCGATGTTAGGGAAGTCCAGGACAAGGGGTCACAGCTTAAGGATAAAGGGGAAATCCTTTAAAACCGAGATGAGAGGAACTTTTTTCACGCAGAGAGTGGTGAATCTCTGGAACTCTCTGCCACAGAGGGTAGTTGAGGCCAGTTCATTGGCTATATTTAAGAGGGAGTTAGATGTGGCCCTTGTGGCTAAGAGGATCAGAGGGTATGGAGAGAAGGCAGGTACGGGATACTGAGTTGGATGATCAGCCATGATCATATTGAATGGCGGTGCAGGCTCGAAGGGCCGAATGGCCTACTCCTGCACCTAATTTTTATGTTTCTATGTTTCTATGTAATTGGACATCCTTGACTTGGCACTATATCAGCAGTCCACTGTCACCAGGTCCAGATGTTCCAGAAAAAAAACATCTGGGTGCACCTTCAGCAACACTACCACAATGTTCACCATCACCTTCTCAAGGGCAGTTTGGCAAGAACAATAAGTGCTGGCATTACGAGCAATGCCGAGATCTGAAAATTAATAAACAAAATGTCAAACTAAGGTGGAACCAATGAAATAGAAGATCAGGTGATCTAATGCGGAGTTAAACAGATAGAACTGTTTGGAAGGAAGTTTGCCATAAATTGCATGTCCCCGTGGTCAAGTGAGCCTTCTTCATGGTTAATTAAAAACCAACCCCAAGGGTCATGCTACTCCTGTGTCCCAATCAAATGCTGCATCCTTTTTCTCTGCATTGTTTTGCCGCTGAGCAATAGGCAATCAATTCAAGTCCTGTGTTGTGTGGATGACCTGTGGTTGAACCCCTTGAATAATGACTCGACAAAGAGTGGCAGCCCTGGTTAAAACCAGGAGATTATTCATGAGAGTGAGTGCAGGAATTTTGACAGCAGCAGCAAAAGGCAGGACGATGAAAAGTTATGAGCTTGCATTACCACATCTGTAAAATAAATTTAATTTCTATGACTGTACTTAATTCAAATTCATCAAAGGTCTCTTTCTTGGAGCCCTGGACATGTTAATGCCAAGTCATCAAGCACTCGTTTCCTTAATAACAAAACATTGTTTTCCTTTCACAAGTAGTGGTATTTTGAAACTTAGTCTGGTTTAACTAACTTTCCATCATTTTTATAAACATACAAGGTGCTTTTGTGCCCCATTGGCTGTCTTGGTCACTACTTTAGACACAGTTGGAATCTTTTTGAAGTTACCTCAGCTGTGAAATTTTACAAAACGGCATGAAGTAAACCAATAAAAACATTTGCCTCAGTGGGTATCTCACATGGTGATGTGTCCAGTGGTGCTAAGTTCAAGCAAACTGCGGAGGAACTCAGCGGGTCAGGCAGCATCTGTAGATGGAACTGGATAGACAATGATTTGGGTTGGGATCCTTCTTCAGGCTGAAGGAAATGGATGAAAGATGTTTTGGGTCTGGACCCTTCGTCATGCTAAATTAAAGTTTTGTTTTAGGTTAAATTGACACTGCAGAGCCAGAAGAAGGGTCTCGACCCGAAACGTCACCCATACCTTCTCTCCAGAGTTGCTGTCTGTCCCACTGAGTTACTCCAGCTTTTTCGGTCTAACTGCAGAGCCATGCTGAGGGAATGCTGTACTGTTGAAGGTGATATTTTTCAGATGAGTCATTATCCTCAGGCACTGTCTACCCTGTCAGGCAATTCCCCTTGGCATTAATTCAAAATAAAATCAGCAGTGACATTTTGCCTATTGCCCTGCCAATATCCATCCTTTAACTAACCTCTCTGGAACAGATTATCTGCTATTAAGTACTACAACAAAGAAGGTGTGCATTCACCTAACAGGTCCATCCCTGTTTGCAATCAGTCCCATTTCCCTGTGGTTGCATCATGGTCTGGTACAACAACTCTAATGAACAGCCACACAAGCAGCTGCAGGAAGTAGTGGACTTAGCCGTGCCATCACAAGCACAGCCCTCTCAATTATTGAAAGCATCTACATGAGGCGCTTCCTCAAGAAGGTGCCATCTATTATCAAGGACCCCATTATCTGGGTAAGGCCCTCTTTTCACTGTTACTGTCAGGGAGGAGATACAGAAGCCTGAGGTTACACTCCATCAGATACTTTCCCATGGTTCTTAAACAAGCCTCTTGGAGCTATCTGTTGGAGCTTAATCCTACCTCGTCAATGGAATTCCAAGGACCACCTCTTGCACTACCCTGGACTTTTTTCCCAATTGTGTTTTGCACTAATATATATATATTTTTTCAATGTTACTCTCTTGCAGAATTTATGAAAACTGTACGTTTTTGTGTTTGTGCCTGTAGTGCTGTAGCAACCAAGATTTTCATTGTACCTGTACCTCACCGTACTTCTGCATATAACAATGAATTAAACTAGATTTGTTTTAACAAAGTGCTCTCTCACATTTACCCATTAATACACTTTTAGAAACATAGAAACACAGAAATTAGGTGCAGGAGGAGGCCATTTGGCCCTTTGAGCCAACGCCGCCATTCAATGTGATCATGGCTGATCATCCACAATCAGTAACCCATGCCTGCCTTCTCCCCATATCCCTTGATTCTGCTATCCCATAGAACTCTATCTAACTCTCTTTTAAATTAATTCAGTGAATTTGCCTCTATTGCCTTCTGTGGCAGAGAATTCTACAAATTCACAACTCTCTGGCTGAAGACGTTTTTTTTCCCATCTTAGTTTTAAATGGCATCCTCTTTATTCTTAGACTGTGGCCCCTGGTTCTGGACTCCCCCAACATTGGGAAATTTTTTCCTGCATCTAGCATGTCCAGTCCTTTTATAATTTTATACGTTTCTACAATATTTCCTCTCATCCTTCTAAATTCCAGTGAATACAAGCCCAGTCTTTCCAATCTTTCCTCATAAGACAGTCCTGCCATCCCGGGGATTCACCTTATGAACCTACGCTGCTCATATTTCGCTTGGGTAGTTTGCACCCCAACGGTATGAACATTGACTTCTCTAACTTCAGGTAGCCCTTGCTTTCTCTCTCCACCCCCTCCTCCTTCCCAGTTCTCCCACTAGTCTTACTGCCTCCACCTATATTTAATCTTTGTCCCACCCCCTCTCCTAACATCAGTCTGAAGAAGGGTCTCGACCCAAAACATCGCCTATTCATTCTCTCCATAGATGCTGCCTCACCCACTGAGTTACTCCAGTATTTTGTGTGTACCCTCAATAGCAAGGATGTCCATCCTCAAATTAGGAGACCAAACGTGCACACAATACTCCAAATGTGGTCTCACCAGGACCCTGTACAACTGCAGAAGGACCTGTTTACTCCTGTACTCAAATCCTCTTGTTATGACGGCCAACATCCCATTAGCTTTCTTCACTGCCCGCTGTGCCTGCATGTTTACTTTCAGTGACTGATGTACAAGGACACCCAGGTCTCATTGCACTTCCTTTTTTCCTAATCTGACACCATTGTATAATAATCTGCCTCCTTGTTTTTGCTGCCAAAGTGGATAACCTCACATGTATCTATATTATACTGCATCTGCCATGCATCTGCCCACTCACTCAATCTGTCCCAGTCACCCTGCAACCTCCTAGCATCCTCTTCACAGTTCACCCAGCTTTATGTAATCTGCAAATTTGCTAGTGTTACTTTTAATTCCATCATCTAAGTCATTGATATATATTGTAAATAGTTGTGGCCCCTGCACCAAACCTTGCGGCACTACACTCACCACTGCCTGCCATTCTGACAGGGACCCATTTATTCCTACTCTTTGTTTCCTGTCTGCCAACCAATTCGCTATCCATGTCAATTCCCTACCCCCAATACCATGTGCTCCAATTTTTTCCAATCGTCTCCTGTGCGGGACCTTATCAAAGGCTTTCTAAAAGTTCTGATATACTACATCCACTAGCTCTCTTTCATTCATTTTACTTGTCATGTCCTCAAAAAATTCAAGAATAGACAATAGACAACAGGCAATAGACAATAGACAATAGACAATAGGTGCAGGAGTAGGCCATTTGGTCCTTCGAGCCAGCACCGCCATTCAATGTGATCATGGCTGATCATCCCCAATCAGTACCCCGTTCCTGCCTTCTCCCCATATCCCCTGACTCCGCTATGTTTAAGAGCCCCATCTAGCTCTCTTGAAAGCATCCAATTCAGTCAAGCTAGCTTATGTTCAACGAATTCAGTCAAGCTTCAATTATGTTTAAGAGCCCTATCTAGCTCTCCCTTGAAAGCAACAAAGATTAGTCAAGCAGGATTTCCCCTTCATAAATCCATGCTGACTTGGACCAATCCTTTTACTGCTATCCAAATGCGCCGTTATTACTTTAATAATTGAATAATTTAATGATAATAATCAACATATAGAGTCATAGAGTGATACAGCATGGAAACAGGCCCTTTAGCCCAACTTACCCACACCGGCCAACATGTCCCAGCCACGCTAGTCCCACCTGCCCAAGTTATATCCATATTCCTCCAAACCTGTCCTATCCATGTACCTATCCAACTGTTTCTTAAATGTTGGGATAGTCCCAGCCTCAACTACCTCCTCTGGCAGCTTGTTCCATACCCCTACCACTAGTGTGAAAAAGGTTATCCTCAGATTCCCATTAAATTTTTTCCCTTCACCTTAAACCCATGTCCTCTGGTCCTTGATTCATCTACTCTGGGCAAGAGACTCGATGCATCTACCCGATCTATTCCTCCCATGATTTTATACACCTCTATAAGATCACCCCTCTTCCTCCTGCGCTCCAAGGATTATAGTCCCAGCCTACTCATCCTCTCCCTATAGCTCAGACCCTCTAATCCTGGCAACGTCCTCATAAATCTTCTCTTTTTTCTAGCTTGACAACATCTTTCCTATAACATGGAGCCCAGAACTGAACACAATACTCTAAATGCGTTCTCACCATGCCTTACACAATTGCAACATAACCTCTCAACTTCTATAGTCAACACTCTGACTGATGAAGGCCACCCTATCTACCTGCAACTACACTTTCAAGAGACCATGCACCTGCTTTCCTAGGTCACTCTGCTCTACAACACTCCCTAGAGGCCCACGATTCACTTCTTCTTCTTGCATATGGCATGCACAACCTATAGTTGTGGGACAACTTGTTCTATTTGATCTTATTTGATTATGTACGCCGGGTTGATTGCATTCGTCGAAACAGGGCGGACCACGTGAAGGTTGCAATCTTCCACCCCTACCATTCACTGTGTAGGTTCTGCCTATGTTATACTTCCCAAAATGCAACACCTCACATTCCTCTGCATTAAATTCCATCAACCATTTCCCAGCCCAACTGGCCAATCAATCAGGATTTTTAACAACCTCCTTCACTTCTGCAAAGCCACCTACTTTTGTATGATCAGGAAACTTGCTAATCTTGCCATGTATGTTCTCACCCAAATTATTGATATAGATGACATACAGAATCCTGCACCGAACCCTGAGGCACACCACTAGTCACAGGCCTGCAGTCAGAGAAGCAACCTTCCACTATCTGCTTCCTTCCATGAAGCCAATTTTTTATGCATTCAGCTATCTCTCCGTGGATCCCATGTGATCTAACCTTCCAGAGCAGCCTACCTTGCGGAAGTTTGGTTCCCCACAATAGTTAACCATATAACCATATAACAATTACAGCACGGAAACAGGCCATCTCGGCCCTACAAGTCCGTGCCGAACAATTATTTTCCCTTTGCCCCACCTGCCTGCACTCATACCATAACCCTCCATTCCCTTCTCATCCATATGCCTATCCAATTTATTTTTAAATGATACCATCGAACCTGCCTCCACCACTTCCACTGGAAGCTCATTCCACACCGCTACCACTCTCTGAGTAAAGAAGTTCCCCATCATGTTACCCCTAAACTTCTGTCCCTTCATTCTGAAGTCATGTCCTCTTGTTTGAATCTTTCCCTATTCTCAAAGGGAAAAGCTTGTCCACATCAACTCTGTCTATCCCTCTCATCATTTTAAAGACCTCTATCAAGTCCCCCCTTAACCTTCTGCGCTCCAGAGAATAAAGACCTAACTTATTCAACCTTTCTCTGTAACTTAGTTGTTGAAACCCAGGCAACATTCTAATAAATCTCCTCTGTACTCTCTCTATTTTGTTGACATCCTTCCTATAATTGGGCGACCAAAATTGTACACCATACTCCAGATTTGGTTTCAATAATGCCTTGTACAATTTTAACATTACATTCCAGCTACTTTACTCAATGCTCTGATTTATAAAGGCTATCATAACAAAAGCTTTCTTTACCACCCTATCTATATGAGATTCCACCTTCAAGGAACTATACACGGTTATTCCCAGATCCCTCTGTTCAACTGTATTCTTCAATTCCCTACCATTTAGCATGTACGTCCTATTTTGATTTGTCCTGCCAAGATGTAGCACCTCACATTTATCAGCATTAAATCCATCTGCCATCTTTCAGCCCATTCTTCCAAATGGCCTAAATCACTCTGTAGACTTATGAAATCCTCTTCATTATCCACAGCACCCCCTATTTTGGTATGATCTGCATACTTACTAATCCAATTTACCACACCTTCGTCCAGATCATTGATGTACATGACAAACAACAAAGGACCCAACACAGATCCCTGAGGCACCCCACTAGTCACCTGCCTCCAACCCGACAAACAGCCATCCACCATTACCCTCTGGCATCTCCCATTCAGCCACTGTTGAATCCATCTTGCTACTCCTGCATTTATACCCAACAGTTGAACCTTCTTAACCAACCTTCCATGAGGAACCTTGTCAAAGGCCTTACTAAAGTCCATATAGACAATATCCACTGCTTTACCCTCGTCAATTTCCCTAGTAACCTCTTCAAATAATTCAAGAAGATTATTTAAACATGACCTTCCAGGCACAAATCCATATTGACTGTTCCTAATCAGACCCTGTTTATCCAGATGCTTATATATATTATCTCTAAGTATCTTTTCCATTAATTTCCCCACCACTGAAGTCAAACTAACAGGTCTATAATTGCTAGGTTTACTCTTAGAACCCTTTTTAAACAATGGAACAACATGCGCAGTACGCCAATCCTCGGGGACTATTCCCATTTCTAATGACATTTGAAATATTTCTGTCATAGCCCCGGCTATTTCTACACTAATGTCAATGTCCTAGGGAATATCCTGTCAGGACCTGGAGACTTATCTACTTTTATATTTTTCAAAAGTGTCAGTACTTCTTTTACTTTGAAACTCATAGTATCCATAGCTACTCTACTAGTTTCCCTTACCTCACATAATTCAATTGTCGACTATTGATCCCCCCATGGACTGGATCTATAGGATCTCATTTTTGCATCCTGCACACTAAGAACAATTTACAATTTACAAATCGACACGGCCATAGGGAGAACATACAAACTCCGCACAGACAGCACCCGTAGTCAGGATCATACCCGAGTCTCTGATGCTGTGAGGCAGCAGCTCCACCACTGCACCGCCGTGCTGCCCACCTGAACTTTGCCCCCCAACCACCATCAGGAATGTAGATCTTAAGCCCCTGTCCCACTGTACGAGGTAATTCACGAGTTCGAACTCGGAGAATGTCTGTAGCGGGTCCGTAGGATTCGTGGATGTCTCGTAGCGGCTCATAATGCCAACAGTAGAGATAAAAAGTAACCATTTTCCATTTTTTTCATCACAAGTATTTTTTTACTCGTGGACATTTTTTGCAGGGATGAAGAAACGTCATGAGTTACCGGATGTCCCGAGTACCTAGCTTCAGGTTCCTGGGAGTCAACATCTCCCATGACCTCTCTTGGACCCACAATACCTCTACTCTGATCAAGAAGGCTCATCAGCGTCTCTTCTTCCTGAGGAGACTGAAGAAGGTCCATCTGTCTCCTCAGATCCTGGTGAACTTCTACCGCTGCACCATCGAGAGCATCCTTACCAACTGCATCACAGTATGGTATGGCAACTGCTCTGTCACCGACCGGAAGGCACTGCAGAGGGTGCTGAAAATTGCCCAACGCATCACCGGTTCCACGCTCCCCTCCATTGAGTCTGTCCAAAGCAAGCGCTGTCTGCGGAGGGCGCTCAGCATCGCCAAGGACTGCTCTCACCCCAACCATGGACTGTTTACCCTCCTACCATCCGGGAGGCGCTACAGGTCTCTCCGTTGCCGAACCAGCAGGTCGAGGAACAGCTTCTTTCCGGCGGCTGTCACTCTACTAAACAACGTACCTCGGTGACTGCCAATCACCCCCCCCCCCCCCGGACACTTATTATTTATTTTTTATTCAAATCGTTTGCTATGTCGCTCTTCAAGGGAGATGCTAAATGCATTTCGTTGTCTCTGTACTGTACACTGACAATGACAATTAAAATTGAATCTGAATCTGAATCTACCTACCGTTAACATTACGAGCTGCTACGAAACATCCATAAATTCCTACGGCCCCGCTACGGACATTCTCCGCATTCGAATCAGGGGAAAACTCGGGAGAACTCGTGAATTACCTCGTACAATGGGACAGGGGCTTAACTGGTGAACATATTGTAGAGCATAAATTCCCGAAGTTGTCCTGGAAAAACCCAAACAAGTGCAAGCATGTCCCGGGCTTTGCAACTAACTTCTGGCCAGGCTCCAACATTAACATCTCTCTCTAAGCAGAGGGCACAAGAGAACAATTATTCAAGTGTGTCTGGAAAAGCAACTGTAACTGGGAGCCAATAAATTACAGGCCTGTCAAATACACTTGGCAGTTGTCAAGAACATTTGCTACTGTATTGTGAAATGATAATGATAAGTGAAACAATATAATATGGAATCTATTTCAACACAAATACCTGGGCTGGTAAAAACTTTGAAAGAAGGTTATTATGCATGAATGATTCCCAAGATTACTGCAGATAGTATTTTAAAGAAAAGTAAATAAAATTCCATTTACTATGTGCTGCTTTACTGATGTCTGTCATTCCTCTATGTTTGATTGAGCAAATGTTTGAAACAAGAAGTATTCAGTCAAATTGTGGGTTCACAGCACAAGGTGTCGCCATATTTAACTTTAACAGACTGGGAGCCCTGCAGTCGTGTCGCATGTGCACCAAGCAACAATAGAGCAAACTCTTTTGTCTTTCATGACAGCAATGGTACACCCCTATCTTCAATCACAGGTGCTAATGGGCATGTCCCACTTAGGTGATTTTTCAGCGGACTGCTGGCGACTCAAGTTGCGAGTGTAAACGGCGACTGTCAGCAAGCAACACACAACACACACACACACACACACACACACACACACACACACACACACACACACACACACACACACACACACACACACACACACACACACACACACACACACATCGCAAAGGTGGGGGCCAGGACAAGCCACACGGATTTCAGTCAGTGCTATCTATACTATTCTATCTATACTATTACTAAAACTCTTTTTCATGTTGGTGGCTGTCTACAGTATGTGTATGCGTGTGTGTGCCAATTTCTATTTTCCTATTTTCTTCCAAACTCCAGGCCACAGCCTTCCCATTTTCACACATTCTACTCACATTTTTCCCGTCGAGGCGATAAACATCTTCCCGTCGCATTCCCACCTAAATTTCCGCACTTTTTAATCGTTTAAAGTTTAATTAAAAAAAGGAAACACCCATTTCGGGAAAAAAACCCAAGTGACGTCGCAATCGTCTCGCAAGGCAGGACGGAACACTCCGGGAGGGAGGGGCACTCCAGCACAATCGCGTGGCGTCCGCTGCCGGTGCCCGACGCTTGGTGGCGAGGGTAGAGCCGCAGGTCCTGGCTGGAGCCGAGCCCGTGGCTTGGAATGGGACCGTGACTGCCGACTCCGCCCACTTTCTTTCATTGTCCTACCCCCTCCCCTGACATTGGTCTGAAGAAGGGTTTCGGCCCGAAACGTCACCTATTTCTTTCGCTCCATAGATGCTGCTGTACCCGCTGAGTTTCTCCAGCATTTTTGTGTACCTTCGATCTTCCAGCATCTGCAGTTCCTTCTTTAACGCAGTGGAAGAACTTCACTCATTTACGGTCTCTCTCCATTTAAACATCCGTTTTGATTTGAGTATAGGAGTAGGGAGGATCTACTACTGTTGTACAGGGTCTTGGTGATACCACACGTGGAGTATTGCATGCAGTTTTGGTCTCCTAATCTGAGGAAAGACATTGTTGCCATAGAGGAAGTACAGAGAAGGTTCACCAGACCGAATCCTGGGATGTCAGCACTTTCATATGAAGAAAGATTGGATAGACGCGGCTTGTACTCGCTAGAATTTAGAAGATTGAGGCGAGATCTTATAGAAACTTACAAAATTCTTAAGGTGTTGGACAGGCTAGATGCAGGAAGATTATTCCCGATGTTGGGGAAGTCCAGAACAAGGGGTCATAGTTTAACGATAAGGGGGCAATCTTTTAGGACCGAGATGAGAAAAACATTTTTCACACAGAGAGTGGTGAATCTGTGGAATTCTCTGCCACAGAAGGTAGTTGAGGCCAGTTCATTGGCTATATTTAAGAGTGAGTTAGATGTGTCCCTTGTGGCTAAAGGGATCAGGGGGTATGGAGAGAAGGCAGGTACAGGATACTGAGTTGGATGATCAGCCATGATTATATTGAATGGTGGTGCAGGCTCAAAGGGCCGAATGGCCTACTCCTGCACCTATTTTCTATGTTTCTATGTTTCTATGATTCCTCACACTTCCTCAAATTAAATTTCATTTTGCCAGGTTTTCACCCAATGTATATTCCATTACAGATTTACAATATCCTCATCAAAACATGCCTTTCCGTCTATTTTCATATCATCAGCAAACTTGAAAAGTTTGCATTCCATTACCTCCTCCAGATTGTTAATATAAATAGTAAACAATTCAGGGCAAGAAACAATCCCTAGTACATTCAAGAAATTACATCCCTCCAAAATGAGAAGAATCCATTTATTCCAACTCTATGTAAAGCCAGTTATTTATGCATGCTAATACACCTCCTGTACTATCTTGCACCCAAAGAAAGAGCGATCTTTCTCACCTATTATTGCTCTATAATGTAATAGGTAGCAGTTCTTCAAAAGATTGTTCACAAATTTTTCAATAACATTTCTACCTGCTTAGGCCTGAGTGAGTTTCTGCTGGACACACACTGCAACCTCTGCAGAGGGAATGAATGTTCAGGTTAGTGGTTGGGGATCCCTCTCTGTGATTCCTCCTGCTCTCCAGCGCTACGACCACAAACTAAATCAAACGGGCTGCTTTTTCTGGGATGACATTGAGCTTCTTGAACATTGTTGGCCCCGCAGCCCGCCCCAAGGAATGTGTTCCATCATACTCCTGAGGTATCAGGAAATATAGCCAAACTCTTTTTTGTCTCTCCTTGGTAATTTCATGGCTATAAGGAATGGACTTGGTGGGAAACGGAGTCACAAGGCTCTAGTTGTTTGGAGATGTGGGAAATTCTTGAGGATCAGTCAGTCTTTCTCCTGCCCAGTCAATTCATGTCATTAGAAATAAAATTGAAGAGAGAGATATCAACTGTTTTATCATCAAACAGAGTTAAGATTTACTCCCTGCAATGACACATTAACATAAAATTAAAATCAGAATTATGCAAGACAACCCTGCCAGACAGAGTCAAATGCTTATGAGCCTATTTTGAAGACATTTTACTTGGAGTAATTCGCCCCGTTCAGGTTTTAGATACATGTTTCGATTGCGGTATTCATGGTCTCAGATTCAGCAGTGGTGGAAGTTTAGGTAAGCAACATCAGTGTTATTAACTGAGTGATTGAACAAATGGACTATGGATTTTTTTTTCAAGTCTCTGACAAAAAAGTGAAATATCGTATCAGTGAAATAACCTGAATTTGTTATTGGATTTCACTGTAAGTGCCTTATTCTGATGTTATCTCATGCCAGTTTCAAACATCAGTCTGATGGTCTGAGGTTTCCAAGCACAGCTAAGAAAGAAAATCTCAGAGCTTGTCACATAACTGCACTTTAAACGGCAAAGAGGCTTGGAAAATCCATGTGGGTATAAAAGGAGATAGGAAAGGGTGGATTTTTTTTGCGGGGGGGGTGGTGGGGGAGGTGCGTGAAGAAAGAAGGGTCAAAGCTATTGCCCGTCTACTAAAGATTCATCAGCAAGAACAGGAAAGAAGCCTGTGTCAAAACCAACGTTTATCAATGCATGAGCGGATATTGCTAGATGCTGAAGAAGTGCTGTATTAACAATGTGATACAAGTACACTTTTGTAAATTAATCATTTTAATCCCCGAGACTGTCATCCCTAATCCCTATTCAGTTGATATGCTGTGATACTGTTGTATTTTCATTATCGTCCCCTAAAAGCCGGAGATCAAACCGTGGCTGCTTTGTGGACAGCAGTTTAATGCAGTGGCTCCAATAGCGTGGCCGTCTAATACAAATTGCCGACAAGGTCATTCGCCTGAATTTGAGTGGGCACTTGACAAGAGGAGTATGCTGTCAGGCCCCTTTCTCCCTCTCATTGTTGAAGGTGACTTTATACCGCCACCAATTCGCCGCTGTCCCTCACAAGCCTTTCAGGTGCAAGATAGCAGAAGGACTGGGGCTTCTTCTTTGTCCGTTGTACTGTAATCCGACAAGGTGGATTGTCAGGAATTCTGTGCAACTATTCTGATTCATTGTGGAGTACAACTGCCTGGACACGTGTGTTGCCCTCTGATATGTGGAGGGCTGGGTGCCAAGCATACAACACGCCACCAATATCAGGGTTTGACAAGCACCACAAAGATTAAATAATACAGTAAAAAGAAATAGACAATAGACAGTAGGTGCAGGAGTAGGCCATTCGGCCCTTCTAGTCAGCACCAACATTCACTGTGATCATGGCTGATCATCCACATTCAGTACCCTGTTCCTGCCTTCTCATCATATCCCCTGACTCCGCAATCTTTAAGAGCTCTATCTAACTCTCCCTTTAAAGCATCCAGAGAATTGGCCTCCACTGCCTTCTGAGGCAGAGAATTCCACGGATTCTGGGTAAAAACGTTTTTCCTCCTCTCCGTTCTAAATGCCCTACCCCTTATTCTTAAACTGTGGCCCCTGGTTCTGGACTCTCCCAACATCAGGAACATGTTTCCTGCCTCTAGCATGTCCAATCCTTTAATAATCTTATATGTTTCAATAAGATATCCTCTCATCCTTCTAAACTCCAATACAAGCCCAGCCGCTCCATTCTATCAATATATGACACTCCCGCCATCCCGGGAATTAACCTTGTGAACCCGGCACGTGCCGCCAGGGTAGGCAAGGTAGGCACTGCCTACCCAGACTAAAATTATGAAATGGCAATTATTAAATATAAATAGTAAAGGCATGGGAGAGTTATGCCTATCTAAGAGATCGATCTCTTAGGTAGGCATAATTCTCCGTGCCTTTCAACCTCAGCACTTGCAACACGCGAAGGTCTGTGCAGCTCACGTGCCGTCGGCGCTGCTTCAAGCCGTCAATTTCAAGGGGAGCTGAAGGCAACTGAAATTCGGCCTTTGCTGTACTGCACATGCGCAGCGCGAGTGTCTTGGCGGGTTTTTCAAATATGGATTGTCATTATCTAAGAGTATCTTAGGAAACAAAGAGTGAAGAATGGAGTTTGTGTACCAATAATGAGGTAAGTACATTTCTTGGTGCTTTATGTTTTTAAATACCGTATTTCCAGGGGGGGGGAGCTCCTTTCACAGTGTTTGGGGAGCCTGGCTGGGGTAAAGTTGTGGGGAGGGTAGGAGCGTTGTGAAGGAGAGGATCGGGGCCAGTAACCCACTTGAGACGCTCAGGCACGGAGCCACCACATTGTGGTCGGGGAGTGAATTAGCTCGGGTGGCTGCGAGTGGCCGCCGGGACCGGTCCCCGCACACTTCTGCAGCTCTCGGTCTGAAAACCTCTCTCCTGCCGCTCGCTGGCCTCACTCATGTCAGCCACTTCCCGCAAATCCTTAAATTGCGACAGCGCACTCAAGGGACCAGTTGAAGTTTGGCTGTTGGAATTTAAGGACTTGTGGGATGTGGCTGACATGAGTGAAGCCGGCGAGCGGCAGGTGAGAGGTGTTCAGACGGAGAGCACTGCCAGAGGTGAGTGGGCCGGCAGAAGGCACTGAAGTGGCAGTCGGTTCTGCTATCGGGTCTCGGCAGCCGCTCGCAGTCACCCGAGCTGCTTCCTTCCCAGGAAGTGGCGGCCAGTTCTGCCGTCCGTGCCCAGAGCACTGCGGCAGCGGTGAGTGAGTCTGACATGATCTCCGACCCCCTTCTTCTCAACACTCCTGCCTTCCCCACATCTTTAACCCCTGACACAGACTCTCCACACTCTGTGAAAGGAACTCTCCATCCTATTGGGCCATTGAATTAGTATTGTCATTCAATAAAATGACAACTGATTCAACGTCCCGGTGTGCTCACGTTTTCCCACCATCCCTCAACCTGCCTTCATCCTCCGTCCCCCACCCATTCAGTAATTACAAAATGAAGGAGATTTAGAAGCCTTGGGCAAATTGAATTGTTACTTCATTTTTACGGAGAAAACAATCTGCGCATGCGCGGTTTAAGATTTTTTTTTTTAAAGCCGATTGACTGCCTACCTTAAATAATTACTCACGGCACGTGCCTGTTGTGAACCTACGCTGCACTCCCTCAATAGGAAGAATGTCCTTCCTTAAATTTGGAGACCAAAACTGCACACAATACTCCAGGTGTGGTCTCACTAGGGTCCTGTACAACTGCAGAAGGACCTCTTTGCTCCTATACTCAACTCCTCTTGTTATGAAGGTCAACATGCCATTAGCTTTAACTAATCCCACTAATAGAAATAACTAATCTCAGTACCATTTCTTCATTGCATTGAGGCTAGACATTCGTCCTGAGAGTTGTAAAGTCACAGAACCATACCGCATGCAGGCAGGCCATTCAGCCTACCATGTCCATGTCAACCAGAATCATCCATCTATTAATCCCATGTCCCAGCACTTGGCACATTGCCCTCAATGCCTTGGTAATTCAAGTGGCCATCTAAATACTTCCTAAATGTTGTCAGTGACTCTACTTCCACCACTCTGCCTGGCAGTGTATTTAAGTCCTCATTACTCCCTTGGTGAAAAAGCTACCCCTCAGATCCCTTGTAAATCTCATTCTCTTTACCTTAAATCTATGTCATCTAGCTTTATTAATCTCTGATAATGGGAAAAGATTCATGCAGTCGTAAGTTCTTATGTTCATAAATTATAGAAGTAGAATTAGACCAACTCGTGTTAGTCCTTTACTCACAACCACTCAAAAATGTAGGAGAATTTAGAATGGCATCGATTACCTTGACTCTGTGCACCCGGGGCTCAGAAAAGCCTGGTGCAAATGGTAGTAAGTGTGGTCCTCCTTCCACAGAACCCAGATACATCCTCCCACCCCCACATCCTACCTGCCCAAACCATGGCCAAAGCTGCAGGTCAATATTAGCCTGATCAGCCATCCCTGAATCCACTGAGTTAACCGATGGGAACAATGGTCGTTGACCCCATGGACTGTCTGCAAAGGAGAAGGAAGAAACAGGCTAGCTTTGTTTGCCGAGCAAGACAAAATCCCACAAATGGCAATTTGATTGCTACTAGATAATCTACATGTAGGATAAGTGCTCTCCATGGCACTAATGCTAACTCCATGACTGATTGGATCTCATGCGAGTAACTGAGACCACAGTTCGATACCTCATGCGAGAGGTAGCAATACCAATTGTGCAGCGATCTGTGGGGATGGAAGAGCAGAATGGGCCACATCACTTGCGCTGGTGCAACCCGTGGAACTGCTGCTTCACAGCTCCAGAGTTCGATCCTGACTTCTGGTGCTGTCTGCGCAGAGTTTGTACATTCTCACTATAACAGCATGATTTTCCTCCAAGTGCTGTTGCTTCCTCTCAAATCCTAAAGGCGTGTGATGCATTAGATTGCCCCGTAGTTGAGTGTTAGAATCTGGGGAAGGTTGATGGGGATAAAATAAGATTAGTGTGAATCCCTGTGACATCCTTTGCATGTTCATAGGTCATTTACAAATGTGCAAGAGTCAAGAGTCAAGGATGTTTTATTATCCTTGACTCTTGGGACGACAGATGGCACAATGGGCTAAGTGTTCGGCTGGCGACCGGAAGGTAGCCGGTTCGAATCCCGCTTGGAGTGCATACTGTCGTTGTGTCCTTGGGGCAAGACACTTCCGGTTCGAATCCCGCTTGGAGTGCATACTGTCGTTGTGTCCTTGGGGCAAGATACTTCACCCACCTTTGCCTGTGTGTAAATGTAATGTAATTATGTGAAGCACTTTGGGGTCAATGCAAGTTGACTAAAAATGTGCTTTATAAATAAGATTATTATTATCATATGTCCCAGATAGAACAATTACATTCTTACTTGCTGCAGCACAACAGAACAGTTACTGTAAACAATATAATGAATGAGACAAAAATGTTCAGTGTGTGTACATACACACACACACAAATGCGCATCCCTGGATGAATTCTATGAAGTCTGAAGAAGGGTCTCGACACGAAACATCACCCATTCCTTCTCTCCAGAACATCACCCTGCCTGTCCCACTGAGTTATGCCCCTGTCCCACTTAGGAAACCTGAACGGAAACCTCTGTAGACTTTGTGCCCCACCCAAGGTTTCCGTGTGGTTCCCAGAGGTTTTTGTCAGTCTCCCTACCTGCTTCCACTACCTGTCCACCTCTGACAACCACCTGCAACCACCTGCAACCTCCGGGAACCGCACGGAAACGTTGGGTGGGGCGCAAAGTCTCCAGAGGTTTCCGTTCAGATTTTCTACGTGGGACAGGGGCATTACTGCAACATTTTGTGTCTACCTTTGATTTAAACCAACATCTGCAGCTCCTTCCTACACATGAATTCGATGAATGTCAGGTCCATAGTAATTTCATTCTTTATTACCAGTTTCATCAGACAATCATCCATTAATTCTCAGGGTGGATTTTTAGACACCAAATTAATTTAGCATCCGTATCTCTACAGTGTAATAATGTTGAGTCAGAAGTGATGGACAGGCCAACTGAGGAATGATGGACGGGAGCCTTCTTGGGCATCCCAATGTCACTCAGAGCCAGAACTGCTTGTCAGTGCTGGAGGTACAGTATCTGCTGCCTCGTGATGATTGCATCAAATCAACACAATCCCCTTACTCCCATGTCAGTTAGGGAAAAAATAAAATTTCTAAATTTAATTGGATAATCCCATTTCCCCTTTTCCACCTCACTCACTCTATGTTAGAACGTGATGAAATAAAATGCAATGGATGCTCTCCCACTGGTCACTTCTGCCTGTCATGACTTTGGCTCAGTTTCCCTTTTTCTATTTGTATAGTCTAGTCTGCTGTACATATCCCACAGCCTCCTGATTAACAACACATTATAAAGGGCAAAGGAGATTAATTGTGCTTCTATTTGCTACTCTAACTGCGCCCATTTGGTCTCGCACGAAGAGAGCTGAAAATCAACTTGCCTTTCTCTGTTTTCCAGTTCTGACAGAGGATCCGACACCTGAAACATTCACTGCTTCTCTTTCCACAGATGCTGCCTGTCCTGCTGTGTGTTACCAGAATTTTATCTTGTTAGTTCAGACAAGTGGTTAATCTTGATATGTAAATCAGTACTCATACAAGGAAGGATTATCCATTGTTTGAGCCTGTATCTTTCAGTCATGGCTGATACATGCTCCATCTCCAATGAAGAGATATCGCTCCAAATTAACAGATGACTTTCTGCCATATTGGCTGGTAACCAGACCCTTATACAAAGGCATCTGTTAAAAGATCACCAACCTGAAACATTGATTCTTTTATTCTCCCCACAGACACAGCTTGACCTGTTTTTTTTTCCTATTCTTCCACATCCTTATTCAACAGTTCTGTACAATAGTGGAGGGTCAGGAGTGGCCATGCTATTTTGCATTCATTGGCCATGGATAATCTCACAACATGCCAGCAATGTCACACTCTGTGTGAAAAACCTGCCCATCAGATGTGTTTAATTTTTCTTTGGCAATGTCTTGGGATGGAAAATAACTTTCTCGAGGCCAATGACACCAAGGGGTGGTGGCTAATAAGGCCAATGATTGATCCTCAGGTAGGACAGAGGTGATTAACAATGCAGGTTTACATGTGGATAATTTATGAGGTGGTGCATTCCCACTGCTTACAACAAGCACCCTTATGCTCAAAGTTATAGCCTCAAGGTTCTCAATACAATCCTAATCACTCCTTTTCAATTGCTGCAACTATAATAATGTACATGAACTGGGAAGTATATTCAGAATCTTTGATCTTTGGCACGGTGGGGCAGCGGTAAAGTTGCTGCCTTACAGCGCTTGCAGCCGCCTAGACCCGGGTTTGATCCTGACTACGGGTGCTGTCTGTACGGAGTTTGTACGTTCTCCCCGTGACCGCGAGGGTTTTCTACGAGATCTTCGGTTTGTAGGTAAATTGGCTTGGTATAAGTGTAAATTGTCCCTAGTGTGTGTCGGGCAATGTTAATGTGCGTGGATCGGTGGTCAGTACCAATTCATTGGGCCGCAGGGCCTGTTTCCACGCTGTATCTCTAAACAAAACCAAACTAAACAAGATACTGGCTTTCAGTTTTATTACTTTCCCATCAATTTAAATGTTACTTTGCAACTCTTCTGAAGGTGTTCAGATTTTTACATCACTTTTCACAGGACATAGACATAGAAACATAGAAACATAGAAATTAGGTGCAGGAGTAGGCCATTCGGCCCTTCGAGCCTGCACCGCCATTCAATATGATCATGGCTGATCATCCAACTCAGTATCCCGTACCTGCCTTCTCTCCATACCCCCTGATCCCCTTAGCCACAAGGGCCACATCTAACTCCCTCTTAAATATAGCCAATGAACTGGCCTCAACTACCCTCTGTGGCAGAGAGTTCCAGAGATTCACCACTCTCTGCGTGAAAAAAGTTCTCCTCATCTCGGTTTTAAAGGATTTCCCCCTTATCCTTAAGCTGTGACCCCTTGTCCTGGACTTCCCCAACATCGGGAACAATCTTCCTGCATCTAGCCTGTCCACCCCTTAAGAATTTTGTAAGTTTCTATAAGATCCCCTCTCAATCTTCTAAATTCTAGAGAGTATAAACCAAGTCTATCCAGTCTTTCTTCATAAGACAGTCCTGACATCCCAGGAATCATTCTGGTGAACCGTCTCTGCACTCCCTCTATGGCAATAATGTCCTTCCTCAGATTTGGAGACCAAAACTGTACGCAATACTCCAGGTGTGGTCTCACCAAGACCCTGTACAACTGCAGTAGAACCTCTCTGCTCCTATACTCAAATCCTTTTACAATGAAAGCTAACATACCATTCGCTTTCTTTACTGCCTGCTGCACCTGCATGCCTACCTTCAATGACTGGTGTACCATGACACCCAGGTCTCGCTGCATCTCCCCCTTTCCCAATCGGCCACCATTTAGACATCTCAAACACGTTTCAGCCGGTGAAGTCAATTAACATAGTAAATGCAGCAGTTAACGTGAAGCCTGCAAAAACCCTCAATGTGATAATGAGCATATCTAGAATTTTAAATGACATTGAGGGAAACTTTGGCCAGGACTGCTTTACTTTGAAATAGTGCTGTGGGGCTTAATACCCCACATGAGAAGCTGCATAGATGAGCGTACTTGGAACAAACAATGCCACATGTTCACAGGGAGAATGTGTAAACACCACACCAACAGAGGGAGTACAGAGAAGGTTCACCAGACTGATTCCTGGGATGTCAGGACTTTCATATGAAGAAAGACTGGATAGACTTGGCTTGTACTCGCTAGAATTTAGAAGATTGAGGGGGGATCTTATAGAAACTTACAAAATTCTTAAGGGGTTGGACAGGCTAGATGCAGGAAGATTGTTCCCGATGTTGGGGAAGTCCAGAACAAGGGGGTCACAGTTTAAGGATAAGGGGGAAATCTTTTAGGACCAAGATGAGAAAAACATTTTTCACAGAGAGTGGTGAATCTCTGAGGCCTCCTTACAGCAAAGAAGGTCAAGTAGATTTAAAGTTCGTCATAATCAGGAGACAGATAGAATGAATAGATTCTTTCAAGTGTCATTAACGAGATGTTACCAGGTAATTGAAAAATTACTCAAATGAGAAAAAACATGTTTATACAGATTTGGAAAATAATAAATGAGAGGAAAGTAGCAGCTTTAAGAATAAAGGGGACATCTTTTAGGACTGAGATGAGAAAAACATTTTTTACACAGTGGTGAATTTCTGGAATTATCTGCCACAGAATGTAGTTGAGGCCAGTTCATTGGATATATTTAAGAGGGAGTTAGATGTGGCCCTTGTGGCTAAAGGGATCAGGGGGTATGGAGAGAAGGCAGGGATGGGATACTGAGTTGGATGATCAGCCATGATCATATTGAATGGTGGTGCAGGCTCGAAAGGCCGAATGGCCTACTCCTGCACCTATTTTCTATGTTTCTATGCTTCTAACAGCACCTGAGGTCAGAATCAAACCTGGGCCTCTGAACTTGTGAGTCAGCTACACTATCTGCTAAGCCATCATGTAGCCCATTACCTTTGGCAACACCTTTGGTGCGGCAAGCTTCCCTGAGTACTGGACGGACGATTCCCTGCAATATTTGAGTGAGAAGCAAAATTATCACCACCAGACCATCAACATTGTGGCAAACCTTCTCTGACCTCTCTTTAATCCCCCAGTTCTCACTTTTACTCAAAGTATATTAAATTGAAATAAGAGCAATATAATGAAGCAAAGAAAATATTTTTTTATCCTGCAGCATTGCTAACACTGAATCGATTATTTTTGCAGTCGGCTGCAACTTAACTTCCAACTCTGAGACCTGAGTTTTAGCTCAGAGAAAAAAATAATGGGAGTGAGCATTGACAACTTGCGTTGGAGGCTGCACAGGACTTATAGCAGGACTCACTTCAAAGGCTCCATTTACTGCACAACCAGAGGCTGTTTTAAACAGCGCACCACAACAAACAATTCACTTAAAGAGCCTCCACAAATTACAGAACCCAGGAACGAGACAATAGCTAATTCTCTCAATAAAAGAACCAGAAACACACAGGGAGTGGTGAAACATAAAGCAAATTAAGAAGTGAAAACTCATTCCAAACTGGAAAAAAAAGCAATGCTTTTCACTTCTGTTGCACCTTACACAAATTAAATGTGTTCGAATTTCTTCAAGGAATGTATTGCACATCAAAAATACCCTACATATTTATAAAATAATAACAGAAGATGCAGGAAACACGTCATGTTAGGCAGCTTCTGTGGAAGGAGAAACATATTTAATGTATCAAGTCATAGACTCTTCTGAAATATGAACTCTGTTTTTATGATACTGACTGACCTGTTCCCAAGACGCTATTTTTTAATTTTATTGACGAAATGTCATGTTCCACTAAAGGCCAAGAGCCTGCTGGCCTGGAATGATATCACTGCATCATTCCAAATGCTGTTACAACCCAATTCATGGTCACAATTTAAGTCAGTCACCATTATACTCTTTCATCTATGAAACCTAGCTACCATTGCTTATAATAAAGAAGAATGGTATACATGGAGACATAAGAAACAGAAGATGCTGGAATCATTTAGCAAAACAGAAAGTACTAAAGGTAGTTAGTGGGTCTGGGAGCATCTGTGGAGGGAATGGAGAAGGGTCTCAACCCAAATCATTGTCTGATCGTTACCTCCACACATGCTCCCTGACCTATTAACTTCCTCCAGTTTTGCTCACATCTGACCGGCATCCACTATAAACCTACTGACTGCCATGGCTATCTAGACTACACTTCTTCCCACCCTGCTTCCTATAAGGACTCCATCCCCTACTCCCAATTCCTCCATCTACGCCACATCTGCTCCCAGGATGAGGTGTTCCACCCCAGGGCATCGGAAATGTCCTCATTCTTCAGGGAACGGGGTTTCCCCTCCCCCACTATAGATGAGGCTCGCACCACAGTCTCTTCAATACCCCGTAACACTGCTCTCTCTCCCCATCCCCCCACTCATAACAAGGGCCCTAGTCCCACTAGTCCTCATCTTTCACTCCACCAGCCGTCACATACAACAAATAATCCTCCGTCAGTTTCGCCACCTCCAACGTGACCCCACCACTTGCCACATCTTCCCATCTCCCCCCCTGTCTGCTTTACGCAAAGACCGCTCCCTCCGTAACTTCCTGGCCAATTCTCCCCTTCCCTCCCGCACCACCCCCTGCCCGGGCACTTTCCCTTGCAACCGCACTTGTCGCTTTACCTCCCCCCTCGTCTCCATTCAAGGACCAAAGCAGTCATTCCAGGTGCAAGAGAGGTTCACCTGCATCTCCTCCAACCTCCAACCTCCAATCTTATAGAAATGTACAAAATTCTTAAGGGGTTGGACAGGCTAGATGCAGGAAGATTGTTCCCGATGTTAGGGAAGTCCAGGACAAGGGGTCACAGCTTAAGGATAAGGGGGAAATCCTTTAAAACCGAGATGAGAAGAACTTTTTTCACACAGAGAGTGGTGAATCTCTGGAACTCTCTGCCACAGAGGGTAATTGAGGCCAGTTCATTGGCTATATTTAAGAGGGAGTTAGATGTGGCCCTTGTGGCTAAGGGGATCAGGGGGTATGGAGAGAAGGCAGGTACGGGATACTGAGTTGGATGATCAGCCATGATCATATTGAATGGCGGTGCAGGCTCGAAGGGCCGAATGGCCTACGCCTGCACCTAATTTCTATGTTTCTATGTTTCTAACCTCATCTATTGCATCCGCTGCTCTAGTGTTAGCTGATCTACATCGGTGAGACCAAGCGTAGGCTTGGCGATCGTTTCGCCGAACACCTCCGCAGTGTCCGCATTAACCAACCTGTTCTCCCTGTGGCTCAGCACTTCAACTCCCCCTCCCATTCCGAATCCAACATTTCTCTCCTGGGCCTTCTCCATGGCCAGAGTGAGCACCACCGGAAATTGGAGGAGCAGCACCTCATATTCCGCTTAGGCAGTTTGCACCCTAGCGGCATAAACATTGAATTCTCCAATTTCCGGTAGCCCTTGCCGTCTCCTCCCCTTCTCAGCTCTCCCTCAGCCCTCGGGCTCCTCCTCTTACTTTCTCTTTTTTTCTCCCCACCCTATATCAGTCTGAAGAAGGGTTTTGGCCCGAAACGTTGCCTATTTCCTTTGTTCCATAGATGCTGCTGCACCCGCTGAGTTACTCCAGCACTTTTGTCTACCTTGTTCACATCTGATATTTTTCAATAAATATATTTAAACTAAATTCACCTATGTCTCAATTAAAATTAATATTTTTAACCTTTTCCAGACATATTCCTTGGTCCTTGCAAGCAAAATGTACAGGATACTGAGTTGGATGATCAGCCATGAGTACATGATACTGAGTTGGATGATCAGCCATGATCATATTGAATGGCGGTGCAGGCTCGAAGGGCCGAATGGCCTACTCCTGCACCTATTTTCTATGTTTCTATACACTCTTCAATTCATTTGTCTCACATAATGTTTTCTTTCACCTCTGGCCTTTCTCCAACCATCTCTCTATCAAACCGCACTCTCCCTCACCAGTGTTCACCTATCACCTGCCACACTCTATCCTGTACCTCCTCTCTTCCAGTTTTCTTTCCCCTCCCCACTCTACAATCAATCTGAAGAAGTGCCCCAACCCGAAGCATCACCTATCCATGTTCTACAGGGATACAGCCTGATCTGGGGAGTTACTCCAGCACTTTGTGCCTTTAATATGTAAGCCAGCATCAGCAGTTCCTTGTTTCCTCAAGCAATATACAGTCTTATTTTCTTTGCCCAGCTCTTTATCCATGTTCTGCTTAGTTTCCTAATACAACAGTTTGTCAAGTCAATTCATTTATTTCCTTCAACCTGTTCAATTAATTTGCCTTGGTTGCCTTTCCTTCCATACGTATCAGTCTCAATGTTCTCATTTACCACCACCTCATCGAACCAGGAATCTGAAGGCTTCCCAGTCAATGCACCACACAGTAAGATGCTAAACCAGGCTGCTAAAACACAGAGAGGACTGTAGCAGCACTGGTGTGGGCAGTGTAGCTAACTCATAATATTAGCTTGGCACTCAAGGACACTTAAATCCCAAAACAATATGATATGGATTTTTTTTAAAAATGCTTGACTTCCATGTTGCCTTACATGTCCCCTTTGGGAAATCCTATCTTGCTTTACAACTTTTCAAATGTAGTCACTGTTGGAATGTTGGAAACACCATTTTATATACAGCAAGCACCCACAGACACCAATGTGATAATGACCAAAGCATTTGTTTAGAGAATCTGCTGCACAGTTTGTTCCCATGCTTTTTAAGTGGGTTGCTCACTGAGAAAATTGACTTTGTTTGCTGTACAATAGACTGCTTGCTGTGAGTCAGTGACTGGCACAGTGTAGGCAATATATACTCTGTAATAATAACGACTAATGATCTGGTCATTATCATATTGTTTCCATAAAATGTGTTTTTTTTGTTGGTTTATGGTAGTTGTGTTTCCGGGCCAGTAATCAGAACATTTCAACTAGCAATTCAGTAAGCAGTTTCAACCTTATCATCTAAAACTGGAGGATACAATGTTAGTGAGTTGGAACTTGCTGCAAAATGTGATGGGAGAACCTCTGACTATCTGATCCATGATGGCAGAATCACAATGGCACTTCCAATGGGGACATGAGCCTCCTCACAGGTCAGTGTTGTCGCTATTAATGTTTATGATTGCAAAAACAGAAGTTCCAAAAATAAGGGATGGCAGACTGGCACAATAGGCACCATTTTTTTCACAGCTCCAGTGATGTGAGTTCAATCCTGACCTTTGATACTTTCTGTGCAGAGTTTGCTTGTTCTTCCTATGACCAAGTGGGTTTCCTTCAGGTATTCTGGTTTCCACTTCCATAACAACATTTATTGATTGGCTCCTTCTAAAGTGGTTGGTGAGTCCATGGGCATGTGAGACAGAAGGAAATACAAGGGAATAAGTGGGGCATTGCTGTGAGCTGGTGGAATTTGATGGGCTAAGTGTCCTCCTTCTATGTCATAGAAAAGTAAAACAATCTGAAGTGTAGATTTCAGTGACATGGATTGATGGTGGTAGCCTCCTTACAGCAAAGAAGGTCATGTAGATTTAAAGTTCGTCATAATCAGGAGACAGATAGAATGAATAGATTCTTTCAAGTGTCATTAACGAGATGTTACCAGGTAATTGAAAAATTACTCAAATGAGAAAAAACAGATTTGGAAAATGCTAAATTAGAGGAAAGTAGCAGCTTTAAGGAAAAAGGGGAAATCTTTTAGGACTGAGATGAGAAAAACATTTTTTACACAGAGAGTGGTGAATTTCTGGAATTATCTGCCACAGAATGTAGTTGAGGCCAGTTCATTGGATATATTTAAGAGGGAGTTAGATGTGGCCCTTGTGGCTAAAGGGATCAGGGGATATGGAGAGAAGGCAGTTACAGGATACTGAGTTGGATGATCAGCCATGATCATATTAAATGGCGGTGCAGGCTCGAAGGGCCGAATGGCCTACTCCTGCACCTATTTTCTATGTTTCTATGTTTCTATGCTTCAAAAGGTGCTTCTGTGGAAGCATAGGAACTACATTTTAGAATTCAGACACAATGCTCAAAGTCACTTCTTTCTACATTTAATGTAAGTGACTAAATATGAAATGTTCCTGTTCTATACACATCCTCACCGGTTACAAGTGGCTGACTTACGGACATCCTGTACATACAATTGAGCTCTTGGAGAACAACAGGATGGATGGGGATGCATTTGTTGGCTCGAAGGGCCGAATGGCCTACTCCTGCACCTAATTTCTATGTTTCTATGTTGGCTGCAGTGGGGTTGTGGGCATCTACTTCCAGGAGGGAAGGAGAAATTTCCACATGCTTTCTCTCACTGACCGCCACCCCGAGCTGCAATTAATGGTGAGCAGAACTGGAAGCGTTGAGCCAACACACTGGCTCACTCACTGAGTCAGTGAGGTCAGCTAGTGGCCACCTCCCATCAGCTGATTCTGCAATCCTCTCCCACACTTTGTTTTTGTTCACTTCCAACTTACGAACAGATTGGACTGCAAGTATTTCTCAGGATTTGGACCCAGTTGTAACTTGGGGAATGCTTCTACACACTGGTGATGTTAGGCTCTGAAGTGTCCGATTGTGGACAATGATGTGCTTTGATATTGGTCAAGATGGAGGTCAGATTGACCAAGTTAGTTGAGGGCTGTGTGATTGCAATGAGTGAATGTTCTGAGGTGGGCAAGCCACACTCTGTTCTTGTTTCATGTTGGGGCTTCAAACAAAATATATCCCACAGGTTTCCATCCACATCCATCGGAGAAAATCAATCTGCAGAGTCCCTTTGCATCCCACTCGGAGGGATGAATATGTGTGGGGACTTAAAGACGTGCTTTGTCAAACCAGTTAAAATTTGCTGAGGAGAGTCATTGAATACACTATATCAGTTGACGTCCACATTTTAATAGATTTCACTCTTTCAGTTCCAAATATCTCGTGTTTGTATTTGTCCAGTGTGGAAGAGTTAAACCTCGATGGCCCATTGGTTGTCTGATTAAATACTGAAGAAACAAAGAACTGCAGATGCTGATTTATAACGAAGTTAGACGCAAAGTGCTCGAATAACTCATCGGGCGAGGAAGCATCTCTGTCTGAAGAAGGGTCCCAACCTGAAAAGTCACCCATCCTTTTTCCCCAGTAATGCTGCCTGGCCTGTTGAGTTACTCCAGCACTTTGTGTCTATCTTTGATTAAACATTGAACTTGGTTTGACCAAGCCAAATCCTAATACCTGGACAATATAAAAAGCATATCACATATAAGGAGGCAAATAAAGTAAGGATACCACAGTAGACATTACACTGTGGACATTGCATTACAATAAATGTTTTAGATTGTAGATTCAAAACCCAAACAGTTTTGAGAGACCACTCAGGCCACTTTTGCTATCCAAGTCTACAAATACAAATCTAGCATCTTACAGCAGGTACGATAAACAAATAACACTTTGGAAGGTTTCTACTCCACCACTGATGAAATAATTGATCATCAGCTACTCCACCGAAGGAGAAAATTAATTGGTTAATTAATTCCCATTGAAGATAGCTGGGGAGGCAGCATTTGGAAACATGCTTCTCCACAGAGTTTAACACTCAATGTAGGCAGTCAAGATAGGCAATTATGTTACACTCTGACTAAGTATCCAGAGGTCCAGAGATGTGAGTTTGAATCCCAGTAGGTCAGTTAGGAAATCTAAATCCTAATCAATAAAATATCTTGGGATTAAAGATGTACTGTCAGTAATGATGCCCATGAAACAAATAGATTGCAATGTGCTTGATTTAAATCCTCCCCTTCTGCCTTCCTTCCGTGTCTGGTTGGCCGACATGTCATTTCAGACCACCAATGGTCTATAAACTACCTCCTCAGGGGCAATTTAGGGATTGACAATAATTGTGAGCATTGCCAGTGATGTCCACAATCTGGATTAATGAATGGTGGATGGACTGACATCTGAGTAGATAGTGCCCCATACAAGATAACCTAAAACCTGCACAGCAGCAAAACAACATACCTTCACTTGGAACAGCAACTTGAGGGAGTGGCCACAGTAAAACAGGCAGCAAGTTAGGGAGCAAAATGTAGAGACTGGGCAGTGGAACAAAAATCAGATGGCAGGCAATACTGGAAAAAGAACAATGCAACCATAATCCAATTGGCAAATTGAGCAATTATCAGAGAACAGAGAGTTGTGAATCTGTGGAATTCTCTGCTACAGAAGGCAGCGGAGGCCAATTCACTGGATGTTTTCAAGAGAGAGTTAGATTTAGCTATTAGGGCTAAGGGAATCAAGGGATATGGGGAAAAAGCCAGAATGGGGTACTGATTTTGGATGATCAACCATGATCATATTGATTGGTGGTGCTAGCTCGAAGAGCTGAATGGCCTACCCCTGCACTTATTTTCTATGTTTCTATGTTTCACTGTGTCCCATAACAGATAAATCCCAATGAATGGATAGATATGTAAAATCTCTGTGTTAAATAACTGTTGATGATACATTAAGTTTATTATCTAGTGGTTGGGACTTGTACTTCCTAACCCACTGTGTACTAATTTCCAGTGGAAGCTTCCAAAACCAGAGCATTTATACTGAAGTTATTTGAAGTGCGGTCACTATTGAAATATAACAGACAATTTGTGCACAGCGAGCTCCCATGAGTAGAAATGGGATGATGAGCAATAACGAGCTAATAATAATGGATAATAAAGTGGCAACAGAGAAGCAGGAACTAAACCAAGCAAGTTAAAATCTACCAAGTAAAACATACATAGAAACATAGAAAATAGGTGTAGGAGTAGGCCATTCGGCCCTTCGAGCCTGCACCGCCATTCAATATGATCATGGCTGATCATCCAACTCAGTATCCCGTACCTGCCTTCTCTCCATACCCCCAGATCCCTTTAGCCACAAGGGACACTTCTAACTCCCTCTTAAATATAGCCAATGAACTGGCCTCAACTACCTTCTGTGGCAGAGAGTTCCACAGATTCACCACTCTCTGTGTGAAAAATGTTTTTCTCATCTCGGTCCTAAAGGATTTCCCCCTTATCCTTAAACTGTGACCCCTTGTTGTTCTGTACTTCCCCAACATCGGGAAAAATCTTCCTGCATCTAGCCAGTCCAACCCCTTAAGAATTTTGTAAGTTTCTATAAGAATTTTATAAGTTTCTATAAGAGCAAAGGCCAACAAGTCGCCAGGCCTTGAGGACATGTATCCTGAGATTTTAAAGGAAGTGACTGCAGAGGTGATGGATGTGATTTAAATAATTGATTCTGGACAGGTCTCAAGGTATTGGAGGGGGGAGGCGGGGTAGAACTATAAATGTAACACCACCATTGAAGAAGGAAGGGAAACAGAAGGCAGGATATTATAAGCAAGTTGATCTATTGTCTTTCAGTGGAAAATCCGTTATTAAGGAGATAATATTAGGAAATCATTGGAGGATCATAGATTCACCATGGATTAATGGAAGAGATCTCAATTATGACAAATTTGAAGGAATTCTTTGAGGTTATAATGGGGTGAATAAAGGGGAACCAATGAATGTAATGCATTAAGACATCCAGTAAACATTCACTAAGGTGCCACATAAAACGTTAACAACACGTGACATGAGTAAAAGAGATTGGGGGTAACATAGTGGGTAATATAATATTTGCACGGGATTGCAGTATGGAGACGTTGGCTAACAAACAGAAAATAGCGTTGTAATTAATGCATCATTTTCAGATTGATAATCCATAACTAGTTGGGTGCCACTAGGGCCACTTTTGTGGCCTCAGCTATTCATTATCTACATTGATGACTCGGATGAAGGGATGGGGTGTACTGTACATAAATTTGCTGATGATCAGTGGTTAGCAAGTTGCGAGGAGGTTACAAATAATCTACAAAGTGATATAGGTAGACAAAAATGCTGGAAAAACTCAGCAGGTGAGGCAGCATCTATGGAGAGAAGGAATAGGCAACGTTTCTGGTCGAGACCCTTCTTCAGACTGGTGTCGGAGGGGTCGGGAAAAAGAACGGAAGAGGCGGAGACAGTGGGCTTGTGGGAGAGCTGGGAAAGGGAGGGGAAGGAGGGGGAAAGCAAGGACTATCTGAAATTGGGGAAATCAATGTCCATACCACTGGGGTGTAAACTACCCAAGCGAAATATGAGGTGCTGTTCCTCCAATTTGCGCTGGGCCTCACTTTAGCAATGGAGGAGGCTCAGGACAGAAAGGTTGGATTCGGAATGGGAGGGAGAGTTGAAGTGCTGGCCCACTGGGAGATCAGGTTGGTTATTGCGAACTGAGCGGAGGTGTTGGGCGAAGCGTTCGCCAAGCCTATGCTTGGTCTCGCCGATGTAGAGCAGTTGACACCTGGAACAGCAGATGCAGTAGATGAGGTTGGAGGAGGTGCAAGTGAACCTCTGCCTCACCTGGAAAGACTGCTTGGGTCTTTGGATGGAGTCGAGGGGGGAGGCAAAGCGACAAGTGTAGCATTTCCTGCAGTTGCAAGGGAAAGTACCTGGGGAGGGGGTGGTTTGGGCGGGAAGGGACAAATTGTCTCTCCTTCTCTCTCCTTCCCCTCCCCCTTCCCAGTCCTCCCACTAGTCCCACTGTCTCCACCCACTTTCTTTCTTTGTCCTACCCACTACCCTGACATTAGTCGGAAGAAGGGTCTCGACCCGAAACGTTGCCTATTTCTTCTCTCCATAGATGCTGCCTCACCCGCTGAGTTTCTCCAGCATTTTTGTCTACCTTCAATTTTTCCAGCATCTGCAGTTGTTTCTTTTACAAAGGGATATAAATAGGTTAACTGAGGGGTAGAACATTGCAGATGGAGTGTGATGCTGAGAAATGGGAGGTTGAAATGGAAATGGAAATGAAAGATGGGAGGTAGTCTACTTTGGAAATTAACATGAAGAAGTAAATTATTGTCATTTAAACAGAGCAGGACTCCAAAATGTTGCAGTCAAATGGGATCTAAGGCATCCACTTGCATAATGATGGAAAAGATAGCATGATTACAAGAGGATTCTCTTGAACTACTACATGTGTAAAATAGAGAGCATATTGACTAGTTGCATCATTGTCTGGTTTGGCAACTTGAATGTCCGGGAGGCGGAGAAAGACTGCAAAAAGTTGTGAACACTGCCCAGTCCATCACCGGCTCAGACCTCCCCACCATCGAAGGGATTTATCGGAGTCGCTGCCTCACAAAGGCAGCCAACATCATCAGAGACCCGCAACATCCTGGCCACATGCTCATTTCATCACTGCCATCGGGAAGAAGGTACAGGAGCCTGAAAACCGTAACATCCAAGTTCAGGAACAGCTTCTTCCCTACAGCCATCAGGCTATTAAACATTACAACCTCTTAAGCTCTGAATACAATAAACTATTATTGTTATTGTTGCATTGTTTTGTTTGTTTTGGCAGTCACCGAGGTACGTTGTTGAGTAGAGTGACAGCCGCTGGAAAGAAGCTGTTCCTCGACCTGCTGGTTCGGCAACGGAGAGACCTGTAGCGCCTCCCGGATGGTAGGAGGGGAAACAGTCCATGGTTGGGGTGAGAGCAGTCCTTGGCGATGCTGAGCGCCCTCCGCAGACAGCGCTTGCTTTGGACAGACTCAATGGAGGGGAGCGTGGAACCGGTGATGCGTTGGGCAATTTTCACCACCCTCTGCAATGCCTTCCGGTCGGAGACAGAGCAGTTGCCATACCATACTGTGATGCAGTTGGTAAGGATGCTCTCGATGGTGCAGCGGTAGAAGTTCACCAGGATCTGAGGAGACAGATGGACCTTCTTCAGTCTCCTCAGGAAGAAGAGACGCTGATGAGCCTTCTTGATCAGAGTAGAGGTATTGTGGGTCCAAGAGAGGTCATCGGAGATGTTGACTCCCAGGAACCTGAAGCTAGAAACACGTTCCACCTCCATCCCGTTAATGTGGATGGGGGTGTGCGTGCCGCCTCTGGACTTCCTGAAGTCTACAATGAGCTCCTTGGTCTTCTTGGAGTTAAGGGCCAGGTTGTTGTCAGCGCACCATATATATATGGGTATGTTGTGAGTATGTGTATATATACACACTGAGCTTTTCCTTTCTCTCTCTCGTTTGTCATATCATACTATGTTTGCATATTCTGTTGTGCTGCAGCAAGCAAGAATGTCCATTGTTCTATCTGGGACATATGACAATAAAACATTCTTGACTCTTGACTAATAATTATGAGGCCTGATGGAAGGTTGTCTTTTATTTCAAGGAGCATGGAATTTCCCACTTTTGGCTCCAGCTGCACATTCCCAAACCCCTGGCTCTGGCCACATGTATAACCATTTTCCATGCCCTTAGTTCTGGTCACATCTATCCACATTCCAGTCAATGAGTGGGATATGAGATAAGGGAAAGTTTGATGGGACTTTATAGTGGCTGTAACTGGAAGGCAGCCTAGTTTTTTTACCAATTCTACATTAATCCCGTTTTATAAGCTCTACATTCACACCAACTCCCCCAGATTGTACCCATCCAGGGACAATTTACAGTGGCCAATTAACCTACAAACCAACACAGCTTTCAATGTGATAGGAATCCAGAACACCCTGAAGAAACCCCACACGATCACAATAAGGAAGTGCAAACTCCACACAGTTAGCGCCCACGGTCAGGACTGAACCCACAGGTCTCTGACACTGTGAGGCAGTGGCTTTGCCAGCTGCACCTCTGTCCTCCAGCATGTGGTTGAGATAAGTTTGAGAACCCTATCCCCAATGACTACTTTACAATTATAGCCCTTCATTTTGAACGTTGTCATTGCAAATGGATTTTCAAGAAAGAAACTCCGTTGATACAAAAAAATGATGCAATTAATAGATGCAAAGCACTGAAAAATGCCATTGCTACGATACGATACAATATGATACGATAGAACATTATTTATCCCAGGAGCGATAGGAGGAAAAGGAGGGAAAGGAGGGATGCTTGTACTATCATCACATGTTAGCACTTGTAAAAAGCTAACCCGATCATGATAGTTCTGAAATACGGTTAAGTGAATGTCTGCAAATATAGTGTTGGAACATTTCCATCCTGTTTCTCTAATGTCTGAATAACAACTTTATCTGCATTGTTATAATTTGGATTTACAAATTACAAAATTAACAAATGGATGTGATGCATGTTCTGTCACATATTTTAATGGGCCCAATTGTTTGAAATTGTTTGTTTTCCAAAGCATTGTAGATTGTTTCAGAGATAATTGGAGCAATGAACATTGCCAAAACCAAATGATCCCTTAGCAAAATGGTTATGTGGGCCCCTATAGCAGTCTTATCTCTTGCTTTGCCTCTGAAGCCCTGGGGGATTGAAAAGATATGGGGACTGAGTAGAAAAGTGGACTCTATCAAAGCCCAGTCCTCCACAATTGAATGAATAAAATACTGTGGTTTTCTCACATTGACTGACTGAAATACAATAATCTATGATGCATGAACAAGTCTAAATGAAATAATAATATCCTTAGTGGTGAAAAATGGATTGGTAAAACTTTAATTGAGCAGATTTATTGCCATCTCCGTGAGGTAGCCTGCTGAAACAGTGTGCTATTTTATTTAATCTCATATCAGACGAATTATTGGCTGCTAATCTATTGTTAAACATCATTTAGAGTGATGAATGGAAATGTCAGCTTTCTCAACATAATCAATTCATATCTCATTAGCACATATTATTTATGGTTCCTATAATGAGACTTTGCAGGGGTCTCCAGGGGAAGTGGAAACCTCAGCTGCTGTTTGAGATGAGAACTACTGTAGCTTATGAGTTAATAACTGCATATATAATGACACTGTTCCCACCGCATTGCTGGCACTCCTTGTTTTGTAAATCAATTGAGCAGCTCGTTCTAAACCACATCTTGTTGAATTCCGTTGAAAAGACCAGCGTACAATGAAAAATGCATAGGGACTTGGAACCCACTGCTAGGCAAATTTTATTAAAAAAAGCATTTAAGGTAACAGGAAAGTAATAGCAGCAACAAAATAAAGATTGAGAATGAATTAATAACGGTAGAAATGTGTCTTTAATCCATTACAAGTGGTTACGAACCTGTGGAGGAATTCTGCTTTGCATATATGAAGATGGATTAGTATGTTATTCCAATTGTAAAATGATTTAGATTGCAGGGAATCTTCTGTTGCAGTACAGTACTTCCACTGGATGGGCCAATGATAAATCAGACTTGATTCATAGGCCAAATGCTGCTGAAGGCGTAGCGATAATCATGGTCACAGTGTCAACCACTGCCTCAATTGAAGTGCGCTTGCAAATTATTTGATGCTCCAATTCATAAACATCAATAAAGGAAAATGAGTAATAAATGAGTGTCAGGGTGTACAAAGGACTGGCCCATATTTCAGATGAAAATGAAGACAAAATGTGGCTTTTATTTGGTTGCAAAATTCCCATTAACTGTCGCTGTGACAGGAGGAAGCTGGATCAATAGATGACCACTCACAGAAAACAGCTTCTTGCTGCTCACCAGCAAAGGCATAAAGGCACGTTGTCATATTGTGATCTTTATCATGTAATCTCCATTACACTGGTGTTTTGATCCATAGATATATTGCCTCCTCCACAATTTTGCTGTATAAACTAATACCAAGATATAATGGTTATAAATGAAAAATGATAAATGATTATACATTCAATAAATCCTTCACCAATTCTATCCTTTTATTTGCTTTCCTGTGTCGTGTGTTTCTTGTAAAATCAAACAGCCGATGGGTGATGGTGAAGGAAGAGGATATTATTGATATCTTCATTACTTGTCATTGAAGGACTGATTTTACATAATACTAATCTGCCTTATCCTAAAACACTTTTATTCAGAATCCATTGATATATGACAAATATTAGTCCATTGAAATAGTGGAAATTCAACACTTTGAATAGCAATGGCATTTAATCAGAAACATGTATCTGATATTCAACACTGCCATTCCTTCCTACACATCTGATATCCCATTTGGATTTTTCCTCATGAATGCCGTTTATTGGACATTAGCAATTTTATAGTGCAATATTGCAACACCAAAAATCTCCATTAAACACAGAAGCTGAAGATTGGGATAGAATGCGGTGCTGGTTCGAAGGGCCAAATAGCCTCCTCCTGTGCACCTATTTTCTAAGACACATAAATTATGAGCAGGACCTTTCTCCAGATTACCGTTCTTTGCTAACGTCTGCACCTTATGTATTGCAAAGCTTCATTTTCCTTTCAACTGGTAAATATTAATTAGTGTATAACGTTTTGACAAAATAGCACTACTTCTTTGGTACCGCACAAAGCAAACGACTGATGCTGTAATTAGGGCGTGCATTGAGATATAGCAAGGAGCAGAGAATTGTCAAACCCAGGCACTGTGGATGGACCTGAGGTGGTGTAAACATTTAGGCCTAAGATACCACAGCGATGAAGTTAAGCACACAAGTCAAAAACTTTTTAATGGCAAGAAATAAAAGAGAAATAAAGACTTTGGCTGGCCACAAGGATGCAAGAAGTAAAATTCGTAGCCAGTCTTTTGGCCCCTTGAGGTATTCAATGAGATTGAGGCTGATCTTGAGATTCCTGATGCACTCATATGGAGTAAGCAAGACAGATCTATTTCCCTGGTCTGAGGGGGTCAAAAACCAAGTGAAGAAGATTTAATCAGATAAGAGGAGAGATGAATAGGTTGAATAAGTTAGGTCTTTATTCTCTGGAGTGCAGAAGGTTAAGGGGGGACCTGATAGAGGTCCTTTAAAATGATGAGAGGGATAGACAGAGTTGATGTGGACAAGCTTTTCCCTTTGAGAATAGGGAAGATTCAAACAAGAGGACATGACTTCAGAATTAAGGGACAGAAGTTTAGGGGTAATATGAGGGGGAACTTCTTTACTCAGAGAGTGGTAGCAGTGTGGAATGAGCTTCCAGTGGAAGTGGTGGAGGCAGGTTCATTGGTATCATTTAAAAATAAATTGGATAGGCATATGGATGAGAAGGGAATGGAGGGTTATGGTATGAGTGCAGGCAGGTGGGACTAAGGGGAAAAAAAAATTTGTTCGGCACGGACTTGTAGGGCCGAGATGGCCTGTTTCCGTGCTGTAATTGTTATATGTTATATGTTATATGTTATATGAAGATAAATTAGTTTACCCGCCGGATGCTAGTGTGTAGGTCTCACAATCTGAATTGAGGTGGAAAGAAAAAGCTCATCATCTATGACAAGTCCCTGGATGAGTACTTTTAGAGTTGAAAGTATGCCCCTTTGCAGACCAAATAATGGAACATTTTAAAGGAATGAATAGCTCTTTTTTGATGGGCTGAATGGTCTCGTTCTGCACTGTATATTGTCTGCAATTCTGCATTCCTCACCCTCTGTTTCTCTCAGTGGGCAAAAAGCTAGTGGTGCACCCTTGAACATACTCAGTGGCTTGGTATTGGCACATCTGGGACGGAAAATTCCTTGAGTATAACTAGTAGACAGAGGAGAAAGAATTAAAACTGAAAGGAAAAGGTTTTTGACCTTTGATATTAACTGTTTGTATTTTCACATCTGATGTCTGATCTGTTGAGTGTTTCTCGCATTTTCTATTATTATTGTTTGTTATTATATTAGGAACATCTGGGTCTTCTATTCTAATTGGCTACCATCACAAAGCACATCTGTATTTAGTTCATTGTTGCTCGATACAGGAACTGTTTTGGCACCATAACCATGCTCCAACAGCACTGAAACAGGCCCTTCAGCCCAACATGTCCATCTGACCATGATATCCATCAAAGCAATACCACATACACGAATTTGCCCATATCTCTCTCAACCTTTCGTATGAACATATCTGTCCGGATGGGTCTTCGAAATTGCCCAACAATATGTGTGCATGCAGTGCTCTTAAATAAGGTGAATATGATCTTGTTCCAACATTGAAGTAAATGATTGATGATCAGATCTTTAGTCTCAGTAATTTTCTTTATTAATAGGTGGGATATGATTGTGCTGGAGAGAGTGCACAGGAGATTTACCAGGATGTTGGCTGGTTTGGAAGATTTCATGGTATGGACAGAGATTGCATTCCCTGGAAAGAAGGAGGCTGAGGGGTGACCTGATAGGTATATAAAATTAGATGAGACGTAGATAGGTTATATCGTCAAAAACTTTATCAATAGTAGAGCTATCAAAAACAAGAGAGTACAGGTTTAACGTGAGAGATAGAAGTTTCAAAGGGGGTTAGAGGAGAATGTCTTTTACATAGTGTGAGTTGATATCTGGAACATGCTGCCAGAGCAGATAGTGGGATTAGATCCAATTGCTATGTTTAAGAAGACAGCACTAAAATAGGCAAGGCCTGCAAGAATTTGGTCCTGATGAGGGCGAATGGGACTAATGTAGCTGGGTAAAATGATGGCACTATCATGGTGGGCCAAAGGGCCCATTTCTATGCTGTATGGTTCTATAGCTCTATGATCCATAACCCTTGCTCAACCTATGGTTAAAAATCTATCTACCTCTGCACTGAATTTACTTAATGGGCGAGTGACAATACCTCTTCGAGGGCACAGAAATCCCAAGTTGAACAACTGAGAGAAGGAATTAAATCCTTCCTCGTCTCCGTCATTTGTGGCTGACTCCAGATCCTGGCCACTAAACTCCAATTCTAGACTTCCCCAAAAGGGGAAACGTCCTCTCAATGTTCCCACTATCAAACCCTCAGGGTTTTCTGCATGGATATTAATGCTTGACACTCCTTCCTCAATTACATAGATACCTCACAAAAAGAAAATTTGTTTCAGGTGAATTTATTGTACTTTTTCCAGCCTCCCACCCTTCAAGATCACTGTGTCATCGAGTTCTTCACAGGACCCCGCGTTTGTTAGTCAGCGCCGCCCGCGTTGGGAGCTCCGCAAACCGCAGCTCCATGATGTTGGTGCAGCAGGTCCAGCACTCCGGGGTACGGCGACCCCGCGGTAAGGCATTTGACTTCCTTTTTTCTTCCTACTTTAGCAACCATGCCTAGTCCCAAGAACTGAAAATTCCTCCCAGTGTCCACTCTGTTGCTTGCTCACCTGTAAAATATTTATCTTCAAATTTGTGTGTGGCACAATTACACAGCTGAAAGAGCTATTGTCTCACAGTGCCAGAGAACCTGGTTCGATCCTCAACTCGGGTGTGGAATTTGCACATTCTCCCTGTGACCATGTCGCCCACATCCCAAAGCCATGCAGGTTTGTAGGTTTATTGGCCTCTGTAAATTGCCCCTAATGTGTAGGTTCAAAAATGGGAAAAAGTAGAACTAGTGTGAACAGGTGATTGATGGTCAGCATGGACTTGTTGGGCCCAAGGCCATGATGTTTTTCTAAATTAAACCATTATTTTGCTCACTTGTAAATGTGACTCCTGGCCAATGTCTTTGGATAACACTCCTCAGACTTTCCTTAGGTTACTCTACTGCTACTGGAACTATACAATGTGAATTGCCATTATCTTATTTGGAGGAGTTAAGGATGTAATATATCGCAGCTATAGCTTGCTTGCCATCTTTCCTCCCTGAAGATTGTGAGTTAAAATCCTAATGATTCTTTAGCCAGTTATTCTTGGCCTAACTCTGAACTGCTGAAGGTATTGTCTTTTGGATAATGCTTTAAGTGGTGCTTAACACTGTTCTCTTATTCTCACAACATAATGCAGTGAGGATCGGGAAAGATCCTGGAAAATATTGTTCACTCAATGAAATTGTAAACAAGATTACCTCTTCACCATTACTGTTGCAAGGTAGGCTTGCTGTGTGCAACTCGTTCACCACATTGCCTATAATACAATGCTATTCACACATTATCGGCTGCAGAGCACGTTAGAATATCATGCAGTCGTGAAAGTGACTTCATAAGGTGCTTGTTCATATTTGTCCATTTGTGATCCAAAATCTACAGTTGATAATTTTGAAATAAACGTTTTGTGTATTGAAGAGGAGTGTCCAATTTCTGGATGTGCATCTGTTTATGACTCCACTCTAAGCTGATAATCCTTTTGCTTCATGCTGGTATTTACAATTCAAACCTTGCATTTGGCGTTTGGAAATCTTCCAACAATTACATGGTACCATTAACAATACTGTGATCAATACTTGACTCTTGGTCACTATTTAAAAAAGAAACGGAGCTCAAAAAATGATAAAGTAATTGCATTTTCTAATGGAAATACAGGACATGCCTCTTAATGAGAATATTCAGTCAAAGGGAATATATTTACTCAGATATCAGCATTGCCACCAACTCCCTCACCATGTGTAGTGCAAGAACAACTGGATTAAGGGGACCTTTCACTCACCTAAGGGCCATTGCTATTAACAGGTTCCTATGGAGTGATATTGATTTATTAGTTCTTTCAATCCCCTTGTGAAGTAGCCTCTCGCTCCACCATTTCTTAAGCACTGACCTTTGATTTGTTTTCCATTCGTAAAAAAAAAAATTTAGCTAGACAAATTTAATGGGTATTTCACATACATTTATTTATTAGTAAGGGCGAAGCTTATCATTGGAATGTATTATTTCATTTGCAATATTTATTCAAGGCGGTTCATTTTTTAATTGTATGCTTTTAAACAGTGTATAATTGCATCTGTCTTTAGATTTGGAGGTGACGGTCCAGGCTTTGCGGTTGTAATTCTGGTGAAACGGACTGTGTTCAATGTTGTCACTCCAGGAAGCTGACCGCAACTTCAGGATTTTCACACGTACGCCGTTTGACGAAGAAATCTCAAAGTTGCTCTCTGTACTTCAGCACTCCCCACCTGCACAGGATTGCGAGCAACCTTCTTCATAATCAATGGAAGTCTTTGGAATTAATGTGTAATTCTAAACTGCATAACACCCTAAAAATCTTACACCTTGCGTAATGAGGTCTAACTGTAGTTTTATTGTTGTCCTGGGCAGTTTAGGGAACTGTCTGAGTCTTAGAAAGTAATCCCCTCCAAAAATAATTCAAATTGCAATGAATGCTAAAATTTAAAATAATTTATTTATGATATTTCAGCTTCTCCTTCAATCAGGCGCAAATTCCAATTTGTATTTAGTTTCCACAAAATGTTTAAAGTTCTCAATTCAATGGCCCCTTCCCCTTCCTGCTTTGGAGTCTGTGGTTTGATGTGATGGCGCCAGGGATTCTCTTGATCTGACATCTGCTGGCAAACTGAACCAGAGAAGAGCACAGAGGTTTCCATATTATTGTGGGCAATGCCCTCTGAGGTCAATGATGAACCATGTGTCCTTGCCACTAGTTGCACATTCCAGGGTCTTGGATTTCCAAGGGTGCTGAACGAATATTAGCAACAAAGGGCAACCTGACCTTGCGGTGGCTCAACACTTCAACTCCGCCTCCCATTCCATATCCGACCTCTCTGTCCTGGGTCTCCTCCATGGCCAGAGTGAGCAACACCGGAAATTGGAGGAACACCACCTCATATTCCGCTTGGGGAGTCTGCATCCTGGTGGCATGAACATTGAATTCTCACAATTCTGTTAACCCTTGCTGTCTCCTCCCCTTCCTACCTCAGCCCTCGGGCTCCTCCTCCTCCTTTTTCCTTTCTTCTCCCCGCCTCCCCCCACCCCCTATCAGTCTGAAGAAGGGTTTCGGCCCAAAACGTTGCCTATCTCCTTCGCTCCATAGATGCTGCTGCACCCGCTGAGTTTCTCCAGCATTTTTGTGTACCTTCGATTTTCCAGCATTTGCAGTTCCTTCTTAAACACGAATATCTAAATAGTTCCTTTAAGGTTGTGAAATGTGCCGAGGTGCTTGATAGAACATAAAATATCAAAAAGTACAATACAGGAATAGACCCTTTGGCCCACATTGTCTGTGTTGAAGTTGATGCCAAGGTAAACTATTCTCATAAGCCTGCACACAATCCATATCCTTCCATTTCCTGCAAATTCACATGCCTATCTAAAAGCTTCTTAAATGCCACTGTCATAGCTGCCCCCACCACCACCCCTGTGATCCCCTTATAGCCATCTACAACACTCTATAGAATCAAATGTGCCCTGCATCTCATTAAACTTTGCCCCTTTTAGCGTTCATCTTTTGCCCACCAGTCTTTGAAACTTCTAACCTGGGAGAAAGGTTCTGACTGTCCACGCTCTCATAATTTTATATCCTTCTATATGGAGTATAGCATCGACGAGTTAGACTAAAAGTGCCTGCTATCATGCTCTATGACTCTGACTATCAAAGTGAAGAGATATTCAAAATAAAATAAAACCACCGATACTGGAAATCCAAAATAAAACAGAAAACTATCAAAAATCTCAGCAGATCAGGCAGTGTCTGTGGAGCATGTAGCCAAGTTAACGTTTCAGATCTAGATCCCTTCCATTGAAGAGATATTGACTCAGATGATGAAAAGATCAGTGAAGGATGAAGGGACTGTCCCACTTGGGCGACCTAATTGGCAAGTTTAGAAGAGTTTAGGAGAGATTGAAAAAATGACATGTTGAAGACCTCCTTCGACTATGTAGAAGACCTCCTTCGACCATGTTGAAGATTAGCTTCGACAAGCTACGACTAAGTTCAGGAAAATTGGACACCGAATAGTGGAGAGCGAAGGCGACCTCCTTCGATCTCCTTCGACCTCCCTTCGACTATGATGAAGACTATCTACGACTACCTTCGACTATCCTCGATTACCTACATGCCAACCTACTATGAACTACTACGACTAAACCTACCAGTAAAAAAAGTATCGATTTTTTCCATGGCGACCTTTTTTTACTCGCGGGCATTTTTCAACGTTGCAAACTATGCCGCGACTTAGCTGAGGCCTCGAGTACACGGAGACCACTCTCGAGCATGAAGGAGAGTTACAAAGACCTCCTACGACCTCGTGTCGACAATGCTGCGAGTATGAGTCGAGGGCAAACTCGCCAGAACTCACGGATTAGGTCGCCCAAGTGGGACAGCCCCTTGAAGGTTTTAAGGGTAGAAAGATGGAAAGACAAAGGAGGAGTGGAGGGGAAAAGGGTTGGAAGGGAATTCCAGAACTTACTACCCAAGCAACTGAAGCCACACTGTCAGTGATGATTTACAGAATGATTTCCACTTAGTCGATTTGACCCAAACAGTCCATCTGGCTCTATGAAGGAGCAATCCAGCTAGTCTCACTCTCCCATCCTTTCCCCATAGACCTGAAAACTATTTTATTTTCAAATACTTATCTACCCCATGAGTCCTACAATTGAATCTGCTTCCACTACTACCCTAGTGGTATATTCCAGAAGTCAACCTCTCCATGTGTAAATAAACCTTATCCTCGTGTCACTTTCCGTTGTTTTGCCAATCACTTTCATTTAATACACCTTACACTTGGATGTTTAGTTATCTGTACTTTCTCCGTAGCTCTGCACCATGTTTCGTAATCTGTATAATTTATCTTTTGCGCTACATGATGTTGTCATGTATGACATCATTTGCCTGGATAGCAAACAAAATAAAGTTTTTCCACTGTATCTCGGACGTGTGACCTTGCTACGGTCAGGCAAATGCCTCCGTTGCCATGCGGTGAGAACGGACAGGTTGAGAAGGAGTTGTCATGTATGACTAATCACGTTTTTGCCTGGATAGTTATGATTGTGTTTAAACTTTTGCAAACAAAGTTTTTCCACTGTATGTCACGGACGTGTGATTATCCCAAACTGAAACCAATACCAAAAACAATCATTCATGCTACTGAATGAAAAATATAACATTCTGACCACATTCAGAAGACCTGTGGAAGGGTCTTGTGTTTGAAGTGTCAACTCTGTTTCTCACTCCACGGATGCTGCCTGACCTGTTGTGTGTTTCTGGCATTTTCTGTTTTTATTGCGGATTTCAGGCATCTGCAGTTCTTCTTGGTTTCCTTTCACTGCCTCTCTTTGCTTTTAGCTGCCCAGACAAAATGGGATGATTAAATGTAGGATTGGTGAGGCCAGAATTAGGGGAGGTCTGGGCACCATGTTGAAGGAAAGATATTGTCAAGCTTGAAATAGTTCAGAAAAGATTTACGTGGATGTTGCCAGGACTAGAGGGTGTGAACTACAGGGAGAGGTTGAGAGGCTGGGTCTCTATTCCATGGAGCGTAGGAGAATGAGGTAAGGTCTTATAGAGGTGTACAAAATCATGAGAGGAATAAATCGAGTAGATGTCTTTTGATCAGAGTAGGAGAATCAAGGACCAGAAGACACAGGTTCAAGGTGAAGGGGAAAATATTTAATAGGGATCTGATGGATAACTTATTCAACCAAAGGGTGGTGAGTGAATGGTACAAGCTGCCAGAGGAGGTAGTTGAGGCTGGGACTATCCCATCATTTAAGAAACAGTTAGACAGGTACATGGATAGGACAGGTTTGGAGGGATATAGACCAAGCGCAGGCATGTGGGACTAGTGCAGCTAGCACATTGATGGCCAGTGTGAGCGAGTTGGGCCGAAAGGCCTGTTTCCACTGTTTCACTCTAAGACTCTAAGCTGGAGGCCGAGGTTAAGGAGATGAAAAGATGCAAAGTTATGGAAGGATTGAAAAAAAAAGTTTTGAATCAAATGGGCTCAGTGCACACCAGTTCTTATCATTGGGAAGGGTGCTTGTGTGATAAAAAAACAACTTAATATGAGGAACTGTTCATACAATATCCTGACAGGTTGTTACTAATTCCTGAGTGTTCCCCTTACGCACTCTGTAATGGCATAATCAGTCCTGCAATCTGATCTGATATATTCCCTGGCTTGTTTTGACCCACTGTGAATAAAAGGCCTTCACTTGCAATAAGAATAGTTATAAAGAGGCTATTATAAGATGGTGAATGAATGGAAACGAGAGGAAACGGATTTAAAATGATTATGGGGAAAATAAGGTAGACACAAAATGCTGGAGTAACGCAGCGGGACAGGCAGCATCTCTGGAGAGAAGGAATGGGTGGCGTTTCGGGTCGAGACCCTTCTTCAGACTGATGTCAGAGGAGTGGGCGGGACAAAGATAGGATGTAGTCGGAGACAGTTAGACTAGTGGGAGAACTGGGAAGGGGAAGGGGATAGAGAGGGAAAGCAAGATCTATTTGAAGTTAGAGAAGTCGATGTTCATGCTGCTGGGGTGTAGGCTATCCAAGCGAAATATGAGGTGCTGCACCTCAAATTTGTGCTGGGCCTCACTCTGACAATGGAGGAGGCCCAGGACAGAAAGGTCAGATTAGGAATGGGAGGGTAAGTTGAAGTGCTGAGCAACCGGAAGATCAGGTTGGTTAAGACGGAATGAGTGGAGATGTAGGTCGGCAATCGTTTCACTGAACACCTCCGCTCAGTTCTGTGACTTGCCTTGTACTGGAAATTGGCTATTAAACCTATGTTTAAATTTCATGTTTATTTTTTAAATGTATCCATCCATGCATCCATCATATCAGGAGTAATGTCTCCTACTAATCTAATAATACTCAAAGCACACTTTACCCTAAAGCATTGGTCAATGAAGTTGGATAACAGTCATAGAGTCATAGGGAGATCCAGCACGGAAACAGGCCCTTCAGTTTGCCGTGGCAATGCTGACTGTCAATTCTATCCCATATGAATTCATTGTTTTATCCCACATTCCCATCAACTTCCACCAAGATTCTACCGCTCATTTGCACACTGGGAGCAATTTACAGCAGCCAATTAATTTTCTAACTGGCACGTCTTTGGAATAGGAGAGAAAACCGGAGTACTCAGAGGGAACCCCATGCAGTCTCAGGTAGAACGTGCAAACTCCATGTAGACAGCTTCAAAGATTAGGATTGTATACAGATCTCTGGCATTGCAAGGTAGTGTTTTCACTGGCTGTGCCACAGTGCTGTGTTATGGTGTGTGGAAGTTGCATGCCCATCTGTGGTGCAGGTGTCTGGCTGAGAAATGCAGCATCTCTCTGCAACTTGTATTAGCTTGCATACCCAGTACCTGACGGAGGGTTAAGACAGTTTCCTCCCTCAACCCAATAATGTGCTGATAATGATGATAATATGGGAAGAATGGGCTACAGCGACAATTAGTAGGGGAATGAAATTAGCCCCTGAGACACGATAGACTTAATGAGGCAAATAGTCTCCCGTCCGGTGAAGAAATTTAGAAATTCCTTTGGTCACAAAACCTGTCCAATTCAAATTGAATGTTAACATTCACCCAGCATCGATTAATATTTCCAGGGAAGTGTCTGGGTCAGTTTTCAACACTCATTGTATATGCAGAAACCATAGCCTCATTTTTATACTCTGCCGATCTGCCCCTCCCCTCAGTACCAGACTTTCCATCCCTCACCCAACCCGAACAGTTCCCCTTAAGGGCCTGTCCCAATTTGCGAGTTTAGAAGAGTTTGTGCTCGCCACAAACTCGCAGCATGGTCGACACGTGGTCCTAGGAGATCACTCTAACTCTCCTTCATGCTCGAGAGAAGTTCCCACATACTTGCGGTCTCAGTTTGGTCGAGTAAAATATTTCAATATGTTGAAAAGTTTTCCGCGAGTAAAAATTGGTCGGCATGGTTCTTTTGAACTCGTAATGCAGTGGTAGTAGTGTTGCCACGTAGTTATGGTTAGTCGAGGTAGCCTTAGGCAATCTCCTTTGCTGACCGGGCATTTTAATTGGCTCATTGGAGAAAAAAACATAAGGACGTGTTTTCAGAACCAAGGAAAACCGACCGGTAATGTTAAATGCCCGTTAAACTTTATTAAAAGTTGTCTGGCTTCTTACAAGTGTCTCTACTCCTTCTCCTCCCTTCTCTTCGCTTCTCCCCCCTTCTACCCCCCTTCTCCCCCCCTTCTCTCCCCTTCTCTCCCCTTCTCACCTTCTCTCGCCTTCTCCCACCTTCTCCCACCTTCTCCCCCCTTCTCCCTTCCTCGCCCCGCTCTTTTAAAGGACTTACCGTACACTGTGCCAGTCATCTCTTACCTTCCTGTTCATCACAGGGGTATCAACTTGGCTTTGCACTGAGTGAATTTCAGACAGCACTCCCCCGCTTTCCTTGGCCCCCGCCTTTGCGATGTGTTTGTGTGTGTGTGTGTGTGCGTGTGTGTGTGTGCGTGTGCGTGTGTGCGTGTGTGTGTGTGTGTGTGTGTGTGTGTGTGTGTGTGTGTGTGTGTGTTTGTGAGTGTGTGTGTGTGTGTGTGTGTGCGTGTGTGTGTGTGTGTGTGCGCGTGCTGACGGTCAATCCAGCTCGCGGTTTCATTGCTGATGGTCGATCCAGCTAGCGGTTTTCAGGCGAGTGCCTCCAAGCTTGAAGGTCGAAGACAGTCCCTGAAAAGCCAAGTCAGTGGGACAACTTGAAAATATTATCCAAATCAGTCTCTAAACCTTCTAAACTTCAGAGGGCATAATCACATCTCCTGCAAGGCCAGTTTATCCATCCACAACACAGACCCACTCTTCCTGCTTTAAGTGTGGTCTGTAACATTGGAGCATAGCCTTAACCTTGCACTCTAGCTCTCCAGATAGAAAGAGACTGATCTCTGTCTACCACCTGTCAATGTTAAATAAATGCCTTTTAAACCGATCGTACATTACAAAACTTTGAAAGAGCAATCCAATAAAAAATACCCCAAATTCTTGAAAATAATATTTCAACATTGTTTTCTTTAAACTTAGTTTATAGTTTAGAGATACAGCGTGGAAACAGGCCATTCAGCCCACTGTCCATGCCGACCTGCAATCTCCCCGTACACTAGCACTGCACGACACACTAGGAACAATTTACAATTTACAAAAATCAATTATACTATACTTTACTTTACTTTATTAATTTATTGAACATGTTAAAAAATACAAACACAAATAAACTTGTAAGCAATAAAAAAAGAAAATAAAACACAAAGGAAAACAAACAAATTAGTAACTCAAATAATACAAATAATATTGTTCATGTTCAAAAGTGGTAAGAAGAAGTTCGAAAACTTTTCTGGTCCTACCCCCTCTAAACCTGTACGTCTTAGGAGTGTGGGAGGAAACCAGAGCACCCGGAGAAAACCCACACAGTCACAGGGAGAGCAGACCAACTCCATACAGACAGCACCCTTAGTCAGGATCGTATTCAGGGTCTCTGCTGATGTGCCACTGTGCCGCCCTTTTCAGTTAATTACAATCCTAAATTTCTCCAGAATCACTTTCAAAAAATATTTTTGGGTTTGAGTATTCTTCCAGTTCTGTGACCACACTTACTTGTCTGGCCATTTTCTGTTCACGGCTGGGATGGTGGGGTGAAGGAAGGGGCTGCTCAAGGATTGGTACAATGCTGCCATCCTGTGGTCAAACAAGGAGGGAATGAAAGCCAGGAAAGGAAAGCCTTGCATTTCTGTATAATCCCACACAGAACATTATAATGTACTTTTTGAACCTATTCTTGCAGCAGCCAATTTGCACACAACACGATCCCACACATAACAACATGACAATGACCAGTACAGTTCTGGTCACCACACCATAGAAAGGATGTGATTGCACCAGGGATGGAGCAGCGAATATTCACAGGAATGTGGCCTGAAATGGAACGTTTCTGTAAGGAGGAAATATAAGCTCCTCATAATAGTCCAACTTTGCTTTATTAAGTGGAGGATGCTGGAGGGCGGGGGTAGGTGGGCTGGGGTTGGCCAATGTAGGAAGGCCTGAAAGAGGTAGATAAAAAACATTGAACAAATAGATAGGACAAATAGAAGGAAAATGTTCATTGCAGCAGAGTTGTCTAAAACTAGAGAGCTTAATTTGTGAGTAAACATAGAAACATAGAAATTAGGTGCAGGAGTAGGCCAATCGGCCCTTCGAGCCTGCACCGCCATTAAATATGATCATGGCTGATCATCCAACTCAGTATCCCGTACCTGCCTTCTCTCCATACCCTCTGATCCACTTAGCCACAAGGGCCACATCTAACTCCCTCTTAAATATAGCCAATGAACTGGCCTCGACTACCCTCTGCGGCAGAGAGTTCCAGAGATTCACCACTCTCTGTGTGAAAAAAGTTCATCTCATCTCGGTTTTAAAGGATTTCCCCCTTATCCTTAATCTGTGACCCCTTGTCCTGGACTTCCCCAACATCGGGAGCAATCTTTCTGCATCTAGCCTGTCCAACCCCTTAAGAATTTTGTAAGTTTCTATAAGATCCCCTCTCAATCTCCTAAATTCTAGAGAGTATAAACCAAGTATATCCAGTCTTTCTTCATAAGACAGTCCTGACATCCCAGGAATCAGTCTGGTGAACCTTCTCTGCACTCCCTCTATGGCAATAATGTCCTTCCTCAGATTTGGAGACCAAAACTGTACGCAATACTCCAGGCGTGGTCTCACCAAGACCCTGTACAACTGCAGTAGAACCTCCCTGCTCCTATACTCAAATCCTTTTGCTATGAAAGCTAACATACCATTCGCTTTCTTCACTGCCTGCTGCACCTGCATGCCTACTTTCAATGACTGGTGTACCATGACACCCAGGTCTCGCTGCATCTCCCCTTTTCCAAGTCGGCCACCATTTAGATAATAGTCTGCTTTCCTGTTTTTGCCACCAAAATGGATAACCTCACATTTATCCACATTATACTGCATCTGCCAAACATTTGCCCACTCACCCAGCCTATCCAAGTCACCTTGGAGTAAGAGATTTGGAGGGTATCTAGGAAAGAAATTTGACCCCAGAGGTATGGTATCTGGAATACACTGCCTGAGGATGGTGGAAGCAGATTCTCGCAATGATTCAGACATATCAAGATGTCCTCTTGAATCACCTAGCCATAGAAGGCCACAGACCAAGTGCCAGTAAATGGAATTAGTACTTGATGGTCACGTGAACATGGAGGACCGAATGGCCTGTTTCTGGATGACTTGGTGACTTTACCATTTATTTGAATTATATAAATTGAAGAATAAACGTTTGGTGGGGCACAACTGGTATCTTCTCCATCCACTGAGAGAACAGGCAGGATCTTTGTTTATTTCCATTCCAATCTCCAACCTGAGAGGATACCAGGTGAAGGGGTTGCCTATCAAAGATGGAGATACAGCAAAGTCCTATCAAAGTTATAACAGCATAGAACATGGAAACAGACCTTTTGGCCCAACTTGTCCATACCAGACACGATGCCTATCTAAGTGTGATGTTTGGTGGACTGTGTGGGGTGGGAAGACCCCTTGCTCCTCCCATGCAGCAGGTGGTGCTGCACATAACAAAGGGAGATGTTTTGTATATAGTTTATTCCTGTCTGTGGTGTGTGTTTGTGCAGCCATTTTTGAGTTGACTTGCTGCCATCATTGGGGAAGGCATTAAAGACTTTTGTTGTAGATTGAAGACTCTCATGTTTTGTGCAGACCTAGAAAAAGAACACGAAAGTGGTGTCAGGAGTGGGATACTTTGGATTGCATCCAAAGATCCAGATAAGAGCCTATTTTTCGATTAAAAATTAAAAAAATGTTTTGGAGTTCTGTAATGTACTTTAACTAACATGTCTCGGCAATTCGATCGTTTCGATCCCGAGCGAGAAAGGTGGTCGTCGTATTTAATGCGAGCTGAGTTTTATTTTGAATGTATGGCAATTACTGCTGAACTGATGAAGAAGGCTCTCTTGTGTTCATCAATGTTTCCAGAAACTTTTGCACTGCTTCAAAAGAAGTAACTGAAGTTTCATATGCTGAAATCACGACAGCTTTTAGGCTGTGGGCTGAGGAGCTTTTTCGTTCAGGTTCGTGACCCAACTCATGGAACTATCTGAATTTTTAACATATTATGTAAAAACATTATATATATCATACCTGAAACTCGTCAAGAACAAAACCTGCAAATTTTGTTTAAATATGACAAAAACCTCAAATTATCCGACTAGTAATTACCCAATCAATGCACGTTTGACATTGAGGTTGGACGCAAATTGACCAATCCCGCGCTTTGTTTTATGGTCGCTCGGCAGCAAGGGCCGAAGTCTCTGGGTTCATTGCTGCTTCCTCATTACATCAATACCAATGGCAAGGTTTCCAAGGATAAAGGTAATGCTAACCTTGTTGATCATTTTGTTATTCAATTGATTTACCTTTATAAAATGATGATGTGAACTGTTAAATAAAAATGATAAATAACAAATGTACAGCTAGGGTTAGGATTAGGGTTAGGGTCAGGGTTAGGGTTGGGGTTAGGGTTGGGGTCAGGGTTAGGGTCAGGTTCAGGGTCGGTCGGTTGTGCTTGTCGGTAGGCCAATGGATACTGTGGAGGATCGGTCGGGCTGTCGGTCCGCCAGTGGATAGTGAGATTTGTCGGACAGCCGGTGAGTGCTGCAAAGGGTCGGTCGGGCAGTTGGTAGGCCAGTGAGTGCTTTGAGGGGTCGGCCGGGCTGCCGGCCGGCTGGTGTTGCGGGCGGACTAACGGAGCCGGCGCTATGGGGGTGCTGAAGGTGGCCCGGGCGGCGTGCAAGGCAATGCTGCTCCCCACCATCATCACCATGACGATCCAGAAGGGCATGCTGGCCAAGGTGGACTCGCTGAGTGGCCACAGGTACGGAGCCTGCTGCCGGTCCCAAAGTGGCTCCTGCTCCAGCAGTGGGCAGCTCTGGAAGGGGGGCGAATTAGGGTTAATATAAGGTTAGGCATTTTCCCCTCAGTGGAAGATGGGGTTCAGTAAATGGGGGAACCCAGAAGAACTGCCCTCACCCATTAATTAGGCTGGTTCATAGATTGGGACATATCACTCCAAAAATCACTCCCTATATCACTATGGGGAGATATCACTCGCTATAGGGTGGTGAATCTGTAGAATTCTTTGCCACAGAAGGCTGCGAAGGCCGTCAGTGGATATTTGTAAGGCAGAGAGATATAGATTCTTGATTAGTACAGGTGTCAGATGTTATGAAGAGAAGGCAGGAGAATGGGGTTAGGAGGGAGGGATAGATCAGACGTGATTGAATGGCAGAGTAGACTTGATTGGCCGAATGACCTAATTCTACATTTCAGGAATTATACCTTTCCTAAAAGGAACGTTTCTTCAATCTGCATCCAGGTCAATCTCATTTCTGGATACGGAAAATTATTGGGAAATAGAGAGACATAAAAACAAAGCTGAGTTGATCTTTTTACTCATTCAACCCACTGTGAAATTCCTTTTGGGCTGTCTTGAGTCTCCCAGAAAACCAGTCTACACTTTGCTTCTCTCTCGAATGGGCAATTGAATTCTCAGCCATTAGACAAGAGTTGAGAATGCTTCCCATGGGACACCAGGCAGCTATTAAAGCAAATTGCAATTAGCAAGACGCTATTGGGAACAATGGGAGGTTTAATTTCACAGTGCATTTCAGAGTGATAGATGTCTGATGATGCACCCCATTTTGTACAATTATGAAGTATCTAACACTGAGGTAAGGATATTGTGATCCCCACACAATTTTTCATTCAGAGGCACTACAAGAATGGAGCTGCAGTAAAGTAAGTAAGTAAGTAAGTTTATTAGCCAAGTATTCACATACAAGGAATTTGCCTTGGTGCTCCACCCACAAGTAACAACATGACATACAGTGACAGTTACGAATGACTCAGAAAACACTAAACATTAATAATAATAAGACATTAATGATAAAACACCATTGATCAAGCATGTGAACCAACAAAATACCAGATCAAAGTGAGGCTACAGATTTTTGGCTGTTGAGTAGAGCAACTACTCGTGGATAAAAACTGTTTTTATGTCTGGCTGTGACAACTTTGACAATCCGGAGTCGCCTTCCAGAGGGAAGTGATTCAAAGAGTTTGTGGCCAGGGTGAGAGGGGTCAGAGATGATCTTGCCCGCTCGCTTCCTGGCCCTCGCAGTGTACAGTTCATCAATGGAGGGAAGGTTGCAGCCAATAATCTTCTCTGCTGTTCGAACAATTCGCTGCAGCCTCCAGGTGTCGTGCTTGGTGGCTGAGCCAAACCAGACCATGATGGAGAAGGTGGGAACAGGCTCTACGATGGCTGTGTAGAATTGGACCATCATTGCCTGTGGCAGATTGTGCTTCCTCAGCTGCTGCAGAAAATTAAACTATACCTGAGTATAATCAAGATGTAGGTAAGTACTACAAGTAGTGCAGTGGGAAAATCACCAGAGTGTAGAACGCACTGTTACAGAGTGAAAGAATTACGGTTGCAGAGAAGGTGCAGATTAACAAAAAGTGCAAGGTATGTTGGGAGATAGAATTACACCCTTAGTTTATGAGAGAACTGTTCTGTAATCTGATAATAATGAAGAAGAAACTGTTCCTGAATCTGGTAATACAGGGTTGGGGAGAAGGGGAGCATCACGCCATTCTCAGCAGATGATGAATGGTGTAAACCAAGAGAGTTGCCATTAATTGTCTGAAGAAGGGTCTCCACCTGAAATGTCACCCATTCCTTCTCTCCAGAGATGCTGCCTGTCCGCTGAGTTATGTCAGCATTTTGTGTCTAATTGTTTGATAGTGTCTAATAGAGTTTCACTGTCAGCAGAGTTACTGCATGGGTCAGAATTGGGGGGGATGTTGTACTGGGACACGAACAGTGCATTCCAATCACCTCCACAGCAGGAGGTAGTTGAGGCCGGTACAATAACAACAATTAACAGGCATTTGGACAGGTACATGGATAGGAAAGATTTTGAGAGATATGGGCAAAACATGGGAAATGGTACAAGCTTATATTGGGCATATTAGTCGCCATGGCCGAGTTAGGCCATAGACCATGTTTCCATGCTATATGACTGTGTCTCTATGGCTCCTCCCTTCTCTCCTGCCATCTCCCATGGATCTCCTTTAAATCTTCCCCCTCACCTTAAACCTGCCATCTCTAGTTTCAGGAGGGGCTACGCTGAGAGACTGGATACATTGGATATGTTTTCCTTGAAGTGTAAGAGAGTGAGTTGGGACCTAACATGTATTTTAAATGACAAGAGGCGCAGATGGATTTGATAGTGACAAACCTTTCAATTATCATCATGTTCTATAATCAGATTATTTAATTTTAAGGTAAGGGGAGGATATTTAAGGGAGGGGGGGCGATTACAGGAAAAGGTTATTTTTCCCAGTGGATGGTTGGAATCTGAAGCACATTGCTGAAGTGGATTGTGTAATCAGGTACTCTCACAACATTAAGGAAGTATTTGGATGAGCCACAGGAACACCAAGGCATTGAAAGCCAAGTGCTGGAAAACGGGATTAGTATAGAAAAACATTTGGCGACAGCATGAGGATGGTGAGCCAAATGGCCTGGTTTTCTGGTGTGTGACTTGATCACACCCTGGCCAACAAAGGAATTTTGGCTGCACTTTCTCTGTAGCTTTAACACCAGATTCAGCTCTGTTTCCTTTCTATTTTTGCATGTTTTACTCAGGGACAGTGTGATTTGCCATGATAGCATGCACAATGATGTTTTCATTGTATCTTGGTAGACGAGACAATATTAAACCAACTCCGATAACCAATTACCCCTCGTATGTGGTTGGATTGTGGAAGCTAGGTGCAGTTGATGGGGTTTGAGAGAAAAAAGTGGGATTAGCTCTTCGGGAGAGTTGCTGAATGGACAGCCTGAACTTGGTTGGCTGAAGAGACTGTTTCCATACTGTATGATTCTATGATTCTGTGAGTATTCCACTACAAGAGCCAGTTAGATTTTAGACAGCCTGTCAAATGAGAAATTTCTTTAGTCAGAGGGTGGTGAACATGTGGAATTCATTTCCACAGAAGACTGTAGAGGCCAAATCAATGGGTATTTTTAACGCAAAGATAGATAGATTCTTGATTATTATGGTGACAGAGGTAATGGGGAGAAGGCAGGAGAATGGGATGAGGAGGGAGAGATAGATAAGCCATGATTAAATGGCGGAGTAGCCTTGATGGGCCGATTTGCTTAAATCTGCTCCTATCACTTATGACCTTATGAAATATCTACTGCGCACATTGCTCGTCTTAGAGTAGTACTATATGGTGATAGTCCAATGCATGGGCTGCTCAATGTGATCATGCACCAAGGGCTAAGAATGGAGACTCAGGGTGAAAGTTGAGGGTGACAATTTGCCCTCTCTCTCTCACATCTTGATGTCACTCTGCTTTGGATCACAGCCAGCATTAAAATAGACAAAAAAGATATAATTTGACACAGTTGTGCCATAGCTAGCTTTAGCACAAACTTCTGTGAAATAGGTCATGTAAGGGTCAGCTACAATGTCCAACATGCTTGGCTGTGTCCAATAACATGGAAACGAGAGGAGGCCATCCGGCCCATCAGACCTGTACCGCATTCAGTGAGATAATGATCTCAGCCGAGATTTAGGATCAGTCACAATCTTATTGAATTGTAGGGAAGGCACCAATCGAGAACTTGTTTCTTTTATTGTGTCCTCCTCCCTATTCCTCTCTCCTATCTCCTCTCTTTGGGGTTCCTTTAAACCTATCTCCTTGACTATCTGTCCTAATGTCTCCTTACAGACTCAATGACAAACTTGATGCACTAAAGCAATTTAAGAGCATGGGAAATCAGAGCAGCTGTAGGGCATTCAGACCCTCCACTAGTAAATGTTCATGAGTGAGCTTCAACTTCAGCAGGACTTTCCTCTGCTAACCATACATCCTTAAAGTCCTACATCCTTATATTCAATGATGCAGCTCCTGCACCATGATTATGTTTGGAATCCCAAAGACTCCCTGTTGCAACTGGGTAAATAAATTTCTCCTCATCTCTGTCTTGAATGACCAGGCCACGATTCTTGGTTCTCGAACACATCAGCCAGGGAAAGCACTATCCCTGCATTTGCCCGACACAGTAAGGATGTTGTCTATTTTAATGAGGTCACCTCTTGTTCTTGTCAACACCCTCAAATGTGGCCACAGTCCTCCTAATCACTCTCAATACAATTATCCTGTTTCCATGCATTCTCTCTTTCACAAGCATTCCTCCCTCACCTTAGGTAGGAGGATCTGATCTGTGCACAGTATTCCAGATGCCCCATGTACTTTCATTAGATATGGCTGCAAAATATGGGGCCAGTCACTTAAAAGAGAGGCGTACAAAAATGTATTCTCTCTAAGGGTGGTGAATCTTTGGAATTCTCTGCCCCTGATGGAGGCGGATCGATTACTGGATATACTTAAGGTGGTGATAAATACATATTTGTAAAATCAAGGAATTGAGGATTTTGGGAAACTGCCAAGTGACCTACTCCTGCACCCATTTACTTGGGGAAGAGAAGACACAGAGTGCTGGAATAGCTCAGTGGGCCAGGCAGTATCTCAAGAGAACGTGGATAGGTGACGTTTCATGTCATGACCCTTTTTTTTTTAAACCACCATCTGCAATTCCTTGTTCACCCATTTTCTTGTACTTATTTCTTGTACAATCCCATTGAAAAAAAAAAGGTCAAGACACTAGTTATCTTCCAAATTGCTTGCTGTGCCAGCATGTGCCCGATTCTGTGATTCATTTACAAGGTTACCCAGATCTCTCTCAACACCAACATCTTTGCCCTGTCCATCACAGGTTCTGACCTCCCCACCATCAAAAGGATTTACAGGAGTCGCTGCCTCAAAATGGCAGCCAGCATCATCAGAGACCAACACCACCCTGGACACACACTTATTTCACTCCTGCCACTGGGAAGAAGATATAGGAGCCTGAAAACAAACTGCCTGGTTCAGGAACAGCTTCTTCCATACAGCCATCAGGCTATTAAACACGACAACCTCCAAATAAGCTCTGAACTAACTAGACTTGGGTGTATTGGTTTTGTATTTTTTGCACTATTATTGTTTGTTTGTTGTTTTTATGTGTATGTATGTGAACTTATTGTTCTCGCTTATTATATTGTTTACAGAGTACTACAGCACAGAGTACTATGTTTACATATGCTGTTCTGCTGCTGCTGCAAGGAAGAATGTCATTGTCATTGGGACATGTATTTATCATCTTAAAATAAGATGACCACATTCACCTCACTTGTCTGTATCCCACTAAAGCTTCTGCATTGCCCTCAACACTCATAGAACATGGAAAGGTACAACACAGGAACAGGCCCTTCGATTCACAATATCCGTGCCAAACATAATGCTAAGATAAATTAACCTCATCTTCCCTCCATGTCTGGGCATCTGCCACCCTCTGTGTTAAAAGCTTTAAACTTTGCCTCTCTTGGCTTAAAGCTATGCCCTCTAGCCTTTGACATTTCCACCCTGGGAAAAAAATTCTGACTGTCTACTTGTGCAAGCCTGCTGCAAAAAGGACATTGCATATTTCTGTTGTAAGGCTCATATTTCTTTAGTATCTTTCACATCTCCCTTGGGACATCATAGAACACTTAATATTTAATAAAGAAATGTAACACTTGTGTAATGTAAGAAATGCACACAGCAAGCTCCGAAAAGAGCACATAGTGTGATGAGCCAGCATTGAAAGGGAGATAAATATTGGTCGCAGCACTTGTGAGGAAAACTCTCTAATCTAGAGAGAGATATGGGCCTGTCCCATTTAGGCTATTTTTAGGCAACTGCCAGCGACTGTCATGGTCATAGCAGGTCGACAAAAAACCGCGACTGGATCCCCCTTCGACATGAAATTTGAAATAAAATAATTACTTTGACAACAAAAAAAACCGAAGTCAGCACCGGCGACAACTTACATCACCTGGGGACAACCTACATTAACCCGGTGGCAACTTACATTAACCTGGTGGCAACTACATCAGGAGAAGTCAAGCTACGCTCATTTGCGTCAAACCCACTGTCGCCGACAGTCTCCGAAAAATTGTCAACATGTTGAAAATCCAGCGGCGACCAGAAAGACTGAGGAGACTACTCACGACCTTACAGGCAACACCCTGGCGACTATGTGGCAACAGCCTAGTCGCCTGTAGTCGCCTAAACAATCACCTAAGTCGGACAGGCCACAGCACAGAAACATGTTGTTCAGCCCATTGAGTCACATTGACCATCAACTGCCCATTTGCACTAATTCTTCATTAATTCAATTTTGATATTCTCCCAATATTTTTATTAATCCCCCCAACCCCCACAAGATTCGACCACTCATACACAGTGGAGGCATTTTACAGTACAAATTGATCCACCATCTATTGCAAGTTGTATTACATCCAGTTTATCTTTCATGCTGTTCAAAGCTTAAACTCAACAGGATATTCCTCAAATGATTCGGGGGGGGGGTGACGTTAAAACCAACAGAGCGATGAAGAGGGCATATGGGATACTTGCCTCCATTAAATGGTACATAGGAAATAAGAGTATTGATGTCTTATCTCATAGGGTATTGGTAAGGCTTCAGCTGAATTATTGTGTGCGCTGCTGGTCAGATGTACTATAGGAAGGATGTGATTGCACTGGAGAAGGTGTAGAGATTCAGTGAGATGTTGCCTGGGATGTAAAGCTTCAGTTATCAGAAAAGACTTGGGTGGGTTAGAGTTTATTTCCTCGGAGTAGGTACCTTATCTATATTACTAAAAGTCTCATCTTCACCACTTCCTGTTGCACTGTATAGTGATTTAAGGACATGAGGATTTTTCCCATCGATGAAAAATAAAAGACTTATTAATGGTTAATAAATGTTGAGATTCTCTCTCCTGAAGGCCATGCCCCTTCCAGAAGGACAATAAAACCCAGAAGTGTGGAGGTGCCTCAGTTCTCTGCAAGATGGGGGAGCGAGAGGTCGCAATTCTCAGTCTGAGCTGTGAATAACACTGAGCACATGTCTACTAAACTGCGAGGGGTTTTACTGACCTGTCAGTGGCCTTAATGTGGTTTGAAAATATAGTTTGGAAATGCTAAAGCTGCGTTGCCTTTGGTTTGGAAATGCTAAAGCTGTGTTGCCTTTGGCTTGGAAATGCTAAAGCTGTGTTGCCTTTGGTTTGGAGATGCTAACGCTGTGTTGCCTTTGGTTTGGAAATGCTAAAGCTGTGTTGCCTAATTAAAGTTGCCTTGCCTTCTATATAATTAAAAGTCTAATCTTGACCACTTCCTGTTTGCGCTTTATATTGATTTTAGAAAAAAACGGTACCATCTTACTCAGAGTGCTCCTCTGCTCATCAGATACCGAGGGTTTTTTCCATAGATTAAAAATAAAAGAGTTATTAGTGTTTTAAAAATGTTGAGATTCTCTCTCCTGTCAATCACGCCATGAAGCCCACGCCCCTTCTGGTGGGAGGGGGGAGGGACTATAAAACCTGGAAGTGTGGGTGTGGCTCAGTCTCTGCAAGATGGAGGAGGGAGGGGTCATGACTCGCTGTCTTTAGTGGCCTTGCACCCTGCTTCAAATGGTATGAAACTGCACTTGAATTTGGTGGCCTTGCACCCTGCTTGAAATGGAATTTCAATGAACAGCCGTGAGTCAGCCAGGACTGCCAGCCCACCAGCCATGAATGAGTGAGCTCCCAGCTCAACAGGCTTGAGTGATTGAGCTGCCAGCACAAGAATCCATTTGGCCCACAATATCCATACTAGCCCTCTGGAAAGAGGTGGAATATTGCTTTGGGAGATAAACCCTCCCGTGTGATGCTGGGACCCAACGGGTCCCACTTAGTCTAGTATATATATATATACAGTTATGAGAGGCATAAATAGTGAGATACTTTTCCCCATCTAAGAACAGAGGGCATGGGTTTAAAATGTTTTAGGATGGATGTGAGGAAAAATGTTTTTACCCAAAAGGTGGTTGGAATCTGGAAATGCATTGCTTGAGAGGAATTCTGGTGACATACTCTCACACGTATAAGAAGTACAGTGTTGAAACAGGCCCTTCAGCCCAACTTGCCCACACCAACCAACATGTCCCAGGTACACTAGTCCCACCTGCCCATGTTTGGTCCATATCCCTCCAAACTTGTCTGTCCATCTACCTGTCCGCTTCTTAAATGTTGGGATAGTCCGAACCTTAACTACCTTCTCTGGATGTTTCTTCCAAATACCCACCACCAAGTATATGGGCAAATGCTTGAATCGGCAAATTATAGATGACTATGGACCAAGTGCTGGTAAATGGGATTAGTGTAGATGGGCACGATATTCAAATAGCCTATTTATGTGTCACATGGCTGTATGACTCCATGAATCTTCAGGAATTGCTGTCCACGCAAGGAGAACCTAAACCACCCTCGTGAATCTCCTCTGCAATCAATCGTATGCCTCCAGATCTTTCATATAGTATGGCGACTGGAAATCACTGTGTGTTGCATCAGGGATAGGAACTAGTTAGCTCACACATTCTGAGCTCTGGTCCACACAACAACAACAAATTCAAATTACAACTTTTGCATTATAAACTGTACCATGCTCAACAGGTATTTTATCAGGCATAATAAGTAGATATCAAAACACATGACCAGAAAGCTCAGTTTATGAGACGGGTTTCAAGGAGAGTTTTAAATGAGGTGAGTTTAGGGCAGGAACACTAGACTGCTGAACATCTGACCAGTAAAGGGTTCGTGCCAGATCAAACAAAATCTATCACAACTTCATTCCTTACCATTAACAGCCCATATTCCGCATTGTATCTCAAGGTATAATATTAAATGTAGTAGTGCTGAGTGTTGTGCTTATAACCATATAACCATATAACAATTTACAGCACGGAAACAGGCCATCTCGACCCTTCTAGTCCGTGCCGAACACATAATCTCCCCAAGTCCCATATACCTGCGCTCAGACCATAACCCTCCATTCCCTTCCCATCCATATAACTATCCAATTTATTTTTAAATGATAAAAACGAACCTGCCTCCACCACCACCTTCACTGGAAGCTCATTCCACACAGCTACCACTCTCTGAGTAAAGAAGTTCCCCCTCATGTTACCCCTAAACTTCAGTCCCTTAATTCTCATGTCATGTCCCCTTGTTTGAATCTTCCCTACTCTCAGTGGGAAAAGCTTTTCCACGTCAACTCTGTCTATCCCTCTCATCATTTTAAAAACCTCTATCAAGTCCCCCCTTAACCTTCTGCGCTCCAAAGAATAAAGCCCTAACTTGTTCAACCTTTCTCTGTAACTTAGTTGTTGAAACCCAGGCAACATTCTAGTAAATCTCCTCTGTACTCTCTCTATTTTGTTGACATCCTTCCTATAATTAGGCGACCAGAATTGTACACCATACTCCAGAATTGGTTTCACCAATGCCTTATACAATTTTAACATTACATCCCAACTTCTATACTTATGTCACTTAATTATGGCATTAACAAGGTTTCCAATTCATTTGACCATAAATCAACATATTACAGATGTTGGGGATGGAAGTGGTGGTTTCTGAGTTATGGAAAGTAGTTTTGCTTGATGAGAAACCCATAGGATTGTCAGGTACACCAGTGCAATAGCGTTCCCAATTCAACATTGCTTGACTGAATTGGTTGTTGCCTCTTCATTGTTCCCCATTACGAATGCCACTCATCATGCACCCCTTTCACCAAACCAGCAAGTGCCAACCCTGAATTGTTTGATCAACCGAGAGCCACCGAGAACAAATGGGGATCTGGCGGTGAAAGCTGTCAAGAACGAAGGGGGCACCCAGCAGGGAGTGGGGCGAGAACAATGGGGGGGCCTGGAAGGAAGCTGCTGAGAATGAAAGGGGACGTGACAGAGTGCTGCCGAGATCGTAGGAGGAGCAGATGGTCCGCATACAGCCACGTGAGGCTGCAGGCCTAGTTTGCCACTGCCAGAAGATAAGACTGGTGGATGAACATTTTGTAGCTTTGTCGGCGACAGAAACATGGCGACCCTTTGTGTACTGCCTCGGTGAGGTCTGCACTATGATTTTACCGGATTGTATTCAAAAATAACGAATTTCACTGCACCTAGATACCGTACATGAGGCAATAAAGTATAATTGAATCATTGACTTCCGGTGAAGCCTTTTGCCTCTCTGGCAGGGTGGGAAGTGATGAATGAATGTACGCTGCAGGTGGAACCCACACTGGAAGGCAATAGCTTCCCCTGGTTTCTCGGGAAAGAATGTCAAACATCTGCTGGGACTACAGTAGTGTCCTGTGTTTTGGGGAGATGGGCTTCTCTCTCAAGGCTGGCCCACCACCTCCACATTCTGCTGACAGCCTGAACACAGAGCATGATAACTGACGGTTCACTGTATTTTTCACTGGATGTTGTCCCCAATTAAATTTTACCTTTTACATTTTATCTTTGTTTGCTTTGTTATCACCTTCTCCTAGCTAACAATAATCTATTCTAAATGTTCCTTGAACTACATCCCCTTTGATGTCCCATTCTCACACCTTACACTTCCTTATCTCTGTCTCCCTCTTCCCTCATTTTCAGTCTGAAGAAGGAGTCGACCCGAAACGTCCCCCATTCCTTCTATCCTGAGATGCTGCCTGTCCCACCGAGTTACTCCAGGATTTTGTGTCTATCCTCAGTTCACTGCATGATTGTGTTTCTTCCAGGTATATCCTGTTTTCATCCACCCCCACCACACACAGTACCCCACCCCCACCATCATTCAGTTTCTCTACCCCTATCAACATAAACCATGCCTAGTTCAAGTCTAATTTCCCTTTAAACTGCCTTAATAAGGTGTTTTATTGCAACTATAGAAGTACAGTTATCACTACATGAGTGTGACATTTCCATTTCTCACATCAGTTACCTTTATGGATTCTCTGAGCAAGATTGGCAATTTAGAACTAATTTATGCCAAGTTATGTTCATTTTTCTAATGCAGTTCCTGTGCACAGTAGGAGTTAAATGAAGCTCATTTCATTTAGAAACTTTACAGCCATCAGTAAAGACAAGACTTTCCTTTCTCTCATTCCTCTGGGACAGATTCAAACCAGTTTTGTATTTTTTCAGACATAAATAAATCGGTGGAGTTTTTGAGAGCCACCACCATGTTGGGAGCAGGGGGAGAGTCTGTCGTTCATCAAGGTCATGGCTAACAGGTGACCTAACAGGCTACAGATCTACCTTCCCTGCATTATTCCTTGATACCACTCAGCAATAATATTTCTCCACAGTAGGTTTTAAATGAACAATTGCTCATGCACTCATGGTCATTTGTGAAATAGAGTTTCAAGTTTCAACTACCATATGAATTGTTGCAATGTTCCCTAAATTCACATTGGTCTCTATTTTTTACACAAAATCCCTCACCCCCTATGTCCCAAATCAGAAGGTTTATGTTTGTTTGTTGCCATCTAATGAAACCAGATAATACAATCAAGCTGAACTCAAAAAGATAGTGCAAAGGGAAAGATACAGAGTGCAGAATATGGTTCTCAGCATTGTGGCATAATTATTCCAGAGATCATTATTGTAGGTTAAATGGCTTGGTATTAAATGTAACTTGTCCCTTGTGTATGTGTAGAAACATAGAAAATAGGTGCAGGAGTAGGCCATTCGGCCCTTCGAGCCTGCACCGCCATTCAATATAGTAGGATAATGTATGGGAATCGCTGGTTGGTGCGGACTCGGTGGGCCAAAGGGCCTGTTTCCTTGCTTAATCTCTAAACTAAACTAAACTAAAAAGTCTAACGTCTGCAATGAGATCGGTTGGAGACCAGGGCTGTGTTCTAGCTTCTGGGAAAAGCATTCAGAAGCTGAAAGGTGGGACACAGAAGCTCAGCATCTTTCTCTCACCAATGGTGTTGGCTAACCTGCTGAGCATTTCCAACATTCTCACTTTATAACTAGATAATCATATTGGGATATCCCTGTAGTGCCACCTCTGCCTCATGGATTTGATCTTGACCCCAGGTGCTGTCTGTGGAGAGTTTGCATGTTCTCCACGTAACCACATGGGTTTCCTCTCTGTGCTCAAGCTTCTTCCCACAACTCAGTGATGTGCTTATTGGCAGGTTAACTGGCTGCATCAATAGCCCCTGGTGTAGGTGAATGGTAGAATCTGGGCAGAATATGGGAACAGAGGGAGAATCAAAGGAAATGAAAATTGGTATTTGATGGTGGGCATGAACTCAATGGGCTGAAGGGTCAGTTTGTGTGCTGAATTAATCTATTAGTTTTGTGTATCTTCAAAAGGAAACACCAAACCTGAGCAAATTATTTTGTATCTTAGAGCGATAACCTCCGCAGTGGTAATCTTCAAGTTCGTTCAAGTTTATTGTCATGTGTCCCTGATAGGACAATGAAATTCTTGCTTTGCTTCAGCACACAGAACCTAATAGGCATAGACTACAAAACACATGAATAGATAAACTGATAAAGTGCAATCTTCACACTCCCACTCCCTCTCCCGCACTGATCCACAATAGCTCAATGTAAACTTAAGAAAAATAGCCCCTCATCCTCCATCCATTTATCATAAGCTCATAAGGTTATAATGGATCGGAGTGGAATTATGCCATTCAGACCATCGTCTACTCTGCCAGTCAATCATGACTGATCAATCTCTTCCTCCTAACCCCATTCTCCTGCCTTCTCTCCATAACCTCTGACACCTGTACTAATCAAGAATCTTACCCTGTCAGACTAGAGCCTGTCCACTTGACCCAGAAATGCACTACATGTATCAAGTTGTGGGGAAGGTATCAACAAATGTATGCACCCTCTACCATAATAAAAGTTTAATAAACCCATTGAGGTTCAATACAGTGGAATGTAAAAGGCGCAACGACTCCCAAAGAGCCAGGACCATGAAAGTTGCTTGGGAAGTGATTCTGAGTTCAGCATGTCTAACTTCACACTCAAGCTTCACCTCACAACTGAAGCCTCACTGCACTTGACTATAGGGGAAGTGATGTCTACATCCAGAGACTTGAATACAAAGCTCTAGTCTGATTGCTCAGTGCAGTACCAAGAGAAAGCTGCTGTCCCCTTTGTGTAATCATTTGGATAAGACTTTTTGCCTACTCTCCCAGGCAGACATGTGAACAGTTTTGAAGGACAGGGTAGGATAGATTCAAGATTCAAGATTCAAGATAGATTTAATTGTCACATGTGCCTGATGGCACAGTGAAATGAATTTCTATACAGCCATACAATAAAAATCAACAGGACGCAACACACTATAGGGTTTGACATAAAACATCCCCACACAGCAGAATCAAAGTTCCCCACTGTGTGGGAAGGCACCAAAGTCAGTCTTCTTCCTCCACTATTCCCCGTGGTCAGGGCCCCCCCGTGCCCTCCGCAGTTACCGCTACGGGCGGCCCGATGTTCAGGACCGCTCGCCGGGGTGTTGTAAGTCCGACGTCCGGGCTGCGGGACGTCCTCAGCGGCGTGGACACAGAGTCGGCCCCCTCCTACCGGAGTCCGCGGCTCCCAAAGTCCGCAGGCCGCGCCGGGTGGAGACTGCTGCTGGAGACCCTCTATAAGGCGCCCCAGGACTCCACGATGTTGTTCAGCGCCGCCCGCGTTGTAAGCTCTCCGCACCAGAGCTCCACGATGTTGGAGCAATGGCCCAATGCTCCGGAGCTCCAAATGGCGACCCAGGTAGGCATCGGTGACTCCAGCGCTGCGCCGCCGCTGTAGCAGCCCTGGTCCGGTTCCCGGTGCCCGGCAGGAAAGGCCGCTCCGATCCAGCTGGTAGGCCGCGAGGTGGGGGGGGCGAGGACACGACTCGGAGAAATAGTCGCGTCCCCGTCAGGAAGAGACTGGGAAACGGTTTCCCCCTTACCCTGCCCCCCTCCCCCACATAGAAAAGTAAAAGTTCCCCCCAACACAAGACTTTGGACTAACTAAAAATAATAAAAAATATAGAAATAACAGACAGGCTGTAGGCAGAGGCTGCTGCCAGTGCAGTGCCCCTAGGATAGGAACCATTGGTGACGTGGTGATACCAATTCTTCAATGAACATTGTTAAAAGAATTAGATTATTTGGTCATTATCATACTGTACACCGTGGGATCTTGCTGTTCATAAGCTGGCTGCCACTGCATTGCATTGATTGGAAGTTACAGCATGCAAACAGGCACTTCTGCCCACCAAGTCCACACCGACCATCGATCACCTGTTCATGCTAGTTCTGTTATCTAACTTTCGCATCCCCTCCCTACATGAGGGAATTTACAAAGACAATTAACCATTCATATGTGGAATGAGGGACGAAACTGGAGAAATCAAAGAAAACCCACGGGGTGAACGTGCAAATTCCAGACAGGTCAGGAGCAGAACTGGGTTCTGGCGCTGTGAGGCAGCAGCTCTACTAGCTGCACCACTGTGCTTCCCAATACTACATTACAGCCATTACAGCGGCCACTGTGCTGCTACATATCCTACGTTACAGCTATAACCACACATCAAACTGTCCTCAATGGCTGTAAAGTGCTTTGCAATGATTTGAAGCTGAGGAAAATGCCATAAGAGTACAAACCTTTTATCTTCCTTCACTCGCTTCTGTCTCTCCTCGGAGGATCCCTGATTAACATTAGAATGGAGCACCCTTTGTTATTGTCAGCAGCCTATTTTTGTGCAGGTGGTACATCACAATGCCTTAATGTTCCTTATTACCAGTCTTAATGCTACTTTAACAAATGCAAGTCCACAACCCAGTGCTGAAACATATTTTGTTTTTGGTTGGGTGAGTGAAAGCAAGTTAGAATTTGTGTGGAAAACAAAATAAAATGGAATTATAGCTGGTCTGAAACAACTAATGTCAAATAATTTTTCAGTGCTAAATGCAACTATATTTAACCCAGAGAAACATTAGATCATAACATCAATAGAGAAGCTGCCTCATACAGCAAATAGCAGTCATACTTACTTATTAATAGAGGATCATCATTCCTCCTGAATATTTTATTAAACACTCTTAGCGTCTGACAAGATTACTAAATTACAAAATATTTCCCATACGTGTAATAGATGACCTTAACAATTAATGATTAAGTGCCCCTAATAACAGTGGATGAAGGCAATTCTTAAAATAAATGAAAGCCCATCCTTTAAAATCTAACCATCAGCCCTTGATCAAACCCTATAATTACTACAGGTTAAGCAGGTCATTTATTAACTGGGTCCTTGTCTTTTCCCTTGGGAATGTGGTTTATTTCTTTCCTTGCAGGAAAAGTCAATGATGCCATTTTATCTTAAAGTAGCTAACTACGCAGAAATGAGTACATTGAATCTTGGAAATGTTACAGCAGTGAGTGACCATTTGGCCCAGTAGGTCAATGTAGGCTCACACTAGAACAATCCCACCAGTCCCATTATTCTCGTCTTAACACAATGTTCTACAAATGTACCCATCTAAATTCTCTTATGCGAGCTTGAATTAATTCTTCATCTACCACCCCTGCAGTTCCAAATTATCAGCGTTCTCCATGTGAAAACAAGTCCTTTCAGGTGAATTGGGTCCCATTCTGGAATAAACACTAAGTGCTAAAGTGACTCAACGGGTCTGGCAGCATCTCTAGAGAACATGCTTAGACAATGTTTTGGGTTAGAACCCTTCTTCAAACTTCAAAATTAGTAAATTATCTGAAACGTCACCTATACACGACCTCCAGAGATGCTGCCTGTTCTGTTGTGTTATTCAAGCACTTGGTGTATTTGGGTTTGTCCAGCAGTATGTTGCTCCAGCATCTGCAGCCTCTTGTGTCTTCTTATATACCATTGATTTCATTTGGCAGCATTGTTCCCATAGTGGCATAACATCTAAAATCTATGGAAGCAACATAGCCTGAAACAATTGCAGTCAATTCCCAAGCCTACTTTTAAGGCACCAATCAAACTGCACAGTGGGTGTCTATTACACTCAATGCTGGAAGTTTTATTCTGCGTTTAATCTAAGGTGCATTTCTATGCAAGTAACCTAAGTGAAATTTAAAATGATACCAGGAAGTTGTGGTTATTCCAAAGGATTCCCATCTACAAGTTTGCACTGTGGTGGGCCGAATCATAAGCACTGAAGAGATGGAATAGTGGAAGAAGATAGAGGACGTAGTGATGTGGTATCAGTTCAATAACCTCTTCCTCAAAGTTAGAAAGACAAAGGATCTAGTTATTGACTTCAGGAAGCATGATGTATGTAGCCCATGCCCCAATTAGCATCAACGGTGCGGATGTGGAAATGATTGAGAGCTTCAAGTTCCTTGGCGTTAATATTACCAACAATCTGAACCACATTGATGTGATATCCAAGAAGGCACAGCAATGCCTCTACTTCCTGAGGAGACTGCGGAAATATCTCCAGTAACTCTTACAAACTTCTGCAGAAGCACTACCAAAAGCATACTGTCGGCTTGCATCAAAGCTTTGTTTGGGAATAGCTCTGTGCAAGACCACGAGAAATTGGAGAGAGTTGTGGAATTAGCCGAGTCCATCACACAGACCTGTCTTCCCACCATTGACATCACCTACACTACACTGTCTCGGAAAAGCAGCAATATTATCAAAGACTTGGCCTTCTTCTCCCTGCTCCCGTCTGACAGAAGGCACCTAAGCGTGAAAGTGCGGAAATCAGGAACAGCTTTTGCCCCTCCTTTACCAGGCTTCTGAACTGAATTCTTTCCATAAGCTAGGGTACTGATTGATTCACCTCCATCCCATTGAACTGATGCACTACAATGCTGAAACTATATTCTGCACTCTGTATCTTCTCCTTTGCTCTATCTTGTGTATTCGAGTCTGAACTGATAGTATCTATGAGTGGTATATCTGATCTGTTTGGATAGCATTCAAACAACATGTTTTTACCCTGGTACACTTCAAGATTATAAACCTAAACCTCATTTCTGGAAACACATAAGTATTAGGCACAGAGGAGACATGGGTGAGAGCGCCATCCACAACAGCAAGGGGAAGCTATGTTCATTGAAGAAACAGGACATCTCCGAGGATGTCCGAGAATGGAAAGCTTCATATTGGAAATAGATGTGGCAGAGGCGAAGAAATTGAGAGTGAGGAATGGCAACTTGGTAAGAAGCTGAGTGGGATGAGTGAGAGGAGGTGTTGTAAAGATAATTTGGGGAGTTAGCAAATTGGAGAAATGTTAGCTTCAGAACTGTGCTTATTCTTCCATGTTATAATGCAAGCTTCCATCCATCCATATGCAGAATGGTAAAAATGAATAGTCTAGTGAGAAAGGTACACAAAAATGCTGGAGAAACTCAGCGGGTGCAGCAGCATCTATGGAGCGAAGGAAATAGGAGACGTTTCGGGCCGAAACCCTTCTTCAGACTGTAGGGGGGTGGGAGGGAGAAGGAAGGAAAAAGGGAGGAGGAGGAGCCCAAGGGCGGGGGGATGGGACGAGACAGCTCGAGGGTTAAGGAAGGGGAGGAGACAGCAAGGGCTAGCAAAATTGGGAGAATTCAATGTTCATGCCAACCGGACGCAAGCAACCCAGGCGGAATATGAGGTGCTGTTCCTCCAATTTCCGGTGTTGCTCACTCTGGCAATGAAGGAGACCCAGGACAGAGAGGTCGGATTGGGAATGGGAGGGGGAGTTGAAGTGAGAAACATGATTTCAGTGCTTTGATCTTTGACAGCCACAGTCTAGCTGTGGCCCTGGGTGCCAGTGCCCACTGGCTTTATGGTGTAGTACCAAGAATGTGTGCACTTCTCCCAGAAACAATCTGAAGTCAAAATGTATCCGATAATGGTATTAGAAATCTGGTGGTATCTTCCCAGAGATACGGCTTGTTCAGCAGTATGTTTCCAGGAATTTCCGTTTTTATGTTAGATTTCCAGCATCTGCACTTTTGGGGTGGATTTTGTGATAAAGTTGTGCTTCAGAGTATTTATTCTGCATTAAAGTTGTTGCAATACTGCAAACCGATGTCCCATAAATCATCAATATTTAACCTTGGTTGAGACTCAGATAAAGCACTTTGTTACTTCATATAGGTGTTCAATTTTGGGAGTTTGTTTATATTCAAAGTATATTCTGTCATTACGAGAAACATAGTCAGATTATAATTAATAATATCAAAACTAATTGAGAAGCTGTTCTTTTATGAGGGTGTGTTAAGATAGCTTTGTTGGTGCTAAGACAGACACCTCAAACACGCTGTAAGATTCTGCTCTGTCTGACCAATGCCACCATTAGTCAGTGAGTGAATCCCTATCATAAAGCCACAGGGAAGATCCTGTTATGTGGTTAGAAATGCCACAAACCACAGTGTCACTAAATGCCAAGACCTATCTTCAGGTCAAGGTCAGTGCATCTGATATGTCTTGAGTCAGATACCAAGACCACAAAATTCTGAGCAGTGGTCTCTGCGTAAATGATTGTCATAAATAAAAAATATTGCAGGACTTATTACTGATCGTTGTGCCTATTTCAGATCTACAGTCTAAAATTAAAAATAACTTGCATTGATATGATTCAGTTGACTTTGTTCAATAGTCCAAGGCATTTCACAAGTGCAGCCTCAAACAAAGGGTAACATTCCCACATCTCCTTCTAGGGGGAGAAGGCAGGGTGGTTAAAGCCCCAGGGGATGTACAAGCTGATGAACAGTACAACCTCTTAATTCAGTTATCAGTAATATAAATCTTTCTTTCCTCCTTCTCTATATACCTTGGTGATCACAAGCTCGGCCAGGTCGGGCCACTCAGGAACTGAAGTTAATCCAAATTTGAAAATCTCAGATGCTGACTGTATGGATTTAACATGTTATCACTGTGAGGTTGTAGGTTTCTCTTGGGTGCTCTGCTTTCATCCCACACCCCAAAGACATGCGGGATGGTGGGTAAATTGGCTCATTGGCTCAAGTATGCAGTGATGGTTGAGGGCTATATGGGGGGGGGGTGGGGGGGGGGGGGGGTGAGGGAGGAGAGAATCGTGGGCAATATGGGGAGAATGAAATGGAACACATGTACTGTATATAAGTATCTATTGTTCAGCACAGAACTGATGGGCTGAATTAAACTGTTTCTGTGCAGATTTACACTACGACTTGATTCAAGGCCAAAATTTCAGATCGATCCATACAAGGAGATAATGCCCCAGTGCTGAAAGCATGGAGAGACGGCTCCCGAGCTGGAGGTGTTCAATGATAGCAAAGGCTTGTAGAGAAGGAGGAAATGAAGATTTACATGTACGATACATCAATTAAGAATTAAGTCTGCTGGTTCCTTTCCAAGTCCCACATCAGTAGCTCTTGGAAATATGTGTTTCGTTATCATGGCTGGGTCTAAGACCACCATCCCCTTCAACAACAACCTAATCAAGGCGGCAGCCCGCCACCATTTTCTCAAAGGAATAGAGAGTTGACCAATAAATGCCAGTCTCATTGTGCTGCCATCAATAAATGAATAGAAATTAGAGAGGAAACTGTGAAATTTGGTCTCCAAATCTGAGGAAGGACATTATTGCCATAGAGGGAGTGCAGAGAAGGTTCACCAGACCTGATTCCTGGGATGTCAGGACTGTCTTATGAAGAAAGACTGGATAGACTTGGTTTATACTCTCTAGAATTTAGGAGATTGAGAGGGGATCTTATAGAAACTTACAAAATTCTTAAGGGGTTGGACAGGCTAGATGCAGGAAGATTGTTCCCGATGTTGGGGAAGTCCAGGACAAGGGGTCACAGCTTAAGGATAAGGGGGAAATCCTTTAAAACCGAGATGAGAAGACTTTTTTCACACAGAGAGTGGTGAATCTGTGGAATTCTCTGCCGCAGAAGGTAGTTGAGGCCCAGTTCATTGGCTATATTTATGAGGGAGTTAGATGTGGCCCTTGTGGCTAAAGGGATCAGGGGGTATGGAGAGAAGGCAGGGAACGAGATACTGAGTTGGATGATCAGCCATGATCATATTGAATGGCGGTGCAGGCTCGAAGGGCCGAATGGCCTACTCCTGCACCTAATTTCTATGTTTCTATGTTTCTATGAAAGGGCTGGTTTCTCGATTAGCAGTTGCACAGGAAAGCATGAGACAAATTCTGCATGGGTTGGCCATATGATGGAGTTAAACAGGTTAAATGTAGACAAGGTATCTATACTTGCGGGCTAGATCAGACCCAATGAGCATAAACAAATATAATCACCTATGAATCCGGCTGGGGTTTTTTACACAAACAATGGCAACGATGCGCAGCCCAGCACAGGGACTGGTTAATGTAAACACTACTGATGCTTTTTAAAGAAAAGCTAAAGCAATAAACGAAGCAATGGAAGGATATGTTGATACAGTGAGATGTGGTAAGCTGTTTCTATTGAATACATTTTAGGTAATCCATAAGTTGAAGCTGCCTAATTTGATGCAGTCAGATAACTGAATTTTTAATTACTTTCCATTTGCCTCTTCTCATGCTGCGTTTATAAAAGAACAGCAAAAGGATGATAACCCAAATAAATAACAGTGCAATGAATCCCCTCCTCTGAGCTATATTACTTCCATCAAAATGATGGTACCAGCTATTGCCCAGTAATTACAATTTCTCGGCAATCTAGCAACCTGCATGGATCGGATACTGACCACAGGGATGATGCATTATAATTATTTAAATACAATGGCTCTTGATATTTAACACCCCTTCACACCACTCTTTGCTGGAATACAGTTAAAGTCTTTCAAATGATTTGTCACCATGTTCACCCAAATAAATCACCATCATTTGTCCTGTCAGTGAAGCTGTGTGTATGTTCTGTTTCTCCCCCAGTTGCTCTTGTTGCTTCGATTATGAATCTTCAGTTCTGCAAATGGACCACGTACTTTTGCATCTTGTGGATCAGCACCAGTTTCCTCTGCCCTCGAAAAACTTAGCCCATGCTACGATGTCCTAGATACGATGTCCTATTGCCTCCTCTACCGCTTTCCACGCTTCCAACTCTTACAACTTCTCTGTAATTAATACTACAACAGAATGTGCTGGAAATGCTCAGCAGGTCAGGCAGCATCTGTGCAGAGAGGAGCAGAGTTAATATCTCAGATCAATGACAATTTGATTTTTATTTAAATATGTGTTCTCTGGTCTTGATGGAAAGCCACCAACCTGAGACATTAACTGTTTCATTCTCTTCAGATGTTGCCCAACCAGAAGTGTACATCCTGCAGTTTTTTCTTTTTATTTCAGATTTTCAGAATGTGCAATCTTCAGCAATATTTATTTCAAATTCCCTCCATGGGAGAAGGCAGGCACGGGTTATTGATTGGGGACGATCAGCCATGATCTCAATGAATGGCAGTGCTGGCTCAAAGGGCCGAATAGCCTCCTCCTCCTCCTGCCTCCTATTTTCTATGTCTATTCTATGTCTATGTCTATGACTATAATTAAACATGCTTAATCCTTAATTCCAACTATTTAGTCAATTTGACGTTCCATCATGGCACCATTAATTTCTGGTGATCCAATGGATGGATTCTCTGCAAGCCCACCTCTACCAAGCTCCATCCTAAATCTTCTGCAGGGTCACTCGACTGATTCCTGTGATCGCATGCGTCCATCATGATTACTGTCTTCTACTCTAAAATTGTTTGTCAATATCATCTGTCCAATATATGTCGATGTCTATGCATCATGACCTCACCATGGGTTGGCTTTGTTTGGTTCAAGACTGCCTAATTCTGAGTAAATGCTTCATGCTTCAGGATGCTGAGTTCTGAGTAAATGCTTCATACTTCCACACATAGATCACTTGTACGCTTGTCCGTCTTCCACATTAGTGCAATACTCCAGGAAAAACACCAGTCTGAAGAAGTGTCTCGACCCAAAATATCATCCATTCCTCTCCCCAGAGGTGCATGCCTGTCCCTCTGAGTTACTCCAGCTTTTTGTGTCTATCTCCAGGAAAAAAACAATGCTCTAAATATTTAACAGCATTTAACCCTCAGTACATATCTCGGAGGACTTGTCCTGGTCCCTCAACACCTCCAAGCTGATCAAAAAGGCACAGCAGCTCCTTTACTTCCTTAGGAGGCTCAAGAAAGCCCACCTGTCCCCCCAGATCCTGACCAACTTTTACCGCTGTACCATAGAGAGTATCCTGACCACCTGCTTCACGGTATGGTACAGCAGCTGCACTGCTGCGGACAGGAAGGCACTACAAAGGGTGGTGAAAACCGCGCAGCACATCATCGGTGCCCCGCTCCCTGCCATGGATGCCCTCCACCGAAAACGGTGTCTGAGACGGGCTGGGAAGATCATCAAAGTCCCCTCACACCCCAACCATGGACTGTTTGCCCTCCTCCCATCAGGGAGGCGGTACAGGAGCCTCAGGTCACGTACTAGTAGGATGAGGAAAAGCTTCTACAACAACACAATCACACTGCTGAACTCGGAGTCCCGACGATAGATTTCTCTGGTCCCTCCGTCCCCTTTGTTTAATCATTCTGTATTTCCTGATTATCCTGTATCCTCCCTCTTTCTATTTTTTTTGTTTTTCTTTATGTACAACTACTACGGACTGACGCAAAACTGCATTTCGTTGTACTGATACTTGTATTTGTGCGATGACATTAAAGTTGAATTGAATTGAATTAATCCTAGATACAGTGCCCTCCATCAGTGGCGGACTGGGTCTAAAAATATTGGTTGCCAGGAGGCAAAGGGGGCCCACTTCATCAGGGGCCCACTTGATATAGGGGAGCCACTTCATCAGGGGCCCACTTGCCATCGGGCAAGCTGACACCCTGGCCAGTCCGTCACTGCCCTCCATAATGTTTGGTTAAAGACCTATCATTTATTTATTTGCCTCAGTACTCCAGAATTTGATATTTGTATTAGAAAAATTCACATGTGTTAAAGTTCACATTGTCAGATTTTATTAAAGAGTATTTTTATACATTTTAATTTCACCATGCAGAAATTACAGCTGTGTTTATACATAGTCCCCCCATTTCAGGCACCATAATGTTTGGAACACATGACTTTACAGGTGTTTGTAATTGTCAGGTGTGTTTAAATGCCTCCTAATCCAGGTATAAGAGAGCTCTCAGTGCCTGGTCTTTCCTCCTGTCTTTCCACCACCTTTGGAAAATGTTATTGCTGTTCATCAAGAATGCTTCTCAGAATGGAGGCCTGTCCGACAGATCAGAAACACTCTTCCGGAAGTGGCGGCGCTGGGAACGGCTGCGGCTCGCCTGCAGTCCGTTTGTCTTTTACTTTTTTGTGTTGTTTTTTTTCGTTTTGTCTAGTTATGTTTTTGGTTTTTAGGCTGTGTTTATGTGGGGAGGGGGGTGGGGGGGTGAAACGGGAGCTGCTGTCACTCCCTTCGGGGGAATACGACCTTTTCGTCGTATCCCCCTTCTTTGCCTCCGTCTACGCTGAGGCCTAGCGGAGCCGGCGACCTCGGGACTCTGGAGGCAGCTGACAGGACTCGTCCTGGGTTCGCTCCCGGCCCAGCCCGGGATGGAACGGTGCTCCCGTGAGAGCGGCATGGTGAGGGGCTGGAGTGGCCCAGCCCGAGAGAGGAATGGCACTCCCGCTGGAGTGGCCCAGCCCGAGGGAGGAACGGCACTCCCGCTGGAGTGGCCCAGCCCGAGGGAGGAACGGCACTCCCGCTGGAGTGGCCCAGCCCGAGGGTGGAACGGTGCTCCCGTGAGAGCGGCATGGTGAGGGGCTGGAGTGGCCCAGCCCGAGGGAGGAATGGCACTGCCGTCGGAGTGGCCCAGCCCGAGGGTGGAACGGCACTCACGTGAGGGCGATCCGGTCCGGGGGCTGGGACGGTGCTCCGGTGGCTGGGACGACGTTCTGGCGGCGGTGTCCAGAGTCCTGGGTTCAGCCGCGGGCCGGCGGCTGCGTGTGCTGGACTGGAGGTGCGGCGGCTTTGACCACCCCGGTCCGCAGTGTTTGAACCGGCCCGTTCGCGGGGTTCGGTGAGCTGCGGGACTGTTTGTACCATCGCCCGGTGGGGAATTGCCTCAGCGCAGAGGGAGAGGAGGGAAGAGACTGCAGCCCTAAGATTTTTGCCTCCACCACAGTGAGGAGGTGTTTGGAGGACTCACTGTGGTGGATGTTAATTTGTGTTTATTGTTGTTTATTATTGTATCATTGTATGTATGACTGCAGGCACGAAATTTCGTTCAGACCGTAAGGTCTGAATGACAATAAAGGAAATTCAATTCAATTCAATTCAATTCTTCAGGAGACGGGTGTGGATTTGTCAATGATCGTTGTCCATAGAAGGCTTCAGGAACAGAAATACAGAGGCTACACTGCAAGATGCAAACCACTGGTTAGCTGCAAAAATAGGATAGTCAGATTACAGTTTGCCAAGGTGTACTTAACAGAGCAACCACAGTTCTGGAAAAAGGTCTTGTAGACAGATTAGACAAAGATTAACTTGTATCAGAGTGTTGGCAAGAGCAAAATATGGAGGAGAGAAGGAACTGCCCAAGATCCAATGCATATCACCACATGTGTGAAACACGGTGGTGGGGATGTTATGGCCCGGGCTTGTATGGCAGAAGAAAGTACAAAATACTAACAAAATACTAAACATGATCACTTTCATTAAACATGACATTGCTGTGTCCCAAACATTATGGTGCCCTGAAATTGGGGGACTCTGTATAAACACTGCAGTAATTTCTACATGGTGAAACCAAAATCTATAAGAATGGCCTTTGTTAAAATCTGTCAAAGTGCACTTTAACCATATGTAATTTTTTTCTATTTCAAATCTCAAATTGTGGAGTGCAGAGGCAAATAAATAAATGATTGGCCTTTGTCCCAAACATTATGGAGGGCACTGTATGTCCCAGGCACCTTACATATGAGGATGGTCTCATAATATCGTAGTCATGCAGCAGAGAAACAGGCCCTTCAGCCCGGCATACCCACATTGACGATAATTTACGCTAATCCCATTTAATTCCATACACATTCCCATCAGCTTCCCTCGTGTTCTGCCATCATTCACCTGCACACGAGAGCAAACTAAAAATAGAGCACCCAGAGGAATGTGTATGTGCATGTGTAAACTCCACTGACAGCTCCAGAGGTCTGGGTTGAACCTGGTCATTGGAGCTGTGAGACAGTGGCCCTTCCAGCTATGCTTCCATACCACCCTATTTTCTGCGACTTCCCTAACATCTCAGAAGAGAATAAAAATAAAGTTTGTCCTTTGATTGCTGGTCATTCACTAGCCTCCAGCATCAAACTCTTTTATTCTGTGTCAACATTATCTTTGGTCAGTATTCTTCTAAACTTCAAATTAAATCTTGCCCTTTCAACAAACCTCTCTGGATTACCTCAAAACGTTTTCAGGTAATGAAAATCTTTTGAAGTGTATTTACTGTGGTAATGTGTAGAAGATTGCAACAGCCACTTATGATCCCTCCTGCAGTGCCTGTTAAATGAATACCTGGGCATAAACATGAGAACAAAGGAGCAACATATTTCCATTGGAACATTTAATGGGTTTGACAGTGCGAATGCAATTAAGTTGCCCACTGGCTGGAGTGAGTTTCATCCAGACTCTTCAGTTTCTTCCCACATTGTAAAGATTAGGTATCATGAATTGACACTAATGTGCCAATGAGTGGTACAATCTGGGTAGAGTTGAAGGGAATGAGGGGAGATTGAGAACAAGGGATTAATATAGCACTGGTGGAGATGGATGAACGATGGTTGCACTGTCTCAGTGGGCCGAAGGGCCCATTTCCATACTGTCCCTCTATGACTCCGCAATAGCAGGTTAGAATTGTGGAATGTTGCCATCCATTTAGGTCAGAGTTGAAGAGATTTATATTTTACGAGAAGAATTGGACATCTTTGGAATTATCTATTTCAAAAGGCTGCAGATGCACAGTCATTTTAGATTCCGATGGAAAGAAATGATGGGGAAACAGTGTGCAAAGGTCAAGTTGATGAAACAAGTTATCTATTATCTTATTGAACAGCAGAACGGGCTTGAGGGACTATGTGGCCTATTCCTATTTCTTATACATGAACATTTAGCAGAGAAAAACATCATAGGAATGTGATTAGGATGTAAAAAATCAAAGGAACAGGTTTACGAGTGAGTCATTCAACGTTTTGAGCCTGCACTACCATTTATAATATTGACTATGTGCCTCAAAACCATTTTCCATACAATCCTCTTCTCCATGTCCTCTTTAATGTCTAACGATTTTGAGATTGTAGTCTTGAATAAACTCAATAACTTGCCACAATAGGGTGGCACAGTGGCACAGTGGTACATTTGCTGCCTTATAGCACCAGAGACCCCGGTTCGATCCTGACTATGGGTACTCTCTGTAGGAGTATGTATGTGCTCCCTGTGACTGCTTGGGTTTTCCCCGGGTGCTCTGGTTTTCTCCCTCACTCCAAAGACGTTGTACGCATGTACGTTAATTGGTTTTAGTAAAATAATTGTCTTTGGTGTTAGTATATATGATGATCATTGGTCGGCACGGACTCAGTGGGCTGAAGGTCCTGTTTCCACATTGTATCTCTAAAGTCTCAAATAAAGTCGAACGTCTAAACTCAGCGTCTATAATACTTTCCGATAGAGAACCTCAAAGTTTCACTGCTCTCTCACCGAAGACATCGCTCATCTCAGCCCTAAATGGCTGAGCCTTAGCCAGATCCCATGTGCCCTAGTACTGGAAACTCTATCTGCCCATCCCTCTCGGCATCAAGGATGCGAACATGGAAGAATCTGTGGTGCAAGGAGCAGAAACGATGTTTTTAAATTGTGTACTTTGCAAAGTAATCTCAATGGGAGAACCTCCTTAAGCAACATTTAAAAATAAATCCAGGTGTTCAATATACTAACTGTTATGTTAATAACAAAATGTTAATAGTTTAGGTTGATATGGTATTTTGTCATTTGTCCTCAGCAGATCAAAATGGCTGTGGATAATGTTTCTATTGGAGACTGCAGCAGTTTAATTTTTTACAGTATTTTGTTACCTGGATTCTCTGCCTCAGAGGGTGGTGGTGGCCAGTTCTCTGGATACTTCCTTTCTTTCTTTCTTTCTTTTAAATTCTTTTTATTAGTTTTTTTACCAAAAAACAAAAACAAAACATAAAAAACAGAGCAAAAAGAATAATGATAAATATAACAATGATATTGATACATAGGGATCAGGATTACATTAATAACAGGTATAGCCTAATGTGTCCAGTCAAAATACACATTGAATATAGACCTTCAAAGAGCTAGAAAGGACTTAAAAATAGCGGAGTCAGGGGATATGGGGAGAAGGCATGAACGGTGTTCTGATTGGGGATGATCAGCCATGATCACATTCAATGGCAGTGCTGGCTTGAAGGGCTGAATGGCCTACTCCTGCACCTATTGTCTATTGTCTATTGTCTATAGATTTGCTATGTTGCCGAATGCTCCATTGAAGATGATAAGACATTCTTGACTCTTGACTTCTGGCTAACTTGACTTGAAATGGAATTAAGTTCCAGGCTATTTTGTGGCGCATCTAAAAAAAGCTGCTGCAACACAACTTCAGAGATATGCGTTTGATTCTGACCCCCTGCTACTATGTGGTGTTTGCAGGTTCTCCCTGTGATCGTGACTGACTTTCCTCCAGTTGCTCTTATTTCCACCCATATCCCAAAGGTGTGTGGGTCGGAAGGTTAACTGGCCACAATTGCCCATCTTGGCGGTGCAGGCTCGAAGGGCCAAATGGCCTCTCCTGCACCTATTTTCTATGTATAGGTGAGCTGTAGAATCTGGAGGAGCTGAGAAGAATGTAGGAATAATAAAATGGGATTAGTTTAAATGGGCGGATGATAGTCAGTGTGGACTCATTGGGCTTGATGGTCTGGTTCCATGTTGTATGACTCTATTGAGTTATTTGACACCAATGTAGGTCCATGGCTTATTGACCACCAGTTAGCTCTTCTCACTGTGTCCTATAAAATGACTTTTAATGTGCTGTCCAAGATACAAACCCAGTCTCAGTGGGATTCCATAGCATTTCATTGGGATATTGTTTCTGCAACTCTGTTCCACAGAGGCTTGGCATGAATTGCTGACATTATTGAATTCAATGGGATAAGTAAGATTTGGTGAATATTTTGAATGATTCGGGCAAGTTTTTTTGTTGCACAGAGAATGGTAGGTGAATGGAATGCACTGCCAGGGATGGTGGTGCAAGCTGATACCATTGTGATGTTTAACAGGCTTTTACATAGGCACTTGAATATGCAGGTTATGGAGGATATTTATCGTGTGCAGGCAGAGGAGATTAGGTTAACTTGGCATTATGTTCAGCATAGACATTGTGAGCCAAAGGGTCTGTCCTGTGCCTGTAGTGTACTATGTTCTGTGTTCTGGTTTTGTGTTTTAATCTAAGTTCATAAGCTCTTACATTTATAAATCATAGGAGCAGAATGACAGCGCATCGAGTCTACTCCACCATCCAATCTTGGCTGATCTATCTTTCCCTCTCAAGCCCATTCTCCTGCGTTCTCCCCATAAGCTTTGACACCCTTTACTCATCAAGGGCCCGTCAATCTTTGCTTTAAAAATACTCAATGGCTTATCCTCCACAGCCGTCTGTGGGAATAAATTCCACAGATTCGCCACTTCTGGCGGGGTGGGAGATTGCAACCTTCACGTGGTCGACCAATGCGATCAACCCAACGTGCACAGGCAAATAGAACAAGTTGACCTACAACTTTAGGCTGTGCACGCCATTCATAAGAAGCCACTTCTGGCCAAAAAAAGTCATCCTCATCTCCATTCTAAAGGTACGTCCTTTTATTCAAAGGCTGTGCCCTCTGGTCCTAGACTCTTCCACTAGTGGAAACATAGTGGAAAAATATTTTAAATGAATCTTACTCAAAAAATATTTTTTTAATTATTTACATCAATAATAATCTTTGAAAAATCTCAGAAAATTAAATTGATAACAGCTTTCATATCAGAAAAAAATCACTTCACCTTCCCTTCTGTTAAGATACGGTGGTAAGGTGGGGTAACTTGGTTACATCCTAGTTACTCACCATCTGACAGATTGCCAGCAATTCAGCCTTCCATGTCTGGAGCAGGTGAATGGGGAAGGATAGTGGCCACCAGAGGTGACCCCAGAAGGTCAGACCCAATATGGAGTGACTGCTCAGGATGGCAGAGTATTGAATTAAATAGGCTCTGAAGTCCACAAATTACAAAGGCTGGATTCACAGCTCGGGAGATTAGTAAATGCAAACTGCCTCAGAGAGCAGATAATATTTCATCTTAAGTGTTGGCTGGCAGTTAATAAAGCAATAATTCTCTAATTGTTTTTGATAAGATAAGACCACAGTAATTATCATGTGATATATAATTAATATGTGCTTAATAAAAATAGATTTATCCCACTATAACAACCAATTAAACATTGCAAAGATCTGCAAATGTAAAACACCATGTAACTGCTTTATTAATATTTTACATTGACATATCCGATAATTGTTTAAGATGATATTCTGTTGAAGCCAGTTTTGGTGAAGCCAGTTTTGTTACATTAGGAAGTGGAGATTATTTTCAATGATTTTACCTCAGGAAGATTTATTTTTCTTTCTGGAATTGCAATTCTGCTAAATTCCTTGAGCCACGGTTACATTTCCAGCTGGAACATGATGTTAAGGGGCAGGGAGGGAAAGGCGATCTGTGAATTGTACATCACAACACTTAACTGCTGGACAATTATAGGTCATGGCAATTCACCAATGGTTTAGTTTGGAATTGGCTTTAATTGGCCTGTTGGAAATTTCAGGGCAATTCCATAGTGTGCTGAGCTCACAGTCAAAATTTTGAGATTTAAAAAAATCAAGTTGCAATTTATCCCATCAGATAAAGCATAAAAATAAGTTTAATTTGACACCTGATTTACTGTCATATCTTCCCTATTAAAAAGGTTATGGCCATTTTCATACTCGGAAATTAGCATCTTGTTCCCTATTGCTTTTCCATTGACTTAGCTCAAAAACTGTGATCGAGACAGTCAAAAGCCCACATCTTTCTTAAAAATTAAGAGAACTGAATGAAAATTTCAGTTATTATAGATTGAAGCATTCTGAAACAAATATGAAACAATCTTACTTGGATGATCTGAAATTAAAGCATATAATTAGTTAGTTACCTAATTGTAGCTAATTACAAAATTCAATGACTAGATCTAAACATCTATCCATTTCTTAAGAAAAGGTTAACATTTTTAACTAGCCTAAGTGTTCAAATAACATTCACACCAGAATTTACAATATAACACGATTCTTAAATCTCATTGTCATGAATTTATAGGCCAAATGGAAGGAATGTAATGTTTAATTCCCGTAAATTAATGGGCATTTTATTCATCTTGTGAGTAGGTTTTTGTGGAACGCGATCGATTTGAACATTGCGGTTGCAGTGAATTTGAACCCCATATCGGCAGGAAAAGACTGCCGGTTCGTATGGGGCCAAAACCACATTTCGCCAATGAAATTTGGATTAAAGTCATCCTAAGAAGCAAGATTATATGTAAAATAAATGACATAGCTTAATGTATTGTCCCCTACGTGAGATCCGTCCCATTGTCGGCATTGACGGCATTAGATGCCGTTTTCTATTTTACTCCAGGGATGAAATTGTCCTGCGAATTAAAAAAAAACTTCAGAGAACGAAAGTCGGAACGATTTTTCTGCAGCAGCTGAACAACCTGAGAAAGTTCGACTCCAACAGGCAGGAGAAAACGGCATTTTAATCCCCTCCCCTTCCCCCCCCTCTCAAAGGCGACAAAGTCGCACACACGGCCGTGTGGCAGAACTGAAGGTAGGTATTGTAACATCGCTACTCACAGGTTAGGAAGAAACACTCAAAACAGTGCCACTCCATGGTACAGTTAATAGAGCCACTGCCTCATTGCCTTAATACCAAAGGTTCAACCCAGACCTCAAGTGCTGTCATTGTGGAGTTTCGATGCAGATTCGATGATTTTTTCTATAACCCTATGATGCACATAGCCCCTCAGTTTCATGCTAAGACGTTTATAATACAGCCCAAAACAGTTGAATGTTTGAAAAGGGAAAGAGATTGAAAAGGGAAACTGCCATTAAGTACTTTGATTTTGCTTCATAGAAACATAGAAACATAGAAACATAGAAAATAGGTGCAGGAGTAGGCCATTCGGCCCTTCGAGCCTGCACCGCCATTCAATATGATCATGGTTGATCATCCAACTCAGTATCCTGTACCTGCCTTCTCTCCATACCCCCTGATCCCTTTAGCCACAAGGGCCACATCTAACTCCCTCTTAAATATAGCCAATGAACTGGCCTCAACTACCTTCTGTGGCAGAGAATTCCAGTGATTCACCACTCTCTGTGTGAAAAATGTTTTTCTCATCACCGTCCTAAAAGATTTCCCCCTTATCCTTAAAAGTGACCCCGTTCTGGACTTCCCCAACATCGGGAACAATCTTCCTGCATTTAGCCTGTCAAACCCCTTAAGAATTTTGTAAGTTTCTATAAGATCCCCCCTCAATCTTCTAAATTCAAGCTAGTACAAGCCAAGTCTATCCAGTCTTTCTTCATATGAAAGTCCTGACATCCATGGAATCAGTCTGGTGAACCTTCTCTGTACTCCCTCTATGGCAAGAATGTATTTCCTCAGATTAGGAGAACAAAACTGTACGCAATACTCCAGGTGTGGTCTCACCAAGACCCTGTACAACTGAAGTAGAACCTCCCTGCTCCTTTACTCAAATCCTTTTGCTATGAATGCTAACATACCATTTGCTTTCTTCACTGCCTGCTGCACCTGCATGTCTACTTTCAATGACTGGTGTACCATGACACCCAGGTCTCGTTGCATCTCCCCTTTTCCTAATCGGCCACCATTCAGATAATAATCTACTTTCCTGTTTTTGCCCCCAAAGTGGATAACCTCACATTTATCCACATTATACTGCATCTGCCATGTATTTGCCCACTCACCCAGCCTATCCAAGTCACCTTGCAGCCTCCTAGCATCCTCCTCACAGCTAACACCGCCCCCCATTTATTTATTCCCAATGGAAAAAATGCCGTCAGAGTGGTATGCAGATAAGCCTATGGGACCCACCAAAATAATCTGAGTCACTGCTCGACCACATGCGAAACCTGGAGGCTAATTGGACCTGTCGTTTCAGAATGGTATGTGCAGATATGGGACGGTGACATCGACATCCAAAACCCACGCAGAGTTCAGCAGAGTTATGGCATCATAAGATACCAACATATTTTTCTTCCTTGTCGGCAACTAGTAGTCCCGTTCGACAAAACCTCTGCGAGCAGTATTTAACCAGTACCACGCTAATTTCTATGCACATCTTTTCCGGAGTGGGATTTGAACCCACAACCTTCTGACTCAGAAGCACAACCCACCGAGACACAGCTGACGCTTATCAGCTTCTCCGCACACTAAGACAAAGAAAGTATGACATTTTAATTACATATTTAAAGGGGATTATTAGGGGAATAAAGGAAGAACAGTGGCGGAGATCTACTTTCCACCCATGTTCTATTCACAGGCGAACAAATACTCCTCCTTTATTTGCACATCGATGGCTGATGTTAGAAAGGGCAGTGCAAAGAAGTGGGTGTGAGGTCCATCCGAGTTATTAAGGGACCCAGCATAATATGAGATGTAGGAGCCAATAGTTCACTCCCAGCGGTGTCTAGGTGAAATTTCGATGCAGCTCCCTTTTCTCACCTGTGACTGCAACTCTACCGATGCAAAAGAGAATTTTGCCAGTTGAGTATATTTTATTCAGTCAGGTTTTATATGTTAGGTTCCTACTTATTCATGAGCCTTATTTGACCTTGATTCATGTGATATGCTGGGTTATCTCAGAGGACACGGCGGGGTTGGAGTCACTATTACAAGTACAGGCACCTCACGTTTCATGCAGAGGTTACGTTCCTGAATTAAAAATGTAAACATGGTGATGCAGCGGTAGAGTTGCTGCCTTACGGCGTCAGACCCGGGTTCGGTGCTGACTACAGGTGCTGTCCATACCGAGTTTGTATGTTCTCCCCATTACCGCATGGGTTTTCCCCGGGTGCTCAAAAGATGTACAGGTTTGTAGGTTAATTGGCTTCCGTGAAAAAGATTGTAAATTGTCCCTAGTGTTGTGTACGGAGATCGCTGATCGGCACGGACTCGGTGGGCCGAAGGCCCTGTTTCCGCGTTGTATCTCTAAACTAAGCTAAACTAAATTTGAGCGCGTTCTTTCAAAAATACAACACATACATTTATTTTTGGTATAAATGCGTTATTTCAAATATGCATTAATCAAACATATGTAAAACAGGGAGTTCCTGTATAAGGAAAGCAGTACTCATTCTTAAAATGGCACTAGTGAATGAGATGGGTTTTCAAAACAGCCCAAGCCAAGAGGACAAAAGTGTTTGTGCTCCTCTGTGTTTCTCTGAGGCAGTGTAACCATACTTGATCAGTGTAATCTGTTGGTGGAGAGAAGAGTGTTTCACAATGAGTACTGAGCTATAATGATAGGCAAACGCATCCAGTGATGAGAATGGTGCAAAAAGGATTATTATGTGAAATTAAACCTGGGTTTTCAGAAAAACGGATGCTTTGGCACAATGGGTCAATAGGGAATGCGATGCAATGGAGCAAATTGCGACCAGCCTGGTGTGTCTATACTCAGCTGTTCCTTCTTAGTTATTACACTATAACAACCTTTTTATTAAGCACATAATAATTATTTATGGCAATGTTATTACAGTATCATTAAACAACTGTTCTTTTTTTCTACTGTTAATAGTTGCTAAAGTTGAGATATTATTGCTTTGTTAAGCATTAAGTGTTGGTTTTATGGGCTGCACTAAAATTGAAGTGTTGCTGGAGTGTGGGAGATTTCTGTTCAAATATTCTAATTCTTTGCTTTAATCTTTTTTCAATAGTCTGTGCAGTTTTGCAAAATAGTAACTGGCAGTTACCCTGGGCATAATCTTTAATGTGTTTTGTAATATTAAGGGTTTGAATTACTTCCTAAGCAATGATTAACAGATGGGTTTTCTGTAATATTTTATTTCCTATACTAATGAGAAGCAAATACACCATTGTCTGTGTTTTTTTTTGTTATTCAGACATACGGTGGGTATTATCAGTAATCCAATTTTTTTTCTGCTTTCTGATGAATTTTTCAGTACAAAAGTATGTGTTTATGGATGTAAACTTAAAACCAGAATATGGATAGCTAAGAAGAAACAGTTATTCCAGGCATTTGTTTGTATATATGCGTATGTTGATACTTAGCTATTTAATTTCTAATTAGAAAAAAATGATATATATTGAGAAGCCATGTGGTATTTTCACGAGACGAAATTGATATCTGTTAGTATCTTTGTATGATCATGTAAATTTCTCAATGTCCAATATGGAAAAATGGAAAGTTAACTGGGGGACAATTTAAATCGAGGAGTGAATGGCATGAAGAATGGGAAAGGAAAGAAAATCTTTGAGAATTGAAATCCTTTTCTTGAGATCAGGCATCAAAGGAAGTCATGTGTGAAGTTGTATAATGTTCAATCTCAACCCAGGCACGGCAGCAGTGAGAAATAAATATGTTCAGGGTAAAGTGAGGAATGCGATCGCTATAAGAAAGATAGACACAAAATGCTGGAGTAACTCAGCAGGACAGGCATCATCTCTGTAGAGATGGCATGGGTGACGTTTTGGGTCAAGACCCTCAGAATTATTGATCACTATAAGAGTCTGAAGAGGAGTCTTGACCCGAACCGTCACCTATTCCTTCGCTCCGTAGATGCTACCTCACCTGCTGAGTTTCTCCAGCATTTTTACCTACCTTCGATTTTTCCAGCATCTGCAGTTCCTTCTTAAACTATAAAAATGTAGTTGTCAGTTGGTATTCGCCATGGTTTTGTCATGAATGCTGAAACTGGACAACAGGACAAAGATGCACACCTTCACTGGGATATTATTGGAGCCTTTACTGGGGAACCCTGCTATCACCCTCGATCAGTGGCAATAGATTCAAGAGGCCTCGACCCGAAACCTTGGAATTTCTTCCTTAAACCTCTCTACTTTCAACCTGTCTCTTCCCCCTCGTGATGCTGCCCATAAACAATGTCTTCGGAACATCCGTCCCATGAGAAAAGTCACGTTGAAAATTCTCCGATGATGTGCCACGACATTTTGTCATGTTAATGCTACAACTCTTGAACTTCAAAAGCTGCCATCACCATCTCATACAAATGGTAAATCATTCCTCAGGGCAGCGTACTTCTACACTTTTATAAAATGTACCTGTGTCATGATACTCTTCACCTATTCAGCATTAAGTGGTGTGAAGATTTACAATTGCTTGTGCTCACACAGTTACTTTTCTCAAATCAATTTTGGATGAACATCCTTCGGGTTTACTTCCATTTGGTTGGTTTGTCTCTTGAATTTACTGGTTCACGAGGTATGGGTGTCACTGGCAAGGCCACCATTTTAGCCACGCAAGCTTATTATTTGTTTCTTGTTTTTATTACTTCAACTGCAATTCCATAGCTGCTCTGATAAGATTTGAACTCATGTCTATGGGTCAAATGTGCAGGCCCCGGATGATAGCCCAGTAACTTGAGAATAAGACACCTGGAAAGTTGCCAGATGTTTAGTTTAGATTAGAGTTTAGAAATACAGCATGGAAATAGACCCTTTGACTGACAATCGATCACCTGTTCACACTAGTTCTATGTTATCCAATTTTCTCATCAAGCCCACACAACTTAGGGGAGAGGGAGAGAGAGGAGAGGGAGAGGGAGAGAGGGAGAGGGAGAGAGGAGAGAGAGAGAGAGAGTCCGTGATATTTATTGGCCTGTTTTTCATTCTTTTATTTTCCCTCTCTCGCTATCTCTATAAATAACGTTACTTGTTTTATTTTCCACTGTTTTAATCACAAAGGGGCCTAGCATATCTTGAATGAACATCTCATTCAAAGGACATTACATGCCGATGAATCACTCACACAGTACTAGCCAGGATTAGCAGATCATCCACTGTTGCGTGTGCTAAATATGGATCTGGTAACGGACATGTAGGAACTAGCTTCCGGTTCATGGAACCAAACATCAAAATCAGAGATTATCCAGAGACCATTTTTAATTACATTTTATGTTCATCATTGCAAGTTATTTCTTAGCCAAACACAATAGACAATAGACAATAGGTGCAGGAGTAGGCCAATTGGCCCTTCGAGCCAGCACCACCATTCAATGTGATCATGGCTGATCATCCCTAATCAGTACCCCATTCCTGCCTTCTCCCCATATCCCCTGACTCTGCTATTTTTAAGAGCCCTATCTAGCTCTCTCTTGAAAGCATCCAGAGAACCGTCCTCCACCGCCCTCTTAGGCAGAGAATTCCACAGACTCACCACTCTCTTGTGAGTGTACAGCTCAACTGACATCACCACACAAGCATACCTCACACAAAGAATGGAAACACTCAACACACCATGCGCATAAACGTAACACACACACAGAAACAAGCATGCATTTGCAGTAGCAGCCACAAATCTTGCAATGCAGTCTGTAACCAAGGGATCATTTTTACCTCGAGGTCGAGATGATTTTTTTCCTTCTTGTGGTGGGCTACTGGAGTGCAGGTTTAGTGTAACGTGGGGGATGAACTGCAGGTGTTGGTTTACACCAGAGATAGAGACATAACATGCTGGAGTAACTCAACAGGACAGGCAGTATCACTGGAGAGAAGTATGTTTCAGGTCGAGACCCTTCAGACTAAAGGTCAGGGGAGAAGGAAACAAAATTTGGAAGGAAACAAAGAACATATACGGTGTGAAAAGAACAGATCAAAGCAGACAATGTTCTCGGAAGTGTACAATGGTTCATTCTTGGATGATGGGAAGTTGACAATGAGGCATACAAACAGTAAAATTAATCAGGAGGACAGTGAAACTGGTAGAAGAGTTGGGGTGGGGGAGGGACAGTAAAACTAGGAGGGACTTGCATTCCCTCTCTCTCTATCACCCTAGTTAGAGTTCTACTTCTCCTACTAATCACTGTCCTCCTGATTAATTTTACTGTTTGCATGCCTTGTTGTCACCTTCCCTTCATCCAACAATGAACCATTGTGCATTTCTTAGATCATCGTCTGCTCTTCGTACCCTTCCAAAACTCGTTTCCCTCTCCCATGACTCTCAGTCTGAAGGAAGGTCTCGATCTGAAACATCACCCATTCCTTCTCCCCAGAGATGCTACCTGTCCTGCTGAGTCACTCCAGCATTTTGTGTCTATCTTCAGGGTTGGTGTCATTATGGCTGTGCTCGCTGAAATGGGTTAACACAGCCCGTGGCCTCTTGAACTGAACTCTATGAAGAACAAGCCTATTGCGCCCCAGGAGAATAAAAATATTAAACATTTGGAGGAGATGATGTTCTTTAACTCTAAAACACGTCAAAATATTCATAAACACACTTGCCTTTGCCAATCTGGCACCATAATAATGAAATTCCCAACTTTAAAATAATCCATTAAAATCTTTGCCATCAGCATTTACAAAAGTTCTGAAGCAATTTTAATTAACTTCATTATTGCTCCATAACATGTGCACTTTTAGATAAAGCAAAGATATTTTTAGCACAATATAATTTACTGCAAGCAGCATTCCTTTGGAACAGCTCTGGGTACTTGTTGACACTTTGTGAACAAGAAGGCCAGAGTGAAATAGGCAACATGTAGCATAGAAACATAAACATAGAAGCATAGAAAAATAGAAAATAGGTGCAGGATTAGGCCATTCGGCCCTTCGAGCCTGCACCGCCATTCAATATGATCATGCCTGATCATCCAACTCAGTATCCTGTACCTGTCTTCTCTCCATACCCCCTGATCCCTTTAGCCACAAGGGCCACATCTAACTCCCTCTAAAATATAGCCACTGAACTGGCCTCAACTACCTTCTGTGGCAGAGAATTCCAGAGATTCACCACTCTCTGTGTGAAAAATGTTTTTCTCATCTAAAAGATTTCCCCCTTATCCTTAAACTGTAACCCCTTGTTCTGGACTTCCCCAACATCGGGAACAATCTTCCTGCATCTAGCCTGTCCAACCCCTTAAGAATTTTGTAAGCAGACGTGGGTTTATTCAGATTTTGCAAGGTTCAAAGTGCCGTGAAAAAAAAAACCACATCACATCAACAAGAAAGGACTGCAACATAGTTACTGTGAATTCCAGTGTAAGATATTTTTACCATAGTATTGAAGGCAAATTTACTCCATCAGCACCATTTTTCATTTCTGTCACTAGTGCACGGCACATTTGGCCTTTCAATAATGGCTTAATTACAGCTAAATGTCTTTAGGTCAGAGTGGTGGGTCACATTTCAATTGGTATGCGCTTGTGCCTGTCTGTCATTACAATAGACAATGAAGGACTGTAATGAAGACAGTGTACTTATCAATCTAAATAGTCCTCTGTGGTGATCAAAATGTATTTTACATAATACAGTTTAGATTTGTGTGAGATCAGATGCTTTGCAGTCAAAACTGAATGGTAGTATGAACATTGTCAACAGCGACTGGGAATATGATAGATTCTTATCACAAAAATCAAATTGAGTTTTGCCATTTGAGATAGCTGTCAATCATCTCCGATTTCTGCATCTATTCACTGTAATGGATTGCTACACCTCATCCTCCTTCAACTGCCGTGGATTGTAACTCGATCTGCAAACAAAACTGGGAGCTTTGATTGCTGTCTTTTAGAAGAATTGACACAAAGAAGGATGATTGTTTCAGAACCTGTTGTCTCGCCAAGACACGTGATGCATTCAGAGAATTAAAATTTCAACAACTCATTTGGTGATAGCCACTCTCATGATGCACTGCACCCAGCTTCAATTTCTTGTGGCTGTGCATAGGTTTCCAGGGTAGGAACGTGCCTTGGCTTCCTGCCACTGCTAAAGGCAGTGTATTGTGCTCCCTTTTATGCCGTTGCTAACAAGGTCATCAGACCGTAGAGTCAAAACCTCACAGAAACATGTCTCATCCACCCATCACCTCTGAGCCCACTGATCTATTGAGCAATGCCCAGGAATTCTGAATTCTTGTTGTTGCTACAAAGCCCTCACTTTCCCAGTACATAAGCTGTGGACCACTTGGCTCCTGAAGACTACCCTGCCATTCTATAAGATAATGGCTGATGTGTCCCAAACATCATCTCCTCTTCCGTGCCAGTTCCCCATCACCCTCAGTTCCCTGATCTTTCAAAAGTCTCTACTTCCTTTTTAAAATATCTCCAACCATTCAGTAATCTTTTCCAGCCCTAACACACTTGCAAGAAATCTGCACCCCTCCAATTCCGGCTTTTATTTCATTCCAATGTTCCATCATTTCTGCATTTCTGGATGCACCAGGGCCTGAAACTCTGAAATTTCCTCTCTATCCTAATAGTAAAGCTCTACTACTCTATGCATTTTATGCCCTAGTATCACCTTATTAATATTCAATATTAATGTTTGACTGATTCCACTTCTATGAAATACCATAAAGTGTTTTACCAAATTCCATGTAAATGCAAACTGTTTTTATAGCACATGTAATCACTTAAATATTGTACCGTGCAAATTGCAGGAAGTGACATGATGGCCACGAGGTCAAACAGAAGACGACACTGAAATCTGGACACAAAAACAAATTGCTGGAGGAACTCAGCAGGTCAGTCAGCATCTCAACCAAACCTAAGATCAACTACTTTGTCAAAGACATCCCGCTCTAACCTAAGGTCAAATGTGAGCCTTACGCTAATGATTGCACCAGGTTTTGGGTTAATTAGCAACTCCAGAGAAAATAAGGCTGTAATGTAACAAAATGTGGAAAAAGTGAAGGGGCCTGAATACTTTCTGAATGCACTGTAAGAAGCTGACAACGAAGAATAGCTTCACCATTTCCCCTGGTATTGCTATGACCGAGCCTGGCCACCGTCAACATCCGAAGGGAATGAAATTGCATTGACCAGAAATGTTTGCACTATGGAATCTTTAGACTTATTTTCCCAGTGACAAATGAGCAAATATTCCAGCTTTTAGTTATTAATAGGTTATTGCTGCGTGTTTTATAAGGTAATTGCTGGAAAATGAGAGGAATAAATCGGGTAGAATTTCTTGCCAAAAATTGGAGAATCTAGGACCAGATGCATAGGTTCAAGGTGAATAGGAATTTAATAGGAATCTGAGGGGTAACATTTTCACACAAAGGGTGGTGGGTGTATGGAGCAAGCTGCCAGAGGAGGTAGTTGAGGTTGGGACTATCCCAACGTTTAAGAAACAGTTAGACAGGAACATGGATAGGACAGGTTCAGAGGGATATGGACCAAACGCAGGCAGGTGGGACTATTGTAGCTGGGACATGTTGGCCGATGTGGACAAGTTGGGTCAAAGGGCCTGTTTCCACACTGTATCACTCTTTGACTCTATGACTCTAAAAGAAATCCACCCAAATAGGGTTGCAGAATTCTCGTTGGAGAGCAGAGAAGAACTTCTTCAAAGTAGACATATCTTGAGGAGATTTCGCAGTGGAGCAGACAAAATGTGCAGGTGCTGGTTTACACCAAAGATTGACACAAAATGCTGGAGTAACTCAGCGGGACAGGCAGCATCTCTGGATAGAAGGAATGGGTTGGGGGTTTGGGGTTGAGACCAGTGGCGGACTGGCCAGGGTGTCAGCTTGCCCAATGACAAGTGGCCTGATGAAGTGGGCCCCCTATATCAAGTGGGCCCCTGATGAAGTGGGCCCCCTTTGTCTCCTGGCAACCAATATTTTTAGACCCAGTCCGCCACTGGTTGAGACCCTTCTTCAGACTGAGAGTCAGGGGAGAGCGAGACACAGATAAGGAAGTGTAAAGTGTGTGGAAATAAGAAGAGTTAGAATCACAGAGGTGGTTCCAGCTCTTCTTATTCTCCTCATCTCTCCGATGAGAGTTCTGCAACATCCTCTCTCGCTGCCCCCTCCTCCCCCCTCCCCCCCTGTGATTCCTCCTGCTCTACACTGCAGGCAAGGAAAAGTCAGAACAGATTAGGGCCGGCAACAGATGACCTCAGGAAGGGTGAGGTCCATAATGGCCTGGGGAAGATGTGTTAATGAGAGGGATACAAGGATGCAAACAGTGGAACTAATGGGATGACTAGGGTGGGGGAATGGGGTGAGAGAGAGAGAAGGGTTCCAACCCAAAACTTCACCTATTCCTTTTCCCCCAGATGCTGCTTGAGCCGTTGAGTTACTCCAGCATTCTGTGTCCACCACCGAGCAAAGTTGTGGCAAATGGTTTGGAAGCCATCCATCGCCTAGGATAAACATGGAAGTGATAAGCATCAGTGGTTGTGTACTGCTTTGACTTGAATCATTGTGGGTGAGTTTAAGGCCAGTTATTTTTTAGGCAATTAACACCTTGAAAAAAAGAAACCCATATTTCTAAAGCATATCTCCTGGCTTCAGACTCCCAAAGAAAAGGCATTACTGATTTTGAAGTGTAATTCGCCATGGGCAGTGAACATGAAATGAGCTCTGCCATGACTGATGGAGCTGCATGGTTATAGTCTATTTTGTAATTCAAAGTGGAGAATATTGGAAAGTTAAAATGACATATGTTTCAGATAACAATTGACAGGATAGATCTTTTTCTTTGATTCCTTACATTAAATGGCCTGAAAAATAGAACCAAATTTTAGACAGGGGTGGAAAATGCAAGCCTCGGTATAGTGGGCTAACAAATGCTCTGCATTAATGAATGCACATATCAGCTAAAAGAAACTGCATATACTGTATCTGTCCATCATTCTCAACGGCCAGCACAGGGTATGAAAAGGCTTGGATACAGTAGATGCGGAAAGGATGTTTCCACTAGTGGGAGAGTCTAGGACCAGAGGTCATAGTCTCAGAATTAAAGGACATCATTTTAGGAAGGAGATGAGGAGGAATTTCTTTAGTCAGAGGGTGGTGAATCTGTGAAATTGTTTGCCACAGAAAGCTGTGGAGGCAAAGTCACTGGATTTAAGAGATAGATAGATTCTTGATTAATATGGGTGTCAGAGGTTATGGGGAGAAGGCAGGAGAATGGGGTAAGGAGGAAAAGATAGATCAGCCATGATTGAATGGGGGAGTAGACTTGATGGGCCAAATAGCCTAATTCTGCTCCTATCACCTATAGTCTTATGATCTTATGAAGATGGTGTTTGGACAACAATGGGAGTTGAATATGTCATTTTCAGAAACAAAGTAAGTGTATTCATATTTCCCATGTGGAGTTGTTGCCTTGAACATACAATGCTGAATCAATCCATTCAGCCCAACTGATCTATGCCAGTTTTTTTTGCCAGATAAAGGTTTATACTTGGCTCCTCATTCGGTAATATGGCTGATTCTCTGCCTTGGGACCAAGTTCTCACCCTATCCCCACAGATTCTGTTTCTCTTGGGCCTATCCAATACTGAATGTCCAGCGTTCTTTGACACAAACATACTTCTTCTCATCTCGGTCCTGTGGAGCTGACTCCTTGATCTGGATATGCCCTCCTAAAAGAAAATCCTCTCTCTTTGGCAACCAATGAATCTCTCTGACTTCTTGCATACTTGAATGTTGAAAACCAACGCCATACAATTCTTTATTCTCAACAATATAAGAATCGAAGAAAAATTGCTCATAAGACAAAAGAGCCAAATTAGGCCATTCGGCCCACCAAGTCTGCTCTGCCATTCAATCATGGCGTCTATTTTTCCTTCTCAATCTTATTCTCCCCATTCACCTGCCTTCTCCAGTAACATGTGACACCCTTACTCATCAAGAACCTATCGATCTCTGCTATAAAAATACCCAAAGACTTTGCCACCACCAAGATCTGTGGCAATGAATTACACCGATTCACCAGCTTCAGGCTAATGTGTTTGCATGGTGAACCTCCAGCATCTTTACTTTTCCATTAGAACGTGATTTGAGTTTGGCCATATACCTGGCTCTTCTCCTTGTATATTGATGCCCCAGTAGTCAATGCCTATCTTTGCTTGAATAAGTTGAATAACAGAGCCTCCGCAGCTCTCTAAAACATTCTTCCCAAAAATTCCAGTGGGTGATCGGTGTCACACATTCTCACTTTAGGACAAGGATTCCCAACCTGGGGTAAATTTACACCCGAGGGGGTAATGCCCCCGTCTCACTTTAGGAAACCTGAACGGAAACCTCTGGAGACTCAGGTGGTTGCCCCCCCCCCCCCCCCCCCCCCCCAAGGTTTCCGTTGCGGTTCCCTAAGTGAGGTTGCAGGTGGTTGCCGGAGGTTGCAGTTGTAGTGGAAGCAGGTAGGGAGACTGACAAAAACCTCCGGGGACTGCCTTAGAAGAAAGATAGACTTGGCCTTATGATTTAGGAGATTGAGAGGGGCTGACTTTTACAGGACTCCATTTTGGGGAAGATGTCCAGTACAAGGGGGTCACACTTAAGGAAGGGGAAATTAACCGGATAGAGAGCCGCATGGAAACTCTTGGGTGGGGCGCAAAGTCTCCAGAGGGTTTCCGTTCAGGGTTTCCTAAGTGGGACAGGGGCATAAATTTGTTGATTCTGGATTAGTACATATTTTTTTCTCATTGACTGACTATGTTTGGTTCTGATATACCATATCTGTTCATCATTAGTTGTTCATAAATAAATGAAACAACCTTGTTATGTGCTATTAAAGTTGCCAGGGGTAAACGGGACGCTAAGGTTGGGAACCCCTGCTTTAGAACATCCCCTTCATGAAGAGAACCATTGAGATGAATCTCTTAGCAAAGCATACTCCTCTTGGTCCAGAGGTCAAATTTGTAGTTTCAGAGACTGGCTTAAACCATACCCAGTACAATGACTGAGAGGATGCTACCCTTTGTAGGGGAATCTAGAACTAAGGGACATTGACTCCGAATATAGGGGTTCCCACTGAGGACAAACATGGGAAGGAATTTATTTTCAGAGGTTGTGAATCTTTGAAATCATCTGTTCCAGGGAATTGAGTAGGCTGTGCTATTCATTATATTTCAGCTCCAAGATAGGCAGATGTGTTGACTATCGGGGCATCGATGATCAAAGGGAACAACCCAGGTTAGTGGCTGAGATCAAATCAGCCAAGATCTCATTGAAAGGTAGAGGTGCTAGAGGTTCATCTTGGCTAACTCCTGGTCTTTTTCATATGCTCTTCTATTCTTAAGACCTAAGTTCCTTGCTATTGTCTTCCAACCACCATTCATTAAAAGCCCTCATGTTTCAATCAATCAATCAGTTTTATTCGTCACTTGCACATAAAGTGCAAGTGAAATGAATTTGTCAGCAGCGATACAATGAAAAAGAACACACAATACACAATCAAAATGTAACACAAACATCCACCACAGCATTCATCACTGTGGTGGAAGGCACAACATTTGGTCAGTTTTCCCCCGTGGTCGGGACCTCTGTTGTTTGCCTTATTAATATTTTATCGTGTGTTCAAGTTCACTTGCCTTGTACCAACACACCCAGATTCCGTTAAACACCACCCAGATCTCTCAGCTCTCCATCCTTTCACATTTTGTAATAACCAAACATCAAATACCAGTTAACTTAACAATTGACAAAAGGTCAAAGCGAGAGTCTTCTTGGCTTGACTGGCTCAGATACCCTACCTTGCCACTGGAGGGAGAACTCGCTGTGAGTTTTGATTACACATCTGACAACGCACAGAAAATGACAAATCTGAATGGCAGTAAACCTCCCTGAAACTACAATAGTTTCACGAACAGAGCAGCAAGTTTAATTAATCAAAAAATAATTATGTCTGGTGGAGATATCAGGCTTTCGCTTCGGGTCTGACAGCACATTATCAACAACACTCAATCATGTCAGTGCTTTCCTAGCGGAGACAAGGCTCATTACTTAACTAATAAACTATCTCTCTGATAGTTAATTATAAGCCTCTTCTTTTTTTATAAACAAAGCTGTTCCATTAAACTTTTTTAATGATCTGCAGCAAAACTCTTTTAACATCGGTGTCCAAATAGTTGAATATCATTAATAAAAGTTAATACAACCCCTAAAGGAACAGAATAATAATTAATTTTCTCTTTTTTTTCAATTAATCACTAAATTGAAGGTCATCGGCAAAAGAATCAGAGGGGAGATGGGATGGGATGTTTAATGCAACATTTTAGCGTGATCCTGAACAGCTTGCTAGAGAGTTGGTGGAAGCAGATTCAGCAGGAGTTCTCATAGGGGGACTGGATAAATAATTGGAAAATATTGCCAGGGCTTGTGGAAAGATCAGGTGAGTGGAATATTTGATCTCATTGTGTATTATGACAACTAATTGATTCTATTATAACACCGTGATTACCTGTTGTCAATTTTCATTACCTTAGATAGACACAAAATGCTGGAGTAACGCAGCAGAACAGGCAGCAGCTCTGGATAGAAGGAATGGGTGATGTTTTGGGTCGAGATCCTTCTTCAGTTACTCCCCACCCCTGCACTGGTTCTCATGCCCCCTCCTCTCTAAACACCCACCATTCTCCCACCAGACTTCGCATCAGCCATCCTCTCTTATTACCTGAGGTTCACCTGTTGTCACCAGACTTGACGTCAAGTCAAGTTGAGTTTATTGTTATATGCGCAATTACGGTGAGGTAGAGGTGCAATAGAAATCTTGCTTGCAGCAGCATCATAAACACATGGACTCAGCCACTCAAAAACATCAATTACACATAAAGTTCTGCAAAAAGTATAAAGCAAATGGGCTGTGCAAAACACAAAGGAAAGGAAATAAGAGTGCAATTGCACGTAGTGTTCATTATTGAGGTCGGAATCGTCAGTCCATGGATATAAAGACAGACCTGAAACATTGAATGCTTCTCTCTCCACAGATGCTGCCTGACCTGCTATTTTTTGTTATCACTCTCGGTCAAAATGACTCAAGGAGACTTTAAATATGGTGGCAAATGCCATTGCCAGTGAAGAACACAGTCAATTGGCAATCTTGATGAGAGGGATAGACAGAGTTGATGTGGATAAGCTTTTCCCATTGAGAGTAGGGAAGATTCAAACAAGAGGACATGATTTGAGATTTAAGGGACAGAAGTTTAGGGGTAACATGAGGGGGAACTTCTTTACTCAGAGAGTGGTAGCTGTGTGGAATGAACTTCCGGTGGAAGTAGTGGAGGCAGGTTTGATTTTATCATTTAAAAATAAATTGGATAGGTATATGGGCGGGAAAGAAATGGAGGGTTATGGTCTGAGTGCAGGTATATGGGACAAGGGGAAAATAAGTGTTCGGCACGGACTTGAAGGGCCGAGATGGCCTGTTTCCGTGCTGTAATTGTTATATTGTTATATGGTAATCTTGTTTGTTATAGCGCGCTTTTTCAGGATCCACCATTTCTTTTCTCAAAGAGATCAACACACAAAACAAAAACATAAAATAAAAATTGTTAAAAAATAGTTCAATTAAGCTGCCTCTGTGGTGCATTTGTCTCCTCGGGAAGATTTGGAACGGTGGGAACCAGGCATCCTTTGGAGTGACCATTGTTTGAAAGTGTATAGATCATATTATTAACCATAGTGCTGAGATTGCTAAAAATATAAATCTATCTAAAGCGGGAATTTTTTTATTCTGCTTGATGAGAATGAGTGAAAATTTACAGCAAAAAACTAATTAATATGTACCTGTGTATTTTCTATCTAGATCATATCGTGATTATTTATAAGCTAGAAGGTTTGTTGTTGCTGAGAGATTCTTGGTGCAATAGCTGATTAGAGCACAAATTTCTTTAGAGACCAGAATAGGATGGTGCTCACATCCCACCACACTATTCTTAGCCAGGGGAAATCCATTTAACTTCCCTTCCTCATTGCAGACATGAGAAGAGATGATCCAACCATTTTAATGTCAGTGTTATTTGGACTGAATCCAAAGTGTTATCTTTATCATGTGAACCTCCCAGTGAGAAGTTTCACTGTTTCCCTCGCCCACTCCTCCCCCCCACTGCTGACCTAACCAGTAAGGACCATGCACGAGAAGTTCAGATACAATAGCATGCAATTTTGAGTCTACATTTGACAGGCATTGTCAGGGCAGTAAAGGTCTCACAATGGAGTCAGAGCTCATGCTTTGAAAGAGGCCTTTGTGAATATAGGTCCAGGTGGAAACTCTTCAGTTACTTGTGACTGTTCCACCTTTCAATCAGACCATGCCAGACCCTTGACTGAACTCCACTCACCCATACATTTCCCTAGATTGCTAAACACTTTGGTCAACAAAATATCAATCTCAGATTTAAAATTAACAATCGATATGCATAATAATTATCATTTATAGAAGAGATTCTCATAGTTCTACCAGTTCCTGAGGATAAACGTATTTTCTAATTTCACTTCCACAAGATCTGATTCTAATTTTTAGATTGTTTCCCCGAGTCTCGCGTTTCACATCCAGTAAAAATCGTTACCCTCTCAACATTCTCAATTCCTTAGAACGGATTTAAAGATCAAACCACATCCATTTCAGGGAATATAGATGCTTGTTTGTGCAATTTCCCGTTCTAAAGTAATTTCCTGCACTCCCTCCAAGACCAATATAACCTTCCTAAGCTGTGTGCCATGAACAGCTCAATGAGCACTAGGTGTGGTCTAACCAGGGTTTGGTTGGAAGCCAGGGCTATAACCTAGGTCCAATGCTGGGTGGCATTAAAAATTGCCTGTTTCAAACAAGAACTGATGTGGAATGGAAGTCTGGTCCAGTAAGGTGGAAGTAGGTCCTGGAATGCAAATGGGAAGACAATTCACACTTTAAGTTGGAATAACTTTGGAATTACTTTCTAAAGTAATTCTTGATTAGTAGGGGTGTCAGAGGTTATGGGGAGAAGGCGGGAGAGATAGATCAGCCATGATTGAATGGCGGAGGAAGCTAGATGGGCCGAATGGCCTCATTCTACTCCTATCACATGGACTATAAAACCCAGAAGTGTGGGTGAGGAGGGAGAGGTCACGACTCGCTGTCTTTCGTGGTCTTGCACCTTGCTTGAAATGGTATGAAACTGCACTTGAATTTGGTGGCCTTGCACCCTACTTGAAGTGGTAAGAAACTGCACTTGATTTGGTAGCCTTGCACCCTGCTTGAAATGAAATTTCAAGGAATAGCCGTGAGTCAACTGCCAGCCCACCAGCCGTTAGTGAGTGAGCTGCCAGCACAACAGGCTTGAGTGACTGAGCTGCCAGCCCAAGAATCCATTCAGCCCACAATGTCCATACTAGCCCTCTGGAAACCAGTCCCTTCAGCCCACAACACCCATACTAGCATTTCAGAAAGCCCCCCCACTGGCCACCAATATTGGAATTGGTGGAGAGGTGGAATATTGTGTTGGGGGACCAGCCCTTCTGTGTGATTGTGTGACCCAACTGGTCCCTCTTCATCTGGTGTTTTTATAAAACAATGGTTAGGCCATAGCTGGAGTGCAGTATGCAGTTCTGGTTGCCATGCTACAGGAAGGACATGATCGCAACTGATGAAGATGCACAAGATATTCACTGGATGTTCTCTGGAATGGAACGCTTAAGTTACAGAGAGAGTTTGCATAGAGTAGATTTGTTAACCTTAGAATGGTAGAATCTTAGGGGGAGAATAAAATTGATGTACAACATTATGAGGAGTAGAGATAGGGAATAGATCAGGGAAACATTCCCTCTTTCCAGAGGTGACTACAACCATAACACACAGGTTAAGAGGGAGTTAGATGTGGCCCTTGTGGCTAAGGGGATCAGGGGGTATGGAGAGAAGGCAGGTACAGGATACTGAGTTGGATGATCAGCCATGATCATATTGAATGGCGGTGCAGGCTCGAAGGGCCAAATGGCCTACTCCTGCACCTAATTTCTATGTTTCTATGTTTCTATGTTAATGATAGAGAAATAAAAGAGGAGATCTGAGGAATAATTCATTTTTACAGTGAAGATTGTTGGAATCTGGAACACATTGCCCGATAGAGTGGAGGCAGAAACTCTTGCATTATTTGAGAAAGCTAGACATATATTTGAATCACCAAGGAATGGAAAGGTTACAGAGCAAGTGTTGGTAAATGGGAAGTGGGAAATCGGAGTAACCGGGATGCACATATGGTCAAAGGTGCAATTTGCAGACAGCAGCCAAGATCAGGATTGAACCTGAACCCCCAGCACTGCAAAGCTCTCGCAGCACTGTTTAAATATGGGAGTGGGTTTTCTACTTGACATAAAAAGAAACTGCTGGAACTAGTTGGCAGGTCAGGCAGCATTTGGGATGTTGTCTTACAGCTCCATCAACTTGGATTTGGGTTTAACTCAGTTACTGTCTTGTGTGGAGTTTGCATGTTCTCCCTGTGACCATCTGATTGTCATTGCTTCCTCCCACACCGCAAAGAAGTGCAAGTTGGTAGGTTGATTGACCACTGTAAATTGTCGCTCGTGCTTTGGTGAGTGGTAGAATCCAAAGGGAGGGTTGGTGGGAATGTGAGTGAATAGAATAAATGAGTGTAAATGGGTGCTCAATGGTCAGCATTGTTAAATTGGGCCAAGCGTCTGTTGCCCTGCTGTATGATGCTCTTAATTGGCTGTCCCACTTGGGTGACCTAATCGGCGAGTCCGGAAGAGTGTCTTCGACCTTGAAGCTCGAGAGCACTCTCCAGGAAAGTCTCGAGCTGGAGCAACCAAACCGTGAGCTGCATCGACTGACAACATACACACACACGCACACACACACACACACCACACACACACACACACACACACACGCGCACACACACACACTCACACAAACACATCGCGAAGGTGGGGGCCATGGAAAGCGGAGGAGCATTGTCTGCGCAATGAAGAGGAAGGTAAACAGCTGCCACAGTGTACGGTAAGTCCTTTAGAGAGCGCAGAGGGAGAGAAGGGGGAGAGAAGGGGGAGAGAAGGGGGAGAGATGGGGGGAGAGAAGGGGGAGAGAAGGGGGGGAGAGGGGGGAGAGAAGAGGGAAAGAAGGGGGAGAGAAGGTGGGGAGAAGGGGGAGAGAAGGGGGAGAGATGGTGGAGAGAAGGGGGAGAGATGGTGGAGAGAAGGGGGGGAGATGGTGGAGAGAAGGGGGGAGAGAAGGGGGAGAGAGAGAAGGGGAGAGATGGTGGAGAGATGGGTGGAGAGAAGGGGGAGAGAGAGAGGGGGAGAGATGGGGGAGAGAGGGGGGGAGAGAAGGGGGAGAGAAGGTGGAGAGAAGGGGGAGAGAAGGGGGAGAGAGGGGGGGAGAAGGGGGAGAGAAGGGGGAGAGAAGGGGGAGAGAAGGGGGGAGAGAGAGAAGGGGGAGTGATGGTGGAGAGAAGGGGGAGAGAAGGGGGGAGTGATGGTGGAGAGCGAAGGGGGAGAGAGAGGAGGAGGGGAGAAGGAGAGAGAAGGGGGAGAGAAGGGGGGAGAGAAGAGGGGAGAGATGGTGGAGAAGGGGGAGAGAGGGGAGAGAAGGGGGGGGAGAGATGGTGGAGAGATGGTGGAGAGAAAGGGGAGAGAAGGGGGAGAGAGCGTGGGGGGAAGGGGGAGAGAAGGAGAGAGAAGGGGGAGAGAAGGGGGAGAGAAGGGGGAGAGAAGGGGGAGAGATGGGGGAGAGATGGTGGGAGAGAAGGGGGAGAGAATGGTGGAGAGAAGGGGGAGAGAGGGGGGAGAGAGGGGGGAGAGAGGGGGAGAGAAGGGGGAGAGATGGGGGAGAGAATGGGGGAGAGAAAGGGGAGGATGAGGGGGGAGAAGGGGGGGAGAGGGAAGAGGGAGAGAGAAGGGGGAGAGATGGTGGAGAGAAGGGGGAGAGAAGGGGGATAGAAGGGGGAGAGATGGTGGAGAGATGGTGGAGAGATGGTGGAGAGAGAAGGGGGAGAGAAGGGGGAGAGAAAGGGGGAGAGATGGTGGAGAGAGAAGGGGGAGAGAGAGGGGGGAGAGATGGTGGAGAGAAGGGGGAGAGGAGAGGAGAGGGGGGGAGAAGGGGGGGGAGAAGGGGGAGAGAAGGGAGAGGGGAGAGAGAGGTGGGGAGAGAAGGGGGAGAGAAGGGGGGGAGAGATGGGGGGGAGAGAAGGGGAGAGAGGGGGAGAGATGGGGAGAGAGATGGAGGAGAGAGAGGGAGGTGGGGAGAGAGGGAGAGAAGGGGGGGGAGGAGGGGGAGAGAAGGGGGAGAGAAGGGGGGAGGGGAGAGAAGGGGGAGAGATGGGGGAGAGATGGTGGAGAGAGAGGTGGGAGGAGGAAGTGGAGGAGAGAGGGGGAGAGAGGGGGGGAGAGGGGGGGAGAGAGGGGGGGAGAGAGGGGGAGGAGAGAAGGGGGAGAGAAGAAGGGGGAGAAGGGGGAGAGATGGTGGAGAGAGATGGTGGAGAGATGGTGGAGAGAAGGGGGAGAGGAGAGGGGGGAGGAGAGGGGGGGAGAGGAAGGGGGGGAGAGATGGTGGAGAGATGGTGGAGGGAGAAGGGGGAGAGAAGAGAAGGGAGAGAGGAAGGGGGGGGAGAAGGGGGAGAGATGGTGGAGAGAGGGGTGGAGAGATGGTGGAGAGAAGGGGAGAGAAGGGGGGAGAGAGAGAGAGAGAAAGGGAGAGAGAGGGAGAGAGAAGAAAGGGAGGAGGGGGGAGAGAGGGAGAGAGAAGGAGAGAGAAGGGGGAGGGGGAGAGGGGGAGGGGGGAGAGGAGAAGGACGGAGAGGGGGAGGGGGGGGGGAGGGAGAGAAGGAGAGAGAAGGGGAGGGGAGGGGGGGGGAAAGAGGGAAGGGGAAGGGAGGGGGAGAGAAGGGGGGAGAGAAGGGGAGAAGGAGAGAAGGGGGAGAGATGGTGGAGAGAAGGGGGAGAGATGGGGGAGAGAAGGGGAGAGAGGGGGGAGAGGGAGAGAGGAGGGAGAGGAGGAGAGAGAGAGAGGGAGAGAAAGAGAGAGGGGGGAGATGGAAAGAGAGAGGGGGAGAGAAGGGGGAGAGAGGGGAGGGAGAGAGAGGGAGAGAGAGGAGAAGAGAGATTGGGGGTGGGGAAGAAAGAGAGTGGAGAGAGAGAGGGGGAGGGAGGGAGAAGGGGGAGAGAAGGGGGAGAGAAGGGGAGAGATGGTGGAGAGATGGTGGAGAGAAGGAAGGGGAGAGAAGGGGGAGAGAGATGGGGGAGAGATGGAGGAGGGAGAGAGGGGGAGAGAGAGGGGGAGAGATGGGGGGAGAGATGGGAGAGATGGGAGGGGAGAGGGGGGGAGAGGGGGAAAGGAGGGAGAGAGAGGGGGGGGAGAGAGTGGAGAGAGGGGGAGAGAAGGTGGAGAGAAGGGGGAGAGGAGTGGAGACACTTTTAAGAAGTATAATAAAGTTTAGCGGGCATTTTACCTACCGGCCAGTCTTCCTTGGTCCTGAAACTCCAATGAGCCAATCAAAATGCCCGGTCAACGAAGGAGATTGCCTACGGCTGCCTGCGACTGCCTGTAAGTAAATAGCGACCTCACTCCACTGCACTACGAGTTAAAAAGACCCATGCCGACCAAATTTTACTCGCGGAAATTTTTTCAATATACTACAAAAAACTCCGGGACCTAGCTGAGGCCGCGAGTATTCGGGAACTTCCCTCAAGCACGAAGGAGAGTTCCAACGACCTCATAGGATCTCCTAGGACCTCGTGTCGACCAGGCTGTGAGTTTGAGTCCAGGGCAAACTCTTCTAAACTAACAGATTAGGTCGGCCAAGTGGGTCAGCCCCTAAAAGGTGAAAATCACTTTGTATCCAGGTGGTGAGTTACATTGCACCACTCTTATGCACTGAGGACATCTGCTGGTTTCACCTCTCATGTACAGCTCAGGAACACAGCCTCAGTAATTTAATTCACTATTCATGCAGCCCTTTATCATTGCCACTTATTATAAGAAAGGGCAGCTCATCATTACTTATTAGATTTGTCTTTTTCTTTATGTAGCAACTGAATGTTTTGAACTGGTAAAATAGTTTTAAGGTTTCCTGGCTCCACCCATTTGTTAGATAAAACCAGGGAAAGTGTAGGTTATGACATGTTTCAAAGGAAAGACAAGCAGGAACAGTTGTGTGTGATGGGTATACAATAGACAATAGACAATAAGTGCAGGAGGAGGCCATTCGGTACTTCGAGCCAGCACCGTCATTCACTGTGATCATCGCTAATCATCCACAATCAGTACCCTGTTCCTGCCTTCTCCCCAAATCCCTTTAAGAGCTCTATCTAACTCTCTCTTGAAAGCATCCAGAGAATTGGCCTCTACTGCCTTCTGAGGCAGAGAATTCCACAGATTCACAACTCCCTGGGTGAAAAAGGTTTTCCTCATCTCTGTTCTAAATTGGCCTATCCCTTATTCTTAATCTGTGGCCCCCTGGTTCTGGACTCCCCCAACAGCGTGTCTAATCCATTAATAATCTTATATGTTTAAATGGTTTAATATAGGGTAAAAAGAGTTTATTTTGTGCAAGAGGTATTAAGGGCAAAGTGGATGAACTTAGAGCAGGAGATGTTTGCGCCAATATTTTACAAAGAGAGTGGGAAGGGTCTAGAATGTGCTACCAGTTGAAGGGGGCGCTGTTCTGGCGGCAGCCATGGCAGCAGCGCGTCAGCCTTTCAATCTTATTTTTTATTTTTAGTATGTTTTAAAGTGTGTATTTAGTGGGGTTTTTTGTGTTTGGGGGGTGGTGTGGGTGGTATAAGGGGAAAACTGCTTCGGTCGCCTCCTTCATGGAGAGGCGACTTTTTCCAGGTCGCCTCCCCCGTGGCCTATCATCAAGGATCGGCGAGGTCTTTCCCGGAGACGTGCCCGGGGCTTCAGCGGCAGGCGCAGCGTGGACTCGGCGTGGAGCGGGTGAGCCCTCGCTGGGGCTCGCCGGAGGGGAGCGCTCCGTTTCACTGGCCCGGGGCAGCCGGCAGCCTGAAGTCGCAGCCGGAAGCCGCGGTCTGCAGAGTTCCAGCTGCTGCGGCGTCTACAGCCCGGGATCCCTCGTGGGGGATCCGGGGGAAGAAGAAGCCGCCATTGCCGGCCCGCGGATAACTTCTACCGCGGGCCCAGCATGGACTTACCATCACCCTGGAGGGGAGCTTCGACCGCCGGCCCTGCAGTCTACGGTGCTTCTGGCTGCGGCGGGGACTTTAAATCTCAACCGCCGGCCTGCGGCCTACACAATCTTGAAGCCGCGGTCTCCGGTGAGGAAAGACTGATCCTGGACTGGACTCTGGACTCTGGTCTTGTCCACGGGGGGGGGGGAAATGGAGGAGGACGGCCAAAAATGTTTGTGCCTTCCACCATAGTGATGAATGCTGTGGTGGATGTTTATGTTACATGTTGTGTCCTGTTTATGCATTTTATTATTTTGTTAACCCATCTTTATGCTTTGTATGGAACTGATTTTTAAATTATGTAAAGCACTTTGGGGTCAATGAAAATTGGCTATAAATGTGCTATATAAATAAACTTATTATTATTATTATTATTATTACCAGGGGTAAATACAAAAATGGCATCTCAGAGGCTTTTAGATAGGCAAATAGATATGCATGCACTGGAGAGGTATGGATCATGCAGAAGAGCTAGATTAAATTTGGCATTATGTTCGGCACAGACATCGTGGTCCAAAGGACCTGGACTGCTCTTTCTTGTAATTTCATAGCCAACGAAGCACCTTTTGAAATGAATTCAATGTTAGGATGCCAGAAATGTGTTTGCCAAATTGTGCATAGCAAGACTCCACGAAGAAAAAATGGCAACTGAACTAATCTTCAGTTTTATGAGTGACGTTGACTGAGGTTTAAACATTAGTCAGGGCATTGGGGACGACTGCTTCACCATCCATCTAGCCTAGACAGCTTTTAGCTCCCCTGAGAGACCAGACCTTTGACAATGTTGCCCTCGAGGGTCACTCCAGATTTTTAAGCAAATTTCAATGCATTAGGATTTGAACCCATCATTTTTTGATCCAGGGTGAAGATAATTCTATCACATGAACCAAAGCTGGCAATGTGCCTGCTCTATTCAACACACCCTGTGTAAGTTGGAACTGCAGATGCTGGGTTATACTGAAGATAGACACAAAAGGATTCATATCCCTTCTTTTTAGATGTGCCTATCTAAAAGTCTTTTAAACACCACTGTTGTATCTGCCTACACCACCAGCCCTGGCAGCGTGTTCCAAGCACATCCAGGTACCCACCAACCTCTGTGCATAAAACATATCCCACACCTTCAAACTTTGCCCTTTCACCTTAAACTTATGCCCTCTATTCATTGGCATTTTCATCTTGGGAAAATGCTTCAATCTCCACCACCACAGGATGTCTAGTTTGTCTGTCCTATCTATAAATAAAGACTTATACATCTACAGAATTTTCAATTGAACCAGCTTCAACAGCTTCCAATGGGAAGGGTTCTAGAATTTCACTGCCCTGTGTTATGAAGTGCTCCGTGAATGCTCTAAATTGTAAGGATATGCACTCTGCCTCTAAACCCCCCTCATCATCCCAAACACTCCATTACATCGTAATCTTCTGTGTCCATGAAGAAGAAGCTATTAAGTAATGGAAAATACTCCTTCTTCCACCCTCAGTCCATCCACCAAGCTTCTACATCTACACCAACCCTCTCACTGAGCTATGTGGCCTCTCGCCCAAAAGCCTGTCATTTTGTAACCTTTCACATTTTAAATGGGCAGTTCAACCTGCTCCACGTGAAAAGAAAGAACCTGGCGAGGGTGGAGGGTGAACAAAAATAAAGTAACGTAAACAAGAGCATACGAACAGGAGTAGTACAGAGAGTAGGGCATTCAGCCAACAGATCTGGAGATCATTGGGGATCTGGATGTTAGCTCCATTTAGCCAGCTGAGTCAAAATGAATCAATAACCTTGGCAAGCCAAAAAATGCAGCAGTTGCAATTTAGAACTTTTTATTTGATGCTTACAGTTACTGATGGGCTCCAGAACATAATGCCCAGACACATCCTTCTTCAGTATCTCATCCTTTGATTGTCTAGATGGCTTATGCAGACCTCCATGAAGCATGAAGGGGTACAAACCATACACATGTAAAATAAAATAGTGGGGTGAGCGAAGATGTGGAAGATCATGAACCTGATGAGAGTCAGAAGCAAACTTACCACATATTAGGAAATTATATCCATATTATTACACAGAAAGATGACATTCTAGGCTATTAGATTTACCCGGGTCCACAAAGGACTAATTACATCAGTCTTAAATCCCTTCTCCTTATTTTCCTGTATGACGTGAGAATGGTGAATCTCCACACAGCAACAGAGGTCAAGAGTGAACCTACAGTAAATCTCTTGAGCTGCGAGGCATTAACACTAACCCGTTCACCTACTATATGTGCCACAGTCCGATTGCAAATATTACCTGCTATGATATTGCCACCTAACAGCCTGCTCAGTGTTAGGAAGTGATCAGCCTGTCACTGAATTGAGGGGACATTAAATTCCCCCCTTCAACATCATGCAATAGCTTTTCGTATCTCCATGCTGATCATCAGGAGATTGGAATAGAGCCCGATATAAAATAATCCATTCACGCAAAAACCATAGACTATTAATGTTCCTGATTGCTACTGTCTCAGCAGTAAATAGCCTTGTTAAAACCATCTATTATTTAGCCAGGAGCATTAATCTTTTCTAATTATGTTGACTGTATTGATATTATGATACAAATGGAACATAATTGGCTGTTATACATTACCATGGTTAGAGGACTGGCTAACTAACATAAGACAGGGAGTCAAGATAAATGGGTCATTTTCAGGCTGGCTGTCTGCAACCGTGGTGCTGGAAGAATGAATGCTAAGGCTTCAATTGTTTCCAATCTATATTAATGACTTAGAAACAAGGAACTGTAGATGTTGGTTTCCACACAAAGTGCTGGAGAGTAACTCAGCGGGTCAGGTAGCATATCTGGAGAACATGGATAGGTGACTTTTTGGGTCAGGTCCCTTCTTCCCATTGGATCTTCAAACCCAAAGCTTCCAGTAGATGATGGCAATGAATATGTTAATGGTACAGAAATAGGTGTATATGCGAGATATGATTCAGCAAAGAGATTTAGTGAATATCCATATGACTATCGAGGAAACTGCATGAAATCTAAAATGAACACCAAAAACATTGAAATAGAAAACACCAACCCGGCACGTGAGGTCGTATTTGTGGGAAGAGAAAGAGAAATAATGTTTCAGGTTGAAAACCCTTTGACAATTTATAGAAGTGGGGAGGTTAAAGTGTGAGAGGGGAGTGAAAGGTCAAGATGATCGATGTCACAATGGCAGTTAACGATAAATAGATCTGGAGAGGGTAATCGACCAATGGGTGTTGCCCAGCAAGATTGGGAGTATTAACGACAGGCAAAAGGATCCACAGTTCGGGGTGAAGACTCCTAAACAACTTTCAGAAGGGGTGTCAATTATGGTAACTGGTCAGAGGGAGAAGGACTATGCGGAGTGGCGGCGCCTAACGGCAGCGGCTCGACTGGAGTCCGTCCGTCTCTTTAAAAAAATTTGTCCCGTTAGATGTATGTTTTTGTTTTTTGCTGTGTATTTGTGTGGGGTGGGGGAGGGTGGGAGAAACCGTTTAATCTCTCCCCTGTATGGGGACCCGACTTTTTCCCTGTCGGATCTCCGATGTTGTTGGGCCTAACATCGTGGAGCCGGCGGTGGCCTCCAACCGGAACCTACCTGAGGGCTCCAGTCATGGAGACTGCAGACTCGCCATCGTGGAGCTGGCCGACTTCGGAGCGGGGAGAGCTGTGGTGGCGCTCGGCTGCAATCCAACCGGAGCTTTGGAGGCTCCAGCATCAGGCCCGATGGACCGGAACATCGGGAGCTCGAAGGTCCCTGGTGGGAGACCGCTTTTTGGAGCTCCCACAACGGCAACTTTTCCCGCCGGAATCGCGGGGTTTAAATGACTCGGAGCAGGGCCTAATATCGCCCTGTGCAACTTAAACGCCCGCAGGACCTACCATCGCCCGCCGGGGGCTTTAACATCGTGAGCCCCAGTCGCCTCGACGCTGCAGTTGGACTGCTGGACCGCGGGAGAAGAACAAAGGGAAGAGATAAGACTTTTGCCTTCCATCACAGTGAGGAGGTGTCGGAGATTCACTGAGATGGACGTTTGTGTAAATTGTGTTAACTGTGTGTCTTGGATTTTTTTTGTAATGTCATGACTGTAGGAATGAAATTTTGTTCAAACCTTGTCTGTTTGAATGACAATAAATGGCATTCTATTCTATGAAGGGCCTTCGACCTGAACTATCGGTTCAGTTTCTCTTCCCACAAATGTAACCTGACATCTTGAGCGTTGCCGGCATGTTTCTATGTTCATGACATAATTGAAGGGTATGTTGCAGCCAAATGTAATGATCACATGGGGACAGGAATATATGAAAGTTGGCAGCCTGCAAAGGGGTAAAGATAGATTAAGTGAGTGGCCTGATGAAAAACAAAATATGCAGAAAATCTAAAATATAATAATCATTTATTATATTAGTGAGTGGCCAAAATTCGACAGGTGAAGTGTAATTATGGGAAACGAACAACATCATTGGTCACCGTGGAGGGGGGAAAAAACAGAATAGTGTTTGAAACATCCTGACCTCGAGTGCTGGAGTTTTCTCCCGCATCTCAAAAACATGTCAATTGGTAGGTTATTTAACTGCAACATATTGTGTCTAATGTCTAACTGAGAGGATGAATTTAGGGATCCAGGAGGAGTTGATGAGAACGTGGGAAGAGTAAAAATGGGATTAATCAAGAAGGGGAACAAGGGTTATAGGTAAAGGGCAGGTAGGTGGACGAGGTGGAGGGGGCTATTATGTTGCTGAATGGTAGAAGAAGCTAGAGTTGTTATACTATTGCTTGTCAATGGGTACAAAGATCTAACTGGACACTGTAAAACTGCAGAGTGAGTGCTGCATTGTCCGAGATGACATCCTTGGAATGAGATGTTAAACTGTGGACTTGTTTTCAGATGGAGGCAAGAGGTACTATGGCATGGCTTTGGGGGATCTCTGTATCCTGGCCAATCTTCATCTTGCAACCCACATGTAACAACAATATGTTGCATGTTCGAGTCGGAGTGCTGCATTGTCCGCAGCTGACGGCTGCAGCGGCTCAATGGCATGTCCCTGTGGACTTGTTTTCAGTTTTGGTTAGGCAAGAGGGTTTTTAGTCTGTGTTGGGGGGGGGGGGGGTTGAAACGGGGTTTGCAGTCTCTCCCTGCGGGGGAATGCAACCTTTTTGTCGTATTCCCCTTCTCTGCCTCCGTCTGTGCTGAGGCCTAATGGAGCTGACGACCTCGAGGCTCCGGAGGCAGAGCCCGTCAGGACTCGCCCTGAGCTCGATCCTGTGAGGGTGGTCGGCTCAGGGCTGGGACGCTCCGTGAGGGTGGCCCACCCCAGGGTGAACGAGGCTCCCGTCGGAGCGGCCGAGCTCGGGAAGGTGCGGCGCTCACAGCCCGAGGGAGGTTCGGTGCCCATGTCGGGGCGGCCCGGCCCGTGGAAGAAGCGACGCCCATGTCGGAGCGGCCCAGTCCGGGGGAGGTTCGGCGCCCATGTCGGGGCGGCCCAGCCCGAGGCTGAAGACGGCACGGTACTCACGTGAGGGTGGCTGGGACGGTGTTCTGGCGGCGGTGGCCTGAGTCCGGGGTTCGGCCGCGGGCCAGCGGCTGCGTCTGCAGGACTGGTGGGCGGCAGCTTCGACCACCCCGGGCCGCGGTGTTTGAGCCGCGGGACTGATTTATAACATCGCCCATGGGGTATCGCCTCAGCGTAGAGGGAGAAGAGGAGGGAAGAGACTGCAGACCTAAGACTTTTGCCTCCATCACAGTGAGGAGATGCTGGGTGGACTCACTGTGGTGGATGTTAATATGTGTTTATTGTTGTTTTTATTGTATTATATGTATGACTGCTGCAATTTCGTTCAGACTTCAGTCTGAATGACAATAAAGGCTATCTAATCTAATCTAATCTAATCATAAGAAAGAACTGCAGATGCTGGAAAAATCGAATCCGATCTTTCTGTCCTGGGCCTCCTCCATTGCCAGAGTGAGGCCCAGTGCAAATTGGAGGAACAGCACCTCATATTTCGCTTGGGTAGTTTACACCCCAGTGGTATGAACATTGATCTCTCCAATTACAGATAGTCCTTACTTTCTCCCTCCTTCCCATCCCCTTCCCCACTCTCCCACATTCCTTCTGTCTCCACCTCTTCCTTTCTTTCTTTCCCCCCCCCCCCCCACCCACCCGACATCAGATTGAAGAAGGATTTCGACCCGAAACTTCGCCTATTCCTTCTCTCCATAGATGCTGCCCCCCCCGCTGAGTTACTCCAGCATTTTTGTCTACCTTCAGTAACAACAGTTGATCAAATTGTTATCTAACTCCAGTTTATAGGATCTGGACACCTGCAAGTTAGTTTTTAGTTTTAGAGATACAGCGTGGAAACAGGCCCTTTAACCCACCAAGTCTGTGCCGACCAGTGAACCCTGTACACTAATTTTATCCTACAGATTAGGGACAATTTGCAATAGCCAATTAACCTACAAACCTGCATGTTTTTGGAGTGTGGAAGGAAACCCAGAGAAAATCTAAATGGTCACAGGGACAACGTACAAAGTCCGTACAAACAGCACTCACAGTCACGATCGAACCCAGTTCTCTGGCACTGTAAGACAACAGCTCTACTGCTGCATCACTGTGCTGGCCTAAAGTAGCTTGCTATACATACGGGGTTGCTGCATTTTGCACCACCCGTTGACTGTCGAGCACGTGAGGTTGTTGATAAAAGTACTACAGAGATAGGTTTTCTCCAATGGATTCACAGCTCCTTCGAGAAATATAATTTGATCTGCAAGTTTCCACAGATGTCTGTACAAGAGTAAGATTAACTTTTATTTAGATTGTACCTATAATTCAGTGAAAGTTTCAAGGCATTTCACAGTAAAGTGACCAACAAGAAGCATCAATGGTCGATGTTAGGCAGCTGATCAAAAGTTTAGTCCTGCTGGGAGATGTTCAGAAGCATTTTTTTAATAAGATCTGAGGACAAGTTTGGGAAGGATTGGTTGAAGGTGTGTGCATGGGTGTATGTGTGCATGTACTCACGTGGGCATATATATGCATGTGCATTACATGTACATATATGCACCCTTGCTTTTGAAACCCCTGCCATGGAAAGATTTTATCTATCCACCCTATCTCTGTTTCTCAGGATCTTACAGATCCCCATCAAATCACTGCTCAGCCTCCTTCACTCCAGGGAAACAAGCCCACCCTATCTAATCTTTCCCCATAACCACTCCAGGCACCATTCTAGTCAATTTTCTCTGTGCTCTCTCCAATGCAATCACCTTATTCCTACAGTATGGCAACCAGAACTGCACATAATGCTCCAAGTGTGGCTTAACTATTGTTATTTTAACATTGCATCATAATGGCATAAGGAGCCAGCGTTTACAGTCTACATCCAATCTGTGAAGGCATGCATGGATAGGAAAAGTTCAGAGGGATATGGGCAAAATACGGGCAGGTGGACTAGCATCTTAGTCAGCATGGGCGAGTTGGGCCGAAGGGCCTGCTTCCATGCTGTCTGACACTATGACTTTATGCACATTCTTCACTGTCCTATCAAATTCTTAAGGGGTTGGACAGGCTCGATGCAGGAAGATTGTTCCTGATGTTGGGGAAGTCCAGAACAAGGGATCACAGTTTAAGGATAAGGGGGAAGTCTTTTAGGACTGAGATGAGAAAAACATTTTTCACACAGAGAGTGGTGAATCTCTGGAATTCTCTGCCACAGAAGGTAGTTGAGGCCAGTTCATTGGCTTTATTTAAGAGGGAGTTTGATGTGGCCCTTGTGGCTAAAGGGATCAGGGGGTATGGAGAGAAGGCAGGTACAGGATACTGAGTTGGATGATCAGCCATGATCATATTGAATGGCGGTGCAGGCTCAAAGGGCCGAATGGCCTACTCCTGCACCTATTTTCTATGTTTCTATGTTTCTATGATGATAAATCTTTGAAAGAAGTTCAATATCCTTCAGAATGGCATCTTCTGTTCTCACTATTCTCACTCTCTCCTATTTTCTATGTTTCTATGTGTTGCCTAAACACCAATGCCTCTCTGTACATTAACATTCCTTAGTGCCCAACCTTTTACTGTACATGATGGGCACAAAGTGCTGGAGTAACTCAGCGAGCCAGAAGCATCTCTGGAGAAAAAGGCTTTCTTCAGATCCAACCCGAAGCGTCACCCATCCTTTTTCTCCACAGATGCTGCCTGGCCCACTGGGTTACTCCAGTAAAGTAATGCCTTCTTGTGCACAAATGGCCCTCGCCATCCACAAATGAATTTGGTGTATCATCAAATAGAACTCATGCAGGTTCCTGTTCTGTTGCAGCTTAATATCTGTAGTTGGACAGTTACTAGCGAGTATTCTGAGGGATAGGATATACAGATATTTGGGTGGACAAGGGCTGACAAGACTTGACCAAAAAGGCCGAATGAGGGCAGAGCTGTAGATGTTGCATGTATGGACCAGCAAAATACTTCACAAGGTTCTGCATGGTAGACTGCTTTAAAAGGTTAGATCGCATGGGATCCAAGGAGAGATAGCTGACTGGATAGAACATTTGTTTCATGGAAGAAAGCAGAGCGTGATGGTGGAAGGTTGCTTCTCAGACCGGAGGCCTGTTACTAATGGTATGCCTCAGGGTTCGGTGCTGGACCCGTTACTGTTTGTCATCTACATCAATTGTTTGGATGAGAACATACAGGGCAGAATTAGCAAGTTTACAGGTGATACAAAAGTTTGCAGATGTGAAGATGGTTATGAAAGGTCTTGATCGATTGGCCAGGTGGGCTGATGAATGGTTGATTGAATGATAGATAAATGTGAGGCTGTGGTGGCACCTGTTGGTAGGCCATGGGCAGAGCGAACCCTCGGCTCTGGAGAGAGGAGTTAGGAGTCTCGGTGTGGGAGGCGCAGGTCACGTGCTTGACCCTTGGGGTATTTAAGGTCGGCCAATGCCCGTGCCCATTTGAGGAGTAGGGAGCAGCACTGCAATAGTAATAAAATACGTCTCATTCACACAACTTTGTGTTTCAACTGATTCTGGCTGGACTCCTGCGAGTCCCCGCTATAAGGTGTTGCATTTTGGAAAGTCTAACAAGGCAAGACCTACACAGCGAATAGTAGGGCTCTGGGGAGTGTTGTAGAACAGAGGGATCTAGGAGTGCAGATGTATGGTTCCTTGAAGCTGGAGTCGCAGGTAAATATGGTGGTCAAAAAAACATTTGGCACATTGGACTTCATCAGTCAGAGTATTGAGTATTGAAGTTGGGAGATCATGTTGCGGTTGTATAAGATGTTGATGAGGCTGCATTTAGAGCATTGTTTTCAGTTCTGGGCACCATGTTATTGGAAAGATGTTGTCAAACTGGAAAGGGTGCAGTGAAGATTTGCGAGGATGTTGCCAGGAGGGTGTGAGCTATAGAGAGAGGTTGAGTAGACTGGGCTCTATAGCTAGGAGCACTGGAGGATGAGAGGTGATCTTATAGAAATATATACAATCATGAGAGGAATAGATTGGGTAGATGCATAGAAACTTGCCCAGAGTAGGCAAATCAAGGAGACGTGGGCATAGGTTTAAAGTGAAGGGGAAAAGATTTAATAGGAATGTGAGGGGTACCTTTTTCACACAATGGTGGGTATATGGAACAAGCTGCCAGAGGAGGTAGTTGAGGCAGGGACTATCTCAACATTTAAGAAACAGTCAGATACATGGATAGGATACGTTTGGAGGGATATGGGCCAAACATGGGCAGGTGGGACTAGTGTAGCTGGGACATGTTGGCCGGTGTAGGCAAGTTGGGCCGAAGGGCCTGTTTCTACGCTGTATCACTCTACACCGCTATGACTGGATGGAAAATGTAAGCTAATTTCACCAATTTTAGTTCAGTTCTCCTTTAAGGATCAATATTACGAGCAAACCATGCATGTTGTGAACAAGCTGCTGGAGAGATTCAACGTGTCAATCAGCATCTGTGGAGGCAAACAGATAGTCGACATTTCGGGTTGGCATTATGCCTCATCCATCCGCCTCTCCTCTTTATATCGGCTATCTCCCCTCAAACTTCTCAGTCCTCAAGTAGGATCCTTCCCACACCGAGACACCTAACTCCTCTCCTGTTGGAGCGGCCCAGCTCGAGGGTGGAACGGCACTCACGTGAGGGCGATCTGGCTCGCGGCTGGAACGGTGCTCCGGTGGCTGGGACAGCGTTCTGGCGGCGGTGACCTGAGTCCAGGGTTCAGCCGTGGACCAGCGGCTGCGTCCGCTGGACTGGAGGACGGCAGCTTCGACCACCCCGGGCCGCGGTGTTTGAGCCGGCCCGTTTGCGGGGTTCGGTGAGCCGCGGGACTGGTTGTACCATCGCCCGGTGGGGTATCGCCTCAGCGCAGAGGGAGAAGAGGAGGGAAGAGACTGCAGCCCTAAGATTTTTGCCTCCACCACAGTGAGATGCTTGGAGGATACACTGTGGTGGTGTTAATTTGTGTTTATTGTTGTTATTATTGTATGATTGTATGTATGACTGCAGGCACGAAATTTCGTTCAGACCGTAAGGTCTGAATGACAATAAAGGACATTCAATTCAATCCTGATCCAAAATGTCAATTATCCCTTTTCCCCACAGATGCTGCTTGACCCGCTGAGTTCTTCCAGCAGTTTGTTTCTTGCTCCAGCTTCCAGCAGCTGCAGTCTCTTGTATCTCCATATATAACTTGGGACACTTTGCTGTTTTTTATCGACATTAAAAAGACAGCAACTGGGACGTGAAAGCAAGTTATGATTCTTGCTTTGATACATTTGCTTTTGCCTTACAGATTTTATCACTCCACCGTCCCTTAAAGGCTGGCACAGGAAAGTGACAGGCACTGATGCCCTCCCATTACTCCAGGCCTGAAAAACATACAGGAGAGAAATGACAAACCCTTGAGAGAGAACAAAAAGAAAGCCGAGGACTGCCACATGAAAGGTGATAATACAGTCTCCTGTCGTTTTGAGCAAAAAATAAAATGAAGCATGACTTTTTATGCCAAACACAATGAGCTCTCTTTCTTCTTGTCAAATGCTGTCATATTTCATCTTCATAAAGGGATAGCTGAGTGATAAAATACAGGAGATAACAGCATTAAAGGTACGCATGCTTGGAAAGTTTACATTTGTCATTAGTTTTTGATCCAATCTGCTTGTATCTTTTAGTCAACACCCATAAAATGTTCTGAGTATAATGTATACACATTAACAAGAAGAGATCAAGATTAAATTAAGGAGAAGTAATTTGATCGTCAGATCAGCTCAGAGCATGAATACCCTTAGCTCCCAATCTTCCTTCAGTTGAGATTTTCATCCTCATTTCCAATCCCTCCAAGGTTTTCCCTACACCCTCTTCCCCCCCTCCGCCCACCCACCCTCTATAACCTGCTCTCATATGCTACCCATCGAGATATCTCCAACTATTAGAGTCAGAACAGAAGACAGATAGTGGAATCTTAAGCATAAAACTAACAGCTGCCGAAACTCAATGGGATGAAGCAACTTCTGAGTGAAATGGTTAGATTTTGTTCAAACTCCCTATAACCTTTCCAGCATTGGTCACTTGCCTATTCCACTGTTTTCTCCACATCACTGATTATTTTCTCTCGTGATCCTATGCACCTCTATAAGAACACACCTCATCCTCCTGCATTCCAAGGAATAGTCCCAGCCTACTCAACCTTTGCCTATAGCTCAGACCCTCGAGTCCTGGCAACATCCTTGTAAATCTTCTTTGTACCCTTTGCAGCTTGACAACATCATGGCATGTTTAGGGTGAATACATATGACCTTTTCCCCAGAATGAATGAATGAATGAATGAATGAATGAATGAATCTCTTTATTGTCATTGCACAAGGTACAACAAAATTTAAAAATCAATCCCACGGTGCGATTCACAAGAGCAGTTTAAATAGAGCAGAGCAGGGGAGTCAAGAGCCGAGCGCATTGGTTTAAGGTGAGAGGGGAATGATTTAAAAGGGACATGAGAGGCAACTTCTTCACACAGAGGATGGTACATACGTGGAACAAGTTGCCATATGAAGTGGAGGCAGATACAATTACAACATTTACATTGATACATAACAGATACATGGATAGGAAAGGTTTAGAGAGATACGGGTAAATCGCTGGCAAAAGGGACTAGCTTGGATAACCTCCTTGGTTGGCATGGACAAGTTGGACCCAAAGGTCCTGTTTCTCCTTACTGCATGACTCCATGTTTTTATGTTGTGCTATGGGTACCATATAAATACAGTTGATTTTTTTCATAATGGTTAAATAATGCCCATCTTGTGTTCAACTTTAATGTTTGACCCAAGTATTTCTGCTGGATTTGCATTAAAGATTAAACTGATGAGCTCCAACGAACACTAATAGATAAATGAGAGGTAGTGCATGTTGGTTACTTTCAAATGTTAATACAAGATAAGGTGCCACATATGAAGCTGCTAAACACGACAAGAGTCCGTGATATTAGAGGCAAGATACGAGCATGGATAGAAGATTGTCTGGTTGGCAGCTGGTAACTAGTAGTTCATAAGGTCATAAGTGATAGGAAATCCCCCCTCCCCCCCCGGACACTCCTTCCACCAGGAAAAAAAAAATAAATAAAATAATTGCACTACTATGACTGTATTGTAAATATATTTATTTATTACTCACATTCTATGTCGCTCTTCTAGGGAGATGCTAACTGCATTTCGTTGTCTCTGTACTGTACATTGCACAATGACAATAAAGTTTGAATCGGAATCTAAATCTGAATCTGAGGAGCAGAATTAGGCCATTTGACCCATCAAGTCTATCTGCCATTCAATCATGGCTGATCTATCCCTCCCTCCTAACCCCATTCTCTTGCCTACTCCCCATAACCCCTGACACCGATACTAATTTCTGCCTTAAAAATATCCATTAACTTGCCCTCCAAAGCCTTCTGTGGCAAAGAATTCCACATATTCACCACCCTCCGACTAAAGAAATTCCTCCTCATCTCCTTCAAGGAACGTCCTTTAATTCTGAGGTTATGACCTCTAGTCATAGAATCACCCACAAGTGGAAAATCCTCTCCCCATCCACTCTATCCAAGCCTTTCACTATTCTGTAAGTTTCAGTCGGTGTCGTGTCTGCTACTTTTCATGTTATAGGTTAATGATCTGAATGATGGAATTGATGGCTTTGTGTCCAAGTTTGCGGACGATATGAAGATAAGTGGAGGGGCAGGTAGTTTTGAGGAAGCAGGGAGGCTGCAGAAGGACTTGGACAGGTTGGAAGATTGGGCAAAGAAATGCAAATGGAATACAGCATTGCAAAGTGTACAATCATGCACTTTGGTAGAAGGAATAAAGGCGTAGACTAATTTCTAAATGGGAAGTGTATTCAGAAATCGGAGGTGCAAATGGGCTTGGGAGTGCTGATGCAGGTTTCTCAACAGTTTAATTTACAGGTTGAGTCAGTAGTAAAGAAGGCAAAGGCAATGTTAGCATTTATTTTGAGGGGACTAGAATATAAAAGCAAGGATGCAATGCTGAGACTTTATAAGGTGTTTTTGGGGATATTTGGAATATTGTGAGCAGTTTTGGGACCCATATCTGAGGAAGGATCAGGTGTTGGTGTTGGAGAGAGTCCAGAGGAGGTTTACAAGAATGATCCTGGGGTTGATTGGGTGAATGTATGAGGAATGTTTGAATGTTCTGGGCCTATATTCCCTGGAGTTTTTTAGGATGAGGGGGATCACACTGAAACCTGGCTTGGATAGAATGGATGTGGAGAGGATATTTTCAGTAGCTGGTGGATCTAGGACCAGACTAAACAGCCTCAGAATAAATAGGCATCCCATTCGAATGGAGATGAGGAGCAATTTGGAGGACAAGTCGAAGGGTATATTTAAAGCGGAGATTGATAGGTCCTTGATTAGTTAGGGCATTGAAAGTCGTGGGGAGTAGGAAAGAGAATGAGTTTGAGGGGAAAAAAATAGATTAGCCATGATCGAATGGCGGAACAGACTGAATAGGCAAATGGCCTAATTCTGCTCCTATGTCTTATGAACATAATGAAATACAGCCTACTTTTAAATTTAATGGAGAGAATGTTGGAAAAAAATCAAACCGCATATCGATTATATTATTGAAAACTTGTCGACAATGTAGATAATTGTATTTGAACATATTTTTCTTGAGGTAGTGTGACTAGCAGGGTTGCTTTTCTATAGAGAATGAAAACAGAAAATGCGAGAAAATCTCAGTATGATAGACAGCATCTGTGGGGCGATTAACTGAGTTAATGTCTCATAGTTTTTGAATTGTGATGAGGCTTCGACATGACCTGTGAAATCTGTTTCTCTTTCCACAGAGGCTGCTGAACATTTCCAGCATGTTCTGTTTTTAATTTCCACAACGTATGCTGTACAACTATAAAATCTGCAATTATTTGATTTTCACTTCCTCCTATGTATAGCCAGTGTAGACTCAGTGGGCCAAATCACGGCCGACCTTAGGAGGTGCGGGGCCCAATTTGGAACAATTTTGGTGAGCCCCAGGTTCCCAGCCAAGGTCTGTAGAATCATAGAAATATTAATAAAGTCTATTATAGACTTCATAACTTCATGGTAGAATGGAAAGTAATCAAAATGTGCGCTTAAAAAGTGCCTGCGAGTTAATGGACCAAACAGATCTAAGTTACATTTTAATATAAAATTGCATACATGTAAGCCTACAAGTAACAAACAAAATCTGTAGATCAACTCTGAAAAGTACATAGTTACAATACCACTTGTTTTAGTGACTGTGAAATGAAAAAAAAGTAAGTTCATTAACTAGATCCTGGCAAACCAATAACTATTGGCGAAAAACCAGTCCAGGCATTAAATTTTGTGCTTCAGCCCCATCCTACCCTTTGGGCTTCTACCCCATCCTAACTTAGTTGTGTGTGTGTGTGTGTGTGTGTGTGTGTGTGTGTGTGTGTGTGTGTGTGTGTGTGTGTGTGTGTGTGTGTGTGTGTGTGTGCTAGTGTGTGTGTGTGTGTGTGTGTGTGTGTGTGTGTGGAAAGAAGTGTGTGTGTGTGTGTGTGTGTTATTTGTGTGTGTGCTAGTTGTCTGTGCGTGATGTGTGTGTGCTAGTTGTCTGTGCGTTGTGTGTGTGTGTGGGAGGGAAGGAAAGAAGGTAGGGGTGGAGAGAAAGGAGGAAGGAGAGAAGGGAGGGAGGGAAGGAGAGAAGGGAAAAGAGGGAGAGGAAGGAGGGAGGGAAGGAGAGAAGGGAAAAGAGGGAGAGGAAGGAGGGAGGGAAGGAGAGAAGGGACGGAGGGAAGAAGGGAAGGGAGGGAGGGAGGGAGGGAAGGAGAGAAGGGAGGGAGAGGGCCGGTGGCGGAAGCAGATGCCGGGGTCCGGGCGGACGGGTGTGAGCTGAGGCCGAAGTTTGGAGCAATTGGTCCACTTGGCTTAAGGCCGGCCCTGGGCCAAATATCTCTCTCTTTGGTGCAATTGGCCTGTGTTTCTGTCCACATTTGCATGCACTAAATGCCTCGTTCAATGAAATTAAATTTTGAAAGCAAGTATAAACATGTGATGCCCATGGTGCTACACATAAAGTTCAAAGTTCAAAGTTCAAAGTAAACTTTATTGTCAATTCAATTATGCAACAGTAGTTACACAGAGGATTAAATTTACGTTTCCCCATACAGATGAGCATACGTGTAAAATAAACAGAATCATATAGATTAAATAAATTATGTGCCTTTTAATATTATAAGAAGTTCCAAGCTTGCTGGTGTTTATCTGCTGGGAAAGCAAACCACACCTGGGTGACTGTTTAATTTCATTTTCTCTGTATGGTGCCTTGTATGACCTGGGGGACAGCACTTCACATGGTTGTGAGTAGACAAAAATGCTGGAGAAACTCAGCGGGTGAGGCAGCATCTATGGAGCAAAGGAATCTGGTTGTGAGATCCTTTGCGATCCTAAGAGATTCCTAAAGAAACCTCACCAAATCTGAACAAACACTTCTGGAATGCATCACGCATGGTACTTACGCCAGAACTCCTAGAGTCACTTCCCATGATCTGCCACACGAGGTCAGTATTAGCACAGATGCAGATTGCAGTCACTGAACAAACATCAATAACTCTCAGAAAATTGTTTCATTGTCAGTAATAATAATAATTATAATACATTTTATTTATGGGCGCCTTTCAAGAGTCTCAAGGACACCTTACAAAAATTTAGCAGGTAGAGGAAAAACATGTAAGGGGAATGAAATAAATAGTAGAGATATGACTGGTACACAAAGTAAATACAGAATTTGATACAAAACACAGTATGAGGCAATTAATGCACAGATGAAAAAGGACGGCACGTGGGGCTAAGGATAGACAGAGGTGAAGAGATGGGTCTTGAGGCGGGACTGGAAGATGGTGAGGGACACGGAATTGCGGATCAGTTGGGGGAGGGAGTTCCAGAGCCTGGGAGCTGATGGTGGAGGGCTTTGTAGGTGAGGATCAGGATTTTGTAGGTGATCCGGTGGGAGATGGGAAGCCAGTGAAGTTGTTTGATGACTGGTTTGAGGACTTTAGGTTTTCGAGATTGTGAAGGACACTATATAAATACACTTTTTTTATTTCCTTTTTCAAAGATTTTTTGATGGCTCTAATTAGTAAACTACTTTGAGCAAAGCGCAGACAAAAGGAAGTGCAGATGCTGGTTTACAAAAAAAAGTCACAAAGTGTTGGAGTAACTTAGCGAGTCAGGCAGCATCATAGAGAACATGGTAGAGTAACATTTTATGTCCAGATCCTTCTTCAGACATGAAGAAAGGTCCTGATCTGAAACTCAGCTCTCCATGTTTTCCACAGATGCTGCCTGATCTGCTGAGTTACTCCAGCACTTTGTGTCTTTTTTAACTAAAGTCTGTAGTATTTGGGATGTTGTTGAGACCATGCCTTTCATCATGCTTATGAATCATATGATTTGAGATTTTGTGTCTTGTTCGTTTACTACAATTATTCAGTCATTAGTTCAATATCAGCCATAGGGACTGAACAAGGTAAACTGAGCTAATTATTGAAAATATGAAAAATAATACCAGCATTACCCATACGGGTCATGAAGCCATTGAATTGTCATAGAAACCTAAATGGCCATTTGTTCCTAAGTCCTACAACACATAAACATGCCATTCGCCCATCACTCCCATACTGACCATTGATACTAATCCCATTTAATAATAAAGTAGATGGACACAAATTGCTGGAGTAACTTAACCGGTCAGGCAGCATCACTGGAGAAAAGGAATGGGTGACGTTTCAGGTCAGAACCCTTCTTCAGACTCCTTTTTACCACTATTTGGTGCTTAGCCTCCATGCCTTGGTGATCAAGTGCTCCTCCATATATTTCTTAAATGTTGTGAGAGTACCTGCTTCCGCATCCTTCTCAAGCAGTGAGCTACCGAGTCCAATCATCCTCAATAATGTCCTGTATCAGCATTTATAAAATGCTTCTGCAATATAAACATTTCGCCACTGTGTGGCAGTGTCCCCACTCTAACGACATTATAGCACACAAAGTGCTGAAGTAACTCAATGGGTCAAGCAGCATCTCTGGAGAGCATGGATGGTCAACGTTTTGTGTCTTGACCCGAAATATTGCCTAACCATGTCCCCCAGAGATGCTGCTTGACTTGTTGAGAAATTGGATAGGCATATGGATGAGAAGGGAATGGAGGGTTATGGTATGAGTGCAGGCAGGTGGGACTAAGGGGAAAAAAAAATTTGTTCGGCACGGACTTGTAGGGCCGAGATGGCCTGTTTCCATGCTGTAATTGTTATATGGTTATATGGTTATATGGTTATATGGTTACCCTAGCAGTTTGTGTCCTTTTGTGTAAACTAGAATCCACAGTTCCTTGTTTCCACTTAATTACATTACGGTGACTAGAACCCTGATGTGCCATTGATTTCAATTCTTCTTGTAGCTGATCAGTTTCACTCCTTGGGAAGTAACTTTAATTTATATGTGTGTAGGAAGGAAATGCAGATGCTGGTTTAAACCAAAGATAGACACAAGAAGCTGGAGCAACTCAACGGGACAGGCAGCATCTCTGGAGATGTTACCTGTCCCGCTGAGTTATTCCAGTTGTTTTGTGACTACATTTGATTTATATGTTCTGCTTAATCAAGAATTTCCACCATCTCTAAGTTAAATCAGTTTTGCTCTCTTCATTTTCAATTGCGAAACTAGAAAAAAATATAACTTAAAATCTTAAAAGGTCTGGTTTGCCTGCTAGAAGGAATCTCATAACTTCCAGGTGTAGCATTTCAGACATATTTGAAATCCACATATTTATTGTTGGTGTTGGGGCGTTTTTCCAGAATTTAAGTATGAGTTTTTTTCCTGTTATTAAACTGTAATTAGTAGGTTATTTTGGGATGCAGTTAGCTCAGTGCTGCCTTCCATTGTTCCAAAAATAATCAATTCTGCATTCGATATCAATTTTATTTTTAATTATTTTGTGAAAATTTCCAAAATTTTTGGATTTTTATGCAGAAAACAAAGGAATGCGCTATAGTTGCTTCTTGGGATAGACATTTATCACAGATAGGGGAGACATTAAGAAAAAGTTTACTTATTTTAGTTTTCAAAAGGTTTGGTCTCCATTTATTGATTTACTACAAGTATAAGGTGCAACAAAATTCTGAAAAGAAATGGTTTTAGGACCTAGTGAGGGGGGAAGAAAAATACGAAGTTGGTATATCCCTTTTAGCTCTTTTTTTAACTTTTAATATATCTTCAGTTTTCATTTTCTCTTTTTCTCTTTCTATGGCTTACTTCTTAACTTTTTTTCGAATTTTTCGTGTCTCACGGTCTTTTTTTGATCACTCTTTCACACACTTACTATCCAATCTCACTTTCTTTACTTTTCTTCTATTTAAAGTTTAAAATATGAAGTGGTACAAAAAATGTATTATGTTAGTTTTAGCTTATATTATTGTAATGTACACTACTTCTAATAAATAAAATTATTAAAAAAAAAAAAAATCTTTAAAGGAGTCAACATCAATAATATTGTCTCAACATTCCAGACCTTTCCCAATGTCCTCACCCTTTTCCCTTCAATTTATTTATTTATTTATTTTTCAAAGCACTTTATTTGTCCCCGAGGGGCAATTTAAAAAGGCGCATTACAGTAGCTTTTTAAAAAGGGACACAATCAACAAACATAAGCAGCACGCATACTGCACAATCAACCAGCACACGCATTTCACAGACACACTGCACAATCACACATCAACATTCAACACATAGCAATAGTTTTTAAAATGCTTTCTAAGTGCTTCAATTAAAAAAGTGCATATAGAAGGTTATTTCATTTCATATGTTCATGAGTCAGTGATCAGCATTAAAAAGCTGGACAGCCCTGGGGATGAAGGTTGCCTTCCTCCTCTGTGTCCGGCAACCCGGACAGCGGAGTCTGCGTCAGGAGTAGAGCCACTCAAACTCAGGAAACAGGATGTGAGATGGGGTCCTGAAGAATCCTGCAGTTAACTTTAAAGACTGTTGGTCGCATAGGGCAGTGAGAGTTCGGACGGGCTGCTCAATTATTTTTGAGCAGACCTTGACCACATTCAACAGGCGGTTTCTGTTTTGCAGGGTGATGGAGTGGAACCAGCTAGTGAAAGAGAAGGTTATTACATTTTCAATGAATGCGTAGTAGAATGTAGTGAGAAATGTCTTTGTTAATCCCAAATGACTTCAGCTTCCTGAGTAGGTACTGTCTCTGATGGCACTTTTTTAAGGATTTCCTCTATGTTAGAGGAAAACCTTAGCAGGTTGTCGAAGGCTGTTCCCAGGTATTTGTATACCTCCACTATCTCCAGGTGGCTCCTGCTGGATGATAGTGGTGGCTGCCTCAGCCATCTGTCTCTGTTGGGGGGAAAAAAGTCACAATCATGTCCATTTTTGCTTATATTTAGTTCAAGACAAGGCTTTTCACACCATACTATAAAGTCCTGCAGGGCTGAGCTGTGATGTTGTGTGTGGCTGGGAAGAAGAGACAGGAGAACTGTGTCATCAGCAAATTTTACGAAGTGGCAGTTTGGCTGGGTGGATCTGCAGTCATCAGTGTAGAGAATGAAGAGAAGTGGGGAGAGGACACAGCCTTGTGGAGAGCCAGTGAAGGTGAAGGTGAAGATACCAGCGTTGGTGGTAATAGCACCACTGGCGTTTACTGCGATCTCAGGCAGTCGGCTGTGGCGCGGCAATGACAGTGGAGGGCTAGATGTCCCTGCGAGGCTGCTGGTGTGAAGGTGCGGACACCCGGCTGAAGCATCCACCGCTTTGTTGACTCCTTTAAAGATTTTTTTTTTTTTTTTTTAAATAATTTTATTTTTTAGAAGTAGTGGTTGAGTTAAATGTTTTTTTTTTTTGACAAACAAAAAACGAGAATTGAAATCAGTAGACATGTCCCAGATAAAACATAGAAACAAGAAATTTGGTGCAGAGTAGTGCCGAATTCGGCCCTTCGAGCCTGCACCGCCATTCAGGCCAGATCATGGCTGATCATCCAAGAGGTATCCCGTACCTGCCTTCTCTCCATACCCTCTGATCCCCTTAGCCACAAAGGCCACATCTAACTCCCTCTTAAATATAGCCAATGATCTGGCCTCAACTACCCTCTGTGGCAGAGAGTTCCAGGGATTCACCACTCTCTGTGTGAAAAAAGTTTTTCTCATCTCGGTTTTAAAGGATTTCCCCCTTATCCTTAAGCTGTGACCCCTTGTCCTGGACTTCCCCAACATCGGGAACAATCTTCCTGCATTTAGCCTGTCCAACCACTCAAGAATTTTGTAAGTTTCCATAAGATCCCCTCTCAATCTCCTAAATTCTAGAGAGTATAAACCAAGTCTATCCATTCTTTCTTCATAAGACAGTCCTGACATCCCAGGAATCAGTCTGGTGAACCTTCTCTGCACCCCCTCTATGGCAATAATGTCCTTCCTCAGATTTGGAGACCAAAACTGTACGCAATACTCCAGGTGTGGTCTCACCAAGACCCTGAACTGCAGTAGAACCTCCCTGCTTCTATACTCAAATCCTTTTGCTATGAAAGCCAACATACCATTCGCTTTCTTTACTGCCTGCTGCACCTGCATGCCTACCTTCAATGACTGGTGTACCATGACACCCAGGTCTCGCTGCATCTCCCCCTTTCCCAATCGGCCACCATTTAGATAATAATCTGCTTTCCTGTTTTTGCCACCAAAATGGATAACCTCACATTTATCCACATTATACTGCATCTGCCAAACATAGCTAACTCTAGGATAGCTCCTGCTGCTGGGAGCAGCGCTGTTGACTGAACAGGAAAGCCCTCGAATAAACCCCCATGGTCACGTGATCGAGCCAACCAATGACGAGGGTTCGCACTTCCCCAAACCACCACTAGGTGCCGCTACAATATATTATTTATATTTCCTTACAACATTACAGCTTCCTTACAGCTTGGATAGAGTGGATGTGGAGACGATGTTTCCACTGAAGGGAGATTCTAGGACTAGAGAAAATAGCCGCAGAATTAAAGGACGTTCCTTTACGAAGGAGGAATTCCTTCAATCAGAGGGTGGTGAATCTGTGGAAGTATTTGCCACAGAAGGCAGTAGAGCCCAAGTCAATGAATATTTTTAAGGCAGAGATAGATAGATTCTTGATTAATACAGGTGTCAGGGGTTATGGGGCTAAGGCAGGAGAATGGATTTAGGAGGGAGAGATAGATCAGCCATGATTGAATAGAAATATAGAAACATAGAAAATAGGTGCAGGAGTAGGCCATTTGGCCCTTCGAGCCTGCACCTCCATTCAATATGATCATGGCTGATCATCCAACTCAGTATCCTGTACCTGCCTTCTCTCCATACCCCATATAACCATATAACAATTACATGTGCAGAGTACAATGGCAGAGTAAACTTGATGGGCCAAAAGGCCTAATTCTGCTCTTATCAGTTATGAACATGGATGAAAGCCATTTGGATCATTGAGTCTATGCCAACTCAGGGCAATCCCATTCCTCATATTTTTCCCTGTAACCTATCTCCTATATACCCATTAATTGTCCTCCCTGCTATTCATCTGCCACACATCTGTAGGAGATAGTTATTTATCTTTGATCTGGAAGGAGCTCTGGTAGTGATTGACAGGATGCAATTGTAATTTAGCACTTCACAAGTGCATTAATCAAAAAACAGAAAGTGATGGAAACCCTCAGAAGGTCAGGCAGTATCTGCAGAAAGATCGACAGTCAATGTTTGAAGTCGAAAATCATTCACCAGAACTGAGGAAGAGAGAAAGGAGATTGCAGATAAATTGACCAACAGTCTTCATCCAGAAGCGTTGACTCTGTTTCTCTCTCCACAGTTGATGCTGTGAGGAAAGGGTTAATAGGGATAGTTGATTTAGACTAGAAATCCTGAGAAATAGCTGAGGTAGGATAATAGTGAGCTTTCAGCACAAACACCTAACTGTGCTGGGCTAGATAGTAACAACAGAAGAACAAGTGGTGACTCTCAAGGCTGGGAATTAACAGATAAGCGGTACGACAGAAACCTTTACGAGAACTGGGGGAAAGGGTAGAGAATGCTCTGTACTGCGCATGCTTAATGAGATACATGAATATTACGACAACACCCATCATGACAAAATGTCTCATTTAAATGCACATGCGACGTATGATGTGGGAGGTAACCTGGACGTTGAAGGGCATTACGGGACGTTCTGGTGAGAATGTGAACCTCAGTGCTCTGATTGGAAGGAGCCAGAAGGGGAGGTTGATTCAGCCATGTGGTGCTGTATAAGGATTGGATGGTTTCCTGGTCTCGGTGTGTCTCGGTTGGAGAGACACCCGGGGGCTGCAGACTCGTAAATAAAGGAGTTCCTTGTTTCCACGACTTTGTCTCTGGCATCGTGATTGTGAGCACTCACATTTGCATCTCACAATGTTGAGTATTTCCATCATTTTCTGTTTGTGTTTTTAGATTTCCAACATCTGCAGTTTTTTTTAATTTGATAATGTTTCGCAATAGAATCATTGGAGAAGATCTGCAGTTGGAAATGGGCACTGCCCGGTGTAGAAGTGGACTTAAGTCAATAATAGGCAGAATGTGAAACTCACCAATTCCAATGGTGAATACTGGCAACATGCAAGCTCCAGGCTTCTGTGAACTTCTGTCACTTGCCCTAATTTGGTACCATGGGGTCAAAAGGGCTGGATGAAGGGTCACGTTTACATTATGCTACCATAGACACCCATTCTTGGTATCGCCAAAAACCTGAACAGGCTACAGATTGCCAGTGTTATTCATTCTGAGGTTTCTTACTTTGAAGGACATATTCCTGGATGTTCCATCACAGGCTTACTTTTTCTTTAGTGCTGTGAGATTATTGATTGTTGTTGTACAGAAAGATCTTGGTGTCCAAATCCAAGTACAAGAAATAAATGCAGGTGCAGCAGTAACCAGACAAGCTTCAACTACTTGAAACACCGTGGAGTTGGAATCGATCTTCATTTGTTTCCTCTGAGATCGTTGATTGAATCTGTGAATTGACTGTGAGGGTGGATCACAAAGACCAAATCACTGTTCTTTCAAGGAAGTCTCAGAATTGTAGCCATATATTGCCCGTATATTTCCTTTGTCTGCTACTGAGTGAAAACATGATCCCTGCCAACCTTGGATCCTGCCAATCTCCTGTACCCCCAATACTATTTACTTTTAAAAGATTATGAACTCTTTGTATTATCCCTCAATTACATCGCCCCAGATTTGTATCATTTAGGCGATATCATACTGCAGTTTGTGGGAACTTGCTGTGCCAAAATTGGCTGCTACATCCTCTGTAGAGTCCCACTTCAAAGATATACACCGGCTTTTCACCACCAAGGCTTAAACATTTTACACAACTGGGAAGGATTAAAATGCAATATTTCATAACCAAACAAATTGTCAAAGGACTTTGTGGAGAGCGGTGCTTGTAGCGTTTGAGTACTCATTAAAGTCTCATTTGACTACAAAAGCAGCTCACAGTCTGGAAAACACAACCTCATTTAAAAAAAATGAGTCTAACAAGCAAACAGTCATGTCTCTTCCGGGGAGAAACAAGGATTTATTTTATCTTTAAACAAAACAAGCTGGGCTGCTGTCCATCTCCTTAATTAACCATGATTCATGCAATCTTGCATTCAATTATTTTCATCTCATGTGACTCTCTCTATCTCTCCACAACTCTTTGGCTTCTATTAAATCTCTTAACTATTAAACAATGTTAGAGCAAAGGCAATAGTTGGATTTTCCCACTAGTCGGATAACCATCTTCACCAACATGGGCTCAGATTTGTTTAATGGAAGGCAGCCCTGAATTAACTGTGTTTCAAAAGAATCTATTTAACTACGGGTTAATAACGGGAAAAAAGCTTATACTTAAATTCTGGAAAACTGCCCCTATACCAACAATAAATATGTGGATTTCAAATATGTTCGAAACATTACACCTGGAAGATATGAGACTCCTTCTTGTAGGCAAATCAGACCACTTCCAAAAGACGTGGTCTGCATTTATCGACTTACTACAAGTATAAGGTGCAACAGTACTCTGAAAAGAAATGGTTTCAGGATCTGGTAAGGGGCGATGAAAAATACGAAGTTGGTATATCCCTTTCTGCTCGGTCTTCATAATAGAGCTTTTATTTCTTTTTCTCTTCTTTCTTTTCTATGGCCTATTTCTTAATTTTTTCTCTAACTCTTTGCATAATGGGTCTTTCTTTTAGATCTCTTTTTCACACAATCTCCAAGTTTTGAACGAGGGAATTGAATGCAACATCTCCAAGTTTGCGGATGACACGAAGCTGGGGGGCAGTGTTAGCTGTGAGGAGGATGCTAGGAGGCTGCAAGGTGACTTGGATAGGCTGGGTGAGTGGGCAAATGCATGGCAGATGCAGTATAACGTGGATAAATGTGAGGTTATCCATTTTGGTGGCAAAAACAGGAAAGTAGATTTTATCTGAATGGTGTCCGATTAGGAAAGGGGAGATGCAACGAGACCTGGGTGTCATGGTACACCAGTCATTAAAAGTAGGCATGCAGGTGCAGCAGGCAGTGAAGAAGGCGAATGGTATGTTAGCATTCATAGCAAAAGGATTTGAGTATAGGAGCAGGGAGGTTCTACTGCAGCTGTACAGGGTCTTGGTGAGGAAAGACATTCTTGCCATAGAGGAAGTACAGAGAAGGTTCACCAGACTGATTCCTGGGATGTCAAGACTTTCATATGAAGAAAGACTGGATAGACTCGGTTTGTACTCGCTAGAATTTAGAAGATTGAGGGGGGATCTTATAGAAACTTACAAAATTCTTAAGGTGTTGGACAGGCTAGATGCAGGAAGATTGTTCCCGATGTTGGGGAAGTCCAGGACAAGGGGTCACAGTTTAAGGATAAAGGGGAAATCTTTTAGGACCTAGATGAGGAAAACGTTTTTCACACAGAGAGTGGTGAATCTCTGGAATTCTCCGCCGCAGAGGGTAGTTGAGGCCAGTTCATTGGCTATATTTAAGAGGGAGTTAGATTTGGCCCTTGTGGCTAAAGGGATCAGGGGGTATGGAGAGAAGGCAGGTACAGGATACTGAGTTGGATGATCAGCCATGATCATATTGGATGGCGGTGCAGGCTCGAAGGGTCGAATGGCCTACTCCTGCATCTGTTTTCTATGTTTCTATTTTTCTAATCACGATTCTTTCTCACTTTCTTTACTTTTTTCTCTTTTTAAAGCTTAAACAATGAAGTGGTACAATAAATGTAATATTAAAAAAAGGATTTGTTCATCTCTTTCCAAATCTCCTCACAGACTTATCTCTCCACCTTTCTGTAAATACTCACTGATCCACAATCCACAAGCCACCAACAATCTCGCAGCATATAATGGTGTCCCATGTTTAAATTAAACGATTGGCAAACCTGAAATAAATTATCCACCTTTTACCCTGTATTTCATGCAAAAGTTGGATCCAACATAGGCTCACCTTCTGGACGGGGACAGGATGGAAGTCAGGTGCCAGCAGATCTGGCCTTGTACTCTATCATAGAAACATAGAAACATAGAAATTAGGTGCAGGAGTAGGCCATTCGGCCCTTCGAGCCTGCACCGCCATTCAATATGATCATGGCTGATCATCCAACTCAGTATCCCGTACCTGCCTTCTCTCCATACCCCCTGATCCCCTTAGCCAGAAGGGCCACATCTAACTCCCTCTTAAATATAGCCAATTAACTGGCCTCAACTACCCTCTGTGGCAGAGAGTTCCAGAGATTCACCACTCTCTATCATTAGACTGATGACTGAACTGAAGGACTGGATGCATTTTACACCAGTGGAAACAAAGGAATAATTGCCCTTTCATGGCGAGACCATACGTGAACATCTAGAGGGTAGATGCCAGTATATGGAAGTGAGAGGGAGGGGTAAAGGAGAGGCTGGTCGGTGATAGGTGGAAATTGATGAAGGGAGGGGAGGGGGGCGGGGGTTGTTGATAGGCAGTTAGAGCCAGGTTGGTGAGCTTGGGGTAGAATAAAGGAAGAAGCAGATAAGATAAGAAGCAGATAGAGGAAGATGAAACATAACAAAGAAAAAAAATAGGAAGATGTAGCTGGGTGTGATGGAGGGGGAGGAATGGAGGTGATATCTGGTGCAGATATAATAGTGGCATTAGATACAATAGTGACATTTAAGAAGCTTTGGATATGATTGCAGCATTTAAGAGGCTTTTACTGTAGATAGGCACATGGAAGTGTTGCAACCACTGCGTTTGCATGGAAAAGTCCCTGGGGATGGGAGGTGTGGGCAGAAGGGGATGAACCAACCAGGGAGTCAGTTCCTGAATAATTGGTTGAGAGAGTGGTTCCTGAAGAAAGGATGAGGAAAGATTAAGATGTGACCGGTGGTGGCCTCCCTGTTGACGATGGCAGACGTGGCAAAGGTTGAGGTGCAGGATAAACATGCCAGTATGGTGAATGGTGAAGACCAGGCAAACAATCTCTTCAGTATACGAAATGGGAGTGATAATTTGCTCGTTTCTAAGCTTTCCCCCAGTGTCGTTTCATTAAAAGCACTGAATCAAGCATTTGAAACAACTACATTTTATTTTACCAAAAGCGCATCACAGATCAAACACTGTACCCATCCCACCGCAGGTTTGATCCTCACGTCTGCCTGTTCAAGCCCTCTAGGCCTCGTTCAGACAGAGACACTCTAGAAGTTCACGCAGTCCCAAGCGCTCTTCCACAAGATCGTCACTGAGCCTCGTGATCACAGACTTTTATATGTCCCGGGACCTCTCAATAACCCAATTACAGATATCGATTAACCCCTTACATAACAGGCATTCCCCTAACCCAAATGATACAACAGTTCAATACATTGTATTCAAAACAGACTTCGAGAGGAAGTCAACTTGGAAATATTTACCCTGATTTACAGAAAACTCAGACAAGGCTCAACACCTCATCCAAACAACACTTGGGTTTGCAGATCTTCCCATTCTTTGCTTGCAAATTGTATCTAAGCTCCAGACACTCTGGAACCTCTCTGCAGCTTGTCTCAGCTCTGCAGAGAGTAATTCCAATTTGACCAAATCTCCCAGCAACCCTGAAACTTAACTCCATTTTGAAGTCCTCGCTGCTCCAATATAGCCAAGATTAACATTACTTCCTTTTTATCAAAAATGATAACCCATCATTAATGATAACCAAAGTGGCTCAATAATCAGCTAACCAGATATACATAAGTGTGCTTTACATTTCCCATCTTATAGAAACTTACAAAATTCTTAAGGGGCTGGACAGGCTAGATGCAGGAAGATTGTTCCCGATGTTGGGGAAGTCCAGAACAAGGGGTCACAGTTTCAAGAGAAAGGGGAAATCCTTTAGGACCGAGATGAGAAAAACATTTTTCACACAGAGAGTGGCGAATCTCTGGAATTCTCTGCCACAGAAGGTAGTTGAGGCCTGTTCATTGTTCCAATTTTCATTCCGATTTTAATTCCAACTCTCATATTCCCTAAGTAATTCCATGTTACCAGATCTTCCCAAGTTCCATCCTTCTTGATGCCATTTGAACAATCCTTCCCATCATTGTCCACCTTTCTTAGGATGAGATAATAACAATGTCAGTTGATAATCAAACCCCAATTAGTCCTAAGTCAGATTCCACACGTCTATTCCAAATCTCAAACTTATTTACAAAGTTCCTCCAATTCACCCTCGTACAATTTCGAGACCGAATCCAAAATTTATTTCTAAAACCCATAATTTAGACGCAATTCTGATATTTTACTCCAAACCACAGAGAAATATTTTATTTGAAATCAGTCCTTAAGAGTAACGTTTGTCCCAGAAGTCATTATAAGTCGTTGGTGCTGTTTATTTCAAAGTTGATTAAAGTGTCCTTTATTCTCCTTCCTTTTCTTCCTTCTGCAGCATTCCATCTGTAGGGAGTGGAGATTCTTCCTTCTGTAGGGAGTGGAGATACTGAGGAGCATGTTGCTCTGCCTGCTGGCTTTCCCAAGTGTCGTAAAGGGGCAGGACAGTAACAATTCTTGCTGCTGGTCACCTTTTTCTGGGGTGTTACTTTTGCTGTCTTCTTCCCGTTCTAGGGGTCTGTGCATTCTTTTACCTCACTCCCTAGATAGTCTCTTGTTGACATACAGTCCTGCAGGCATGAAACTCAGCAACACATTAATTCAATATCTTCTTTCCCCAGTCCCATTCTTCCTGCATGGTAAAAGTCCTGTCCCACGGTACGAGTTCATTCCAAGAGCTCTCCCGAGATTAAAAAAAATCAAACTCGTGGTAAGCACGGAGAATGAACGTAGCAGGTACGTCAGAGCTCGGGGACGTCTCTTAGCGGCTCGTAACGCTCACGGCAGGTAATCGGGAAGACTCGCTAACGGCAGGTAAGCACGGGAAGACTCGTGAAGATTTTTCAACATGTTGAAAAATGTCCACGAGAGCCCCGACCACCGACAAGCGGCCATTACCGTAAATCTCCGAGTTCGAATCAGGGCAAACTCGAGACAGCTCTTGGAATGAACTTGTATCGTGGGACAGGGCTATTAGTTGATATCTCTCCTCACGCTAGCTACTATGTTTCCTTATCCTACTTCTTCCTTTAGTGAGGGTTCTCTGAGAGTCGGATTCGATGTATCTTCTCCTATTTGGAAGGGGTGGTGTTTCTGTTTAATGTACAGTACTGTTTCTTAGGTCAAGTGAGGATGCCTTTTAATTTTATCAGATGGTATTGCTGCTAACTGGCAGGTCAGGGTTACCGAAATGGGTTGGACTGTTGGAATGTCCCTTCCCCCTGATCCCCTTACCACTGTCACCGTACTCTTCCTTCAGGGTCACAAGAGCCTCGGTACCCCCTTGGAATCCATCAGTCTCTGTGACCCCGTGGCCTCCTTCTCTGCCCCCTTCCTTCCTGATAATATTCTCTCATGGGACACGACCGACTCCAGTGCACTAGACCCCCACAACTAAACCACTGATCGGGCCAGATTGCTCTACAACTTCGCCAGCCAAACCTAGGAAAGGTTGGTTCTGTAAATGGGAGGTCTATCCGGGCTTGAGGTCTTCTTCCTCCTTATCCCCATTTGTTCTTATTTCTTTTAAATTTTAGTGTTCCTGTTTTAGTGCTTTTAATGTCTTTTAATTTTTACTGTTTTTATAGTCCTGTCGTCTTAATGGTTTTAGTAGTTTGTAATAACTTTTTGTTGACTTCCCATGTACAGCACTTTGTGGTAACTGATGTTGTCTAAAAGCGCTTTATAAATAAAGTTATTATTATTATTATTATTATTATTATTATTATTATTTATTCAGACCTCAAATCTCCGAGCTGCCGTTGAACCAGGCTGCCTTGATGTCTGACTGTAGAGCAGTTGTTGATGTCTGGGGAACATTTATACCTGATGTCGGCATCTCCCTACGAACACATTGTCTATGTGGTGTTCTTACTAAATCCTCTTCCATCATGAATTGTTCTGACACCATAATATTATTTATGTCCAAACCAATCCATCCATATTCTCCCCCTACCTCATCCCCTGAAAGGCTATTTGTTTTATCCCAGTACTTCATGAAGGATTCTTTTATTCTTTTGCTGCTAGAATCCCTAATTAATTTCGGCACCCATATCGACAAAGTTTTCTTTCTAGCTCTTTGTTAGTCCTTGCTGTCTCCTCCCCTTCCTCAGTCCCCCTGCTGTCTCCTCCCATCCTCCAGCCTTCGGGCTTCTCCTCCTTTTTCCTTTCTTGTCCCCGCCCACCCCCGCCCCCGATCAGTCTGAAGAAGGGTTTCGGCCCGAAACGTTGCCTATTTCCTTCGCTCCATAGATGCTGCTGCACCCGCTGAGTTTCTCCAGCTTTTTTGTGTAATCTTCTTTCTAGCTCCTTGGTTTCCCCTATTGTCCTCCACCTGTGAGGCAATCCTAGGAGATAGAAGATCGCTCCCCGATGTTTCTATGTCAGATTTAATTGAAGGGGAGGGGCCAAAGTTAACGCTGACTCCTCCTGTGTGCCCCGCTCGCAGGCTGGGCACGGTTTCTCCGAATTGGGAGCATGAGAGTTCTGTGAGGAATACTGTGGCTCTATATTTGATATAAACTCCGAAGAATTCTGCCCACCCTGGCATATAAGTCCAAGGCGTGCAGACCCTTTCTCATTCTTATCCGATTTACCCAATTTAATTTCCGTCAGCACCTTCCCTTTAAGAGCCATGAAGAGCAGTCTCTTTTTCAAAAGATGACACTGTCTCCTGCTGCTGCTCCAGCTCCTGCTGTTGGTTTATTAGTTCTCCTTGTCCCCGCTCTGAAATGTCCTGAGAAGGATCAGTTCTATCATCTTCCCCTATTCCCAATTTACAAGCTGCCAATCTTTGGGTGGACAGCAAAACAATTCATTTATTTACTTTTGTTTTAGTGAAGAATACCTTCCACATCTCAATTACGGTGTCTGAGACGGGCTGGGAAGATCATCAAAGACCCCTCACACCCCAACCATGGACTGTTTGCCCTCCTCCCATCAGGGAGGTGGTACAGGAGCCTCAGGTCACGTACTAGTAGGATGAGGAACAGCTTCTACAACAATACAATCACATTGCTGAACTCAATACAATACAATATACAATACAATACCTTTATTTGTCATTTGAACCTCACATGAGGTTCAAACGAAATGTAGTTTCTGCAGCCATACAATACAATAAAAGAACCAAAACACACACCAACACTATTCACATAAACATCCATCACAGTGGCTCTCCTCCTCACTGTGATGGAAGGCAAAGTTCTTGTCTCTCCCCTGCACTCCATTTCCCTCCCGAAGTCGAGGTCAAAGCCCCCGGCGGGCGCTAGTCCGCGGCAAATTAAGGCCGCGCCGGGCGTTGTAGGGCCCCCCTCCAGGTCACTCTCAACCCCGCAATTCGGGCGGGAGAAGTTGCCACTGCCGGTGCCCCGCAAAGCAGCCTCCCACCGGGGATCCGCGAGCTCCCGGTGTTCCATCCACCGGAACCGGGCCGCAGCAACGCGCCACCGCCGCTCTCCACGCCCCGAAGCCGGCCAGCTCCTCGTAGGTAAGTCTGCAGCAGCTCCTCAGCAGCTCCACAGCAGGCTCCTCAGCAGCTCCACAGCACCTCCTCAGCAGCTCCACAGCAGCTCCACAGCAGCTCCACGGCAGCTCCCCAGCAGCAGCTCCACAGCAGCTCCCCAGCAGCTCCTCAGCAGCTCCACAGCAGCTCCACAGCAGGCTCCACAGCAGCTCCCCAGCAGCTCCTCAGCTCCACAGCAGGCTCCACAGGCTCCGCGGCTCCTCAGCAGCTCCCCAGCTCCACAGGCTCCGTGACTTGAGCCTCCAGGTCGTTCCGGTGGAGGCCGCCCCACGGCGCTAGGCCCCAACGGCAACGGAGCTCCGACAGGGAAAAGGTCGGGTCTCCATGCAGGGAAGAGATTAAAAGTTTCCCCCACCCACCCCCCACACATACACATTAAAAAAAACCCGATAAACAGCTACAAACTAAACCCTCAACAGGACAAAAAACCAAAAAAAAAACACAGACAGACTGCAGAGGCCGCTGCGACACCGGTCGCGCCGCCCACCAGGAGTCCTGCCGATAGATTTCTCCGGTCCCTCCGTCCCCATTGTTTAATTATTCTGTATTTTTTAATTATTCTGTATCTTCCCTCTTTCTATTTTTTTTAATTTCTTTGTGCACAACTACTACGGACTGACGCAAAACTGCATTTCGTTGTACTCATACTTGTATTTGTGCGATGACATTAAAGTTGAATTGAATTGAATTAACTCGTTTGCTTCTTCACTATTCCCATATTTTTTAATGATCGTCACTATATAGTTTATCCCCATTAAAGACTTTATACCCCTCAACGGCCAAAATTGGTCTTTTAAAATTGCATTTAATTTCCCCGCTAATCCCCTCAGTCCATCCGCTTCATTTGGAAAATGATTCAAATTCAAAATGGCGGCGGCGCGGGCACACCGCGACGCCCTGTGTCTCCCTAGAATGGGAAAAATAGCGACGATCCCCTTACCTGCTTCAAGGCTGCTCACTCGGAGCAGTCTTGTATCCATCTCGTACAGCCGACAGGAACTTCTGGACTTCGGTTCCTGCGGCTGCAACAACTTTCTGGACGATCTCCCTCTTCCGTCTGAGCTCATCAGAGCAACAGAGCAGCCGACTGGAGACCGCCAGGTGAGTCGCGGGGTTGGAGACCGCCATCCGACCCGCGGAGCCCAACGGACCCTCGGTCCTCACCCAACTCCCGGCCCTCACCCGACTCCCGGCCCTCACCCGATTCCCGGCCCTCACCCGACTCCCGGCCCTCAACCGACTCCCGGCCCTCACCTAGGTATGTTACAAAACCTACCTGAATCGTGCCTGAGAATCTGCCCCACCCTGTGTGCGCGATTTTGGCGCTGTTTAGATGGGGCGGGTTTAAAACGCGATTTTTACTAGGCTGTTGCAATCGAAAATGTTCAGCCTAGTAAATCATTAACGGAAAATCGCTGGAAGACCCCGTTGCAAAAGGTATTATTAGTTTTTATGGCCTTGTATAATAGTTATAGTAGTTTAAAAACCACTCTCTCAACCCGCAACCTCTCGCAGCCCCAGGATTTTATAAAGCAAACAATTAAAGGTATGTACCTTATTTTTACATTAAAAGGGGCTTCTTAAGAACCCTGTATATAAAGTTTTCTATAACGAGTAGCTCATTTTGGGCTCTTTATATCCCGCAGTATTTTTCTGGGCATTTGAGGGCACAAATCCAGCGCAATGTGAACGTTCTAAACCAGCGCGTTCACAGGAACCCACTAGAAAGCCGATTTAAAATGGACTTTAATTTACAGCAATTGGACACTAAATTCCTTCCATTTGGCCTATAAATTGATGTAAATGAGATTTAAAAATCATGTTTTATTGTGAATTATTTGTGAATATTATTTGGACACTTAGGCTATTTAAAAATGTTAATCATTTATTAAGAAATTGATAGATGTTTAGATCTAGTAATTGAAGTTTGAAATTAGCTACAATTGGGTAACTAACTAATTATATGCTTTAATTTCAGATCATCCAAGTAAGATTATTTTATATTTGTTTCAGAATGGTTCAATCTATGATAACTGAAAATTTCATTCAGTTCTCTTAATTTTTAAGAAGGTTATGGGCTTTTAACTGTTCACGATCACAGCTTTTTTGTTATGTCCATAGAAAATCAATAGGGAACAAGATGCTAATTTCCGAGTATGAAAATGGCCATAACTTTTTTATTACTTGAGATATGAAAGTGAATTAGGTGTCAAATTAAACTTATTGTTATGCTTTATCTGATGGGATAAATAGCAGACTTGATTTTTTAAATCTCAAAATTTTGTAACATTGCTACCTCACCCGATCCCCGGCCCTCACCCGATCCCCGGCCCTCACCCGATCCCCGGTCCTCACCCGACCCGGTCCTCACCCGACCCCCGGAGCCCAACCGTCCCGCGGAGCTGGAGACCGCCACCCGACCCACTGGGCTGGAGAACACCCCGGAGCTGGAGACCGCCACCCGACCCGTGGAGCTGGAGACCGCCACCCGACCCGTGGAGCTGGAGACCGCCACCCGACCCGTGGAGCTGGAGACCGCCATCCGACCCGCTGGAGAACACCGCGGAGCTGGAGAACGCCACCCGACCCGCTGGGCTGGAGAACGGCAGGTAAGCCCCGGGGCTGGAGACCATCAGCAGAGCCGCGCGGCTGAAGACCGCCTGCGGAGTAACGCAGACGCGGAGCAACGGAGCGGCAGAACACCAGCGCGCACCAAGCCAGCTCGGCCCACCAGAAGCACCAACAGACGGCGACGCGTACGAAAACACCGTCGGGGACGCAGAGATGGGTTAAAGGCCAGGTTAGAGCTAGCCCCACACAGGGCAGCGATTCCTAGCCTTTTCCTCGCCAACGTGCGCTCACTGGCAAACAAAATGGATGAACTCCGGCTAAGGATCACCTCCCACAACTGGATCAAGGACTGCAACATCTTGATCTTCACTGAAACTTGGCTCAACACTGACGTTCCTGACAGCGCCATCCAGCTAACGGGGCGTCATTTACTCCGAGCGGACAGGACATCAGACTCTGGTAAGACCAGAGGGGGGGGTCTGTGCATTTATGTAAACAAAGCATGGTGCACGGACTCCACCATCATCGAGAGTCACTGCTCAGCTAACCTTAAGTTCCTCTTGGTTAGATGCAGACCGTTCTATCTGCCCAGAGAGTTCACCTCCACTGTTGTGACTGCAGCCTATATCCCTCCTGATGCTAATGCCAAGCTTGCAATGAAAGAGCTGCATACTGCCATTAGCAAACAACAGACTCACAACCCAGAGGCAGCCTTCATTGTTGCGGGTGACTTCAATCACTCCAACCTGAAGACTGTACTCCCCAAATTCCACCAACATGTATCCTTCCCCACTAGAGTAGACAAGACACTGGACAAAGTCTACACCAACATGGCTGAAGCTTACAAAGCCATCCCCCTCCCCCACCTTGGTCAATCTGATCACGTCTCATTGTTCCTGCTCCCTAAGTACTCCCCACTCATCAGACGGGTTAAACCAACTGTGAGGACAGTTAAAGTCTGGTCAGAGGAATCGGACTTCACACTTCAGCAGTGTTTTGGAAACACTGACTGGAAGGCGTTTGCAGCCCAGGCCACCCTTGACTCCCACACGGACATTGATTCCTACACATCCTCTGTTCTGGACTTTATAAACTCCACCATCAATATTGTCACATATTCGACAGGGACAATCTAGAGACAGCCATCAAGGCTGTGCTACCTGCCGGTCACCAACCCCTCACACTCACCCCCTACGACGTGTACGTGGCACTGAGTAGGACTAATGCACGTAAAGCTGCTGGCCCTGACGGCATCCCCGGGCGCGTGCTCAGGGCCTGTGCTGCGCAGCTGACAGACGTCTGGACTGACATCTTCAACCTGTCACTTGCCCAAGCAGTTGTCCCCACTTGCCTTAAAACCACCTCCACCGTGCCAGTGCCAAAACATTCCACTGCGGCAAGCCTCAACGACTTCCGCCCAGTTGCACTTACCCCCATCATCACCAAGTGCTTCGAGAGGCTGGTCCTGGTACACCTCAAAAGCTGCCTACCCCCCACACTGGATCCCTATCAGTTTGCCTACCGCAAGAACAGGAGTACAGAGGATGCCATCTCAACGGCACTTCACTCCGCCCTCTCCCACCTCGACAACAGAGACACTTACGTAAGAATGTTGTTCATGGATTACAGCTCAGCATTCAACACCATTATACCATCAAAACTGATCACCAAACTCGGTAACCTGGGCATCGACCCCTCCCTCTGCAACTGGATACTGGACTTTCTAACCAACAGACCCCAGTCTGTGAGGTTAGACAAGCACACCTCTTCAACCCTCACCCTGAACACCGGCGTTCCACAGGGCTGTGTGCTGAGCCCCCTCCTCTACTCCCTCTTCACCTATGACTGCACACCTGTACATGGTACTAACACCATCATCAAGTATGCAGATGATACAACGGTGATTGGCCTCATCAGCAACAACGATGAGCTGGCCTACAGGGAGGAGGTCCAGCACTTAGCAGCATGGTGTGCTGACAACAACCTAGCCCTTAACTCCAAGAAGACCAAGGAGCTCATTGTAGACTTCAGGAAGTCCAGAGGCGGCACGCACACCCCCATCCACATTAACGGGACGGAGGTCGAACGTGTTTCTAGCTTCAGGTTCCTGAGAGTCAACATCTCCGATGACCTCTCTTGGACCCACAATACCTCTACTCTGATCAAGAAGGCTCATCAGCGTCTCTTCTTCCTGAGGAGACTGAAGAAGGTCCATCTGTCTCCTCAGATCCTGGTGAACTTCTACCGCTGCACCATCGAGAGCATCCTTACCAACTGCATCACAGTATGGTATGGCAACTGCTCTATCTCCCGACCCGGAAGGCATTGCAGAGGGTGGTGAAAACTGCCCAACGCATCACCGGTTCCTCGCTCCCCTCCATTGAGTCTGTCCAAAGCAAGCGCTGTCTGCGGACGGCGCTCAGCATCGCCAAGGACTGCTCTCACCCCAACCATGGACTGTTTACCGTCCTACCATCCGGGAGGCGCTACAGGTCTCTCCGTTGCCGAACCAGCAGGTCGAGGAACAGCTTCTTTCCGGCGGCTGTCACTCTACTCAACAACGTACCTCGGTGACTGCCAATCACCACCCCACCCCCCCCCCCCCCCCCCCCCCCCCCCGACACTTATTAATATTTATTCTAATCGTTTGCTATGTTGCTCTTCAAGGGAGATGCTAAATGCATTTCGTTGTCTCTGTACTGTACACTGACAATGACAATTAAAATTGAATCGGAATCTGAATCGGAATCGGAAGTTCCCCACAAATTATCCTTATCGTGCTCTCCAATCTGTTTGATCGATCCTTCTCAGAAACATTCCCCATCTCGGAACAATGGACAAAACACGAATTGTAAAATAGTTCCAGACACTAACACCTCTTTCACTACTCTGCTCAGGCTCCTAGGTCAATGGAATCTCTCCCACACAATGGTCAACGATCTTACCGATTCACACTTACTCTAGCAATCACTTCCTGTCAACTATCTCCCAACCACTCCTGTTTAATTATTCAAACCACTAATTCCTATTCAGTCTCTCCCAACACTCTTATCAGTTAAATCACAATCACAGCATTCAATTCCAAACTTTCAAACAATGGGTCTAACTCCCACTCGCAGTCTCTCTTTCGCTTAATTAACTTTAGTTTGCACAAACAAACAAACACAAAGCACGCTAACAAAACTATAACTAAGAATGAAAATATTCCCCCGATTATCAATAACCCAAAACACACCCCAATATAAACTATAAGCATCCAGTAAACCCCACTCTAATTAATCTTCCTTGTGGCGCAATCAATCAGCAGGATGACTCCTCCCCTGGCGCAGCGATCGAAGGAGTACAACCCCTGATCAAACCATCACGATTCAGATTCTTACAAAACGATATTACAAAAATACGAACATCTAACTTAAACACACTCTCTCTTCAAGTTTTAAATCTGTAAACACCAGCAGCAACACAAATGGCGGTCCGCAGACTTAACACGATCTAAATCTTAACTATTAATTACTCAAAATTTATTTACATACATAGAATATTTACAAAATCCGGATCCTATAACAATTCGGAAAGCTAGATTTTTACAATTTACAAAATAATTTAAAGCACTAGCGCACAATTCACGAACACTCGATCTCAACACCGCGTCACGCTGTTATCACGCAGTGAACCTCTCCCTCTGATACCGAAGATTTCCCCTTCCTAGTTTACACTTTGCGGAGGGGTACTATTCTCTAAATGACTACTTTTCCTCCCGAATGTTACTATCCCTCTGCTAATACTGGACTTCTATAGGGGGACCTCTATCCCTCCTCTCTAAGTCGACAGAATTATGGGTACCCTTCGCTATTCGGATTATTTTTCGTCAAGTAGGTAGGCCCCCGTCTCGCAGGTATTCTTCGCTATCAGGTACTAATCAACAATCGACCAGAGGTTACTATTCACTGTGGATCAGCCGCTATTCGGAATCGATCACGGACATGCACCAACTTCAAATAAACATAGAAACATAGAAAATAGGTGCAGGAGGAGGCCATTCGGCCCTTCGAGCCAGCACCGCCATTCATTGCTATCATGGCTGATCGTCCCCAATTAATAACCCGTTCCTGCCTTCTCCCAAAATCCCTTGATTCCACTAGCCCCTAGAGCTCTATCTAACTCTCTCTTAAATCCTTCCAGTGATTTGGCCTCCACTGCCCTCTGTGGCAGGGAATTCCACAAATTCACAACTCTCTGGGTGAAAACGTTTTTTCTCACCTCAGTCTTAAATGACTTCCCCTTTATTCTAAGACTGTGGCTCCTGGTTCTGGACTCGCCCAAAATTGGGAACATTTTTCCTGCATCTAGCTTGTCCAGTCCTTTTATAATATTATATGTTTCTATAAGATACCCCCTCATCCTTCTAAACTCCAGTGAATACAAGCCTAGTCTTTTCAATATTTCCTCATATTACAGTCCCGCCATCCCAGAGATCACTCAAGAACCTACGCTGCACTGCGTCAATCACAAGGATGTCCTTCCTCAAATTAGGAGACCAAAACTGTATGCAATACTCCAGATGTGGCCTTACCAGAGCCCTATACAGCTGCAGAAGAACCTCTCTACTCCTATACTGAAATCCTCTTGGTATGAAGGCCAACAATCCATTAGCATTCTTCACTGCCTGCTGTACTTGCATGCCAACTTTCAGTGACCGGTGTACAAGGCCAATACAGGCAATCCCCTAACCCAATGATACAACAATTCAATACATTGTATTCAAAACGGACTTCGAGAGGAAGTCAACCTGGAAACATTTACCCTGATTTACAGAAAACCCAGACAAGGCTCAACACCTCATCCAATCAACACTTGGCAAAGTCAAACTCTGCAACATTATTTACAACTATTTACAAGGTGTATGTCTGGTTTGCAGCCATCCAATCCATTCTATGCATTTTGCACCAGATTGACAGGGTTTGCAGATCTTCCCATTCTTTGCTTGCAAATTGTATCTAAGCTCCAGACACTCTGGCACCTCTTCACAGCTTGTCTCTCTGCAGAGAGTAATTCCAATTGACCAAATCTCCCAGCAACCCTGAAACGTAACCCCATTTTGAAGTCCTAGCTGCTCCAATTTAGCCAGGATTAACAGGAGGAAGGGGGAGCAAATATGCAGGAAATAGAGGAAACGTGTGCAACGGCTCCATCAACTATGATGGGGGAGTAACACATTTCCTGAAGAAGGAAAACATTTTAGAGGTTTGTGTTAAACATGATGCCATAAAAATGATCTCATCTGCCTGCAGATGATCGATATCCCTCTATTCCTTGCACTTCCGTGTGCCTATCTAGAAGCCTCTTAAATGCCGCAATCATATCCAAAGCCTCTTAAATGTCACTAATATATCTCATGCCAATCTTATATCTGCACCAGATATCACCTGGTGAGTAAAGTTAGTTAGTTTAGTTTTTGGTTAGCTTAGTTTATTGTGAAGTTTACTGAGGTGCAGTGAAAAGCTTTTGTTGCATGCTAACCAGTCAGTGGAAAGACAATACATGATTACAATCGTGCCATCCACAGTGTACAGATACCTGATAAGGGAATAAAGATTAGTGTAAGTCAAAGATAGGCCAAGGGTCTCCAATGAGGTAGATAGTAGTTCAGGACTGCTCTCTAATTGTGGTTGGATGATTCGGTTGCATTTCACTGCATTTTGATGAAGTGACAAATCTCTAGATGAGTAAAATGCTAAATGTGAAATTAAATGGAATTAACGTAGAATTCGTGTCAAGTTTATTGTTAAATGCTTGAAGTATGTTGAAATACAGGGGGGCAATTAAATTCTTGCTGGCAGCAGCATCACAGGCATCCGAAAAACACATAAAAATAAATGCTACGTAAAGTGCACATAAATTCTGCAAGATGGTGAAAATAAAAAAAGAATAAGCCATTACATCAAGACACACAGGAGCAACAAATCCATGGTAGTGCGGGAGGTGGTTCAGAGTGTTCTGTTGCCAAGATAGGTTTAGGATTGAGTGGGTGGGTCAATTCAAGAATTTGATAGTTACAGGAAATTAGGAACATCTGGTGGTGTGGGATGACCGAGGATACCACCTGCCGAACGGGAACAGTGATAAGAGGGCCTTCCCTGGATGGTGGGGTTCCTTGCTGATAGATGCCACCTTCTTGCCACCTCATGTAGGTACAATTAATGGTGAGGAGGGGTTAGTGCCCGTGGAGGACTGGACTGGGCTCACCACTCTCTACAGCATCTTGCATTCCCGTGCTTGAAGGGTACATGATTGCTTGATAGTGTACACTGATTAGCTGGGCTAAAGGGCCTGGTTCCTTGTTAAATTTTTTGTGCCTTCCACCACAGTGATGACTGCTGTGGTGGATGTTTATGTTATATGTTGTGTCCTGTTTATGCATTTTATTATTTTGTTAACCCATCTTTATGCTTTGTATGGAACTGATTTATAAATTATGTAAAGCACTTTGGGGTCAATGAAAATTGACTATAAATGTGTTATATAAATAAACTTATTATTATTATTATTATTATTATTATTATTATTATTATTATTATTATTATTATTATGATGACTACAAAACAGTCCATGAACAAGCAAAAATTTAAGCCTGAGCAGTGCTGGCATTATCAGTGCTGGGTGTTTGATGTCCAGCATGGACCTGGTGGACCATATGCCTAGTCCCTACACTGTACAACTAGGAATCTATGAAACTAATGAGCCATTAATAAGTAGGTGGAGATTTTTATATGAATGCAAAATGTCCAAAATTCAATAATAGTGATATTTTTAACAATATCTTACCTGGATATATTTCAATTAAGTGAATAAATCCCCTCGGTTTGAACTGGCAATAATTAGTGCTTGATATGTCTTGCTGATTTGGATGAGTTGATAGCAACATGAGTTCTCGATCAGAGTGATTCTGAATTTATTACGAGGTAATAATTGATCTCAATTCTCAAAATCACTGTTCCTCACTTTCAATCTGGTGTCAAGGAAAGGAAAAATAGTTTCAGACAGATTATCCAAATGTGAATTTGTTACTCTGTCACAAATAATACATTTAACATTACAGGTTTGTTCGTACATCCTACTTCCTGCTGATTCAAGGTGTCCATGCTGACCTCTGTACCTGGGTGTGGACGGAGTGCACCATCCATCTGTCTACATACATTTCCATCATATCGAGCATTTCCTGCCCCATCTGTGGTGGAATCCACAGTTAGTACCTTGGCCTCACTGGCCACCACACGTTGCCCACCAAATGAAGCAGAAATTAGTCTCCCAAGGCTAAGAAGATTCTCAGTAAAAAAAAAAATCAGTTCTTCGCTTGAGCGAAAGAATCAACAGCCAACTGATAATTGCATTTCAATTCAAATATGAAAAAAAACGGCTGAAACCACATGCGGGCTTTTGAGCAGCCATGCAAAGGAACTACATAGTGGTACAGCTTGGAAAAATGACTTGAAATCACATTGTCTCTGTATATGTGACATGGCTTTCAAGCAGTTTCTAACACCTGCCAGTTTCTCAGCTGAAGATCTGTATTTAATCTTGTGTTCGACCTTTTAGTCGACTCACTCTTTCGAACAGCTTTGTCTGAGGCTTACAGCTGCACAGTGAGATGCTCAAGCTATTTTTTAAAACCAAAGAAATCCTCATTCTTTTTAACTCTTCTGTTCTGAAAATAAAACTGGAAATCCATAGGTTGATGAAAATTGACCATAGAACAGTACAGCACAGAGCTTACGATATCTGTGACAAACACTGTGCCATATTAAACTAATCCCTCCTGCCTGCGTGTAAACAATATCTCTCCATTCCCTACTTATTCCTGCGCCGACTTAAATGCTACCATCATATCTGCATCAATCATCACCACAGTTCAGGGCATCTACCACTCTGTGTAAAAACCTCTCCTTTAAACTTTCCCACTCTCACCTTAATGCTAAGGTCATAAGTCCTAGGAACAGAATTAGTCCATTCAGCCCATCAAATCTACTCTGCCATTAAATGATGGCTGATCTATGTGCCAACGAATTCAACAGATTCACCACCCTCTGACTAAAGAAATTCCTCCTCATATCCTTTCGAAAAGTAGGTCCTTTAATTTTGAGGCTATGGCTGGTCCTAGGCTCTCTCTCTAGTCGAAACATCCTCTCCACATCCACTCCATCCAGGCCTTTCACTATTCGGTAAGTTTTAATGAAGTGTCCTCTCATCCTTCTAAACTCTAAAGTTACATCCTTTATATCAAATACATATTTGATATTTCTTCCCAGAAATAAATTTGACTTAAATTTGTCAACCTTATCTCTGCCCCTGATAATTTATATACTTTAATTAAACCTCCCCTCAGTCTCCATCGCCCCAGAGTAAACAATTTAAGTAGGACTGACCTTTCCTTATAGCTAATGCCCTCCAATTCAAATTCAGATTCAACTTTATTGTCATTGTGCAGTGTACAGTGCAAGGACAACGAAATGCAGTCCTCGCAGTATTCTGGTAAACATCTTCTGCTCCTCTATTCATAATGTGGCAATAAAGGAGGAAATGTTGAAACACTCAGCAGGTCAGGCAACATTTGGGGGGAGACAAACCAAGTTGATGTTTCAGGTCAGAGACCCTTCATCAGAACAATGATTTTGAAAAATCAAGCTTGTTTCAAGTTGCAGAATAAGCATGATAGTGAAAGATCAGACAAAGTGCTTATCTCTGATAAGATTGGTGTATCTTCATGCACTGGAAAGAAAGTAAATAACTTTAAGGAAACATTTTTGTTTCATTCATTGGATATGAGTACCCCTGGCAAAGCCAGCATTATTGTGCATCCTGCATTTCCCTTGATAAGAGGGCTGTGAACTACCTTCATAAAGTACAATGAAGGAAGATACTGTTGTGTATGAAAATATGATTAGCATATTGAATGTCTTGGGCAATTGTACGCATGCGGGGGGAGACTCTAGATGGCGATTCAAATACAAGAAGCTTGTTAACTGCTCTCGTGTCCGAGTCTTATTTTAAGTCCGTTTCAAGCGCGAATACATAACAATTTTAGATTTAGGAAGCAAGAGTTATCACACCCTATGTGCGTTGCTGCAGCGAGCAAAGCCCGCTAGTAAAACGCACAAAGAACGTAAAGAGGCATTCATTGCTAATTACTCGCCAAAACCAACAGAAATAGTGCAAAGATATCGGTTTTATACATGAACGCAAGCAAATGAAACAATCCCTCAGTTCCTAGCAAGGCTTCGACAGTTTAGTGAGGAGTGTAATTTTAAGGAACTGGAGAATATACTAAGGGATAGGTTGGTGGTAGGATGTGCAAATATTAACATCCAGCGAAAACTGTTGGGTACACCAAAGTTAACCTTCGAGAACGCAGTCAATATTGCGGCAGCGATGGCGGTTACTAAACAAGACGTAGAGCAGATCAAGAAGAACGGAAGGCCTCAAGATGATTTTACCTCCGTTCATCAGCTTCAAAGGAAGGAGCCTGGACAAGGTTCAATACTCCAAGAAGTGCTGGAGAAGTGGCGGCAGCCATGAGCCAGCGACGTGTAAATTCTGAGATGGTAGCTGCTTCAGGTGCTCGGGAACGGTGATGCTGTTAGAGTTTACCAGCAGAGGAGGGGACAATTCCAGAAAACAGCAACCCACTTGGAGGAGACTGATTCGAATTCATCAGAGGATTGTATGTGCCACTTGGAAGATGAATCAATTAACAAGTTGATAAACTCTGAACCATATACAGCCACTTTGATAGTGAACGGCAGGGAGGTACAACTAGAAGTTGACATTGGAAGTCCATGGACTATCGTACCAGTAGAAGTCTTCAGAAAACTCGGTCAGGACCCCAGACTAGATCCCTGTAGCCTCAAGCTGAAATCCTACACAGGCGAGAAGGTTGATATCCACGGACAAGCAGCGGTACAGGTACAGCTCGAACCTCACAGGAAGCCAGAAACGCTGACACTAGTGGTAGTAAAGAAAGATACAAGCCTATTGGGGAGAGACTGGTTGAAGAAGTACCCTGGATTGCTGTCAAATCTAGTCAGCCAGAACACGCCGGGTCCAAGCCTAAGTCCACAGTTTGCAAGAGGCCATGAGCTCAGTACTCAAAAAACTTCTGAAAGAACTTCAGAGAGGGACGAACCTCTAGCCCATAGTGATAACACAACAACACCACCAGAACCACAACCAGAGCCTGATATCGCAGATAACATGCAAAGTCCAACAGACAGAGAGGTGCAGGTCTAATAGAACTAAAAGAACACATAAAAGATTTGTGGATTTTGTTCTTTATGAATGAAAACACATAAAGCAACGTGTAATGTATTTGGTTTGCCACACCATGCTTAAGGAAGATGGGTGGATTGTAAAAATAACCATATAACCATATAACCATATAACCATATAACAATTACAGCACGGAAACAGGCCATCTCGGCCCTACAAGTCCATGCCGAACAACTTTTTTTTCCCTTAGTCCCACCTGCCTGCACTCATACCATAACCCTCCATTCCCTTCTCATCCATATGCCTATCCAATTTATTTTTAAATGATACCAATGAACCCTACGCCGCCGTCTCACCGGGCCTCCCCAATAACGCCGCCGACCCCGACCCACCGGGCATCGCCGCGGGACCGGGGCCTTCCCAGCATGGCCGCTGCACCGCACCCCGCTCATCTCGTCGCCTTCCCGGGCTGGCCGAGCCTTGCCGCCGCGCCGACCATCCACCCACCGGGACCTCCCACACATCGCCCGCGGACCCCGACTCAACCGACCATCGACGCCGAACATCGGGTCCGCTGACCCGCGCCACCGGACTCTCACCCTCGGGTCCGTTGGCCCACGCCTCTGGACCACCACCATCGGGACCGCTGATCCCCGCCACTCCACCTCCCTCCAACAACCCACAGCCGTCGCCTTACCTGGAGCCTGGACTCTCCACTGGGCCTGAAGCCCTCACGCTGCTCACTCCCTCTCTCCTGGGTTTGACTACACTGGGTCCTAGTGCTAGTCGACCCAGCCTTGCTCACCTCAGTGGCAGTTCGACTGAGTCTCCTCCCCCCACCCCCTCTAACTGTAAGTCTCCTCCCCCACCCCCTCTAACTGTGTGGCCCCTGCTCTTCCCCACCCACACCACAGCCCTCTCACCCCCCCCCACCCCCTGACCACCCACCACCCCCCCCCCCCACACATCGCCTCATCCCCACCTGCCTTCCTCCGGACCCAACCCCCCTCCCTGTCGAGTGTTCACCATCCCCCCCGACCTCCCCCTCTCCAACACCGAACGGTCCGTCCTCAACAGAGGTCTTACCTTTGTCCCCCTCCGTCCCCACCTCAATGAATTCCGCGCACACCACGACTTGGAGCGCTTCTACCGTCGCCTCCGCCTCACAGCTTTCTTCCATGGGAAGGAGTCCTCGCCCCCCACTGATGACCCCTTTTCCCGTCTCCAACGCACCCCCTCCTCGTGGAACCCCCCTCGTGGCCAATTTCCGGCTTTAGAACTTTTTATCAATAACTGCCGTCGCGACATCAACCGCCTCAACTTCTCCACTCCCCTGTCTCACTCCAATCTCTCACCACAGGAACGCTCTGCCATCGACTCACTACGCAACAACCCAGATTTGGTTATCAAACCTGCTGACAAGGGAGGTGCCGTGGTAGTCTGGCGCGCCGATCTCTACAAAGCTGAGGCCACGCGCCAACTATCGGACACCTCCTCCTACTTACCCCTGGACCATGACCCCACTGACGAGCACCAGGCCACCATCTCCAGCACCATCACCAACTTCATCCACTCCAATGCCCTACCCGACCGAGCCTCCAACCTCATCGTTCCCCAGCCCCGCACAGCCCGATTTTACCTTCTCCCTAAAATCCACAAACCAGATTGTCCCGGAAGACCCATTGTCTCCGCCTGTTCGTGCCCCACCGAACTCATTTCCAAATACCTTGACTCCATCCTATCACCCTTGGTTAAATCCCTCCCTACCTATGTCCAAGACACCTCAGACACTCTCCGTCGTCTCCGCGCATTCAATTCTCTAGGCCCTCACCCCCTCATCTTCACCATGGACGTCCAATCACTATACACCTCCATCCCCCACCACGATGGTCTCACAGCCCTCCGGTTCTTCCTCGACCAGAGAAGCAACCCATACCCAGCCACTGACACTCTCCTCCGCCTAGCGGAGCTGGTCCTTACCCTCAATAACTTCGAGTTCGACTCCTCCCACTTCCTCCAAATACAAGGCGTAGCTATGGGCACACGCATGGGCCCCAGCTATGCCTGCCTATTTGTAGGTTACGTCGAACAATCCTTGTTCAATACATACCAGGGCCCCATCCCCAACCTCTACCTCCGCTACATCGACGACTGCTTTGGTGCCACCTCCTGCACCCGCACACAACTGACTGACTTCATCCACTTCACCACTAATTTCCACCCGGCACTGAAATACACCTGGACCATCTCCGACACTTCCCTACCATTCCTTGACCTCACTATCTCCATTGCAGGTGATAGACTTCTAACCGACATACACTATAAACCCACTGACTCCCATGGCTATCTGGACTACACTTCTTCCCACCCTGCTTCCTGTAAGGACTCCATCCCCTACTCCCAATTCCTCCGTCTACGCCGTATCTGCTCCACGGATGAGGCGTTCCACACCAGGACATCTGAAATGTCCTCACTATTCAGGGAACGGGGGTTCCCCTCCTCCACCATAAATGAGGCTCGCACCAGGGTCTCTTCCATACCCCGCAACACTGCTCTCTCTCCCCATCCCCGCACTCGCAACAAGGGCCGAGTCCCCCTAGTCCTCACCTTTCACCCCACCAGCCATCACATACAAAAAATAATCCTCCGTCAGTTTCGCCACCTCCAACGTGACCCCACTACTGGCCACATCTTCCCATCTCCCCCCATATCTGCCTTCCGCAAAGACCGCTCCCTCCATAACTCCCTTGTCAATTCTTCCCTTCCCTCTCGGTCCACCCCCTCCCCGGGCACTTTCCCTTGCGGCCGCAGCAGATGCAACACTTGTCCCTTTACCTCCCCCCTCAACTCCTTTCAGGGACCCAAGCAATCGTTCCAGGTGCGACAGAGGTTTACCTGCATCTCTTCCAACCTCATCTATTGCGTCCGCTGCTCTAGATGTCAGCAGATCTATATCGGTGAGACCAAGCGGAGGTTGGGCGATCGTTTCGCCGAACACCTCCGCTCGGTCCGCAATAACCAAGCTGACCTCCCGGTGGCTCAGCACTTCAACTCCCCCTCCCACTCCATCTCCGACCTCTCTGTCCTGGGTCTCCTCCATGGCCACAGCGAGCAGCACCGGAAATTGGAGGAACAGCACCTCATATTCCGTTTGGGGAGTCTGCATCCCGGGGGCATGAACATCGACTTCTCCCAATTCTGTTAGTCCTTGCTGTCTCCTCCCCTTCCTCAGCTCCCTTGCTGTCTCCTCCCACCCTCCAGCCTTCCGGCTACTCCTCCTTTTCCCTTTCTTGTCCCCACCCCACCCCCACCCCTGATCAGTCTGAAGAAGGGTTTCGGCCCGAAACGTTGCCTATTTCCTTCGCTCCATAGATGCTGCTGCACCCGCTGAGTTTCTCCAGCTTTTCTGTGTAACCTCCACCACTTCCACTGGAAGCTCATTCCACACCGCTACCACTCTCTGAGTAAAGACGTTCCCCCTCATATTCCCCCTAAACTTCTGTCCCTTAATTCTGAAGTCATGTCCTCTTGTTTGATTCAAAAATCATGTGCCAAGTTTATGCATGATTATTACGGTTATGATTATGTAATTGTAAAATGACTTTAATAATACAACTTGGGAACAGTGTATTAGTCAATTATATTTTGGGTAAAAGATCATACACCATGAAGGTGAAATTGTGTTACCTGCCTCCAAGTTAAAGGGGGAGGAGTGTTGTGTATGAAAATATGATTAGCATATTGAATGGCTTGGGCAATTGTACACATGCGCGGGGAAACTCTAGATGACGATTCAAATACAAGAAGCTTGTTAATTGCTCTCGTGTCCGAGTCTTATTTTAAGCCAGTTTCAAGCGCGAATACATAACAGATACATTTTTGAAGGATCAGGCTACTGAGGTTTCTGAGGATCTAGCAAAGAGGAGGGATTGAGACCTGTGCTAGATCAGCCATGATCATATCAAATGGCAGGCCAAGGTTGAGGGGCTGAGTGTGTTATTGTGTTCAATGCAGTGGGTGCACTGCAGCACTGTTGGAGAGGAAGTTCCAGAATTTAGATCTTGTGATGAGGAAGCTATGACAATATATTTCTGAGTGTGAGTTTGTATTTTCAAATGGGCTGACACAGATATTGGGTCAAATGGCTTCCAGCTATGCTGTTCGGATTCAAATATAAAGGACAGTGAGAATAACAATTTGATAAGTACCAAACTCTTTAAAGTAGCCGCAATCCTCTGAGGGGTTTAACCAACTTTTAATTGAACATAACAATCTTCAGCTGAGTGAGTGCTGGAAACCCGGCGTGTGGCATGATCAGGTGGTTGTACAATCAATAACATGATCATCAGACCGCAGTCAGAATCAGCAGCTCTCTTTTTGCACTGGGGAATTATACTGGAACTTTGTAAATCTATTCTGTCATTTTCCACGTGAAAAATGCAGCCAAACTAAAAGTAAATGTGGAAAAATAGTCACCGTTATACATGGTGGAGGAATCAATGGGATATGATGTTTCATTGTTCCATTTGGACATAAAGAGGGCCAACAATGCTTTCAAGCTTCCTGTATAAATGAATTTATAGAGCAGTTATTTTGTACGTTTTTTTCTTCAAACAAAGCAAAATTACTTTAAAATTAGATGTGCAAATAGATAATGTCTTTGAAAGTTTTTATTGAGAGGAAAGGGTTCAAAAGCTGTCACAAACTCTAGACTATTCTTAAATACACACCACACCTTTGCTTATCAGAGAACCAAAACCAATTTGATTCATTCACTTCAGACATTGCTGGCAATGCAAGCATTTATTACCCGACCATGATTGCCCCCGGTCGATGGGGGCGCTGCAAGCCGGCGCCCTGTAAGCAGCGTGTCTGTTTTTTTCTACTTTTTTTGTTTTTTTAGTATGTTTCAATGTATGCTTTTAATGTCTCTCTGTGTGTTTTGTGTGGGGGGTGGTGTGGGGAAGTAAGGGGGAAACCGCTTTGGTCGCCTTTTCCACGTAGAGGCGACTTTTTCCATGTCGCCTCCCCCATGACCTAACAGCAAGGATCGGTGCGGCCTTTCCCGGCGACGCGCCCGGGGCTTCAGCGGCGGGCGCAGCGTGGACTCTCGGCGTGGAGCAGGCGAGCCCTCGCTGGGGCTCGCTGGAGGGGGGCGCTCCGTTTTGCTGGCCCGCGGCAGCCTGAAGCTGTGGTCTGCAGAGCTCCAGCTGGCGCGGCATCTGCAGCCCGGGATCCCTCGTGGGGGACCCGGGGAGAACAAGAAGCTCCGAATGCTGACCCACGGTCAACTTCTACCGCGGGCGCTGTGGCAACTTACCATCAGGAGCAGGGTCCTTCGCCAGGGATCCCTGGAGGGGAGCTTCGACCACCAGCCCTGCAGTCTGCGGTGGTTCTGACTGCGGCGCGAAATTTAAATCTACGACCGCCGGCCTGCGGCCTACACCAGCCTGAAGCCGCGGTCTCCGGTGGGGAAGAGCCGATTCTGGACTTACCTGGACTTGTACCTTGTCCTTTTACCATCTGGACGCCCGCAGCGACGGCTGCGGAAGGTTGAGGTCCCGACCACGGGGGGAAATGGACTGGCCAAATCTTGTGCCTTTCACCACAGTGATGAATGCTGTGGTGGATGTTTGTGTTACATTGTTATCGTGTATTGTGTGTTCTTTCTCATTGTACCGCTGCTGACAAATTCATTTCACTTGCACTTTATGTGCAATGTGATGAATAAAACTGATTGTATTGTATTGTATTGTATTGTACAAAGAAGTGGTGAGACACCTTCTTGATCCACTGCGGAGATTGCCCCATGGTGCTGCGGTGGAGGGAGTTCCAGGGTTTACAGCCTACAAGGAATTTCCCAGCAATATATTTTCAAGTTCGGATGGTGTTCAAGTCAAAGGGGAACCTAATGTTCCTGAATTGCAGATTCTGGTTTAAACCGAAGATAGACATAAATAGCTGGAGTAACCCAACGGGTCAGTCAACATCTCTGGAGAAAAGGAATAGGTGAAGTTTCGGGTTGAGACTCATCTTCCGTCTGAAGATATTGTCCCTAAATGTCACCTATCCCTTTTCTTTAGAGATGCTGTCTGACCAGCTCCGCTGAGTTACTCCAGCTTTTTGTGTCTATCTAATGTTCCTATGCCGTGGTTGAAAATTGTTAACAGAGAAAATATCAATTCCGGTTGCAGGCTATTACTTTATTGCTAATGGTAATATTTTAGCTTTTTTTTTCTATGTTCCTTATCAATCAGTTATGAGTAAAACTGGATAGGTTAGGCTTAATTTCCCTGGGAAAGAGAAGGCTGAAGGGCATCTGTTAGTGTTGTACAAACCAGAATAGATATGGTTGATATTAATCCATCCTTCAATCCCTCCAAACTCCGATGGGTTTGTTCACTAATTCACCAGCAATCATGTAGACATCATTCTGGGCTGCCTCAAAACTGGCATTTGATCTTTCTTCAAATTTTGATTGATTTTCCTAGTTACACTTTACTCGTGCTAAGTTTTGCAAAATGGTGGGTTAACATAAAATCTTCTTATCGAGTCATAGAACTCTACGACACAATAAAATATTGTGTCGTTCGATCCATCTTCTCCATTGATAAACAAGTTGGCATATTGTGTAGTTCCATTTCCCTGCTTTTGGCCTAATCCCACCTATCTATATATTTGTTCAAAGGTCTTAAACTGTTTTAAAAGTCGTAATTGTGATAGCTCTAATAGCTTCCCCTGGCAGTCTATTCTAGGTACAGACTACCCTCTGAGTGAGATACCAGCCTGTGAGGTCTCCCTTAAATCTCTCTAATTTTCTATCCTGGAAAATTTGCTATTCTCTATCCTGGGAAAGAGATAGTGAATGTTCAGTTTATCCATGCGTCCCAAAATCTTGTGCACCTCAATAAGGTTTTCCCTCGGCCTCCAAAGAAGAAAGTAACAATCTATCCAAACTCTCCCTATACCTCAAGCTCACAAGCCCTTGGCACAACCTGGTGAATCTCTTCTCCATTCTTTCCAACTTAAGGACATCCTTCCAATAGCTGGGCAACCAGAACTGTACACAATGCTCCAAGCATGGTTTCACCAATGATATGTATATTTGCATCATGATGTCCCAACGTTTGTACTCATTACCCTTCCCAATTAACTTAATTGCTGTTATCTTAAACAATCGTTCTGCTGTTTGAGACTTTCAATCTGCTGTTTTGCTATTGAAGATTACAAGGCATCTTATTATCAAATGTACCGGTCATATTAACTATTATTATATTATATGCAAGACTAGAATTTAATATGGCAGGATTTACTCATAATTTGATCAACCTCCCCACTTCATTCTCTCTTAAACTTTTCAATTGTGACCACAGCAGTAAACGAGCTATACATCATTCCATATTTTCAGTCAGATTTCCTCAGACTTTAAACTCTCATGAATCACCTGCATTTCTCCAAACGCCTTTAGCAACGTGACACAATATTTGATCTGCTATAATATACTATCTTGACAGCCTCAACTGTGTTCAAATTTAAAATCACTGATTGTCTGATGCAGTACATTTTCAAGTAATAAAAAGTGATCACTGGGATCAGTGTCAGTCCAGTTTCAGGTTTTGCCATCTGTTTTGGATACTTTAGAGAATATTAGTTGAGCCTGGGTTTTTTTTACCATTGCAGCTTGAAGGTTTATACTTAAGTTCATTCCTGTTCCCTTGTTAATACTCTCAATAATATCTTCCCTCTGTTTATTTATCCTAGCTCAGCCAACAGGCCAATATACCATCGCTTATAAAATAGTTAGAGTTTGAGTTTTGTTTATTGTCACGCCTTCCAAGGTACAGTGAAAAGCCTTTGTTGCATACTAACCATTCAATGAAAAGCTTTGTTTCACATTCTATCCAAACAGATCAGATATGCCATACATAGATTCAATCATTTCAAACTCAAGTATCATACAACTACACAGATGCCATTGCTTCTTTGTTCAACATTCCACCTGTAGGTTTCCCTGGTTCCAATGTGGCAAGCATTACATCAATGGCATTTTGCAATCTTGGTGCTGTGCACTGATGATTGGATACTTGTTGCGAAATCCGACATCCAGGCGCTGGTCTTTGGCTTCCCCTGGCATGGCGGCCAGTGACACGGATCAGAGTAGTCCCTAGAGAGGACGTCGTCACAAGGGTTAAACTACAAAGGGGTGCTTGCCGGGCAGTCCAGAGAATGGGCTTGTTTATGTAGGACTATGATTCGATGACTACCTATTCACCCTATTATCCTGCCCTGAAGGGAATATCTTATAGAAACATAGAAACATAGAAAATAGATGCAGGAGTAGGCCATTTGACCCTTCGAGCCTGCACCGCCATTCAATATGATCATGGCTGATCATCCAACTCAGTATCCTGTACCTGCCTTCTCTCCATACCCCCTGATCCCTTTAGCTACAAGGGCCACATCTAACTCCCTCTTAAATATAGCCATTGAACTGGCCTCAACTACATTCTGTGGCAGAGAATTCCACAGATTCACCACTCTCTGAGTGAAAAATGTTTTTCTCATCTCAATCCTAAAAGATTTCCCCCTTATCCTTAAACTGTGACCCCTTGTTCTGGACTTCCCCAACATCGGGAATAATCTTCCTGCATCTAGCCTGTCCAACCCCTTAAGAATTTTGTAAGTTTCTATAAGATCCCCCTTCAATCTTCCAAATTCTAGCGAGTACAAGCCGAAGTTATGGAGTTATTAAGAGCAGCTCCATCCATAAAAATCTGACAAGCAGTGAAGGCACCAACATATCTTGATCCTTCAGAAATAGCCTCCACTGCTTAAGAAAGCAGTGTCTGTACTCGCTGGAGTTTAGAAGAATGAGGGGCACCTCATTGACACAGAATAGTGAAAGACTTGGAAGAGTGGATGTGGAGAGGATGTTTCCACGAGTGGGAGAGTCTAGGACTAGAGGAATTTAAAGGTTGTTCTTTTATGAAGGAGATGAGGAGAAATGTATTCATGGTGAATCTGTGAGATTCTTTGCCACAGAAGGCTGTGGAGGCCAAGTCAGTGGATATATTTAAGGCAGAGATAGATAGATTCTTGATTACTACAGGTGTCAGAGGTTATGGGAAGAAGACTGGAGAATGGTGTTAGGAGAGAGAGATACAGTAGATCAGCCATGATTAAATGGCAGAGTAGATTTGATGGGCCGAATGGCCTAATTCTATTCCTTATGACCTTATGACCTAAAGGCATGTTCAAACTTGTAGAAGTTAGTAAAGTTTTAGAAACATTTACTCAAAAAACATGTTTTAAGCTTCCAAATAAAACTAAGTTAACAAGCCAAGAGAAACATTTTATATTATAAAATCTTTAAAGGTCGGTTTAAGTTGGCAAGCTTTAGGGTAGAGTACAAAAAGTCATTTTAAATTAAAAATCCCCTTGGCAGATTTTTTTTAACATTCCAGAAACATGTTAAAATGTATTTTTCAAATATCAAGCCGCAGGAATGTCTTTTAAAATTAACAATACATTGGAAAGATTTTTTAAAGGAATTTTTAAATTAACAAGCTGTTTGAAAGATTTTAAAATGTGTTCTTCAATCGACATGGCCTTGGAGAGATTTTAAGAAGTCATTTTATGTTAACAAGCTAGTCAGAACCTGCTGGCAGAAAATAAGAGGCTGGTTATTAAAGATTTAGAGTTGAAAAAATTAAAAATGAGTAGAGAAGTTGGGAGGTATAGAAAGGAACTGCATATGCTGGTTTAAACCGAAGATAGACAAAACAAGCTGGAGTAACTCAACGGGACAGGCTGCATCTCTGGGGAGAAGGAATGGGTGACTTTTCGGGTTGGGACCCTTCTTCAGACTGAGAAGTTGGGAGAACATGTTGCAGTTATATAAGATGTTGGTGAGGCTGCATTTAGAGTACTGTGTACATTTCTGGGCACCATGTTATAGGAAAGATGTTGTCAAATTGGAAAGGGTACAGTAAAGATTTATGAGGATGTTGCCAGAACACAAAGGTCTGAGCTACAGGGAGAGGGTAAGCAGGCTGGGACTCTATTCCTTGGAACGTAGGTGGATGAGGGGTTATCTTATAGAGGCATATAAAATCATGAGAGGAATAGATCAAATAGAGTCTCTTGCCCAAAGCAGGGGAATCAAGAACCAGAGGACATAGGTTTAAGGTGAAGAGTAAAAGATAAGAATCTGAGGGGTAACTGTTTCGCATAAAGGGTGATGGCTGTAAGGAACAAATTGCTGGAGGGGGTAGTTGAGACAGGAATTATTGCAAAGTTTAAAAAACAATTAGATAGGTACACGGATAGGACAGGATTAGAGAGATATGGGACAAACGTAGGCAGGTGGGACTAGTGTAGATGGAACATGTTGGTTGGAGTGGAGTCTGAAATTCTTTGGCCCAGAGAGCAAATAACCCAGATCTTTAGGAATATTTAAGGTAGAGATTTATAAATACTTTAAAGGAATTCCAAGCTATGAGGAACTTGATCAGACGAGGTTTGAGGCCAGCATAGATTAGCCATGATCTTATTGAACAGTGATGCAGGTGTGAGGAGCCCAGTGGACTGTCAGTGGGTGTTTTTTCATTGATGCTTGAGGCAAATTCTGTGCTAACCAAACATACAATGCAATGAATGCCCTTGGGCTTGACTTTGTGCTGAGGCCAAGCTTATTAAAGGCTGTCTCTGGGTTACAAACAGGTTATGTTTATACAGACATTCATCAGTTTACCTTTGGTAGATAAAAATGTACTTTACTTTACTTTAAGTTTAGTTTAGTTTAGCTTAGTTTAGTTTAGTTTAGTTTAGTTTAGTTTAGTTTAGTTTAGTTTAGTTTAGTTTAGTTTAGTTTATTTTAGTTTAGTTTAGTTTAGTTAGACGTGCTGCACTTCAGCCCACCAAGTCCACGGTTCCCATCAATCACTCCTTCATAATATTTCTATGTTATCCCACTTTCTCATCCACTCCCTACACACTAGTGACAATTTACAAGGGCCAATTAACCAACAAACCCATATTTGGGATGTGGGAGGCAACTGGATCACCACACACAAACGGATCGCCGACTGCAACGCCATGGTCTTCACCTAAACATGGCGCAACGACAACATGCCGGAAAACGCCACCGAGCTGGAGGGGCGCACTGTCTTCAGGGCCGACAAAACAGCGGAGGACTTCGGTAAGACCAAGGGCGGCGGACTGTGCATTTATGTGAACAACTCATGGTGTACGGACAATCAACCATTGTGCCAGTGCCCAAACAATCAGCTACAGGGAGTCTCAACGACTTCCGCCTAGTGGCACTCACCCCTGTCATTGCAAAGTGCTTTGAGCGGCTGATCCTGGCTCACCTCAAAGCCAGCCTACCCCCCACACTGGACCCCCATCAGTTTGCCTACCGGACCAACAGGTCTACAGAGGACCCCATACACTCTGCCCTGACCCACCTGGACAGCAATAACACCTACATCAGGTTGCTGTTCATCGATTTCAGCTCCGCCTTTAACACTGTCATCCCCGCCAGCTTGATCACCAAACTCAGCGGACTTGGCATCTCCACCTCCCTCTGCAATTGGACACTGGATTTCCTCACCAACAGACCACAGTCTGTTAGGTTCAACAACCTCACCTCCTCCACTATAACACTGAACACCGGCGTGCCACAGGGCTGTGTACTCAGCCCTCTCCTCTACTCCCTCTGCACCCATGACTGCATCCCTAAGAATGGCTCCAACGCCATCATTAAATTTGCCGATGACACCACGGTGGTAGGACTGATCAGTGACAACAACGAGTCAGCCTACAGGGAGGAGGTCCAGCACCTGACAGCCTGGTGTGCCAACAATAACCTCGTCCTCAACTCCAAGACGAAGGAGATTATTGTTGACTTCAGGAAGAACAGAGGGGGCAGACATACCCCCATCCACATAAACGGGACTGAGGTGGAGCGCGTCTCCAGCTATAAATTCCTCAGGGTACACATCTCGGAGGATCTGTCCTGGTCCCTCAACACCTCCAAGCTGATCAAAAAGGTGCAGCAGCGCCTTTACTTCCTGAGGAGGCTTAAGAAAGCTCACCTGTCCCCCCAGATCCTGACCAACTTTTACCGCTGTACCATCGAAAGCATCCTGACCACCTGCTTCATGGTATGGTACAGCAGTTGCACCGTAGCGGACAGGAAGGCACTACAACGGGTGGTGAAAACCGCTCAGTACATCATCGGTGCCCCGCTCCCTGCCATGGATGCCCTCCACCGAAAACGGTGTCTGAGACGGGCCGGGAAGATCATCAAAGACCCCTCCCACCCTAACCATGGACTGTTTGCCCTCCTCCAATCAGGGAGGCGGTACAGGAGCCTCAGGTCTTGTACAAGTAGGATGAGGAACAGCTTTTACAACAACACTATCACATTGCCGAACTCGGAGTCCCGCCGATAGATTTCTCCAGTCTCTCCGTCCACATTGTTTGCTTATTCTGTATTTTTTATTTCTATATCGCACTATTACTACGAGCAGACGCTAAACTACATGTCGTTGTACCCATACTTGTATCTGTGCAATAAACGTAGGATGGTAGGAATAAACATATGTATATATATCGGAGGTACACAAAATGCTGGAGAAACTCAGCGGGTGCAGCAGCATCTATGGAGCGAAGGAAATAGGCAACGTTTCGGGCCGAAGCCCTTCTTCAGACTGAAGTATATATATTATATTTTTCAAAAGTGAAGAATGGTTACCTATCAGATGTACCGACAATGAAAGAGTGAAATTCCTACTTGCAGCAGCATAACATGCAGGTAATACAATGTGTATGGATCATATAATTTACAAACATTAATAGCCCCAATATAAATGCTAAAGAAAGCCTGAAGTCCCAACTGCAACCCAAAACAGTCCATAGTTCTAAGTTCAGGTTGATGCTGTGTGGTGTTCAAGAGCATGATGGTTGTTGGGAAGAGGCTATTCTTGAACCTGGTGGTCATGGTTTTCAGACTATACCTTCTGCCTGAAGGTAGGAGCCAATAACGTTTACAAGATTTCATAATTCTGCAACTGACCTAAGTTTCCAGCTCCAGTATGCTGAGTTGAATTTGAAAATCTCTCCCACAGTCAATCATGTTGCTTTTTAATGATTTGCTTGCTTAGCTTCCTTGTTCTAATTGTGATTACTTTACTTGTCCTCTCCAATTGTCAACATTTCTTTTCCACTCCATCTCTTCCCACGATGCTTCCCTGCACACCTGAGTCATCTCCGGCTTTATTTCTTCCCCTGCCTCCCAAAGTGTACACTGTGACTGAAAGACCAGAAAGCCTGTCAGTTACTGATGATTCACCACGGAAAACCCATTGGAGTGTGCGACAAGTCAAAGTGAAACAGATGTTAGCGAGGTAGATGGAAAATGAAAAACAATGGTGACTTCATCCAGCTTACTTTCAACACACATTTATATTGATTGCTTTGATTGAAAGATTGTGCGTGGGAACAGGCCTCTCTGCCCACCGAGTCCATGCCAACCAACCCGGTCTCACTAGCTCTATGTTTTCCCAATTTCTCATCCACTCCGTGCACAGTAGGGGCAATTTACAGAGGCCAATTGATCTACAAATCCGCACGTCTTTGGGATATGGGAGGAAAGCGGAGCACCTGGTGAAAACTCATGTGGTCACAGGGAGAGTGTGCAAACTCCACACAGGCAGCATCCGAAGGTCAGGATCACCTGGTCTCTGGCGCTGTGAGGCAGCAGCTCTACCAGTTGTGCTACTATACTATATGATGTCCAAAATACGGTTAATTCTCTCAAAAGTAACAAACCCAATTAGATAATCAGAAAAAAAAAATGTTGCAAAACTGAAATGAAAGCAGAAAATGCTGGAAGAACTCAGCAGATCAGGCAGTAACTGCAGCAAGAGAAACAGAATAAATGTTATGGTTACAAGACCCTTCATCAGAAAACTTGATACCAAGTCACAAGGAGATAAGATGCATAACTTGGAGACATATGGGCACCATGAGGAAGAATGAGCTGGCTCTGGAGATGGTCCAGAGAAGGTTTACAACAATGATCCCAGGAATGAATGGGTTAACATGTGATGTTACTGCGCCTGTACTCACTGGAGTTTAGATGGATGAAGGGGGCCTCATTGAAACTTACAGAATAGTGAAAGGCTTGGATAGAGTGGATGTGGAGAGGATGGTTCCACTAGTGGGAGAGTTTAGGACTAGAGGTCACAGCTTCAGAATTAAAGGACATTCCTTTGCGAAGGAGATGAGAAGAGATTTCTTTAGTGTGGCTTGTGGAATTCTTTGCCACAGAAGGCTGTGGAGGACAAGTCAATTGATATTTTTAAGGCAGCGATAGATAGTTTGTTGATTAGTACAAATATCAGGGGTTGTGGGGAGATGGCATGAGAATGGGGTTAAGAAGGAGAGATAGATCAGCCATGATTGAATGGCGGAGCAGACTTGATGGGCCAAATGGCCTTATTATGCTCCTATACTTATGATCTGATGACATGACCTTATGACATGTGGTCAAAGAGATAAGCTTTAAGAAACATGCCTTATGAGAATAAATAGGCTGTGAGGTTTAAGAGGGGAATTCTTTTTGAGCTTGTTGGAAGTTTCAACAGAAATAAATGGTTTGAGGTTAGTCTTCATCCAGGATTCCTGTTGAATTCAATTTAAAATATTAGCAGATAACAGAAACATAGAAAATAGGTGCAGTATAACTGTTAGACCACTCCTTGCCCAATCCATAGGAAGATCCACTGAGGTTAAATTAATTGTTAAAAGAGGATTATTGGGACACAGCTACCAGCCTTGGAGGGCATCTACCACACACGGTGCCTCAGGAAGGCCGTCAGCATCCATAAAGACTCCTCACACCCTTTTACGGACTGTTCGAACTACTTCCCCACTGGCAGACGTTACAAGGCCTTCTACGCCTGAACCTCCAGACTCAGAAACAGCTTTATTCCCAGAGCTATAGTGGCTCTGAACCGGCCCTGCTGAGTGCACCCCCCCCCCCCCCCCCCCCCCCCCTGGACTGTCTCCCTTGGAGGACCACGTCACACAGCTTACTTATTTATTTTACTTTTCTTTTACATCGTTGGAAGCTGCATACTAAATCTCGTTGCACTGACGTGCAATGACAATAAAATATATTATTGTTATTATTATTATTATTATTATTATTATTATTATTATTATTATTATTATTATTATTATTATTATTAAATGAGAATAATAGATTGTTAGTAGGCCAGTGTATTCAGAGACGTTGGATAAAGGTTTTTCAACGTTAAACCATTACTTTTAAGTTAAGTTTATTATCCTCACGTGTGCCGAGGAATAGTGAAAAGCTTTGTTTTCCATGCTATCTGAAGCAAGTCAAATAATATGACACAAAAATACAATCAGGTCAAACTCAAGGACAACAAATAGAGCAGAGGTGAAGAAGCAGAGTGCAGAATATAGTTCTCAGCATTGTAGTGCATCAGATTATCTCCTACATTTCCTTGACCTGAGAGGTTTCTGACCTGAAATGTTAATCCCATTTCTCCCTCTGAAGGTAGTCCCTGAACCATATAACATCTCCAACATTTGCTGTTCAGGCTCCAGGCTAGCTTGCTGCCTCTCATAACCTGTTGCTGGCTTCATGAATCACTCAGTATTGTGACCCACTGATCTCCTTAAAGAGAATCTGTACTGCGATTGATGGTTTGCTCCTTTCTTACAAAGCCAAAAATAAAAATCTTATAATACATGATATACCCTTGGTAAATTGTCTGTAAGATTATAGCTTCCTTGTGAAATGTGCTATTCTAGGTACAAGCATAACATGAAAGAATATCTCCCTTGACTGGCAAAATAAGGCAGCTGCTGTAGCAGATAAAATGGAATCACATCAGGTTACAGCATGGAAACGGACAGATGAATCATTCAGTGAATTGTTACACAGCTCTGTGAAAGAGACAATTAAAGAAGTATAAAACACAAAGTGCTGGAGTAACTCAGCAGGTCAGGCAGCAACTGTGGAGGAAATGGATAGGCAACATTTCGGCTCAGGACCCTTCTTCAGACTCAAGATTAAATGAAGAGATTGTTTTTCAAACCCTGCCATCCCAGCAAAGGCTTTCACCAGACCAATTGTGATAAACTGCATTCAATATTTGGGGTTGGGCGCTGGCAGAGATTCCCACCTGGGAATAAGGAACAAAGAATAAATAAATGATCAAAGAATAAAGGAATAAATGCCATAAAGAAAAGAGACCGCAGACGTTGGATTCTTGAGCAAATTCACAACAAATTCACAGTTGCCCAATCTCGCTGAGAAGGTTGTGCCCACTTGCTGTTATTCCAGCACTTGTTCAGTGTGTGGGCACACTGCCCATACTAGACCCACTGTTAATTAGCAACTAAATCACTCACAGTCCATGGTCAACGAGTGGCAGCAGCATGCAAACCCCTGCACTGTCCCAAATACTAGCATGCATCCCGAGAGCTACAACCAGCAGGGAGAGGTTGGACAGACTTGGATTGGTTTCTCTGGAATGCCATTGTGCAGAGACCTGATGAAAGTGAGACATAGATAAGGTAAGAATAGAAAATAAGTGCAGGAGTAGGCCATTCGGTCCTTCGAGCCTGCACCGCCATTCAATATGATCATGGCTGATCATCCAACTCAGTATCCTGTACCTGCCTTCTCTCCATTCCCCCTGATCCCTTTAGCCACAATGGCCACATCTAACTCCCTCTTAAATATAGCAATGTTTTCCCAAGGTAGGAGATTCAAATACTAGAGGGCATAGCTTTAACATGAGAGTGGAAAAGATTAAAAGAGATGTGCGGGACAAGTTTTCTACACAGAATGTGACGAGCACTGACTGTGATGGTAGTTGAGGCTGATAAGAGACTTTTGGATAGGCATATGAATATGCAGGGGTGTTTCTAAACCCCGGCAAATAACATTGATTTGGTTATAAAGAAAAAAATATTTTAACCATGTAAGTTATAGTTGCTATTTAACCGGCTGAGTAATGTCAGCCTTTTCTGTTATTTCAAAAGTTCTGATGATTGGTCTTCCACCTGATGCATTAATTTTGTTTCTCTCTTCACAAATGCTGCCCGACCAGCTGAGTGTTTCCAGTATTTGTATTTTAACTTCAATCAACCATGAACTGAAAATATCTTTGTTTGTCTTAGAATATGTCCAGATGATACATGAATAAGCAGAATAGAATTTTTCAGAAAAAAATTGTTAATGTTTAGTTGAGCCTGCCAAATCTGTTTCTGATCATTTTGTGCTAATTCCATCTTTGAAAAAATATGATTCCTTCTGATATTTATGTTTTGCACAGACGCACAATAAATGTCATTGTTTCATGTATGCCTTCATGGAATTACCATTTCATAGTCGTGTCAATCTATAAACCATATGCTGTTGACCCTAAGGAAATGGAAGCTGAATTTCATAAACAAATCCTTTAATTAATTAATATTTGCAGAGAGTAATTAAATGGTTTATGTGACTAAAGCACACTCAACATTATACTGTAGTTGTAGTAAAGGTTATGAGCGCAGCTGGCACATCAGATAAAATGTGAGGTTTGTTTCTGTTCTGTTAAATGAAGAGATTAGGAGGAATTTTTGTGTTGCATTTAGGGGTTTTGGCACAGTGCCAGGTCAGTTGTGCAGCCGGTTTTATTTTAAAGATCAGTGTGTTAATCTCCCTAACAGTTTTCTACTTCACGCCAATATCAACAATCAATTTGCATTTACAGAGCACTTTCAACATGGTAAAATGTCCCCAAGCACTTTGCAAGAGAGTTATCAAACAAAAAATTGACGTTGCCCCCATAAATGAACAGTAGAGAGAAAGGAAACACGCCACGGGTTCTTTAAGGATGAGAGGAGGAGGAAACAATATTTGCCAAAGAAAATCCAGAGTTGGGGCCCATGCAGTTGAAAGCATAGTGAAATGATGGAAACTGGAGTTGTGTGGAAGGCCAGAGCAAATATAATGCAGAGATTCTGATAGACTGAAGAAGGGATGAGGGAGGGAAATGAGAGCTTGGGCCAGGAGGGTGGACGGAAGAGGAAGAAATGGGGCCCAATTAATAATAATAATAATAATAATAATAATAATAATAATAATAATAATAATAATAATATTATTATTATTATTATTATTATTATTATTATTATTATTATTATTATTATTATTATTATATATATTTATTGTCATTGCACATAAGCGCAATGAGATTTGGTATGCAGTTTCCATCCGATGTCATAACATAAATAACTAATAACATTTAGATTTAGATACCCCGAGAACATGGTTTGTAAAACGAACAGTAAAATAGTCAAAACAGTTCAAACAGACTAAAGTGCAGACGTGTCTGTGTGACGTGACCATCCGAGGGAGACAGTCCAGGGGGGGTGGGGGGGGGGGGGGACACTCATCAGGGCCATTTCAGAGCCGCTATAGCTCTGGGAATGAAGTTGTTCCTGAGTCTGGAGGTTCGGGCGTAGAAGGCCTTGTAACGTCTGCCGGAGGGAAGTAGTTCGAACAGTCCATTACAAGGGTGTGAGGAGTCTTTATGGATGCTGACGGCCTTCCTGAGGCACCGTGTGTGGTAGATGCCCTCCAAGGCTGGTAGCTGTGTCCCAATAATCTTCTGCGCTCTGTGGACAAAGCGCTGAAGAGCTCTCCTCTCCGCCTCCGTGTAGCTGAGATACCACACTCATCAAACTACAAATAATATAAAAAAAGATAATGTGACATTACGAACATGAGCCCACACATTTCAGCCTGCAATATGAAGGACATAATTGCATTCTCTTCCAAAATTTGAAAATTTAACTTTTCCCTATCATGGAGAGATATCATGGAGAGATATCATGGAGATTCCACCCTGAAGGTGGAATCTCATGTAGATAGGGTGGTAAAGAAAGCTTTTGTTGTGCTTGCCTTTATAAATCAGAGCATTGCGTATAGAAGTTGGGATGTAATGTTAAAATTGTACAAGGCATTGGTGAGGCCAATTCTGGAGTATGGTGTACAATTTTGGTCGCCCAATTATAGGAAGGATGTCAACAAAATAGAGAGAGTACAGAGGAGATTTACTAGTATGTTGCTTGGGTTTCAGCAACTAAGTTACAGAGAAAGGTTGAATAGGTTAGGTCTTTATTCTCTGGAGCGCAGAAGGTTAAAGTGGGACTTGATAGAGGTCTTTAAAATGATGAGAGGGATAGACAGAGTTGACGTGGACAAGCTTTTCCCATTGAGAGTAGGGAAGATTCAAACAAGAGGACATGACTTCAGAATTAAGGGACAGAAGTTTAGGGGTAACATGAGGGGGAACTTCTTTACTCAGAGAGTGGTAGCTGTGTGGAATGAGCTTCCAGTGGAAGTGGTGGAGGCAGGTTCGATTTTATCATTTAAAAATAAATTGGATAGGTATATGGATGGGAAAGGAATGGAGGGTTATGGTCTGAGTGCAGGTAGATGGGACTAGGGGAAAATAATTGTTCGGCACGGACTTGTAGGGCCGAGATGGCCTGTTTCCGTGCTGTAATTGTTATATGGTTAAATGAAAATAAGAAAGGGAAGTTTTAAACTGAGCTGTTTCTGGACTGAGAGCGTGGATAGTTTAATTGGAGTTGGTGCAGTCAAATATTTTGCACATGGTTAGATGAAGTGGAACATTCACAATGACATGTGAATGTGTTGTCGTTCTCATACTGACAGCTTTGAGATTATCCAATACATCTGACCAAGTAAGGGCTCTCAGATCTTTGTGAAGAGTGAAATTGTATTGAAGAATCTCACAGCTGTCATCTGTGGCATTGACCTGTGTCATTGGGAATATTTGATCTTTCATCGAATTAGATTAAATTATGAGAAGCATAATTTCACATGCCATCATTTATGTTCCACTTCACCTTCTCCCTCTAACCCCGTCAGCAAAATCATTATCTCATCAATTACAGTCTCCCAAAAGTGGTTATAGATGTTTGCTGTGTGAGACTAATTGTAGTTTCCTCCATAATACCATTCAACTATATGCCATTAGTTGTGAGACATCCCAAGTCTGTGTATTCTCATCCATATCATTGATAAAGTTGACAAAATGATCGCTTCTCGGCCCTTTGGCTAAGATCAAGTGTAGTATCTGTTCTTGAGTAAGAGTTGCTACTTGAGTAAGAGAGACTGTCCGTTCTTATCAGAACAGTTCTGGCAGCCCTCCCAGGACGAGGATCGAGGATCGAAATTGGAGGTCAAGTCGGTGTCGAGGAGTCTGTCAGTTGCCGACTTAGAGGTGGATCCATGCTGGTTGGGTAACCAGCCTAACACCTCATCCAGTCACAATGGCAGCAGCAACTGGAGCGGTTGTACAGGGTATCCGCAATACCCTGCGAGTCAGTGTGAAGGACCTCAGCAAGGGGATTCCCTTCTCACGGGACCTGTTCGTGAGGAAGGTCTTGCTAGAGGCCTGCAAATTCATGGCTAAGGACATCTACTGCCTCCAGGACTTCCCGGGTAACGGATACTTTGACGTTACCTACAAGTACCCGACGGGATGGCAGAAATTGATGCAAGACTTCCGGGAGCAGGGGATCGAGGCTCAGCTGTCGCTGTTGAAGGTGCAGCCGCTCTTCACCCTCCCCACCCAGAAGGAACGGATGATCACGATGCACATGTTCAACCCACATGTACCCGTCGTAGATGTCCTCACCTTCCTTGCTTGTTATGTCGAGGGAGCAGGGAACGGTGAGGATGTGAAGGACTTGTTCGGGATCTGGACGAGCAAACGGCAAGTAAAGGTGAAGCTGAGTGTGGACAAGGACGGAGCCATCATCCACCCTCCCTCGGTGTTCTCTAGTGGAGGAAACCGAGGGTACATGAGCTACGCGGGGCAACCCAGGCTGTGCAGGAAATGCAACAAGCCTGGGCATGTGGCAGCCCAATGCAGTGCAGTTGGCTGCAAGAACTGCAAGATGGAGGGCCACGAGACAAAGGACATTCAAGTCAGCAAGAACTGCAACCTGTGCAGGGAGGCAGGCCGCCTCTACAGGGCTTGCACTAAAAGAAAGCCTGCACCTACGCACAGATGACAAGAGGGGCTGTTGCCAACACCCCCAGGGTGGGAGAAACACCTCCCACCACTGCCAAGCCCCCAGCACAAAGGGAGAACAAGGATGAGGACAGCCCGACCACCTCCAGCCCCCAAGCGCTGGACAGAGCCCCCCAGCCCCCTGTGCAGGAGGGAGAGTCGATGGAAGAGGGGGAATGGCAGGAGGAGTGGCAGGTGGTGAACAGGAGGAAACACTGGAGGGTTCTGCCCAAAGAGCCAAGGCCGGAGGGGACGGGAAAGTCCAAGAAAAGAGTTATTTCCCAGACAGATGCCAGCAACCTCTCCTCGTTGGAGGATGAGGCGACATCGAGGACCCGACAACGGAGGCAGAGGAGCAAAACGGGTGAGGAAAAGGGAAAGGCCTTGCCTATTGTCCCCCAGCTCCGGGAGACCGGGAGCAGTGCAGACCAATGGGCCCCAGCTCTGGGAGACCGGGAGCAGTGCAGCGACTGATGGGCCCCAGCTCTGGGAGACCGGGAGCACTGAATCAGCCACCGTACCCCAGCTACAGGAGACGGCGGGGAACAAGGAGGATCCCCCTGACAACAAGTCCGGTTACACCAGAGGAGACCCACCTCCCTGAGGATGCCGGCACCCAGTACCTGAGCCCCGGAAAGGTGCTGCAATTCATCAAAGCGGTGGGCATGAGGTAGGTATGTTACCAAACTTACCTTCAGTGGCGCTGCAATTCTGCCACTGGCCGTGTGCGCGATTTTGGTGCGTTTGGGGGGTGGGGCGGGGTTAAAACGGGGTTTTTTCCGACCTGGTCCTGAATTATATTTTGTTGGAGTGCAAGATGCTAATTTCAGAGTATGAAAATGGCCATAACTTTTTTAATACTAAAGACATGAAAGCGAATTAGGTGTCAAATTAAACTTCTTTTTATGCTTTATCTGATGGGATAAATTAAAGACTTGATTTTTAAAATCTCAAAATTTTGTAACATTGCTACATGAGGGGACAAGATGACGGTCAGTGACTCTGAAGGATAATGGAGCTAAAACTGGCATCATTAAACGTGCGCAGTGTAAAGAACACTGCGTGATGTGTGAACGCCTTACAGTACCTGGCCAAGGTCAAGGCGGACGTGACCTTTCTGCAGGAGTGCGGGCTGCCACACCTCCGCTGCCATCAGAGGTGGTCACGATGGTGGCCCCACGGACTGTCGGTGTGTTCGGGGCGCGATGACTGTCGCGTTTCTGGTCTGGGGATCTTGCTGCGGGGAGGAGCTTCGCCATCACTGAGGTCAGGGAAGTGTTTGGGGGGCGTCTCCTCATGGTGGATGTAATGTACTGTGGCTCTCCGCTCCGGCTGATTCATGTGTACACATCACCCGTGCGGAGCGAGCGGTCGGCCGTTCTCCAGCAGCTCCCACCGCTGCTGGCCACGTCCCGACAGCTGGTTCTGGCCGGTGACTTCAACTGCATCATCGATGCGGCTGGACGATCCAGCAATGCCGACCACAGACTGGACAGCACCTGCAAGCTCCTGATGGAGACGGTAAAATACGCAAAGCTGCACAACGCCTTCAGCGACCCTGCAGGCGGGTCCCAGACATGGTTCACCTGGTCAAGATCGGACGGTTCAGTCCCGTCCCAGATAGCTTCCTCTTCACATCGAAGGCCATCACGGTCAGAAACACCGACCTCACGCCAGTGTTCTTCTCTGACCACTGCCTCCTTCAGGCTCCCTGTCACCTACAGGAGGAACAGAAGGCAGGCAGAGGGACGTGGAAGTTAAATGTGAAGCTGTTGACCCCAGAGAACGTTGAGGAGCTAAAGAGGTACTACGCATGTTGGAGAACGGTGAGGCCCCTCTTTGACTCCCCGACACTCTGGTGGGAAGCAACCAAGGAGAACATCACAAGGTTCTTCATATTTAAGGGGGTTCAGAGAGCAAGACAGAGTCGGAGGGAATTGTGGCAACTCCAGACAGAATTGCAGCAACTGCTCCTTCTGCAGTCGAGAGGGGTGGATGTGAGGGAGGGAGAGTTGAAGGGTCGGCAAGCTCTGCTCTTTACCACTGAACCCTCCAAGATCATCTTCTGATCCAGGGTCTGCCAGGTGGAGCAGGATGAGACATGCTCTTGCTTCTTCTTCCATAAATTTCACAGGGGGAGCTCTGTGATGAACAGCCTTAGGGAGGAGGACGGCTCGGTAGCATCCTTGCAGATGGACATGCTGAGGATCTGCAAATCTTTTTATATGTATTTGTATAACAGAAAGGCCACAGACATCACCGCCTCCCAGAACTTCCTGTCCTCTATCACGGAGGTCTTGGAGGACAGCAAGCGGGAGAGCCTGGACCAACCACTGACCCTAGAGGAGCTGACTGGCTCCATCCGCTCCTTTGACTCGAGTAAAACCCCCGGAAGCGATGGCTTACCGGCCAAGTTGTATTAGGCTCTATGGGACTGGGTGGGCCCGGACCTGCTGGAGGTATACAACGACATGCTTCTAGCCGGCAGCATGTCAGACTCCATGAGAAAGGGCAGCATCACCCTAATCTACAAGCAGAGGGGGAGATGAAGGATATAAGGAATTGGAGACCAATCACATTGTTGAATGTAGTTTATAAGATCCTGTCTAAGGCCATCGCCAACTGGGTCAAGTCTGCTCTGGGACGGGTGATCCACCCGGACCAAACCTGTGCTGTACCTGGCAGGAAAATCTCAGACAGCCTGGCACTGTTGAGGGATACAATCGCCTACATGCAGGACAGATGGGTGGATGCCTGTCTACACCAACTTAAAGCCACGGTCTCCGGTGGGGAAGAGCCAACTCTGGACTTACCTGGATTTGTACCTTGTCCTTTTACCATCTGGACGCCCGCAGCAATGGCTGCGGAGGGTTGAGGTCCCAACCACGGGCGAAAATGTAGGAGGACTGGCCAAATTGTGTGCCTTCCACCACAGTGATGAATGCTGTGGTGGATGTTTATGTTAAATTTTTATTGTGTTTTTGTGTGTGTTCTTTATAATTGTACCGCTGCTGACATATTCATTTGCACTTGCACTTATGTGCAATGTGACAAATAAACCATATTGTATTGTATTGTATTGTATTGTAGTCAGCTTGGACCAGGAGAAGGCCTTCGACAGGATATCGCACACGTACATGAGGGACGTGCTCTCCAAAATGGGCATTGGGGAGGGAATCAGAAATTGGATCCAACTCCTCTGCACCAATATCCATAGTGCAGTCCAAATAAATGTGTGGGAATCAGACAGCTTCCCTGTCAGGTCTGGAGTCAGGCAGGGTTGCCCTCTCTCCCCTATCTTGTTCGTCTGTTGTATTGAACCTTTTGCCGAGTCCATCAGGAAGGACGCGAGCATAAGAGGAGTGATGTTGCTAGGCAGTGGGGGCACTCAGGTCAAAACCTCCCTGTACATGGACGATATCGCCGTCTTCTGCTCGGATCCAGGGTCGGTCCGCAGATTGATCAGCATCAGTGACCAGTTTGGTGTGAGGTGCTCTCGGGGCTGCTGTACTTGGCGCAAGTGTGGCCTGTCCCTCCCTCCTACGCCACAGGGATCACCCAGGCCGTCTTCCAGTTCATCTGGGGGTCGAGCACAGACCGGGTGTGACAGGCCACAATGCACAAGTCGGCAGACAGCGGGGGTAAAAGTGTGCCCAACGTCGCCCTCACCCTGATGGCCACCTTTGTGTGTGGCTGCATCAGATGGAGCGTAGAGCCAAGGCACGTGTGCACCAACTGTCACTACCTGCTGAGGTTCTACCTGTCCCCGGTGTTGCAAAGGATGGGCCTGGCACAGATGCCACGCAATGTACCAGTCAGCTGGACATTGCCGCAACATCTGCCATTCATGGAAAGGTTCTTCCGGACCAACACCTTTGACCACAAGTCCATCGGGCAGTGGTCAGCACGGAACGTCCTACAGACACTGCAGGGAAAGGACTCGATGGATCCGGTGGCGTGGTTCCCAGAGCAGACTGCCCAGCTTGTCTGGCAAAATGCCTCATCGCCAGAACTCACCACAAGCACCAAGACCTGGCTTGGCTGGTGGTGAGGGGAGCCCTCTCAGTCAGATCCTTCCTGCACTGTCGGAACCTCACTACCAGCACACACTGCCCTTCGGGACGGCTGCTATGGAGAGGAGACGGTTGCCCACCTCTTTGTAGAGTGTGGATTTGCAAAGGAAGTCTGGGGAGCTCTGCAAGGGTCCCTGTCACGGTTTTTTCTAAACAGCTCCGTCACAGAGGACTCTGTGATTTACGGACTGTTCCCAGGGACACATTCAGAGACTGACATCGAGTGCTACTGGAGGGTCATCAACTCGGTGAAAGACGCTCTTTGGTCTGCCCGAGCGTTGGTGACCACCCAGCGGAGCGAGATGTCTGTCACGAATGTTGCCGACTTACCCGCTGCAGACTGCAGGAGTACGTGCTGCGGGAAGCACTGAAGCTTGGTGCAGCCAACGCCAAGACTCAGTGGGGGAGGACCACAGTCTAGGTTCTGGACATGGGGGACAGGGTGTGGTGGAAACGCCCCTCAAAACAAGGGAAGGGATTCTACAGCAGTGGGCCACATGAGTGGCAAGCGTGTGGGGTAAAATTGTGATTTGGGGAAACTATTGAATGTATGTATAGCCTCTGAGAATGAAGGATGGAGTTTTGTATGGATCACGTATTCTATATATTTATTTCTCGAATAAAGTATATTTTGAAATTTAAAAAACATCCCAAGTCTGTGTGAGTTCTATATTCTGATTAATTGTACAACAATTGAAGAATCATAATCCAAAAGGTTTAGTTTACTTTAGTTTATTATTGTCAGGTGTACAGAGATACAGTGAAAAACTATTGTTTGCATGCTATCCAGTTAAAGAAAAGACATTTAGTGCAAGATAAAGTCCCAGCAGTTCAAATGTCTCCAATCACATAGATGGCAGGTTAGGACCCTACTCTAGCTGATGAGAGGACCGTTCAATTGCCTGACAACAGTGGTGGGCAAATTAATGGAAAAGATACTTAGAGATAATATATATAAGCATCTAGATAAACAGGGTCTGATTAGGAACAGTCAACATGGATTTGTGCCTGGAAGGTCATGTTTGGCTAATCTTCTTGAATTTTTTGAAGAGGTTACTAGGGAAATTGACGAGGGTAAAGCAGTGGATGTTGTCTATATGGACTTTAGTAAGGCCTTTGACAAGGTTCCTCATGGAAGGTTGGTTGAGAAGGTTCAACTGTTGGGTATAAATGCAGGAATAGCAAGATGGATTCAACAGTGGCTGAATGGGAGAAGCCAGAGGGTAATGGTGGATGGATGTTTATCGAGGTGGAGGCAGGTGACTAGTGGGGTGCCTCAGGGATCTGTGTTGGGTCCTTTGTTGTTTGTCATGTACATCAATGATTTGGATGAAGGTGTGGTAAATTGGATTAGTAAGTATGCAGATGATACCAAGATAGGGGGTGTTGTGGATAATGAAGAGGATTTCCAAAGTCTACAGAGTGATTTAGGCCATTTGGAAAAATGGGCTGAAAGATGGCAGATGGAGTTTAATGCTGATAAATGTGAGGTGCTACACCTTGGCAGGACAAATCAAAATAGGACGTACATGGTAAATGGTAGGGAATTGAAGAATACAGTTGAACAGAGGGATCTGGGTATAACCGTGCATAGTTCCTTGAAGGTGGAATCTCATATAGATAGGGTGGTAAAGAAAGATTTTGGTATGCTAGCCTTTATAAATCAGAGCATTGAGTATAGAAGCTGGGATGTAATGTTAAAATTGTACAAGGCATTGGTGAGACCAAATCTGGAGTATGGTGTACAATTTTGGCCGCCCAATTATAGGAAGGATGTCAACAAAATAGAGAGAGTACAGAGGAGATTTACTAGAATGTTGCCTGGGTTTCAACAACTAAGTTACAGAGATAGGTTGAATAAGTTAGGTCTTTATTCTCTGGAGCGCAGAAGGTTAAGGGGGGACTTGATAGAGGTCTTTAAAATGATGAGAGGGATAGACAGAGTTGATGTGGACAAGCTTTTCCCTTTGAGAATAGGGAAGATTCAAACAAGAGGACATGACTTCAGAATTAAGGGACAGAAGTTTAGGGGTAATATGAGGGGGAACTTCTTTACTCAGAGAGTGGTAGCGGTGTGGAATGCGCTTCCAGTGGAAGTGGTGGAGGCAGGTTCATTGGTATAATTTAAAAATAAATTGGATATGCATATGGATGAGAAGGGAATGGAGGGTTATGGTATGAGTGCAGGCAGGTGGGACTAAGGGGAAAAAAAGTTGTTCGGCACGGACTTGTAGGGCCGAGATGGCCTGTTTCCGTGCTGTAATTGTTATATGGTTATATGGTTAACAGCTGGAAAGAAACTGTCCCTGATGGTGTGCGTTATCAAACTTCTGTACCTCATGCTTGATGGGAGAGGGGAGAAGAGGGAGAGATCAGGGTGAGACTGGTCCTTAATTATGCTGGTGACCTTGGCGAGGCTACATGAAGTGTAGATGGAGTAAATGAAAGGGAGGATGGTTTGCATAATGGTCTGGCCTTCGTCCACAACTGCAATTTCTAGTGGTCTTGGATGGAGCTGTTCCCAAACCAGGCTGTGATGCTGCCAAATAAATTACTCTCTACAGTGTATCTATGGACTTTGGTGATTGTGCACTGTCACAGTGGATAGTTAATTGATGGGGTAGACTTGGTGGGCCGGAGGGCCAGTTTCTGTGTTATTTGACAATGACTCTGCTATCACCCTGACCTGACTGACGGCAATGTAAGTGAGTGCGAGCTCTTGCCACAGTAGCTAATTCCAAATTTGTTTAGGAAAGTGATATGAATAATGTGCTTAACATAACATGACATGAATAAAGTGGCAATTCACTGAATGAGTTTGTGGTTTCTAACTAAACAAAAATGGCAATAAGTCAATGACTGTGTATGGTGATTGAGATTAGGTCAACTCATTGCTAAACACCCTTTTTCTTTTTGTCAGCTCAAGATACCAAGTAGATGCTGAATAAATATTCTCATGAAGCCTTTAAGGTTAATCCTTATTCACATACCCACCACAAGCATTCTGCTGATCTGAAACTGATGCTGTGTTGTAATTTGCCTGAACTCATTAACTGATATTTGTTGTCACGTTATTCTTATTCATTTTCACAGGTTATCAAAAAGGATTAGACTGGACTCAGATGCTGCGTGAGATGGTGACCTGTATTGTGACGAAGCATGTCCTCAGTACATTTACTGTAAGTCTGGCCTATATATGAATCCAGTACAACAAAGCCTCCTTTATATTGACAAGAACAAGCATAGACTATGCAACTGTTTTGTCGAACGCATGTGCTGCTGGATCACACACAAACTGAAGGAACAGCACCTCATATTCTCCTTGAGTAGCTTACAACCGATTGGTATGAACATTGAATTTTCCAATTTTATGGTAACAAAACTGGAGAATAGGCGGCAAAATGGCGTAGCGGTAGAGCTACTGCCTTACAGCACCAGAGACCCGGGTTCAATCCTGACTATGGGTGCTTGTCTGTACGGAGTTTGTACATTCTCCCAGTGACCTGCGTGGGTTTTCTCCGAGATCATTGGTATGCTCCGACACATCAAAGACGTACAGGTTTGTAGGTTAATTAATATGTCATAAATGTAAATTGTCCGTGGTGTGCGTGGGGTAGTGTTAATGTGCGGGGATCGCTGGTCAGTGCAGACTCGGTGGGCCGAAGGGCATGTTTCCACGCTGTATCTCTAAAGTAAAGTAAACAAAACCCTGCCCATCTCCACCCACCCTCCATCTTCCTTCCCCTCCCCTCTCTCTTTCTTGTGCGCTCTCTGACCCAGTGCACACTCATTTCTCTCTCTATACTGCCCCATTTAATCAGCTCCCATCCCCTGCTCCCTATATCCCTCCATACAGCTTTACATTTTTCTCCTTGACTTTCATTGTCTGGTACTTTTTAGTCGCCTTTTCATCCCTAGCCTTTGTCTACTAATTTGCCATCAACTGCTGGGGTGTAAGCTGCCCAATTGATACATGTGTACATCCAAATGCCATGTGTCTTGGAGGTGACGATGGTCTCATGAAGCTACTGCCCATGTTCTTGCAGATGGTTGAGCTTTGGAGAATCAGTGGGCCCAATGGTCTGCTGTGGACAGAACACATTCCATATGCTCTGTGTTGGCAGCGAATGTCAAGAGCTTTACTTTGTCTTGGATTGTCTTGGATTACTTGAGTGCAGCTACACTTTTCTAGCCAAGTAGAGGGTATTTCAAACCCATTCCTCTCTGTCACCTCTCCATTCCCTCCACAGTTGCTGTCAGCCCACAGAGTCACTCCACCACTCCCTTCTGAAATTGCTGACTTTTGGCTCACAGTTGGCCATAAGTTGGTCAATTTTATTTGTAATATGTTTTATTATTTATTTATTTATTTATTTATTTTTTTGGGTGATTGTTTTTATGATACTGCCTGTAAGGGAAATTCATTTCGTTGTCTCAAATTGAGACAATGACAATAAATTTGAATACAATACAATACAATACAATAAGGCCTTGGGAAGACACAAAGTGAATCGATTGATATGGGACACACATCCTTTGGCTTGTTTTTCCAATCATAGTGCCATAAGGTTGTACAATACAGAACCTTGCCCTCAGTCCACCATGTCCATGTCTAGGTATGTTACAAAACTTACCTTCAGCGGCGCTGCAGTTCTGCCACTGGCCGTGTGCGCGACTTTGGTGCCTTTGAGGAGGTGGCGGGATTAAAATGCTGTTTTCTCCTGCCTGTGGGGGGGCCGATCTTTCTCAGGCTGTTCAGCTGCTGCAGAAAAATCGCTCCGACATCCGTTCTCTGAAGGTTTTGAAAAACATCGCGGGACAATTTAATCGCAGGAGTAAATTAAAAATCTACATCTAACACCGCCAACGCCGACAACGGGACGGATCTCATGTAGGGGACAAAACATAAGGTAAGTCGTTTATTTTACATATAATCTTTCTTCTTAGGATGACTTTAATCCAAATTTCATTGGCGAAAATGTGATTTAGGCCCCCTATACGAACCGGCAGTATTTTTCCTGCCGATATGGGGTTCAAATTCACCGCAAACTGCAACGTTCCAAACAATCGCGTTCCACAAAATCCCACTCACAAGATGATTTAAATGGCCATTAATTTACAGGAATTAAACACTAAATTCCTTCCATTTGGCCTATATATTCATGAAAATGAGATTTAAAAATCATGTTATATTGTGAATTCTTGTGTGAATGTTATTTGGACACTTAGGCTATTTTAAAATGTTAACCTTTTCTTAAGAAATGGATAGATGTTTAGATCTAGTAATTGAATTTTTCAATTAGCTACTATTAGGTAACTAACTAATTATATGCTTTAATTTCTGGTCATCCAAGTAAGATTGTTTCATATTTGTTTCTGAATGCTTCAATCCATAATAAATGAAAATATCAATCAGTTCCCTTAATTTTTAAGTTATGGGCTTTTGACTGTCCTCGATCACAGCTTTTAAGTTAAGTCAATGGAAAAGCAATAAGGAACAAGATGCTAATTTCAGAGTATGAAACTGGCCACAACTTTTTTTAATACTGAAGATATGAAAGTGAATTAGGTGTCAAATTAAACTTCTTTTTATGCTTTATCTGATGGGATATATTGCAGACTTGATTTTTTTAATCTCAAAATTTTGTAACATTGCTTCCATGTCAACCTTTTTCCCCATCTTATTTGCCTGCATTAGGAATGTCTAGTGTCTGTGTAAATGCCTCTTAAATGTGTAATTATATCTGATTCCAACATGTCCCCTACCAGTTTGTTTCAGATATCAACCACTTTCTGTATAAATACCTTATCCCTCAGACCCCCTTTAAAACTCCATCCTCTCACCTTACTTTTGCCATCCCTACTATGAGAAAAAGATTATCTACCCCATCTATGTATCTCACATACCCCTCAGGTCACCCCACAGCCTCCTTTGTTCCAGATAAAACAAGCCCAGTCCATCCAATCTCTCCCCTTGAGTCCCCTAAACCAGACAACAGCCTAGTGAATCTGCAGTTGAGTTTACAATCAACAGCATGGTTAAAATATTTTAAAACATGGCTGGTAGAGGATTTTATGATGACAAAATCACAAATGTAAAAGTCAAAGGATTGAAGTTTCTATTGGTGGTGATGGCTGTGGTCTGGCACTAGGATCTTACTTATTGACACATCAGTCGTAGCTCAATTGCTGGCTGCCTTAGACGGTGCTGAGAGGGAGCTAAACACTGGTCACTATCAGTGAGCAGTGCTATCATCAACGGAGTATCTGGAGAAAGTAGATCTGGCACATTGCCTGAGAATCACATTTTGCATTTCCATGGGGCTACAATGATTGTCCCAGAAGCATTCTCACCCTGTCATGTTGTCTGTCGTTACATTGAAGCTTATGGACATTAGGCACGAAGGGAAATTTGGAAATTGTCTACATCATTCTGACTCAGCAAGTAAGAAGACAACAGGAAGAAATGCAGATGTCTGGAGGAAGAAAGATTTATGATCATGTCAAAGTCTCCACTACTTAGCATATGTTAAAACTGAACCAATCAAGTCTTCAACCTGAAATGTTCTCTCTCTCTCTCTCTCTCTCTCTCTCTCTCTCTCTCTCTCTTTCTCTTTCTCTCTTCTCTCTCTCTCTCTCTCTCTCTCTCTCTCTTTCTCTCTCTCTCTCTTTCTCTTTTTCTCTCTCTCTCTTTCTTTCTCTTCTCTCTCTCTTTCTTTTTCTCTCTTTCTCTCTTTCTCTCGCACTCTCTCTGTCTCTCTCTCTCTCTCTCTGTCTGTCTCCCTCTGTCTCTCCCACTCTCTCTCTCTCTCTCTCTCTCACTCTCTCTCACTCTCTCTTCCTTTCTCCACAGTTGCTGACTGACCTATTGAGTGTTTCCTGCATTTTCTGTTTTTGTTTCAGACTTCCAGTACCTACATCTTTTTTTTCCTTCTCAGGCAAATATGAACAGCAGAAGAAAGTAACAGGTTCAACACATGAAAGAAATAAAGACAAGCTTTTAATAATGTGTGGTATAAAAGTCCCCTCTCTTCGCACCTCTCACTATTGAGTTGAAACACCTGGAAATTAGGCAATGCATGGGAATTATGTTGAGGTAGCACCAATTATCCAATGCAATTTACACCTTGGTTTTACTGTAGCTGCCACTGGAAATATAGATTTGAATCATGTTACAAGTTCTGACCTTTGGTGAGGGATACTTTTGGCCAATAAACTGTAAAACTTGTAATTATTGGACTAGATGATCACAAAGAATCACATTACAGTTTACCCATTAAGGCAATGTGATAAGTTTAAAATTAATTTCAAATAAGCACGCCAGTTACATTGTATAGTTTGGGATTTGTTTTGTTGAGGTCATATTATTGCAAAAAGCTTATTTAAAGTTTCAAGGGCTGAGTTTTGATGAACATAAGCATATTAATACACACAGCAGGATGTCAGCAAATGTGCCACTGCACACATGTTTTCTGATTAGGTCAATATGCCTGATCAGCATTGCGTATGGTTTCAACCCCACCACCTACAATCGGATATAATCACCAATGTGGAACTGTAGATTCTGCAACAGCTTTGACTAAAGATCTTTCTCAATCTTTCAGATGCAAAAAAAAATGACTGGCGAATTAAATTAACAAATGACTTCATCAAATTAATAGAGTATTGAGCCAGGTCAGAGACAGATTGTTGGTGAGGTGATGGTGGACTATTAATTCACATTTGGTTTATGACATAATTTACTAATTCTTCACCTGGAACAATACTTGTTTAGCAATTCCATCTTAAATGTGCCGAAAACAAGGAGGAATTGGACAGTAAATGCTGGAAACACCCAACAGGTCAATCAGCATCTGAGGAAAAAGAATAAGAGCCAATGTTTCAGGTCAAAGGCCCAACATCAAACCCTTTCTCCTCAGGGGGTTTGTGCTGGGCTCAGATCAACAAAATGAATTATAATTGTTTTATCATCTCACTGGAAAAAATCTGGAGGGATATCCTGTCCAGCAGTCTGTTTACACCTTAAGGATGTCAGCACAGATGCCCCGTCCCATCTGAGGCATTGTACAACGCTTGCTAGGAGCAATATATCATCATACAGGCCATACCTAGTGCAGCCTGAGGCCAGAGCCAAGTTCCCCTTCTACCATGGTTCTGCCAGGTGGAACCTGGCCACCTCTGGGGTGGAACATAGAACTGTGGTACCATCTGATCTCTCTCAGATGGGTATAACAGATCCCGTGGCATTCTTTCAGAAAGGAGAAGAGATGGTGCCCCAGTCCTTGCTACTGAACCTGGCTATTCGGTTTCTGTGCAAGCTTGCTGTGTGCAATATTACTGCTGCTTTCCCATATTACTATGATGATTACCTTTTATAGCAGTATGGGGTATCCTGTGAGGAGTGTAAAGGGTATTATGGGGATATGAGCTTTGTTATGGATACAGCATGGAACCACGCACTTCTGCCCAAGATCCCATGCTAACCATCAATTACCCATTGTCACTAATCCTGCACTAATCCCACTTGTATTCTCTTCACATTGTAAAGTACAGTCCATCCCCAGGTTCCGAACCCTTCACTGATGTACATATGAACTATCATTTGGGAGAGTAAGGGAATACATTTGCCGGATCCCATAGGGCTGCAGGCTTCTTTTGCTATTTATAGACAATAGATAATAGAAAATAGACAATTGTGGTGGCTCCCAAAGGTCGTGCCATCATACTGTCGAACCCCTCGGCCCGGGAGTGGTTCAGTCCGGAGGCGGTCCTTAACCAGAGGGTTTAAAGGCAGGGGTTTGGGTGCCATCTTTCTCTCGTTTGGACCTCCCTACAACCGGGAGGAACATAATTAAAGGTGCCTCTCGAAATAACTGACTCCTCTCTTACTTTTGAGACCCACGCACCACACAATAGACAATAGGTGCAGGAGTAGGCCATTCAGCCCCTCGAGCCAGCACCGCCATTCAATGTGATCATGTCTGATCATCCCCAATCAGTACACCGTTCCTGCCTTCAATCCATATCCCCTGACTTTCACTCTCTTGAAAGTATCCAGAGAACCTGCCTCCACCACCCTCTGAGCAGAGAATTCCAGAGACTCACAACTCTCTGTGTGAAAAAGTGTTTCCTCGTCTCCGTTCTAAATGGCTTACCCCTTATTCTTAAACTGTGGCCCTGGTTCTGGACTCCCCCAACATCGGGAACATGTTTTCTGCCTCTAGCGTGTCCAAACCCTTAACAATCTTATATGTTTCAATGTCCCTCTCATCCTTCTAAACTCCAGAGTGTACAAGCCCAGCCGCTCCATTCTCTCAGCACATGACAGTCCCGCCATCCCGGGAATTAACCTTGTAAACCTACGCTGCACTCCTTCAATAGCAAGAATGTCCTTCCTCAAATTAGGGGACAAAAACTGCACGCAATACTGCGGTGTGGTCTCACGGTGTGGTCTCACTAGGGCCCTGTACAACTGCAGAAGGACCTCTTTGCTCCTATACTCGACTCCTTTTGTTATAAATACCAACATGCCATTCGCTTTCTTCACTGCCAGCTTGAAGCCATTTAGATAGTAATCCGCCTTCCTGTTCTTGATACCAAAGTGGATAGCCTCACATTTATCCACCTCCATCGTGCCGGTGCCAAAACACTCCACTGCGGCAAGCCTCAACGACTTCCGCCCAGTTGCACTTACTCCCATCATCACCGATTGCTTCGAGAGGCTGGTCCTGGCACACCTCAAAAGCTGCCTACCCCCCACATTGGATCCCTATCAGTTTGCCTACCGAAAGAACAGGAGTACGGAGGATGCCATCTCAACGGCACTTCACTCCGCCCTCTCCCACCTCGACAACAGAGACACTTACGTAAGAATGCTGTTCATCGATTACAGCTCAGCATTCAACACCATTATACCCTCTAAACTGATCACCAAACTCGGTAACCTGGGCATCGACCCCTCCCTCTGCAACTGAATACTGGACTTTCTAACCAACAGACCCCAGTCTGTTAGGTTAGACAAACACACCTCTTCAACCCTCACCCTGAACACCGGCGTTCCACAGGGCTGTGTGCTGAGCCCCCTCCTCTACTCCCTCTTCACCTATGACTGCACACCTGTACATGGTACTAACACCATCATCAAGTATGCAGATGATACAACGGTGATTGGCCTCATCAGCAACAACGATGAGCTGGCCTACAAGGAGGAGGTCCAGCACTTAGCAGCATGGTGCGCTGACAACAACCTGACCCTTAACTCCAAGAAGACCAAGGAGCTCATTGTAGACTTCAGAAAGTCTAGGGGCGGCACGCACACCCCCATCCACATTAACGGGACGGAGGTGGAACGTGTTTCCAACTTCAGGTTCCCGGGGGTCAACATCTCCGATGACCTCTCCTGGACCCACAATACCTCAACTCTGGTCAAGAAGGCTCACCAGCGTCTCTTCTTCCTGAGGAGACTAAAGAAGGTCCATCTGTCTCCTCAGATCCTGGTGAACTTCTACCACTGCACCATCGAGAGCATCCTTACCAACTGTATCACAGTATGGTATGGCAACTGCTCTGTCTCCGACCGGAAAGCATTGCAGAGGGTGGTGAAAATTGCCCAACGCATCACCGGTTCCTCGCTCCCCTCCATTGAGTCTGTCCAAAGCAAGCGTTGTCTGCGAAGGGCGCTCAGCATCGTCAAGGACTGCTCTCACCCCAACCACAGACTGTTTACCCTCCTACCATCCGGGAGGCGCTACAGGTCTTTCCGTTGCCGGACCAGCAGGTCCAGGAACAGCTTCTTCCCTGCGGCTGTTACATTACTCAACACTGTACCTCGGTGATTGCCAATCACCCCCCCCCCCCTCCGGACACTCCTTCCACCAGGAGAAAAAAATAATTGCACTACTACGACTGGATGCACGTAAATATATGTTTTTATTGCTCATATTCTTTGTCGCTCTTCTAGGGAGATACTAACTGTATTTCGTTGTCTCTGTACTGTACACTGCACAATGACAATAAAGTTTGAATCTGAATCTGAATTAAACTTCATCTGCCATGCATCTGCCCACTCCACCAAACTGTCCAAGTCATCCTGCATTCTCATAGCATCCTCCTCACAGTTCACACTGCCACCCAGCTTTGTGTCATCCGCAGATTTGCTAATGTTTCTTTGAATCCCTTCATCCAAATCATTGATGTATATTGTAAATAGCTGCAGTCCCAGCACCGAGCCTTGCGATACCCCACTAGTCACTGCCTGCCATTCTGAAGGGAACCGTTAATCCCTACTTTGTTTCCTGTCTGCCAACCAATTTTCTATCCATGGCAGCACTCTACCACCAATATCATGTGCCCTAATTTTGAGAAACTCAGATTGAGGTAATATCTGAATAGTCGAGTTAAATGCCTTGGTTTAAACTCAAGTAGCTTTGGTTGGACGATGTTTTTATTTATATATATATTGCTGGATTACCTCATTTCCAACTTACACGTGTTATAAACAGTTCTCAGTAACGGAGCCCTGTCATAACCTGGAGAGGACTTGTGCCATCTTATCTTCTCTGTGATTTTGCACTCTTAACGATCTCAAGTCATCTTACAATCTTCCTTTCCAGAGAAATTAAACATGGGAAAATCAAAGCACAAAAGGAAGTCATTCTCTCATTGACCGTGTCCACGCTGTCCAAATATGACCCTTAGATTTCCCTGCTCTTGGTTGTTAACCATACAGGGGCCAATTGTTCATCCAGGCATTGTGTACATATGGAACAGAGTCATTTTAGGTTGGAAATTCTCTGATCGGATGAAGGGTCTCTGTTTTTCTCTTCACAAATATTGCCTGACCAGCCGATTATGGGTATTTTTATTTCATGTTTCCAACATCTGCAGTATTTTTGATTTTCACATCCCATCACACATTTCCTCCATCGTAAACACGGGTTTGATTCCTGTAAGATTTAATTTATTTTCATTTGAGGGATGACCTATATTCCAATGATGTACCTCATTACGTTAACAGCATCATTGCATCAGGGAAGACAGCATGCAGCAGCGTTAGAGTTAATGGGGGCCTGCATTTGTTCGGGAAAGAACATCAATAATTATCTTGGAATTTTTTTTGACATTTATTAGCTTGAAAATGTGAAGAGAGAAATTGTCGACATGAAGATAATGTGACTGCTGACTGGAGTACATTTGCAATTAACTAACTGGGACACAACTGTATCATGTAACTGAGGACATTATCCTCTTTACAAAGAAGTTTAATCCACTTGAAACTTCTTCAGCACTCCCATTACATCTGTAATTGCGCCTTTAAATTGAGAAGGTTTTTTTACCACTTTTTATGACCATTTGTCCACCTTTGAGAAGTTTCATCAACCTCGTCCCATCAAATAATGCCTTCTTCACTCCCTTCACTGACACATCTTAGCTCCAGCGAGTTCTGTAGCGGTTATCACTCCGTGTTATCACCTTTGAAGAATACTTCCTGGATTTTCTCTGTGAGACTGAGTATAATTACAATAACTGGAATGATGCTCGAAGAAAAGGGATCATTTCATATACGATGAACTAGTAAAAGAATGAAACAATTTATTGCAGTTTACTTTGGCAAAGATTTAAAGAATCTGGGAAAGCATTTGTGCCTATGAGTAACCTCCAGATGAAGGTTTATGACAGGGTGAATGTGGAGAAGTTGTCTAACCTCGAGGGTGAATCCTGAACTAGGGGGTCATTGTTTAAGACATAGGAATCATCCATTTAATACAGGGATAAGGTTTTTATTTTTCTCTCTCAGAAGGTGGTGAGTTTTTCAAACTCTCTGCTTCGGGAGGCAGTGGGTGCAGAGTCTTGGAACATTTTTAAGTCAGAGGTAGACAGTTCAGTTTAGTTTAGTTTAGAGATTCAGTGCAGAAACAGACCCTTCAGCCCACCGTGTCCGCACCAACCAACAACTCGGGTGCACTAGCACTATCCTACATACATTAAAGACAATTTACAATCTTTACCAAAGGCAATACGCCTACAAACCAGTTTGTCTTTGGAGTTTGGGAGGAAACTGGAGCACCCGGAGAAAACCCTTGAGGTCACAGGGAAAATATCTAAACTCCATAGAGACAGGACCCATAGTCAAGATCAAACCCGGGTCTCTGGCACTGTTAGGTTGCAATGATGATGTGCCACCATGATGCCGTGACGGTGGATATGGAGTCTAGTGGCACTGGTATTGATCAAGCAAGCAGATGGGTGACAATAGATTTTGCATGGAAATTAATGATCATTCCAAGGGGATATATCCATTGCCACATTTGCGGGCTGGAAGAGTCTGTGTACCACGTGTACATGGAGTGCGTGAGGCTGCAGCCACTGTTTGAATATCTAAAGGGGCTGCTCCTTGCCTTCTGGCTGCATTTTTCACCCACCTCATCTATGGACACCCTGTGCGTAGGGGAGAGGGTAGGGCTGAAGATGTCCTGGTTGGGTTGCTCCTGGGCCTGGCCAAGCTGGCCATCCACGAGTCACGGCGCCAGGCGGCGGAGGGCTCTACCCGGGCCAGCTGCCTGCCCCTTTTCCGGGGTTACGTCCGTGCCCGGGTGGGATTAGAAAGGGAATACGCCCTGTCTGTGGGCACCCTGAGGGAGTTCTGGGACCGCTGGGCTCCGCAGGGTGTTGAATGTATCCTCAATAAGGATTGTATCATAGTTGTATAATAGTTTATGATGGATATATGTTTGTATTGTATTTATGGTGGTGGGTTCTGGCTTGTTTTATTGTAGTGTAAATATTATTTTTTAATAATTGAATAAATTTTTTGATTATAAAAAAAAAAAAAAAAAGGGATATATCCTGCAAACAATTTGGGGAACCCTGGGACCACTACCACGGATATCTTGCTCTGTGTGGCTTTCTTATCATTCCAAGACTCATAATTTAACACTGAAAGCCTTTCAGTTACTCAATATTCTTGCTCACAAACTTTGTATACACTGCGGTGAAAATAATAATGCATGCAAAATTCAGCTTCTGAACACACAAACTTAACACGATCATCGGTACTATAAAATTATAGGAGGCATTGTTAGGGAAGACATAAACCTTTCCCCAGGGTGGAGATTTCCATTACTAGAGGGCATACAGGGTATATAAGGTGAGAGTAGGAAAGTTTAATGGAGATGTGCAGGACAGGTTATTTACACCCTAGAAGGCACTGCCAGGGTTGGTAGTGTAGGCATATTTGATAGTGGCATTTAAGAGGCTTTTAGATAAGCACATGGAAATGCAGTCAATAGAGGGATATGGATTATGTATAACCATATAACCATATAACAATTACAGCACGGAAACAGGCCATCTCGACCCTTCTAGTCCGTGCCGAACACATAATCTCCCCTAGTCCCATATACCTGCGCTCAGACCATAACCCTCCATTCCCTTCCCATCCATATAACTATCCAATTTATTTTTAAATGATAAAAACGAACCTGCCTCCACCACCTTCACTGGAAGCTCATTCCACACAGCTACCACTCTCTGAGGAAAGAAGTTCCCCCTCATGTTACCCCTAAACTTCAGTCCCTTAATTCTCAATAGGCAGATGAGATCAGTTTAACGGCATTATGTTCGGCACAAATAATATGGGCCAAAGGGTCCATTTCTGTGCTGTACTGTTCTATGTTCTATGTTACTGTACTCAGCAAGTAAGAATTTCATTGTTCTATCTGGGACATATGACAATCAAACATTCTTGACTCTTCTATGATGATGCAACGGTACAACTACATTGTGAACATTAGTTTAGTAAACTGCTCTCTCCCAAATGGTGTTGAGCTTTCAACGCATCTTTGTGACAAACGTAACGTTGGAAACTCAATTTGAAGCTGTCATCCTGCATCAAAATCTTTCCTCAGCCTGCTAATCTAAAATGATGGTTTCCACCAGCTTGTAGCAAATAATAAAAACCTGAGATCTATGAATATCGAGTCTCTATCATTCAGATTTCAGCTCATGTATGACTATTATATTGTAGCAGGAAGTCGGCAAGATAAGAGTATAATCACATCACACGTGTATCCAGATTATTGACCAAATTAGATTTCTCTTCATCAAAGACGTTGTGGTATCAATAATGTTTAAAAAAATAATCTCTTCAATAAATAGGTTGACAGATTCTGTACCGAGTCAAGAGTGTCTGGAAATGGCATCCTGAAATTGTTGCCAGTCAGAAGACTGGATTGAAAATTAAAGCTGATGGCTAGTAGTCATATTCCCTGACTACTAATGGATCGAAGGGCTTCTTTCTGTAGCCAAACAAATAAGTAAGTGAGGCTTGTTGTGATTTTTCCACCGATCAGCTTCAGCTGTTCTTGACAAGAAAGAAACTATTTGGATTTTGATTACGTTGGATACGGCAATCATTCCAAAGCCATTCACAGAGGCAACGTCTGGAATCTGATTTTAAAATTTAAAAAAAATTTAAATTTAAATTTCATGAGACACATTTTTGTCATCTATTTCTCCATGGGCGGCATTCACATTGCCAACACATACTCTCCATCCCCAATTGCCCCAGAAATATGATGACCTAAAAATTCAACCATGTTAATGTACCAGGTCAGGGCTTCAAGCCAGAAGTTCTGATGAAGAGTCTTCAAGCTGAAATATTAACCGTGTTTCTGTTTCCACAGATGCTGCCTGCTATGCCGAAAATGTTCTGCATTTTCTGCTTTTATTTCAGATTTTCAGAACATGCAATTTTATTTTGATTCTTAGGTGAAGTAAGGACAGAATTGAACCAGGTGGGTTCTAATGACATGTCTGAAGGTTTCATAGTTGCCATTATAGACACAAGCTTTTTAATTACAGGTTTATTTATTTTTTAGATTTTCAATTCCTCAGCTGTCATGACGAGAATCAAACACAATAGTCCCAAAACTCTGGCTACATGTTCAGTAATTTAGCCACTACACCACCAAGGCCCAAACAATGACTGCATCCAAAAATCTATCACATGCTTTTGTGCAATTAATAATGAATTCTTAGCCCTTTACCAACTGATTACCAACAATAGATTATGCAAAGATTACTCAAAATACATAACATAGAGCCTAAATAGCTGTCCATTGAGCTCTTAGATTCCAATTAGCTCCAGTCCCCTGACCCACCCTGTACCCCTGCAAATCTACTCTTTCTGGGTGATATCTCATTCCTTTTTGAAGATTATCACTAAGTCTGTTACTGCTATAATTACAAGCTGCACCAAATGATTTGAAAATAAATTCTCCTCATCATCCACAATCCTAATCACGACCATTTTTTTGTTGTTGTTGGAATATTCTGTGGCGATGATTGTTTAAACAGCAAATTAACTACAACACTGGGAGCAGCCAATAAAACTGAGAGGAAATAATTGGCAGCGTTTGAAGGAGAGAAAAATGCAATAATAGTAACTGGTAATTTGTTTTTCATTATTTCAGTTCGGTGGTTGCACACTAAGGATGAGTCTTAACTCTAATTGACGCTGAGTTAGCTGGAAGATGTGTGAAATGATTGTGGTCCATCAGTCAATGAATCCTGTCAACACATTTCCTTAAGTCTAACATAAGAACAGCATGTTCATCTTGCTACTCTGAGAACAGAAGATGCCATTCTGAAGGATATTGAACTTCTTTCAAAGATTTATCATCATGTTTGTTCAAAGATCTGTCTTCTTGTACTTGAAGATTTGAATTCATTGCTTAGTACTCACATACATCCCCCCACACCTCAGACTGAGATCCCTACACTGCCTTCTTGCAGACTAGATCATTTTCAATAGGAGAGAAGGTGGGGGAGAAACGGATAGAATAAAGGGAACATCTCTGATAGGATGATACCAAATGGTTTAATGGGATAACAGATATTGATTAAGTTAGGTCTTTATTCTCTGGAGCGCAGAAGGTTAAGGGGGGACTTGATAGAGGTCTTTAAAATGATGAGAGGGATAGACAGAGTTGATGTGGACAAGCTTTTCCCTTTGAGAATAGGGAAGATTCAAACAAGAGGACATGACTTCAGAATTAAGGGACAGAAGTTTAGGGGTAATATGAGGGGGAACTTCTTTACTCAGAGAGTGGTAGCGGTGTGGAATGAGCTCCCAGTGGAAGTGGTGGAGGCAGGTTCATTGGTATCATTTAAAAATAAATTGGATAGGCATATGGATGAGAAGGGAATGGAGGGTTATGGTATGAGTGCAGGCAGGTGGGACTAAGGGGAAAAAAATTTTGTTCGGCACGGACTTGTAGGGCCGAGATGGCCTGTTTCCGTGCTGTAATTGTTATATGGTTATATGGTTTATATGGTTAAAGTGGAGATGACCATCACTATTACGCAATTTCTGGGGCTGATAGTGGGACTTGGCATGGTCAAATAATCAGACACAGCAGGTAACAATAATTCAATTTTTTTTTAATGTATTTTCAGGTTCTGGCTATCATTGGTAGACCCAATATGTATGAACCATCTCTAGCTGCCTTTGATAATTTGGTGACTATCTGAACCATTGCTGTACCTCTAGTGTAGGTATTTCTTCAGTGCTGCTGGGGAAAGAATTCCAGGATTTAGTACCATTGACATTGATGGAACTTTGGTGTGTTTCTGAGGATGGTGTGTGACTTAGAGGGGAACCTGAAGGTACTTGTGTTTCTGTGTAATCACCTACTTACTGAAGGAAGTCAGGGGCTTAGGAGGTGCTGTCAGAGTAGCCTGGATAATAATTACAATGTATCATAGCCACTGTAGAGGGAATTAATACTTTAGGTGGTGGGTGGGGTACCAGTGGACATATTACTGAGCTGGTCTAGGAATATTCCATTGTAGAAATGTCATTCATTTTCCTTTTTTTTCTCTTGGTGACAGATGTTTAAAGAAAATGCACCCATGGGAATTTTAACTTGCTGGTTGTGAAAATGATTTTTTTTTTTTCCCTTATGTCCTATGGGGCCAAAATGCATCTGATCTGAGCCCCATCCAGTGGCTTTGCATTGGGCTATTGGGGAAGGGAGGTTGGGGTCAATACTCGTAGCTGATCCACCTGTGTGCACGCTAGACCCTCTCCACCCGCAGGAAGAAAAAGGACAGGAAGTGTCAAGAGAAGTTCCCTGATGTGGAAATGTATCACTGGTTCTTCTTCGTCATTGGGTCTACGTCAGAGAGTCATAGAATCATACGGTGTGGAAACAGGCTCTTCGGTCCAATTTTCCCACACCATCCAACATGTCCCATCTACACTAGGCCCTCCTGTTTATATCTCTCTAAATCTATCCAATCCGTCTACTTGTCTAAATATTTCTAAAACGTTGCGAAAGTACATGCCTCAGCTAACTCCTCCAGTGGCTCGTTTTATACACCCACCACCATTTGTGTAAAAAGTTACCCCTCAGGTTCCTATTAAATATTTTCCCCTTCACCTTAAGCCTATGTCATCTGGTTCGCAATTCCCTCTGAAGAAGGGTCTCGACCCAAAACGTCACCCATTCCTTCGATCCAAAGATGCTGCCTGTCCCGACGAGTTACTCCAGCATTTTGTGTCCGTCTTTGGTGTAAACCAGCATCTGCAGTTCCTTCCTGCACAAGAGACTTTACTTTAGAAGCTATCCTAAGAAATCATATGTATAATCTCATTTGCTGGATAAATGACTCTAAAAATGTGATTATTGTGGCCTTGTCAAACATAAGGTTTAGCACTACACGCTACGAATCCCAGCTGTGGAGACAATGGTATCGTTGTCTTGTTGTAGGACATTGATCATTCTTTTAATCTGGATTTTTAAGTCATGTATTGTGTTTTTTTTTTAATATAATTTATGATGTTTTTATAAGTGATATACTAAGATTTTATATGTACTTTATAGAAACATAGAAACATAGAAATTAGGTGCAGGAGTAGGCCATTCAGCCCTTCGAGCCTGCACCGCCATTCATTATGATCATGGCTGATCATCCAACTCAGTATCCCGTACATGCCTTAATTATGATATTTTTTAATATGCAATGCATTTTTATGTAATGTTGCCCCTTGTCTGGACCTCGAGTCTGTAATAAAGTTTATTATCATTATTATTATTATTTACCCAATCTATTCCTCGCATGATTTTGTACACCTCTATAAGATCACCCCTCATCCTCCTGCGCTCCAAGGAATAGAGTCCCAGCCTGCTCACCCTCTCCCTATATGTTGACCTGGAACTCCCTCAACAATAATTCTGTGGTAACACATTCACCAGAACGACTGCAGCAAGTTAAATTGGCAGCTTTCTCAAGGGCAAATAAGAATGGCAATAAATGGTAACGTTGTCAAGGATACCCTGATCCATTTAAAATAACAAGATCTTCTTCTGATTTTGTATCCATATTTGTGCCAAGTAATTTATGTCACAAAGATGTATCAAGGCCAAGGCTGCTTACTTCGTGCCTAATCACACAGGCTTGATCATTTAAGACTCATAAACCATTCCCACAGTGTGTGCTTCTGATTAGCCTCTGGCAAATTTGATGACAAAGCTACTCACACAGGAGAGTCACAGCGCTCTTCACAGACATTCATGTGGCTTATTTTCTGCATTGAAGCAATCCAAGACCTATGTCTCTGGAGTGATTACAGAATGTACCTATTCACAAAATATGTCGTGGAGTTTGCTTTTACGCTGCCACGGAGCCCGGAGATTATTGCAGGTCTGGAATTTTCTCCTTGGAGCGTGAATTGGCAGGTTGATTTGCGATTGCAATTTGCCCCGAATGTGTGGGTGAGTGGTAGCATCTGAGCAAGGTTGATGTGAATGAGGGGAAAACGATTTACAATCAAAGTGAATGGCCGATTGGGTTTGCTCTGTGTGCCAGCAGAGGCACGATGGGTCGAACTGACCTCTTTCTGTTTTGTATGGGGCCGTCATCAAATTACATGAACACTGGATGTGCTGCAGATGACACACCAAGATCTGGACAGTAGAATAAGATAGGATGGCTTTACAGGATAGCATTGATTTAAAGTACCAAATTGCTTATTTGATGATTGTAAATGTTTAAATTTGTTTCCAGTAGAAATCAAAGACATCTTTATTTAGAGTTTATAGAAAAAGCATGGAAACGAGCCCTTCAGAAACTGATTACCAATCACCTTTCACACTAGTTTAGGTTATCCCACTTTTTGCATCCACTGCCAACACGCTGGAGGCAATTTACAGAAGAAAATTAACCTACAAACTGACATGTCTTTGGGATGTGGGAGGAAACCAGAGCGCCCGAAGGAAACCCATGGTCACGGGGAGAACGTGCAAACTCCACATAGACAGCACCTAAGTTCAGGATCGAACCGTGGTCACTGGCGCAGTGAGGCCGCAGATCTTCCTCTAAAAGAACAGATCTTAATTGAAAATTTCAGAACCAAAAGTGATTGATATTTATTACTGTAGTTTAGCTTAGCTTAGCTTAACTTAATTTTGTTTTATTTAGTTTAGTTTAGTTCAGGGATACAGCACGAAACAGGCCCCACGGCCCATCGAGTCCACACCGACCATTGATCACCCGTTTACAGTAGTTATCCCACTACATACCGGGGACAATTTCGAGAGAAAATGTACCTACAAGCCCACCTGTCTTTGGGATGTTGGAGGAATCCAGAGCACCCAGAGGAAACCCACGTGGTCACAGAGTGAACGTGCAGACCACATAGATGGCACCCAAGGTCAGTTTTGAACCTCAGTCTCTAGCGCTGAGAGACAGCAGCTCTACCATTGCGTCACAGTCCAATCCTATTAGGCCAGATATTAAGGACCACTGACCAATCTTGGTTTAGATGCAAATTACCAATGATAGAAACATAGAAACATAGAAAATAGGTGCAGGAGTAGGCCATTCGGCCCTTCGAGCCTGCACCGCCATTCAATATGTTCATGGCTGATCATCCAACTCAGTATCCTGTACCTGCATTCTCTCCATACCCCTGATCCCTTTAGCCACAAGGGCCACATTTAACTCCCTCGTAAATATAGCCAATGAACTGGCCTCAACTACCTTCTATGGCAGAGAATTCCAGAGTTTCACCACTCTCTGTGTGAAAAATGTTTTCCTCATCTCGGTCCTAAAAGATTTCCCCCTTATCCTTAAACTGTGACCCCTTGTCCTGGACTTCCCCAACATCGGGAACAATCTTCCTGCATCTAGCCTGTCCAACCTCTTAAGAATTTTGTAAGTTTCTATAAGATCCTCCCTCAATCTTCTAAATTCTAGTACAAGCCGAGTCTATCCAGTCTTTCTTCATATGAAAGTCCTCCCATCCCAGGAATCAGTCTGGTGAACCTTCTCTGTACTCCCTCTATGGCAAGAATGTCTTTCCTCAGATTAGGAGACCAAAACTGTACACAATACTCCAGGTGTGGTCTCACCAAGACCCTGTAAAACTGCAGTAGAAACTCCCTGCTCTTATACTCAAATCCTTTTGTCATTGGATGCTCCTTAGAATGGAAAGTTCTTCTCCTGAAACCACGTTTTCTCAATCCTGGCATGTGCGATTGGCTTATGATTGCACAATTTCTATGCAAATCCTGATGCCTGGACCCGACACAAAATGTCAGCTATCTCTCTACCTCCACAGATGCTGCCTGACCTACTGAATACCTCCAGCAGTTTATATTTTCCTCCATTTGCCAGCATCAGCAATCTCTTGTATCATTGCAAAATACATGTCCCGTTTGGTAAATAAACTATTCTATCAATCTGACATTCACTTAGGTTTTACAGTGTTGGCACAGCATTATTGGTAGCCAGTTGAACACTTTATACTAAATGGCATCTCGTATTGTTGTTATGCGCTCCTTCTGCTGGTGTTAATTATGTACTAACCTGTTTCTCTGATTTCCATTAGTACCTCCTGCTGCCTGGCTGCTCCTGTACCTGATTGGAGGCTCCTGGCCCAAGCTGCATCACGTGAGCCTGATGACGGAGCCTCAGCTTAAAAAGACCATGTGCACTGGCAGTCTCTCTCTCTGTCTCTCTCTTCCCCCTCAGACTGGTGGCAGCAGTCTGGTGTTGGTTTAGTTTGTTTGATTGCATAGTGTTCTTTATGTAACTCTTCATTCTGTATTAACTTATTTTGCTTGGGAAGGATGGGACTGGCATTATTGTTTTCGTGGTTTTGTTTCAGGTTTATGTTCACACTGAGGCAGGTTTAGAGTCTCTGGTCCGATGGCCCATTGAGTGGTCGGCCAGAGCACCCTTTATCTTTTGTTTGCCAGCCCATCCGACCCCTCTTTGTTTGTTTGATCCAGGTTCAGTTCTTTTTGTTAGTGAAAAATAAATAATTTTTCAATTTGAACCTGGTTTTGTTTTATGTTATTGGCCTTTGAGGTATCTGATTTTGGTGGCTGTAACAATTGTCAACATTAAAAATTGATTAGTTGCCCAGAAACAGGCAGGGAGAGGGGAAGTTATTGATTGTGTACTTTTGTTTGGATGTTACAATAACAGTTTAATAATTAAACTAAGATTTAATAAGAATCCTTGGTGCAAGGTGGCTGCTGGGTTGTACAATGGGCTAAGTGTTCGGCTGGCGACCGGAAGGTAGCCGGTTCGAATCCCGCTTGGAGTGCATACTGTCGTTGTGTCCTTGGGTAAGACACTTCACCCACCTTTGCCTGTGTGTGAATGTGTGTGAATGTGTGTGAGTGATTGGTGGTGGTCGGAGGGGCCGTAGGCGCAGATTAGCAGCCACGCTTCTGTCAGTCTGCCCCAGGGCAGCTGTGGCTACAGAAGTAGCTCACCACCACCGAGTGTGACTGAGGCGTGAATGAATAATGCGATGTAAAGCGCCTTGAGTATCTAGAAAGGCGCTATATAAATCCCATCCATTATTATTATTATTACTATCAAGGACATGCCTAATCCACTAGAAAGAAATGGCCAGTCCCTTTTTCACAAATTACACCTTTTATCTCAACCACTCGCCAATCTGTGCCAATTAAACTTCTAAGTAGAAGATGCAGTATGGCACAGGGACAGGCCCTTCAGCCCACAATACCAGTTTTAACTGATTCCTTTTGCCTGCACATGATCCCTCCATTTCCTGCCTGTTCACGTGCCTGTGAGTGCACCTGGACAATAAACTGGACTGGTCCAGGAACGCTGAGGCCCTGTGTACAAGAAGGGGCAGAGCCGGCTGTACTTTTTGAGAAGGCTCTGCTCCTTCAACATCTGCAGTAAATGCTACAGATGTTCTACCAATCGGTTCCACAAATCTTCATCACTGCCGTGTATTGGGGCAGCAGGGTGAAGGCCGCAGACGCCAATAGGATTAACAAACTCATCAGGATGGCTGGCTCTGTCCTGGGGGAAGAGATGGTCTTGGAAAGGAGGATGCTCCTCAAACTGCGGATCATCTTTGACATTACAGCTCACCCCCTCCTTGACACGCTGGTCAACCTGAGGAGTACTTTGTGTATTTTGTGTTTTATAACCATATAACCATATAACAATTACAGCACGGAAACAGGCCATCTCGGCCCTACAAGTCCATGCCGAACAAATTTTTTCCCCTTAGTCCCACCTGCCTGCATTCGTACCATAACCCTCCATTCCCTTCTCATCCATATGCCTATCCAATTTATTTTTAAATTATACTAATGAACCTGCCTCCACCACTTCCACTGGGAGCTCATTCCACACCGCCACCACTCTCTGCGTAAAGAAGTTCCCCCTCATATTACCCCTAAACTTCTGTCCCTTAATTCTGAAATTGTCATGTATTTTGAGTTTCTTTATGTCTGTTGACAGTTCAATTTCCCTCCTGGGATAAATAAAGTTCTATCGCATCGTATCGTGTCTAGTGGAGAAAAAGGACTGACATTTCAGATGATGAATGTTCTTCAAAACAGAGGGAGTGTTGCACAGTTCGAAGCACCTTCAGTCAGGTGGAAACCAAAGCCCACTTTGTTGGTCACTGAAGACCCCATATCTGGATTTTGAAGATCAATGGTTCCAGATGAGTTCTGCACAATACCTTTCCGCAACAAATAGCATGAGAAGGGTTTCGGCCCGAAACGTTGCCTATTTCCTTCGCTCCATAGATGCTGCAGCACCCGCTGAGTTTCTCCAGCATTTTTGTGTACCTTTGATTTTCCAGCATCTGCAGTTCCTTCTTAAACAGCATGAGAAGCCGACTGCCTGATTATTGCTGTGTGTGGGACCTTATGTACATAATCTGCCTGCCATGTTTCTGAATTCATAACAGTGACCACACCACAAAACGTCAAAGTTCTTTGGCATCTCTGGTGTGCTATATAATTGCACATAAATTCCTGAACACCAAGGCAAGGAATCAGATTTTAAAACCCATTCAAATTTCCAACATGATAGAGATGTGTGCATGGGATTGCATGAGATACATTTGGCCCAGTCCTGGTCTTTATGCTCCCTTCGACATTCTCCCATCTTTCCTCAGGTAAATATATCAGTATAGCCCTCTGTTCTCTTCTCCATGTTTGCCTAGCCTCCTCCTAAATGCATCGACTCCATTTACCTCAACTACTTCCCTGGGGAAGTGAGTTCGACCTTCACAACATGCGCTTATGTTGCCACAGGATGGCAGATCACACCGAAGAATTGGGACAAGACCCAGGAACCAGCTACGCTTCAAACATATCCAGTGTGGCACTGCAGCTCCTTCATCAATTTGAAGCTGAATGCTACACAGTACACCAGGATACAGTAAAGCTCTGATAATCCACTATCTCATTGCTCAGAAATCCCAATGGTTCATGATCTGACTTCTCTGGTTTAGCATCCACCACTCCGCTTAACCTCACTAGGACCCTGTTTCCACCTGTTTCCTTAAGCACACCAGACCATTTCCTTCAACTCACCAGGTCACGAGGTCCCATTCCTGTGCTCCTTTTAACATCACTAGGATCCTGCTCCAATGATCATCTCAAACATAATCAGGACCCAATTTCCAGTCCTTCCTTTTAACTTTCCAGGACCACATTTTCTGTTCCGTTCTGTTTCTCTGTCCCTTTAAACCCATCTGTTTCATTAGAAGATGTATTTACTACTGTATGCCATAAAAAACATCAACGAGTGTAGATGGGACATGGAGGTCGGTGTTGGCAAGTTGGGCTGAAGGGCCTGTTTCCACCTCCATGACTCTAAATCAAGCATTATCCAGCCCTATGACACTTATTCCAAGCAAAAACAAAATGCTGGAAGAACTCACTGGATCAGGCAGCGTTTGAAGAGAGAAATGAAAAATTAACATTTCACAGAGTGACTCATCTTCAGACAAATGAAGTAGAGGGAAGAAAGCTAGTGAGGAGAGGTAGGGGTAGGGGCGAAACTGGCAAGTGATAGGTGGGTGCAGGTGAGGACAGGTGACACACCTTTAATTAAACCAAGCTGCTATATTTAAGAGGGAGTTAGATGTGGCCCTTGTGGCCAAGGGGATCAGAGGTATGGAGAGAAGGCAGGTACGGGATACTGAGTTGGATGATCAGCCATGATCATATTGAATGGCGGTGCAGGCTCGAAGGGCCGAATGGCCTACTCCTGCACCTAATTTCTATGTTTCTATGTTTCTATGATAGCTTGTAAGGAAAGGAGCGGTGTCAGAAGTTGCCGATGATCTCTGAAATTTGGCAAACTGCCTGAAAAAGTAATCCTCCTAAATCTTCAAACCCTCAGAGAGTCAGGCATGAGTCAGGAGCCAAACCGCAAAGTCTCCTGCTCCCTGTGTTTTAACGATCCAATTATGACATTTTATTTTTAAATAAATGTTTATTAGAGGCATCTGCATCTGCATATCATAGTCCAAACCAATACAGACTTTGTTTAACGGTTACATATTAATTATCCAGGATTTCAGGGACCCAGTTACCAAAGTAGCTGAGATCCTCCTTTATCGGTTACTTATTAACGTTGCCTCTAATTATTTATAGATAGGAAAAATAAAGAAAGAAAGTAAGAAAGAAAGAAATGAGAAAAATAGGAAAATTATGACATTTTAATGTTGGAAATATTAGTAAAATTTCCTCTGAATTCTGTCTTTCATCGATGAGTTTTTAAAAAACATTTTACCTCCAACATAGAATCCTACTCCACAGGCATCCATTTGGCAGGTAAATAAAAATAACAAAAAAAAAAAACCTCCAGTTGCTGGAAGTCATGAGCAGGTACACAAACCACTAGAAAGATTATTTGCCAGTTTTAGTAATGCCCTGTGCTTTGAAATATTGAGCGGAGAGAAATTTGCTGCAGATGCTGGAATCAAAAAAAATGTTTTTAAAAAAATGCTAGGAACATTCAGCAGGTCAGACGGTGTATATGGAGGAAGAAACATTCACAAATACATACATGAAATGAAATGAAATGAAATGAAATGATGAAATGAAATGATTCAATTTATTGTCATTGTCAGTGTACAGTACAGAGACAACGAAATGCATTTTTAGCATCTCCCTTGAAAGGGAGACACAGGGCGTCGCGGTGTGCCCGCGCCTGCCGCCGTAACATTCCATTACAGGCAAAGGTGGGTGAAGTGTCTTGCCCAAGGACACAACGACAGTATGCACTCCAAGCGGGATTTGAACCGGCTACCTTCCGGTCGCCAGCCCATTGTGCTATCTGTCGTCCCACATATCGCCCTTCCTCAGTGGATGTCAAGAAAGACTTGAGAGTAAAGATGAGTTTTAAGTCTCGACTTGAGTCGCTGGAGGGGGCAGTTCTAATGGGAAGAGGGTTGCTGTTCCGCAGTCTAGGAGCCTTGGCATTGTCTGCACCAAGTTTCAGTGCTACCCTCAGCACGTACTCCTCAGCAGTCTGCAGCGGGCCAGTCGGCAACATTTCCCGACAGACATCTCGCTCCGCTGGGAGGTCAACAAAGCTCGGGCAGACCAAAGAGCCTCTTTCACCGAGTTGATGCCCTTCCAGCAGCACTCGAAGTCAGTCTCTGAATGCATCCCTGGGAACAATCCATAAATCACATAGTCCTCTGTGACAGAGCTGTTTGGAATAAATCTTTTTTTTTTAATTTCTAAATAGACTTTATTCAAGTAATAAATATATGCAATACAGGAACCGTGGAAAAAATCATCCGACATTCTCGGAGGCTATATAAATGTCCAATACTGTTTACACAAATTGCACCAATTTTATCCCGCACATTTGCCACTCATGTGGCCCACTGGTGTGGAATCCTTTCACTTATTTTTTGAGGGGCGTCTCCACCACACCCTGCCCCCCATGTCCAGCAGCAGAAGGAACGTAATTTTTTTTTTTTTTTAAATTTCAAAATAGACTTTACTCAAGTAATACAATACGTGAACCAAAGATTCTAGAGGAGTGGGATACCTGCCCTTATTTTGAGGGGCATCTCCACTGCACCCTGCCCCCCATGTCCAGCAGCGGAAGGAACCTAAATTGTGAACACTGTGGTGTCCACAGCAAGATCAAATATCACAGTTAATCCCTGTACGGTTTTGGCATGACCTGTATTTGGAGTCACATATACTTAGGCAAACAAGGAAGGCAGATTCCCTTTGTGATGATGAACATTAGTTAATCAGTCAGGCTTTAAGTACCACGCTGCCACCTGGACAAGTTTTAACATCAGGTTGATTTGATTACCTGAATTTAATTCCCCAGCTACTGCGATGGAGTTTGAACTCAGGTCCTTGATCAATAGACCAGAACTGTCAGCCACTCATTCTCTGGTTTAAACACCACACTGCCATCCTCCAGCAGCTTTACTTTCTCTGTGCATTCATGGCTGCAGCATGTTTACTGAATTGTTTCCCTGTGTGTATAGAATGAATAAAGAATTAAATTAATCCTGAATTTAAACCCCAAAGGAAGATAACATACAAACATCTGTTGATGCTAGAAAATCAAAGTTAGATAAAAATGCTGGAGAAACTCAGCGGGTGAGGCAGCATCTATGGAGCGAAGGAAATAGGCAACATTTCGGGTCACGTTTGCAGGTAAAAGGAAAATAGGTGGAGAGGCGTGTGGTACTGAGAAAGCAGGAATTTTGGGCCCCATATTTGAAGAAGGATGTGCTGGTATTGGAATGGGTCCAGCGGAGGTTTACAAGAATGAAGTCATGAGAGTCTCTGTGCCGAAGGGAAGGACTCTCAAAGGGAGGTGGAGAGAGACAGAGGGGAAGGAGTGGGGGGGGGGAGAGAGGGGGGGTGAGAGGAGAGAGAGGGGAGAGACAGGGGGGGGGGAGTGAATGGAGAGAGGGGGGGGGAGGGGAGAGAGAGGTAGGGGAGAAAGAGGGGGGAGAGTGAGGTGAGAGAGGGGGGGGAAGTGAGAGAGGGAAGAAAGAGGGAAGAGAGACAGGGGGTGGAGAGAGGAGGAGAGGGTGGGAGAGAATGGAAGAGAGAAGGGGAAGAGAGATGGTTGGTAAAAGAGAGAGGGGGAAGAGGGGGGAGAGGGGGAAAGAGAGAAACGGGGGAAAGAGAGAGATAGGGGCAAAGAAAAAAAGAGATAGAGACAAAGAGAGGGGGGAGAGAGGGCAAGGGGAAGAGTGAGGTAGGAGGGAGAAAATGGGGAAGAGAGGAGGACAGAGGGGGAAGAGAGAGAGAGAGAGGAAAGACAGAGAGAGAGAGGAGAGAGAGGAGGGAGGGAGAGGAGGGAGAGGGAGAGGAGAGAGGGAGAGAGAGGGGGAGAGAGAGAAGGAGAGGGAGAGAGAGAGACAGAGGAGAGAGAGCTAGAGGGAGAGAGGGGGGGAGAGAGAAGAGGGCGAGAGAGTGTTAGGGGGAAAAGGGGAGAGGGAGAGCGAGGGAGAGCGAGGAGAGAGGGAGGCGAGAAGGGACAAGAGAGAGGGGCAAGAGTAAGGTGGGAGGGAGAGAGGGGGGAAAGAGAGGGAATAGAGGGGAGAGAGGGGGGAAGAGAGGGGGGAAGAGAGGGAGGAAGAGAGCGAAGGGGGAGAGAGAAGCGTGGGAAGGGGAGAGAGTGAGAGGGGGAGACAGGGGAGAGAGAGAGGAGGGGGTGAGAGGAGAGAGAGAGAGGAGAGAGGAGGAGAGGGAGAGAGGGGAAAGAGAGGGGGAGGGGAGAGATAGAGGGGGAAAGAGAGAGAGGGGGGTGAGAGGAGAGAGAGCTGAAGAGAGTGGGGAGAGAGAGAGAGTCTCTGTGTCGAATTTGCCCAGGTGACCGGCATGGATCAGGCTGCGGCTCGGTCCATCCTGGAGGACAACCAGTGGCTGCTGGAAGTAAGTACCAAGCACTGGGTAGAAACGGTGGAAGGTAGTGGACTTCAAATGGGGGTGGTTGGAGAAAGCATCCTGCTTGCCTGCTAGATTTTCACTTACTGTAACTGCAGGAAAAATGTTCCCGATGTTGGGGGCGTTCAGAACCATGGGTCACAGTTTAAGAATAAAGGGGGGGGGGCAGTTAAGACTGAGATGAGGACAAACCTTCTTCACGTAGAGAGTTGTGAATCTGTGGAATTCGCTGCCACAGAAGGCAGTGCAGGCCAATTCACTGGATGTTTTCAAGAGAGAGTTACATTTAGTTCTTGGGGCTAACGACATCAAGGGATATGGGGAAAAAACAGGATAGAGGTACTGATTTTAGATGAATAGCCATGATCAAATTGAATGGTAGTGCTGGCTCGAAGGGCCGAATGGCCTATCCCTGCACCTATTTTCTATGTTTCTATGCTTGAGTATATGGCAATAAAACTCGATCACTTGATTTTGAATCATTCATGCATGGTGGAGGTATAATGTAGCCATAGAGTGATACAGTGAGAAAACAGGCCCTTCGGTGCAACTTGCCCACACCCGCTAACATGTCCCAGCTACGCTACCTGCTTTTGGTCCATACCTCCAAACCTGTCCAATCCATGTATCAGTCTAACTTTTTCTTAAATGTTGGGATGGTCGCTGCCTCAACTACCTCCTCTGGCAGCTTGTTCCATACACCCATCACCCTTTGTGTGGATAAAGTTACCCCTTACAAAGTTACCTCTTAAAAATACTTCATACAAAAAACATTGAAATCATACTTCTACAGTGCACTAAAACATGATTTTAATACATCAAATTTCAAAAAGTTCCTACCCTTCTTCCACACCCTCTCCCCACTCGGTTGCTCCACTCCCTCACCGGGTACCCCCAAGGCCAGTGATCAGTGATCGCACAGCATCCCCCCTTTCAAAAATGCTCCAATCCAATTTAAAACATATATATTGCATTCAAGTGTTAGTTATAAGACTCGCTACAGTATGCACCATATTGCACAATTTCAAGCCCTCCAAAAGCCATGAATCCCCCCCCTCGGGCTTGGTCTCTCGCAAATTTCTCACTCCCAACTCTCACCCAATGTTGGCAGCCCTGCTTTAGGTCCCATTCTCACTTGGGAGGCCTGGTTCCCCAACGCAATATTCCACCACCACCAATTCCAATATTCCACCACTCACGCATAGCCCCCAACTGCGTAGGCGCAGGTGACGGGTTCCCATTGTGACGCCCATCATCCCCCCTCCTCCCCTCACCTCCCCCTCCCACTCTACCCCTTACCCTTCTGCCCCCCACGCACTCACTCCATCCCCCTCTCAAACCCCCCCCCCCCCCCCCCCCCCCCCATCCACTCTTAGCGGCTCTCCGGCGGCGCAGCCATTCCCTCCCATTGGGTTCCCATTGTGACGTAGAACACGCAGATATTGCTGCGCAGGTGCAGCTGACGGGCACGGCAAGTGGAAAAAGGGTTTATTAATGCGTAAAATGTGAATAACTATCAAAATATAACAACAATTTAAATGTTAAAGAGATTTATTCAGTCTATTCTTTCTTGTTGCGTCTTGTTGCATTCTGCAGCTGGGGAGGGGTTTGGCTTCAGGCGGGGGGCTGTCGGGGGCCAGTGGGGAGAGCATCCTGCAGCCTGGGGAGGGGCACGGCTTCAGGCAGGGCTGTCGAGGGCTGGGGGGGGGGGGAGGGGGAGGGGGGAGCATCCTGCAGCTGGGGGAGGGGGGCCAGTGGTGGGGGGGGGGGGGGGGGGGGTCTGGGGGGGCCAGTATGGATGTTGAGGGCAGAAGGGACTGGTTTCTAGAGGGTTAGTATGGGCATTGTGGGCAGAATGGATTATTGTACTCACAGTTCACTCACTCACGGCTTGTGGACTTACAGTTCACTCACTCGCGGCTGGTTGGCTCACAGTTCACACACTCACAGCTGGTGGACTCACAGTGCTCTCACTCACGGCTTGTGGACTCACAGTTCAGTCACTCACAGATTGTGGACCCACAGTTCACTCATTCATGGCTTTTGGAACTCTGGACTCAGGCTCGACTTCCGGACTCCAGCGCGACTTCCGGACTCAGAGCGACATCCGGACTCAGAGCGACTTCCGGACCCAGCACGGCTTTTGGACTCAGCATATCTTCCGGACTCGGCGCAACTTCCGGACTCTCAGTTCAGTCACTCACGGCTTGTGGACTCACAGTTCAGTCACTCACAGCATGTGGACTCACAGTTCACTCACTCACGGCTTTTGGACCTTTGGACTCAGGCTCGACTTCCTGGGCTCAAGCGCGACTTCCGGACTCAGTGTGGCTTCCAGACCTAGTGCGACTTCTGGACTCAGCACGGCTTGTGAACTCATAGTTCACTCATTCGCAGCTTGTGGACTCACAGTCACTCACTAATGGCTTGTGGACTCAGTTCACACACTCACGGCTTGTGGACTCACAGTTCTGGACTCAACTCTCACTCATGGCTTCCGGGCTCACTGACTCATGCCCGGCCTCCAGGGCTTTATTCTCCTCCCCCTCGAAAGGAGGGTCACGATTTTTCTCACGATTTTTTTAAACCTTCATAACTTTTCTAATATTCTACCGATCAGAACAAAACTTGGTGCGTTTGGAGCAGAGGAGAGTGAGTAGGGTGGCAAAAAATCCTAGCGATATAGGGTACCATTTTTGCATAAATTTAAAAGCAACAGATGAGAGTGGTCAAGATGAGAATTTTAGTAATTGTATAGATTATGCTTTAATGAGTGAGCGAGATCATGCTTGTCCGTGGTCAGTGTCGGGCCCAGGTCTGTTGAGTTGCTGCTGGGTCGTTCCTGTCCCCGTCCCCGTCCCCTCCCGAGTGTCTCGTCCCTATCCGGGGGTGGCCAGAGGTGTCAGGCTTGCAGGGCCAGGCTTGCAGCCGGCGCGGGGTGAAGGCTGAGTTGCTGCAGTGCTTTGTGTGTGTTGCTCATGCTCAGGTTTCACCGGATCCGGGGGGATCGGCCACTGGCGGTCCCCGACCCGCTGGGGAGCGGGGATGGGCTGGAGTTGGCGCTTCTTCTCCAAGCTGGCTGTGGACCTGGGACCGCAGGTGTCATCGGTCCAGGGCTGTCGGTTAGCCCGGCAGGACTGATGACACCAGCGGCCCCAGGCCAACAGCCAGCGCAGAGAAGAAGTGCCAACTCCAGCTCAACTCCCGCCGGGCCAACCGACAGCCCTGGACTGACAACACCAGCAGCCCCAGGCCCACTGCCAGTGTGGAGAAGTAGCGCTAACTCCCCCCCCCAAACCCCAATCCCCCAGCAGGAAACCCCCCCAGCGCCGGCGAAAGACAAGCACCAGCGATACACGCATAGCTCTGCAGCAAACTCAGCCACCTCCCTGCGCCGGCTGCCTGCCCAGCCCGGCCCGACATCTCCAGCCACCGCTGGACAGGGACGAGACACCTGGGAGGGGAGGGGACGGGACGGGGACGGGGGACGGGGATGGGGACGGGGACGGGGACGGGGACGGGGACGGGACGGGGACGGGACGGGGACGGGGACGGGACGGGGACGGGGATGGGGACGGGGACGGGGACGGGGACGGGGACGGGGACGGGACGGGGACGGGACGGGGACGGGGACGGGGACAGGGACGACCCAGCAGCAACTCTCCCGGGCCTGACACCGACCACGGACTACACGTCCTCGCTCACTCACCAAAGCATAATAAAGCAATACAAACGACAAAATAATCTTAGCTTTTAACAAGGGACCAATAAATACATTTAAATAAATATATTTCATAGTTTGAAAGCAGTATTTTCTTATCTAGAAGAAACAAAGCTGGAAAAAAAAGGAAGAAATGAAGGTCCACTGCTCCACTTTCCAGGGCTGTTTATGCATAACAACATTTGACCTGTGCATGCACAGTCGAAATACCGAACTCGCTTTTATGGAAAGAATGTTCCTACTAGTAGGACATTCTAGGATCAGAGGTCGTAGCCTCAGAATAAAAGGACGGACCTTTAGAAAGATGAGAAGGAACTTCTTTAGTCAGAGGGTGGTGAATCTGTGGAATTCACTGCCACAGATGGCTGTGGGAGCCAAGTCAATAGGTATTTTTAAGGCGGATATTGACATATTTTTGATTAGGAAGGATGTCAGGGGTTACAGGGAAAATAGTGTAGAGAGGGAAAGATAAATCAGCCATGATTGAATGGAGTCGACTTGATGGGTCGAATGGCCCTACTCTTCTCCTCGAAATTATGAACTTATGAACAGTCATTGACAAATATGCTTGCAGTGGCCTGGGTCATAATTCCATCATCTTTTTCTTTATTTTATTGCAAACGGAACGGAGGTGTTGAGCGAAACGATCGTCAAGCCTGCGCTTGGTCTCACCAATGTAGAACAGCTGGCACCTAGCGCAGCGGATGCAATAGATAAGTGGACGGAGTCATCTACAGACGCAACCGTCAACATATCCTCCAGTGAAGGAACTGCGTCCTGTAACTATATGTCCTGATGCCCCGCCTCTCGTGTTCGCTCCAACATCGGTCCCAGCTACTCCACAACCAGCCGTAATTGCTGCCGCGGGCTCCCGGCATCGGTTTACACCTGGATCGCCTATGGCTACTTCCGCCAGGCCCGCAGGGTCGCCGGTCGTATCCCCACTCCCGAATCCCGTTTTTACTCCCGCAAGAGAAGGTGAGGCGGTCTCCTACCGCATGAGGGTTGGACGGGTTTGCAGGCCACCCGTTAGATAAGGTGATTTTGTATAATCTTGCTAGCATATTCTTAGCATCCCTTTGGTATATTGTTTAAGGCATCGTAATTTATTTTATTCTCTACAAGAAGAGATGTACATCGGCTATAGCATGCTAGCCAATCATAGTGCTTGTTAGTAGTAGCCCCGCCTAGTACATAGAAACATAGAAACATAGAAAATAGGTGCAGGAGTAGGCCATTCGGCCCTTCGAGCCTGTACCGCCATTCAATATGATCATGGCTGATCATCCAACTCAGTATCCTGTGCCTGCCTTCTCTCCATACCCCCTGATCCCTGTAGCCACAAGGGCCACATCTAACTCCCTCTTAAATATAGCCAATGAACTGGCCTCAACTACCTTCTGTGGCAGAGAATTCCAGAGATTCTCCACTCTCTCTGTGAAAAATGTTTTCCTCATCTCAGTCCTAAAAGGTTTCCCCCTTATCCTTAATGCTTTATAATATTGAGAACTCGCCTACGTCAGGTCATAGATGTAGCAGCTCGGACATGTAACATACTGCATATCCAATGCTGTAAGTGTTTAATAAAGATATGTTGTATCTTTATACATGTATGTATCTGGTAATTACAGAGAGTATTCGTGGACGGAAATTGGTTGGTTCTGCGGTCGAGGAAGAAACAGAGGGCTTTAAGTCCTTCCTGGTGGGGGATGGAGGTGCAGAGTGACTGGACATCCATGTTAAAGTTGAGGGAGTGGGGGCCTGGAAAACGGAAGTTATTGAAGAGACAAAGAGCGTGTGAGGTGTCTTGGACATAGGTAGGGAGGGATTGGAACAGGGCAGATAGGATTTAGTCAAAGTATGTGGAAATTAATTTGGCGGGACATGAACAAGCTCTGTTTGTGGATTTTGGGGAGAAGATAAAATCGGGCCTTGTGGTGCTAGGAACGATAAGGTTGGAGACTTTAGAGGGCACAGAGCCAGAAGTAATAAAATCAGAAATGGCGTGTAATATTAAGGTCAGGTGCTCGTCTGTGGGGTCATGCTCCAAGGATAAGTAGGAGGAGGTGCCTGGCCTCAGCTCGGTAGAGGTCAGCTTGCCAGACTACCACGGCACCTCCCTTGTCGGCAGGCTTGATTATCAAGTCGGGATTACTGCAGGGTGAGTGGTGGACTGTATATTCAGGGGGGGAGAGGTTAGAGTAGGCAAGAGGAGTGGAAAAGTTGGGGCAGTTGGTGGCCTGCCAGCTGTTGGAGATGAAAAGGTCTAAAGAAGATAGAGGGCCATCCGGGGGAGTCCAAGAGCAGGGGGTCCGGTGGAGACAGGGGAAGGGATCATCACTGGGTGGTGATCGGACTTTATCCTGCACTAAACATTATTCACCATATTCCCTTTATCATGTATCTGTACACTGTGGATGGCTCGATTGTAATCATGTATTGTCTTTTCACTGACTGGTTAGCACGTCACAAACATTTTTCACTGTACCTTGGTACATATGACAATAAACTAAACTCAACTCAATTCTTACAACTCCAACTGTCAATTGAATCAACTAATGGTATTATTGGAGCTTTGTGTTGTCTGCTGAGAAGGATAAGGTGAAGTCATTGCTCCCTGTGAGCTGAGGTCAGTTAACTCAATGAGGTGGAGGGATCCTTGGTGTAAGATTTACCTTGCCAGAATGGTCCTGATCTTCTCATCCCAACACACACTGTGAGAAGTTCCATACTGTGTGTCCAAAATGTTATTTTTAATTGTTGAGCTGTCAGTCCCTGAAACATTGAATGCTTGAGGTAGGGCTAAGTGAAACACAAGACTGATCTTGCATCCTCTTTTTGTGGCAGTACTGTCAGTCTGTTACCTAGTTGTCAGACAAAGGCTCGGCAAGGCGCCTTGGGATAAAGAAAGATGACAAGTAAACACCATCTGGTCTTTGAAATGCTTGAGCCTATGTTAATATAGCGAGCGACTGTAGAACATACACAGATGTCTTCTATTTGTACAACTTCATGTAGCAGTACAACTTTATTCTTTCAAATAAAACAAGCTATCAAATAAAACAAATTTAATCAAAGAAAAACGTAACAGCTTCTTCCCAGCTGTTATCAGGCAACTAAATGGATCTCTCATCAGCTGGAGTGTGGTCCAGACCTTCCATCTATCTCATTGGACACCTTTGAACTATCTTTAATCTAACTTTATCGGGCTTCAATGCTACCTTACACTAAATGTTGTACACTTTATTTTTTATCTTTGTACTATGGACGGCTTGATTGTATTTATGTATATTCTTTTCTTTGACTGGATAGCTCAAAAAACAAAGGTTTTGTTTGTGAGCTATTATTGACATGTGACCTCGGTACACATGTCAGTAATAAAACAGTTGTGTTAGGGAAGCGTGGATAGGGGAGAACCAGTGGATGTGGTGTATCTGGACTTCCAGAAGGCTTTCGACAAGGTCCCACATAAGAGATTAGTATACAAACTTAAAGTACACGGCATTGGGGGTTCAGTATTGATGTGGATAGAGAACTGGCTGGCAAACAGGAAGCAAAGAGTAGGAGTAAACGGGTCCTTTTCACAATGGCAGGCAGTGACTAGTGGGGTACCGCAAGGCTCAGTGCAGGGACCCCAGCTATTTACAATATATATTAATGATCTGGATGAGGGAATTGAAGGCAATATCTCCAAGTTTGCGGATGACACTAAGCTGGGGGGCAGTGTTAGCTGTGAGGAGGATGCTAGGAGACTGCAAGGTGACTTGGATAGGCTGGGTGAGTGAGCAAATGTTTGGCAGATGCAGTATAATGTGGATAAATGTGAGGTTATCCATTTTGGTGGCAAAAACAGGAAAGCAGACTATTATCTAAATGGTGGCCGACTAGAAAAAGGGGAGATGCAGCGAGACCTGGGTGTCATGGTACACCAGTCATTGAAAGTAGGCATGCAGGTGCCGCAGGCAGTGAAGAAAGCGAATGGTATGTTAGCTTTCATAGCGAAAGGATTTGAGTATAGGAGCAGGGAGGTTCTACTGCAGTTGTACAGGGTCTTGGTGAGACCACACCTGGAGTATTGTGTACAGTTTTGGTCTCCAAATCTGAGGAAGGACATTATTGCCATAGAGGGAGTGCAGAGAAGGTTCACCAGACTGATTCCTGGGATGTCAGGACTGTCTTATGAAGAAAGATTGGATAGACTTGGTTTATACTCTCTAGAATTTAGGAGATTGAGAGGGGATCTTATAGAAACTTACAAAATTCTTAAGGGGTTGGACAGGCTAGATGCAGGAAGATTGCTCCCGATGTTGGGGAAGTCCAGGACAAGGGGTCACAGCTGAAGGATAAGGGGGAAATCCTTTAAAACCGAGATGAGAAGAACCTTTTTCATACAGAGAGTGGTGAATCTCTGGAACTCTCTGCCTCAGAGGGTAGTCGAGGCCAGTTCATTGGCTATATTTAAGAGGGAGTTAGATGTGGCCCTTGTGGCTAAAGGGATCAGGGGGTATGGAGAGAAGGCAGGTACGGGATACTGAGTTGGATGATCAGCCATGATCATATTGAATGGCGGTGCAGGCTCGAAGGGCCGAATTACCTACTCCTGCACCTAATTTCTATGTTTCTATGTTTCTATGTTTCTAAGTTCTGCATTATTATTCATAAGTCTTCTTCGATTGCCCCTCAGGGTCTAAGGTGACGTGCTTCCAATCCATTTCAGTGAGTTCTGAGATAATTGATGAGGCCAATATGGCACCCACAGTCTTTTGCAAAATGGCCAGGACCTATCTGATGAGCGGAGGGTTGGTTGGGTTTTGTGCTCTCATGCTCCTTACAAAACTTGCACAAGGCTTCGGCGAGTTGCCAGTGCATGGAGCAGAATCTAAATACCATATGAGTGGTCGAGGACCAGGTCTTAGTGGGGTCTTGCATTTCTTCAGGAAAGCTTTGAGCACATTTTGAATCTTCTCCATTTGTATAGTTAGATTGCATGTGTCAAGATTAAACATTGGAAGGGATATTCACAACTTTGGGTTAGAAGTTAACCATGATGGACCAGATTGAGAAAAACATTATTTGCCTAGAATGTTAATCTCTGGAATCTCAGGTGCCTGATGCTATCCATGCTGGTAGAGTGGGTCTCATACAGTTGTTTACATGGGTAACTATTGTGATCCAGTATCCTGTCCTTTCCATTAGCTAGGCAGCCTTACCACTAAAAAACTAGATGTTCAGGCTGTTGACTTTGTGGGTCAGTGTGACCAGACATGTTTAGCCTAGCACCAGTGGGAAACAATGCAGAGATGAGCAAGGCTGAGTTCAGTTACCACAGTGTGATGTTCTGTCCGTATGATCATGGTAAGATGAAAGAATAATTCAATTCCCACAATTTCCACAAGGCCAATGAGATTGTCTATTAACTATCTCCTTGTTTCAAGGTGAATGAGGGATGGACAATAAATGCTGATGATGTCCCCATCCTGGGAAAGAATAAAATTTAAAAAAAGTTGATGGAATTCCATGGCCAGAGTGAGGCCCACAGCAAAGTGGAGGAGCAGCATCTGATATTTCGCTTAGGTAGTTTACACCCCAGCGGTATGAACATTGACCTCCAATGTTAGTAGTTCCTGCTTTCTCCTATTTTCCCCTCCCCATCCCAGCTCTCCCACAGCCCAGTGGCTCCGCCTCTTCCTTTCTTCTCCCCCCACCCTCTGAAGAAGGGTCTCGACCTGAAACGTCGCCTACTTCCTTTGCTCCATAGATGCTGCCTCACCCGCTGAGTTTCTCCAGCATTTTTGTCTACCTTCGATTTTCCAGCATCTGCAGTTCCTTCTTAAACTCTTAGGCACAGAAGAGATATAAGTGTCTTTCCTTCCAAGGTGGAAGACAAAGCACATTCAAAGTTACTCCTGATCTGTGGAGAGGAAATGGACGGACGATGTTTCAGATTGACCCACTTCTTCAGAATTCTGTCTATCCATTTCCCTCAACTAATTATGCCAGATTTGCTGAGTTCCTCCAGCAGTTTGTTTTTTTTTTCAAGATTCCTGCATATGCAGTCTCATGTGCCACCACCTCACTATTAATCCTTCTGTTTGTTCAGATAACCAACATTTATTAGACAGGACTTTCATGTGTTGTGGATTGAGTGGGTTAGCAGCTGGAAAGATTACCTGAAGGTAGAGCAGCAAAAACAGACTGAGAGGTGCTGAAGCATGAAGATGATGGGGAATAGCAGAACCAAGGGACAATATAATTCCACGGTAACAGCTTACGATGGACTGACATGCCACTGATTTTTTCATGGTTTTGCTGAATTATGTTCTTGTTGTCCTTCCCCGTCTTGTTATATTGAAATGGCTTTCATATAATATTTTTGGCAAGTTTCAACATACTACATGATAGATTATACCTGCACATATACCCACCAATATACAAAGGTACAGTGCAAGGTGTCATTTATGTCTATCAATCTTTGGTCACTTTCAAGTAGCTTTGTTTTGGCCTTTTCTTACCTCCAGTTCCCTCCCCTATACTTTCAGACTGAAGAAGGGTCCCGATCAGAAACGTCACCCATCCATTTTCTCCAGAGATGCTGCCTGACCTGCTAAGTTACTCCAGCATTTGTGTCTATATTCGGCCAATTTCAACTTCTGGGGCCATCACAAAGGATATCCTTTTACTGAATTCATTCAAGGGAAGTGTTCGTCACAGCAAGGTGAATGCTATCTCATCCCTGTTTGTCTAGTCCGTGCCATCAACACACTATCTCCCCTAGTGTGAACCCATATACCTGCGCTCAGACCATAACCCTCCATTCCCTTCCCATCCATATAACTATCCAATTTATCTTTTAAAATTTTAGTGAAAAACGAACCTGGATCCCAACCTTCACTGGAGAAACTCATTCCACACAGAGTACCACTCTCTCAAGAGTAAAGAATTTCCCCCTCATGTTACCCCTACACACTTCAGACCCCAGACACAACATCATTCATTTAATCCCTTGTTTGAATAGCTTCCCTGGACTCTCAGTGGGAAAAGCTTTTATCAAAAAAACTACTCTCTCCCTCTCATCCCCCCCCCCGATGTAAAAACCTCAAAGTCAAGTCCCCCCTTAACGATGGCTGCGCTCCAAAGAATAAAGCCCGGGTTGTTCGAGGTCGCAACCGGGTCTTCTCTGTAGCCCCTTAGTTGCTGAAACCTGAAACTCCAGCATTTGTGTCTATCTTCGGCCAATTTCAACTTCTGGGGCCATCACAAAGGATATCCTTTTACTGAATTCATTCAAGGGAAGTGTTCGTCACCAGCAAGGTGAATGCTATTGCTCATCCCTGTTTGTCATTTCAAATCCAGGATGCCATCATGGATCACTATATCGTTTGTGAAGTGTGAACTTACTTTGCTAATTGAACTGGAAGGTAGACAAAAAATGCCGGAGAAACAACTTGTTGGACATATTAACCAAAATATGTAAAGATTTGAGATATATCTTTCCCCTAAAGCATTTTAGTGAACCAGTCTGAAGAAGGACCTACATAAAAACACAGACAAAAAATGTCGTCAGTCGGAAGAAACAAGTTGTTAGTTTCATGGCCACCATTACTGACAGTACCTTATTGTTTAAGATTTTATTTAATTAATTTAAATTCACTAGTTGTTACCGTGGGATCATGTACCTGGATCAAAAGTTCAGACTTCAGACTCGATTTTTTGTCCTATTCCATTTTATAGTAGGTTGTGTGTGACCCTTTAAAGTGTCAGTCAAATGCTGAAAGCTGGTTGATGTAAAAGTCGTTATTAATCAGGAGGAACAGACATTGTCTTGGATACCATCTTGGTAGAATCTCCCAAACTTAAAATACATTAAGTTTATAAACACAAAGACAACAATGGGGGGAACAACTACAATTTCAATTTGACACAAACACAATCATAAACGATTAATGACACAGAGTGCTGGGGTAACTCATTGGGGCAGACAGCATATCTGGAGAACATGGAGAGGTCACGTTTCAGGTTGGGACCCTTCGGCAGATTAAAGAGTCTGAAGAAGAGTCTCGACCTGAAATGTTGCCTACCCATATTCATCAGAGATGGTGCCTGACCTGCTGAATTACCCAGCATATTGCATCTTTGTTTTATGCAACAGCATCTGCTGTTATTTGTGTCTGCAATAAATGATTAATTATAGTTTTAATGGCTAAAATTATCTATTACATATTAATATACTGAGTGAAGACAAGTAACTTTGCAGAATTACAAATTTGCAATAGGGACATATTGTAACTGCCAAGACACCTCTGTATATTCAAACACCTTCACTGGGACACAATCATTCATATGGATGGTCCAGAATCTTTTGAGGCCAGGGAACCCAGATGCCAAAAAACACTGATGGTAGGGAGAACGCTTAAAAGTCTAAAGGTCAGTTTATTGTCACATGTACCAATTAAGGTACAGTGAAACTTAAATTATCATACAGCCATAATTTAAAAAAAGCAACATGACACGCAGCCACATAAAAGTTAACATAAACATCCACCACAGTGGATTCCCCACATTCCTCACTGTGATGGAAGACGGCTGAATATCTTGATTCCCCAATTATCAATCGACAGGCAAATATGCCTACAGCTATGCTTGATGTGCCATACGACAATAAATCTGGTCTGAAAGCTTTCTTCGTCATTATAAAAAATGGTGTGAAAACGTTTAGGCTGAAGATTTCTAGTTTGATCTATGCCTATTAACATATCACCATTGTCTTGCATACGATGATGAGCCATGGTCATTTGAGTAGACAGCCAGTTTATGAATGAATGAATCTCTTTATTGTCATTGCACATGGTACAACGAAATTTAAAAGTCAATCCCACGGTGCGATTCACAAGAGCAGTTTAAATATATAAGATAAGGTAAAAATACATACATATAATTAAAAAAAATTAAAAATTACAGATAAATTACAATAGCAGCTGAGGTAGAGCCATTCAGTTGAATGTGAGTGTTATTTCTTATTTTGCATTGTTAAGTTCACGTATGGCTATGGGGTAGAAGCTGTCTCTGAGTCTGTTTGTGCGAGTTTTGAAAGACCTGTACCGTCTGCCAGAGGGCAGCAGGTGGAACAGGTTGTGTCCAGGGTGGGAAATGTCATTTAGGATGTTGGCTGTCCTGCCAAGGCAGCGAGAGCTGAAGATGTCCTTCAGGGAGGGCAGTGGGCAGCCAGTGATTTTTTGTGCGGTGTTGATGACCCTTTATTTGCAAAGCTGTCCTTTTAATTTCAAAATTGTATTGTATATCTTTATTGTCATTTCCTGAGTATTCACATACCCAGAGGAAACAAAAAAACATTGCTCAACCAGTGTCCATTCAGTGTGCATTAAAAATAAATAGAAATAAAAATACATGTATCATGAACAAATTTAACACTCTACTAAACATTCAACAGGCGTTCCGATCGGCAGCGGCACAACAGTGGCTCTGCTGCAGTGTGTCCAGGTTGGTGGTTGTATACTGCAATCATTTAGCAGTCTATACTGTGGGTGCACTGAGGAGCATCCTGCTGGTTTTGCAAAAGTACCTCTTCTAATGGCAGGATGGAGAAAATACGCGATGGGTGGTAGGGGTCTTTGATGATGGAGATAGAAAATGATTACTGTTTTCAATGCGATGGGAGATTGCAACCTTCACGTGGTCCACGTCCACCCTGATTTGACTAATGCAATCAACCTGACGTGCACAAACAAAAGATCAAGTTGGCCTACAACTTTAGGCTGTGCACGCCATACGCAAGGAGAAGACTGCTTCCAATGCACATTAGATAGAAACATAGAACAATAGGTGCAGGTGCATATTGATCATTGACAGAACTGGCTTATTCATAAAAGGCTTATGGTGAAAGGTAGATATTCTGGCTGAAAGTCTGTGACCAGTGTAGTCTCATAGGGATCTGCGCTGGGACCTCTGCTGTTTAACCCAGTTGTAAATGTGGATGGGATGGTAAGTAAGTTTATTGACGACACCAAATTGACAGGAGACAGTGTTGCAGACAGCGATATCTTAGATTGTTTTCTCTGGAACATAGGAGGTTGAGGGAAGACATGAGAGAAGTAAATACAATTATGAGAGGCATAGATAGGAGAGACGGTCAGAACCTTTTCCCCAGGGTGGATATGTCCAACACTAGAAGGCAGACGGTACAGATCCACAAGGACAAGGACAAATAGACTACAAAACAGTTTTTACCCCACTGCTATAAAAGCACTAAATGTGGCCGCCAAGGAACGCAGGGGCGATACAGACTAAGGGACTGTGGTAACGGTGAAATCGACAGAAGGATGGAGGGTTGGGTGTGTATGCGTGCTTTGTCTGTGTTTTTTATTTATTTGCTTATCTTTATTATTTTACCGTGGATGTTTCGTTAGCTTTAGAAATGTTTGAATGCTGCACTGACTGGCTGACATTTTAAATTTCGTTGTACATGGCCCATGTTACAATGACAATAAAGAAACTATTCTACTATTCTATTCTATAGCTATAAGGTGAGAGGAGAAATGTTTAATGGAGATATATGGGGCAAGCGTTTACACAGAGAGTGGTGGGGGCCAGGAACGTATTGTCATGAGTGGCGGTGGAGGCAGTTACGATTGTGGCATTTAAGAGGCTTTTAGAAAGGCACATGGAAGTGCAGGGAATAGACAGAAATGGATGCATGTATAGGCAGATTTGATCAGTGTTACTAGGCATTATGTTTGGCGCAAACATTGTGAGCCAAAGGGCCCATTCCTGCTGTACTGTTCTATGTTATTTGACTAGAGCTCAGCCTTCAATACCATCACACCAAATAAGCCCATTTCTAAACTCTTGGACCTTGGCATTGGGGCCTCCATCAGCAACTTGCTTCTGGACTTCCTGACCAGCAAGCCTCAGTCAGTTAGAATTGGTCATAACATTTTCTCCACCCTGCCCATCAACTTTGCGCATCTCTCGGTTTTACGTGAAGTCCTGTTTTACTTCCTGTACGCCAAACACTGTGTGGCCAAGTCCAGCACCAACTCGGTCTTTAAGTTTGCTGATGGTGCCACCATCGTTGCCCAGATCAATAACAACGATGAGCCGGATAGAAGATCGGGATTCTTGCAACATTCTATCAAAACAAAAACCTAGATTTGAACGTCAATAAAATTGAGGAATTGGGTGTTGATAGCTTCAAGTGTCAACCGCAATCTATTCAGGTCCCTTCATACTGTAAAGGTGATCAAGGAGGTGTATCAGTGCATTTACTTACCTTGACATCTGACAAGATTCCACGTGCCCATGACGATTCACTCAAATGTGTTCAGTTGCCCTATAGAAATTATCCTAATCCCCCTGTCCCACTTAGGAAACCTGAACGGAAACCTCTGGAGACTTTGCGCCCCATCCAAGGTTTCCGTGCGGTTCCCGGAGGTTGCAGGTGGTTGCCAGAGGTTGCAGGTAGTGGAAGCAGGTAGGGAGACTGACAAAAACCTCTGGGAACCACATGGAAACCTTGGGTGGGGCGCAAAGTCTCCAGAGGTTTCCGTTCAGGTTTCCCAAGTGGGACGGGGCATAATGTGTTGCATCTCAGGCTGGTTGGGCATTTACTCTACTCTTGACCTACTAAAACTGCAGAGCGTGGTGAACCCAACTCAGCCCATCACAGACCTGTCACCTCTTTCCATTAAACAAATATTTGTATACTTACAAACAATTATCTAAGATAATTATAATAAGCTGCTTCTTTAATTTTTTTTTAGTTTTATTTAACCTTTATTTAACCAGGAGAAGTCTCATTGAGATTAAAAATCTCTTTTACAAGAGGGTCCTGGCCAAGACAGGCAGCAGCACAGTTCCACAGTTACAGACAATAATTTTAAACAACAGAGAACATATAAATAGTCACAGTCAGAACATCATCAAACAAAGCATGTACAGACAGAAGAGCCCGCTTCAACATCATTAAGAAGGGATTTAAATCTGTTTATAGAAACCAGCTCCTTAAGTTTCAGTTCATTCTGCAGCTGGTTCCATGCGAAGGGAGCAGCATAACTAAATACCCTTTTCCCCAGTTCAGTACGGACTTTAGGTACAGTTAGTAAGAACAAGTCCTCATAGCGGAGCTTATGAAGAAATAGACAAAGAGGATAAATGAATACACAACACCCTCAGTTGGCATATGCATTTATTAACATATATAAAGCAAATGATTCCATATCTGACCAACACAGCGTAATGCAGCATCTTCTGATGAAAAATAGAAACATTTGAACAAATTGACAACAAATAATACAAAGACTATATTACTATCGGAAGCATTAAAAACACAGACACAGTCAAAAAGACAAGTAATGTACTCACAATATAGCAGGGATATTGATGCCTTATAAACAGCAAGAATTATTTGAACGCTATTTATTTTTGCAATTCCCTCAAAACAACTAATGTTTGAGTTTGTTGATGTATGCATACCACCTCTCACGCTTTAGACACTAAACATTTACAGATTACATGAATGTATGAAAAAAATGTAAGAGATTGTCTCGACAGGCATCTACAGCTTGCAAGGAAGAGAGATCAGCTGATTTGAGGCATACATTTTCCAGGAACTTGACAGTTTCAAGTAATTAGAACTAAAGGTCCAGCGAAATGAATAACACTGAACGAACTGAAATCACTCCCGCTCCTAAAGTGAAATATTTGGAAATAATTTTGGTCACTTAATGTACACCTGTGGAAATTTCAGGCCACGTTTGTTTCAATGGGCCATTTCTTGGTTGGGTTTGGGAGCTTGGTACTGTGAGAAGTGGGAGCAATGTCCTTGGACAGCTCCAATTTGATCTACATGCATTGTAATGTAGTTTAATTCAACTGCACATTGGAATTCTCTTGTCCGGCTTTCTATGAACTAGTAACTCCTACATTGTGGCATGTTTTGAATTGGTTGTCAAATCAATAATAATTACTTAACTCCAACTAAAATCTAATTAAGATGTAAAATTATCTAACATCTGTATTATAACCATATAACCATATAACAATTACAGCACGGAAACAGGCCATCTCGGCCCTACAAGTCCGTGCCGAACAACTTTTTTTCCCTTAGTCCCACCTGCCTGCACTCATACCATAACCCTGAGAGTGTCCATTCCCTTCTCATCCATATGCCAATCCAATTTATTTTGGATTGATCTGGAGTTACCAGTGAACATTTTGCACACACACACACACTTAACATCATAAAATGTTCTTAAACTGGTCAAATACAATTATATCAAATACAAATAAGGACATTGTAGGTAAGGCCTTGTGAAGGAAGAGGTTTTTGAGGGACATTTTAAAGGTGGAATGAAACATTTAGGGAGGGAATTTCTGAGTTTGTAGCTGAAGAATAACTACCAATCAGGGCACCCAGCTCTGCTTCAAAGATGCACCATGGTAATATTTAAATCCCATCTGAGAGTGCAGACAGAGCTTTGGTTCTTGAGTTTGATCTTAAATTTATGTAGAAAGCTCATCATGACCTCTGTCCCTCCACAGACACCATCAGCATAGATTCACTCCTGTGAAAAGCTCGAGCCACAGTCTTTTGACTTACAAGTGAACTACAGAGGGCTTAATGTGTCATCAGTCCCTCCTGCAACTGGGGCCGGGCGGTCAAGGGTGACAGTGCACAAATGGGGCTACATCGAGGGTACAACAACCTGTGACGGTAGCACACAGTCCCAGACAATGCAACACCTCCTGCAATGCCCATTGCTGGAGAATCCATGTACTTCTGCAGACTTTGCACTTAACGCTTCAAAAGCGCAACGATGTGTACAGCAGTGGCGAGCCATTATATAGCATAAGGACACAAAGAAGAAGAAGCCCCTCCTCTCTCCCCTGAACTCAGTACAGGGTCCTGTGATCCTGCAAATACCTTCCCTTTTCATAAGTGTATCCACAATGTCACTGAATGAAATGATCCTTGAAACTATTGACATTCAACATGTCCTGATTTTCACAATACAATACACAATACAGTACAGAGCCCATCAGAGCACTGATTAAATAAAAGTCTTATTTATTTTCCTAGTTACTATAGAAACGAAAAGGATTCCACTGAACCACTTACATACTGTTCTATGACTGTAGACTAGAAACAAGGTCATGTTGAATGGCCAGCTCTCAGGCAATGGAATAAAAAGGATTAACTTGATCAGCATCTTTTAACTGAAATCAACAGATAGGAGGCAATTTTTTTTAAAAGCCTTAAATTTCCAATAATACTGTGAAATTCAAACAAATGATTGTAATTTTCCCAATAGGTAGTCCTAATTAGTTATTATAACTGCAGCAGCACACTGCCAGAGACCTTGATAATGCCCTATTTTTCTTTATTAATTTTCAGAAATGCATTGCAACTGGACACAACATTTATTGCCCTTCCCTAATTATCCTTGAACTGAGTGACTTGCTAGATTAAAGGGGCATTATGGAGTCAACTGGTAGATTAGGTCTTACCTGTAGACAGGCTGGGAAAAGACTAACACGTTTTCTTTCCTGAGGACATATGTGACGATTGTTGTTTACTAAAACAAATTCATCTGATTCATCATTGCACTTAATTAGCTATGTTCAATTTGATTTGGGCACAGTGAGATTTGAACTCCAATCTCTTGTTTGCCACTTCTGATATCTATCTTTCAATTAAACTCGAGAGCCTTGAGTTTGGATCTTTCAGTGCCAATTTTTCAGGTGCAAATCCCTCATTAAAACAATGTTGTGAGGTTAGAAAGCATTAGCAATCATTTCTGTCTGAAATCACTGCCACTGGTCAATTGCCCCATCAGCTAGTATTTGACATTATTATCTGCCTCCACCACCAACCCTGGCAGTGCATTCCCGATCCCCAATACTATCTACGCAAACATCTTGCCCCTCACGTCTCCAATAAACCTACCCCCTCTCAAAATATGAAGCTGCAATATTTTGCTCAGTATGCTGGAGAGCCTGCAATTTAATTACTTGCATTTACCTAGTTTTTTTAGCATCCATCTCAGGACATCCAAGAAAAATATACGTTTGATGAAAGAAATCTACATTGAAATGAAGTAAACCAGACAGCTGATTGCATCTAGATCAACAATATAATAATGAACAGGTCTGTTGTGGCAATGTTGATTGGACAATTGATATTGTCCACGATACTCTTATTCAAAATACTCCCATTGGATCTATCATTCACATCTGAAAATGCAGAGGGCCATCAGTTTAGCACCTAATCTTAAGATCTAGTTCTCCAACAGTCCTTTACACCTTCAACACTGCACTGGGAGTTGGTCTGTATTTGATGCACTGGAGTCTGCAGTGGAAAATAAACCCTTAAACATTTGACGCCTGAGGCAAGAGTGCTAACAGCATGTTCTTCCGAGTTCTTATAGTCTGGGCTGCCAAGAGTGGCAGATATACTAAACTGTTATTCCTTTGGGGTTAATATTCTAATTATATGGAAATTAAATATCCCCATTTATATTTACTTCCAGTGCAACGGTGGAAGTGATTAATATTCACATTAATAATTCAATTATTAATATTCACATTATTACTTCCTTCCTGTGCATTGGTGGAAATTCCAACAATCCTTCTTGCAACCCAAAATTAACACTGACCTCCAAAGGAACAGCAATAATAGAACAATGTTTGAATAGTGTGAATAAAATGTGTTGTCATTACACTCACTGACCCACTCCTAATTCTGCTCACTGCTCAGTGCAGTCATCTGCACAATGTCTGTTGCAGTTTGAAATTCCTTGACTTCGTTCAGAGGAGAGGTGCTCCGGATTTTGCACCTGAACACCTGCTGGTAGGACTTCCTGAAATTTTCCGACAGGAAGGCATAGATGATCGGATTGACGGACGAGTTGCTGTAGGCCAGGCAGTGGGCAGCTATCCTGAAGATGAAGGAGGCATTGGTAAGCGGAAATGTGCCGAACTCATTCCACAAATTGATCACATGGTGTGGAAGCCAGGAAATGCAGAACACCACGATCACCACGAGTACCGTCTGGGCGGTCTAGGGAGAGGGGAACAAGTGAAAAGGCACATTGATCATTGCCTGGTGCTCACTCCCACTTACACTTTCACAACCCCTGCTTCCAACAGACTGCCTCAGCGAACAGCTGTATACCATTCTGTGCAGATATTTGATTTCCATTGACAGTATATGCAATACTAAAGACTTATCAATGCATTATTCAGTGAATCTCTATATATAGGGAAATCTGCTATATGCAAAACACAAAGTCGTGGAACAACTCTGTAAACCAGGCGGCATCTGAAGAAGGGAATGGACGGGTGCCATTTCAAATCAGGACTCTTTTTCGTCTGAGTCTGATGAGGAGGCTTGACCCAAAACATGGACAGTCCATTCCCTCCCCAGATGCTCCTTCGCATACCCAGTTCCACCAGTACTTTGTGTTTTTCCACAAGATTTCAGCATCTGCAGTCTTTTAGTTCTGCTATAACACATGTTTCCATAACATTAATTGGATAGAGTGCGAGTGATGAATTGGGGAACAATATTTGATCATGCAGGTTGAATTGGTTATAACACAATTTCAATGAAGAACTAGAAAACTACTTAAAACTTACTTTGAAAAATGACAACCAGAAAAAAATCTGTCTGGGGGGGGGGAAACAGTCTAGTAGCGTTTCCATGTAACCTCCCCGTGAGGTGGGAGATTGCAACCTTCATGTGGTTAGCCCTGTTTCGACGGATGCAATCAACCTGGTGTGCACAATCAAATAAGATCAAATAGAACAAGTTGTCCTACAACTTTAGGCTGTGCACGCCATACGCAAGAAGCAGAAGAGTAATCTCCCCGCATAAATCAGACACCATTGTCTCTCTGAAACTAACAGGCTACTGGTTTCACCACCGTAGGCCATAGAAATTGAAAAGCAATAGCCTCTATTGATACTTGTGCCATGATTAACATACAGCCTTTGGTAATTTTAGCTCGCAGGAACAAAAACAAAACATAGCTATTAATAATATATTTTTGTGTGAAAATCCTGCAGGGAAAATAACTTTATTATTCCAAGTCTGAAGTTCTCTAACATCTTTTCAATTATTTCCATAATGTGCTTTCCGATGACACAATGTTCCTTGGAAAAACAATAATCACATTATAGCAGAATTACCTGTACTGGAAAGAGATTCAATGAATAACTTGCATTTGTCTAGTGTCCTTCACATTGGCATCCCAAGTCCTTGACAATTTGCATTTACAGAGAAAATTTAATCTCGAGATATATCCTAAAAAGTTTTCCAGGAACACAACAGAGAAAAATTGGCCCTAAATTCTAGAATTTCCTCCTTACCCACCTTCTCCTTTGGGATGCTTTAAACTCTTCCTTGCCCAAACATTCAATCATCTCCCATAACATTTCAGATCAGTGGCATTGCTGATAGAGTTGTTGCCTTGCAGCTCCTCCAACCTAAGGTCGATCCTGAACTTGACTGCACTGTCTGTGTGGAGTTTGCATGTTCTCACGGTGAACGATTGAGTTTAGGTGGAAACTGACCTGACCCGAAACATCACCGATCCATGCTCTCCATCCATCCATCCGGTAGGCGGCGCGACTCTCGTCAGCAGCGGCCTCTGCAGCCCGACCGCGTTTTTATTATTTTTTGTCTATGTTTCTATGTAGTTTTTGTTATTTTTTTGTTGGGGTGTGTGTGGTGGGGTGGGAGGGAGGGGGTAACTTTTAAATCTCTCTCCTTGTCGTTGGGGCTGCAACGAGAAGCGGCCTCCAACAGGAGAAGACCGGGGGCTCTGGTGCCGACTACTCACCTCACCGTCGCGGAGCTGGCCGAGTCCAGAGCGGGTGGAGCGGTGGTGGAGCGCTGCTGCTGCTGCGGCCCGACCTCCGGAGATTCGGAGGCTGCAACTGCGGGTCTGGAGGACGGCGGCACCGGGAGCCCGCGGGTCCCTGGAGGGAGACCGATTTTCAGGGCTCTCGCAACGGTGACTTCTCCCGGTCCAAGAGCTCCTGGAGCGGGGCCTGACATCACCACCCCGCGCGGCTTGGAATGGCCGCGGGACTCTGCGAGCGCACGCCGGGGGCTCTAACATCAAGACCCGGTGTGCGACCTTGCATCACCCGGCGTGGCTTTAATGGCCGCGGGACAATCGCCATCGCCAGCCAGGGGCTTTGACTTTGACTCTGACATCGGGGGGGGGGAAGAGTGCAGTGGAGAGATAAGTTTTTTTGGCCTTCCATCACAGCAATGTGATGAATGTTTATGTAAATTATGTTGTGTCTTGAGTCTATTTGTTTGTAATGTATGGCTGCAGAAACGGCATTTCGTTTGGACCTCAAGGGGTCCAAATGACAAATAAATTGTATCTTGAATCTTGAATCTTGAATCTCCAGAAATAGGCACAAAAAGCTGGAGTAACTCAGCAAGTTAAGCAGCATCTCTGGAGAGAAGCAACGGGTGACGTTTCGGGTCATGACCCTTCTTCAGACTGAAAGTCACGGGAAAGGGAAACGAGAGATATAGACAATGATGTAGAGAGATAAAGAAAAATGAATGAAAGATATGCAAAAAAGTAATGATGATAAAGGAAACAGGCCATTTTTAGCTGTTTGTTGGGTGAAGACGAGAAGCTGATATGACTTGGGTGGGGGAGGGATAGAGAGAGAAGGAATGCTGGGGTTACTTGAAGTGAGAGACATCGATATTCATACCACTGGGCTGTAAGCTGCCCAAGCGACACCTACACACAACGCAGCACCACAGCTGCCGAGAATGTTTACAGCGAGTGACCTATGACCTGGGAATGCGCAGTCGGAATACCAAACTCGCCTTTTTACCATAATCATTATTTTAAGTATAAAAATATATTTGTAGTGTAGCTGCATAATAACGATTTCCCTTTGATACCAGTGAATTGAACAGAGAGCATTGTGATAGGAGAATATATGGGTGATCTGCTGCCTGTCGGGGGATGACTCAGAAATGGCTTGCTTCAACAACATGAAAAGTGCACAATTTATCAGGCATAAATCAGTTCAAAAGAATAGGATCATCTCCTACAACATCTCAAGCACAGTAAACGTTCATCTCACTTATCTTGTGTGCTCCATCTAATTCTTAAGGGGGTGATTGAAGTCAAAGTTTAACTGGTTACGCTCCAGTAGCAAGGGCGATTGTTAATCCCAATAGGATATTGTTTCAGGTTAACTGTGGTCGTTATCACAATGTTGCCACTTTGCAGGTACGTACTGAATTACATCAAGCTCTGAATTTTGAAGTAGTCTGTTCAATCCATGTGGCTCAATCCTACCACCTTCCTGTCTTCACCTCACCCCATGAGCCTATCCCTCTATTCCTTTCTGCTTCATACGATCAACCTTTTGCCACCTCTGCACATCATGAATGTACAGTAAAAGCCGACATTGCCAGTAGCATCGTTCGCTCGTGTGTCAGACCACGTATAGTTCGCTGTTGGCTTCTGGCGTCGTCCACCATGTTGACAGAATTGGTCGCCCAACTCGTCACAGTCGTGTCGTCGTTTCTGGGGATCACCATGAGGAGGTTCTGTCATAATCCCCCAGTAGCATCGCTATCAGGTGATTTAATAAATATATTTTAAAATGAAAACACTGCCTAAATGTGTCTTTGCTGACAACTTGCCCCCTCTCAGTGCAACATTCATTTACCACACTGCTGCGCCAAGGCCAACAGCATAATCAAGGACGAGTTGCACCCTGGCCATGCTCCCTCTTCTCCCCTCTCCCATCAGGCAAAAGGTATAGAAGTGTGAAAATGCACACTTCCAGATTCAGGAACAGTTTCTTCCCAGCTGTTATCAGGCAACTGAATCAGCCTACCACAACCAGAGAGCAGTGCTGAACTACTATCCACTTCTTTGATATCCCTCAGACTATCATTGACAGGACTTTGCTGGCTTTGCCTTGCACTAAGCTTTATTCCCTTATCATGTATCTATACACTGCAAATGGATTGATTGTAATCATGTATTGTCTTTCTGTTGACTGGTTAGCATGCAACAAGAAATGTTTCAGTGTACCCATGACAATAAACTAAACTGAACTGATTTGTGTGCCATGACTGACCTATCGCTGGATTGAACAACACCACAATGTATAAAATCTTTATTTACCATCCAGGGGCGGAAATCCGGGGGGGTGGGGAGACAGGGGACACCACCCCCCCCCCCCCCTTTTTTTTTTTTAGAGGTGCGGGATGACCCCCCTCCTTATTTTGTAATCCGGATTTTATAACCCAGTGAAATGTCCGCTTTCCGTGAGACAGTGAGGGTGGGGCTGATGATCGAGGGCGCCGATTGGACGAGAGAGACGTTGGTCAGCAGGCAATGGGGGGGGGGGGGGAGGGAACCATGATGATTCAGTGCGATGATTGGAGGAAGGAGGCGCCAGTCAGAGGTGGGAGTCGGACTGAGGATAGAGCGCGGAGATTGAAGGAGGGAAACGTCCTGGTGGAGCAAAGATCATAGAGTGGAGTTTGAATTGGTCCGTTCGCAGGGCTTTTCACCGCCCGGCCCCGCGCAGCTGCGATCTGCCATTGCCCCGCGGTCAAATTGCTGCGTCGAGGCGATCGAGGCTCCCGATGTTGAAGCCCCCGCCGGGTGATGAAAGGCCCCGTGAACGGGCCGATTCAAGCCCCACGATTCGGGCCGGACGAACCTGCTGTTGCTGGAGTTCGGAGTCAGTCACCAACCAGGTCAGCTCCCGATGTTACCGTCCACCGGGAAGCTAATGGAATTGGGGCTCAACACCTCTCTGTGTGCCTGGGTCCTGGACTTTCTCACCGCCAGGCCCCAGGTAGTCAAGATGGGAGGGAATACATCGAAGTCCCTCACCCTGAGCACAGGATCGCCCCAGGGTTGCGTCCTCAGCCCCCTATTTTACTCCCTGTACGCACATGACTGTGTGGCTAGGTTCAGCTCCAATTCAATAATTAAGTTTGCTGATGACACTGTGGTGGTGGGCCTGATCTCAGACAACTATGAGAAGGCCTACCGGGAGGAGGTGGCTGGTCTAGCACTCTGGTGCCAGGATAACAGCCTCCTCTTGAACATCAAAAAAACGAAGGAGCTGATCATGGACTTTAGGAGGGCACATCATCCGAGGACGTACACTCCATTGAGGATAAATGGGGATCCTGTGGATAGGGTGAACTGTTTTAAATATCTGGGAGTCCACATCTCCGAGGATATGACATGGGCATCACACGCCTCAGCACTCATGAGTAAGGCAAGGCAGCGCCTTTACCACCTCAGGCAATTGAGGAAATTCAGAGTGTCTCCGAGGATCCTCCAGTGTTTCTACGCAGCGGCGGTGGAAAGCATCTTGTCCGGGAACATTACCATCTGGTTTGGGAATTGCTCTGCCAAGGACAAGAAGGCTCTGCAGAGAGTAGTGCATTCGGCCGAACGCACTATGGGAACTTCACTTGCCCCCCTGCAGGAACTATACAACAGGAGGTGCAACTCCAGAGCCAACAATATCATGAGAGACCCCTTTCACCCCTGCAACGGACTGTTCCAGCTGCTACGGTCAGGCAAACGCCTCCGTTGCCATGCGGTGAGAACAGAGAGGTTGAGAAGGAGTTTCTTCCCAGAGGCCATTCGGACTGTAAACGCCTATCTCACCAGGGACTAACTCTACTGAACGTTTTTCCTTCCATTATTTATTATGTAAAAGAATATGTGTGTTGTGATTGTGTTTGTAGTTTGTTTGGTTGTTTGGTCGTTTGTCTTTTGCACAAAGGTCCGCGAGCATTGCCACTTTCATTTCACTGCACATCTCGTATGTGTATGTGACAAATAAACTTGACTTGACTTGAGATACTAGACAGGGCCCACGGCCGAAGCCTCGCGTGTGTGCGCATGCACGCGTGAAGCCGCAAATAATTTGTGTCCCTCCCCCCCACCCCCATGTTTTGACAGCGATTTCAATGCCTGTTACCATCTGTAACTTCCCCTTGTAGTGGGACTTGATAGGTTGAGCAAAATGTTTTTTTATTTTTTAATAAAAACGAACAAAAACCCGTGAAGTTCGCGAGTCTGTCTGCACTAACAAGAAGAGCTCCTGTTGCTGGAAGGAGCGCTGGCTAACTAACCGACACACCCCAAAAGACCGTGAAAACCAACACCCCACGGTCACATGACCATACCGATCAACAAAGAGGGTTCTGCCCTCTCCACCCTACCACTCGGTGCCACTACAGGACCCCCCCCCCCCCCCCACAGAACCCGAGGAAAACAAACGAGTAGGCGTCCGAACGATCCTCCCAGACCGAGTGGAGACAAGAGGGACCGGCACAGCTGATGCCCCAGGCGGAACAGGGCAAACAGGTGGAAAAGGGGAAACAGGCACCAGGTGCAACCGGGGAACAGGGCGTGGCTGACAGACGACCCCTGCGCCGGGGTTGGGCCACCACCACCGGGCTGTCGATATCCAAATGAACAGACTTGGGCCACCGACACGATCTCCTCACGACCCCCGACATCCAATACAAAAAGTCGCAACCTCAGGCCGCAACACCCGGTAAAGCCCCTCATAAGGCCTCTGGAGCGGAGTGTGATGCGTGTCCCTTGGACAAAGACAAATGAGCAGTCCTTAAGCACCGGCGGAACATACAGCGGGCAACCCCATGGCGGTTAGTGGGAACGGGAGCCAGGACGCCCACTTTCTCACGCAGACGCAACAGCTCAGACGAGGCGGGCTCTGGCGACCCCCGAGCGCAGGAAAGAAATCCCCAGCACCCGCAGCGGCGCACCATACACCAGCTCCACGGAACATGTGTCCAAATCCGCCTTAGGAGCCGTGCGGATCCCCAGCAACACCCAAGGTAATTGGTCACCCAATCCGGGCCAGTGAGCCACGCCTACAACTCCGATTTCAAATGTCTGTGGAAGCGTTCGACCAACCCGTTGGCCTGAGGGTGATACGTGGTGGTATGATGCAGCTGCGCACTGTACAGCTGAGCCATGACCAACCACAAGGCAGAGGTAAACTGGGCACCACCACCAGAAGAAATGTCAGCAGGCACGCCGAAACGTGCCAGCCAGTGGGCCGCAAGAGCCCGGGCACAATTCGCAGTGTAGGTGTACGAAGCCCATGCCACACGAACTTGGCCGCCACCAATGCAGAAGTCGCCCGGATGGAAGGAAGAGCCAGTCCATGAATTGAGTCGAAATCTCTCCGCTGCCAACCAACTGGGGGGCCAGTTGGGCCGGCCGGTGGAAGTAGCGTATAGGATCATCACCCCTGCAGGACCGAATGCAATGTCAGCCAACACCAAACCCGATATCAGCAGCAGTACGATATCCTTGCACCACGTCACCATCGCGCTGAGCAGCAGCGAGTGCAGCATAGACCAACCCCGGGGCGACGGAGAGCACAGCGTGGACAGCAGGACGGGACAAAGCATCGGCCACTTGATTCAGCTTGGCGGCCATGTGTCGAACATAGGTTGTAAATTCAGAAATGAAAGCCAGGTGCCGCTGCTGCCGAGGAGACACCTTCGTGAAGGCAAACGTGAGAGGTTTGGGGTCCGTAAACGTGATAAATGTCCTGCCCTCCAGGAAATATCCGAGATCACCAAATAAAGAGCCAATAGCTCACGGTCGAACGCACTGTAATTGCGCTCAGGCGGGCAGAAGTGCCGGCTGAAGAAAGCGAGCAGTAGCCAAAGACCACCGATGAGCTGTTAGAGGACCCCTCCAACAGCAGCATCAGAAGCATCTACAGTAAGGGCTGTGGGGGCAACGGCCCACGGGTGCACCGACAACGTGGCCGCAACTAGTAGCAATGTTACAAAATTTTGAGATTTAAAAAATCAAGTCTGTAATTTATCCCATCAGATAAAGCATAAAAAGAAGTTTAATTTGACACCTAATTCACTTTCATATCTCAAGTATTTAAAAAGTTATGGCCATTTCATACTCGGAAATAAGCATCTTGTTCCCTATTGATTTTCTATGGACATAACAAAAAAGCTGTGATCGTGTCAGTCAAAAGCCCATAACCTTCTTAAAAATTAAGAGAACTGAATGAAATTTTCAGTTATCGTAGATTGAACCATTCTGAAACAAATATAAAATAATCTTACTTGGATGACCTGAAATTAAAGCATATAATTAGTTAGTTACCCAAGTGTAGCTAATTTCAAACTTCAATTACTAGATCTAAACATCTATCCATTTCTTAATAAATGATTAACATTTTTAAATAGCCTAAGTGTCCAAATAATATTCATAAATAATTCACAATAAAACATGATTTTTAAATCTCATTTACATTAATTTATAGGCCAAATGGAAGGAATTTAGTGTTCAATTGCTGTAAATTAAAGTCCATTTAAATCAGCTTTCTAGTGGGATCCTGTGAACGCGCTGGTTTAGAACGTTCACATTGCACTAGATTTGTGCCCCAAATGCCCCAAATGCCCAGAAAAATACTGCGGGATATAATGGGCCCAAAATGAGCTACTCGCAATATTAAACTTTGTATAAAGGGATCTTAAGAAGTCCTTTTTAACGTAAAAATAAACAGCTTACCTTCTGTTGCCTGCTCTATGCGACCCTGACGGCTGCCGGTGGTCGCGGGTTTAGAGATTGATTTTTAAACTACTATAACTATTATACAAGGCCTTTAAAACTAATAATAGCTTTTGCGACGGGGTCTTCCAGCGATTTTTCGTTAATAATTAACTAGGCTGAACATCTTCGATTGGAACAGCCTAGAGAAAATCACGTTTTAAACCCGCCCCCCTCTAAACGGCGCCAAAATCGCGCACACCCGCAGCGACAGATTTTCAGCGACGCTTCAGGTAGGCTTTGCAACATACCTACAACTAGCGCCTCCTTGGCATCCTTGAAAGCTGCGTCAGATTTGGTGATCCACATGAGATCCCGCGGCTTATTGGCCAGGCGCAGGAACAAAGGCCGCATCATCCTAGCCGCCGCCGGCACAAAAACAATGGCAAAAGTTCACATTCCCATGAACTCCTACAGATCCTTGACAGTAAGTGACCGAGGAAACCACCGAATCGCCTCCACCTTGCAGGGAAGGGGCGTCACGCCCTGTGGGGTAACCAATGAAGGAGATGGAGCTGAGACCGAACTGGCACTTGTCGGCGTTAATGACCAAACCATGATCCCAGAGCCACTGGGACAGCATGCGGTGCTCACAGAGTTTGCGATGAGAACAGCTGGTGAGCAGAATGTCATTGAGATACATGAAAATGAATTTCAAACCATGAACAGCCATGTCCATCAGGCGTTGAAAAGCCTGCACGGCATTTTTATGTCCAAAAGGCATCCACAGCCACTCAAACAAGCCTAAAGGAGTGATGATGGCAGACTTGAGCACATCATCGGGGTGGACAGGAATCTGATGGTAGCCACGCACCAGATCATCCTTCGAATATATATGGTAGCACCATCCAAATGAGCCGTAAAATCCTGGATACGCGGGACGCGGTAGCGATCGCGGTCGTGACGTTATTCAGGTGGCGATAATCCCCACACGGCCGCCACGCCCCAGACGACTTAGGAACCATGTGAAGTGGGGAGGCCCAAGGGCTGTCGGAACGCCGCACGGTCCCCATGTCCTATATCTTTTGGAATTCCTCTCGCGCAAAACGTAACTTGTCGGGCGGGAGGCAGCGTGCCTGAGCAGCATGCAGCTGTGAGGATGTGATGCAGCAATCCATGCCTAGGAGCAGCTGAATGAAATCGCAGTCAGGATCTCCGGGAACTTAGTCAGGATCGGGGCATGGACTCTGCCCTCATCTGACACAGACCCGAGCTGCGGATCGGGAGAAACCATGGGCCACGAGGCCACAGGCTGGGAGAGTGGGGGGGAGGGGGGAGGCCACCTACTTCACATACATTTTACCTTTAGGTCTCCTCTCATTCATCCCTCCCCCCCCCACACTCCCTCATTCTCCCCCATCTGGTTCTGGTTCCATCAGCCATTTACCACACCCCCAGTGGTTTTCCCATTATAATCTTCCTTACATCAGAATACTTTTTATTTCTGCTTATCATGCTCCAGCAGCTTCATCGTCTCCAACTTCCCTCACCTCACCTCACCTCGCTCCGTCTGCCTCCTTTTTTTCTTTTCCCCCCCATTTTTTTTTCCTTTTATTGGCCTCCATCCATCACATCTTGCTTCTGTCTCACCCCTCCTCCTCTCCTCCTTACACTGGGTATCTCCCCTCTCCACTCTCTGCCCTGATTCAGGGTCTGGACCTGAAATATCAACAATTCCTTTCAACCCACTGCTTGACTTACTGAGTTTCTCCAGCAGATTATTTGTAGTTCCAGACTCAGGCATCTGCAGTCTTGTGTTTTCCCTGGGCTATTTGAAGACTGTTAATGATTCAACTACATCATAGCTGATCTGCAGCTAACAACTTTTATTGGATAATATAGAACTAGTACGAACACTTGCATAGACTCAGTGGGCTGAAGGGCCTGTTTCTATACTGTATTTCCAAACTAAACGTAACTAAACCTTTGTAATCATTTTTATCCCTATCTAATAAGAATTTATGAATGTTAGTTTTGAAATGTTCAAGTTTGATTTTTAATTTGATTTAAATTCACTCCCATAAAATATTACACTGGACAAGAAAATGTTCTACCCATAGGTTCTAAAGTTCAAATTAAAATGATTATTTTGCAAAAATTGTTTATGATGTTTATCAAGAATTCTTCAGAATCCATTTTAAAATAACAAAGCCTTCACATCCGACATTGCGATATGACCCATTAGTATCATGCCAGTGTAATATGTAACCAAGGAAACATTATTGATCACAATTGCTTATTATCCACAGCAAGTCTACAGCTCTGCGTGTATCCATCCATAGCATTTCTTCAGGGAATTAAAGGTACCCAAATAACATATAAAGTCAAAATTAAAATAAGCATAAAATAAACAATAGAATAACATTTGTTTATTCTATTTGTTTGTAACCTGTAAACAGACAACCGAGTTGAAATTTTTCAGTAGTTTGTCACTTCCTACCACTGAAAATGAAAAACTCTTAAATGAATATTCTGCCAAATCCAAGTAATGATTTATTACAAATGCACACGCTATCATTACTAATAAAGTAAATTTTGATCAAAGGTCAACCAATAGTTGAGAAGTACAGTGTGATTAAAAATGCTGATTTTCAAACAGGAAATAATTCAACCTTTAGAAGTAAGGAACTGCAGATGCTGGTTTACACTAAAGGACACAAAGTGCTGAAGTAACTCAGCTGGACAGGCAGCATCTTTGGAGAGCATGGATAGGTAACATTTCGGGTTAGCACCCTTCTTCGGACTGACTGATTCAACCTTACTGGTCAAGCAAAGGTTAAAACAGGCCCCAGGGCTATTTTATGACCACAATCCTTCATCAACCAATATCATTTATTTATATCTTTGGGGATCGCTTTCATTTTTTTTGGTTCTTGTGTTAAATAGTCATAACAATTACTCACATCATTGTAATAGAAACATAGAAACATAGAAATTAGGTGCAGGAGTAGGCCATTCGGCCCTTCGAGCCTGCACCGCCATTCAATATGATCATGGCTGATCATCCAACTCAGTATCCCGTACCTGCCTTCTCTCCATACCCCCTGATCCCCTTAGCCACAAGGGCCACATCTAACTCCCTCTTAAATATAGCCAATGAACTGGCCTCAACTACCCTCTGTGGCAGAGAGTTCCAGAGATTCACCACTCTCTGTGTGAAAAAAAGTTCTTCTCATCTCGGTTTCAAAGGATTTCCCCCTTATCCTTAAGCTGTGACCCCTTGTCCTGGACGTCCCCAACATCGGGAACAATCTTCCTGCATCTAGCCTGTTCCAACCCCTTAAGAATTTTGTAAGTTTCTATAAGATCCCCTCTCAATCTCCTAAATTCTAGAGAGTATAAACCAAGTCTATCCAGTCTTTCTTCATAAGACAGTCCTGACATCCCAGGAATCAGTCTGGTGAACCTTCTCTGCACTCCCTCTATGGCAATAATGTCCTTCCTCAGATTTGGAGACCAAAACTGTACGCAATACTCCAGGTGTGGTCTCACCAAGACCCTGTACAACTGCAGTAGAACCTCCCTGCTCCTATACTCAAATCCTTTTGCTATGAAATGAACGTGAAGGTATATGAAAGAGCACCATGTATAGGTAGTCCCTGCATTCCCCTTCTTTCCCCACCCCTTCCCAGCTCTCCCACAGCCCACTGTCTCCGCCTCTTTCTTTCTTCTTCCCGCCACCCTCACCCCCACTTTAGTTTGAAGAAGGGTCTCGACCCGCAACGTCACCCATTTCCTTTGCTCCATAGATGCTGCCTCACCCGCTGAGTTTCTCCAGTATTTTTGTCTACCTTTGATTCTCCAGCATCTGCAGCTCCTTCTTAAACAACACCATGTATATGAGAGTACTGCTCTTAAATGTTTATACAATTCCCTTTTCAACATTGATGGGTTGTTCCATAACCCTATTCCAGCATGCATGAAAGAAATCAAACTAACCTCCGCGTTTACATCTATATTATTATTAAAACTCTCATCTTGACCACTTCCGCTTTGCTTTTAAAAAAATGTGTGCAAAAACGGTACCCTTTATCGATAGGATTTTTCACCACATTACTTACCATTCTCCTCCACTCCAACCCACCAAGTTTGGTTCTGATCGTGGAATTATACAAAAGTTATGAAGGTTTAAAAAATTGTGAGATCAGTAGATTGGTCTTGTCCCCTGTCATTAACCATGAAGGAAACGCCCCTTCTGACACCAGCTGGAGAAAAAAACCCCGGAGGCGGGGCTGAGTCCATAAATGCTGATTGAGTCCACAACAGTGTAGTCGGAAAAGACAGCTGTGTGGAGTCGGGAGGTGCTGTGTGGTGCCGCGGACTGTGGCTGCTGAGTGGAATCCCTCCACCCCCTTCCCCCCACAACCCCCCTTCCCCCCTCCCCCTCCTCCCGTTCCTCCTCCCCACACAACCCTCATCCGCCCCACACACACACACACACCACCCTTTACCCTCCCATTTCTCCCCTTCCCCACCCCCCCCCCACCCCCCACCCCCCCATACCACCCCACACCAATTCTGTTCTTCATTTGTGATGAATGCTCACGACAAAGTACTTTGTTGTCATTATTGTCATATAGTAAGCAGACAGACCAGATTTCTTTATGACATTGGAGGCTATTCAGCCTGACAAGCGTAGGGTAGCTTTCAGGTGATTCCAATATATCTCATTCTTCCATTTTTATCACATGCCCATCAACTCAGCAGGACAGGCAGCATCTTAGGAGAGAAAGAACGGGTGTCGTTTCTGGTCTAGACCCTTCTTCAGACTCCCATCATCCACCTGCACTAGGGACAACCTACAGTGGCCAATTCACCCATCTCTATTGTCAACTCATCCTAGACATTTCTCTCCTGAAGGTGCTGTACTCAGTATTGCACAGCAAATGTCAGCATGACTATTTTCTGCTGAAGTCTCTGAATTAGGTCCCGAATCCCCAGTCACCTTAATTTAGAGAAAGTGTGAATTTCAAACCACATCTTCCACTGCGGAGGAGAAATCAATCTCATTCATTATCCATAAGAACAGAGCAGAACACACTTGGGACTGGAAGAAATTTCAGAATCAACATATAATGGGCCAATGCTACTTCATTGTTCTTTGTTGATGAGAATGCAGCTGAAGATTTGTGTGTGGTTCTGGTTGCCATATTATAGGAAGGATGTGATTAGCCTAGAGAGGGTGCGGAAATGCTTTACAAGAATGTTGTTAGGGCTGGGGGAATAGAGTTAAAAGTAGAGGCTGTATAGGCTGGGATTGCTCCATGAAGTCAAGGAGAAGGATAAAGACTGACCTTATAGGTTTATATAATTATGAGCAGGTAGATAGCCATAGTCTCTTTCCCAGGGTAGTATAAAATTAGATTGCATAGGGTTAAGGTGACACAACGGTACTGTTGAGTCTTTACAGTGTCAGAGACCCGCATTTGATCCTGCCTATAGGTGCTGTCTGTATGGTGTTTGTACATTCTTCCTCTGACCATGTGGGTTTTCTATGGGTGCTCCGGTTTCGTCCCACATTATAAAGATGTGCAGATTTATTAGTTAATTGGCTTCTGCAAAATGTCCCTCGTGTGCAGGATTGAATTAGTGTCTGCGTGACAGCGAGCCGAAGGGCCTGTTTCCATGCTGCACCTCTAAAAACTAACGAGAAAGATTTAAAGGGAACCTAAGGGGCAAGTTTTTTCCACACAAACGATGGTGGGTATGTGGAACAAGCTGCCAGAGGAGGTGGTAGGGATGTAGGTACATTTACAATGCTTAAAACATTTGGACAGGTACGAATTATCCACCAAACACCTGCAAATGGAACTGACGCAGGTTGGCACATTGGTTGACATAGATGAATTGAGCTGAGGGACCCGTTTCCAGGCTGTGTAACTCAATGTCTTTAAATTCTAAATTCTTCCCACATATATCTAAATCTCTCGTCAGTTCAAACTGCTGGAAACATTTTGCAACTTAGGATAAACTTCCTTTCCAACTTAAAATATTTGAATCATCTCTTTTTGCCACTAGTGACAAACCATGAAACCTGCAGGTTGTTGATATTGTGCCTTTATTTAAGAATGATATGGAACTATGGGCCAGTGAGCCAAACGTCAGTGGTGGAAAAGCTACAGGACAGGATTCTGGTTAACAAGATCTACCAGCATTTGGAAGGGCAAGGATCGCTGAGAGATAGTCGGCATGATGTTATTGTGGAAAATCATGTCTCACATATTTGATTGAGTCTTTTGAAGAGCTAGAAGTTTGATGAGGGCAGGGTGTCAGACTGTATACATGGACTTTAGCAAGGCCTTTGACACAGTCCCACATGCTAAGCTAGGCTGGAAAGTTAGATCACTTTCAGTGGTATTCAGTGTGAGTTAGGCAATTGGATACAAAATTGACTTAGTGGTGAAGAGTCAGAGGGTGACAGTGGAGAGGTGTTATTTAGACGAGGGGTCTGTGACCAGTGGGGCGTAAGGATTGGTGCTGGGTCCACTGTTGTTTGCCATCTACATTTACAATTTGGATAACAATGTTGCTTACATGGTTAGTAAGTTTGTGGATGACTCAGAAATTGGGGGTGTTGTAGACCGTGAAGCATCAAACATTACAACTGGATCTAGATGAAATGGGGAAGCGAGTCAAGGAATGGCAGATGGAATTTAACTTAGACAACCCTGAGGCATTGGAAAGTTAATCCAATGAGTTGGACCTAAGAGCTTGTTTCCATGCTGTATAACTTTGACACTAAAATGCACAACTTCAGATCGCACTACACTGAAATGCTTTTAGCCCGCATCTGGTTGATTGGTCTCTCACTCTTGTAACCCTGTGGATGTTTAGTCTTAGATTGTATTTGTTATTAGCTAACCTTGATATATCTTGCACCATACCCCTGCACCAGAAGAGTTTAATATGTAGCAGCTTCAAGGCTCCAACATAGAGACACAGGGCAACATCACAAGGGACATCCTGACAACGTGAGAGACATGCTACGCTTTGCTTCCAGACCTGGTTGACCCCTTATTCAAGCTGCTGCTTCAGCTTCAAGAATCTGGTCATTAACCTTGTCAACAGTTCTCTGTTGAAAGTGTGTAGGTTCATTAGACTTCTGCTCAGGCTAAACATGTCAATAATGTCCTTGAATGCCCTGGATCAAAGCAGAGAAGCCAAGTCCTGTCTCTTTTAAATTTGTGGTGATTCGGCTTAGACTTGATGAACATAAAGGATTAAGATCTAATTAAACGTTTAAGACTTAGAAAGTGTGTTTGGTTTATCTCCATCTGCATTAATTCCTCTGGGCTTCAAGGTGTGGCAGGTGAAGGGGAAGAGACTGGAGTAGCGGGAAGGTGGGGAAGTTTTGAGGAAGGGGGCGTAATCTTCAAATATAATCCAGAGCATTCAGGAAATGCATCATTACTGGGCAAAGAAAACATTAGGAACCCTTTTCCACAATGAGCAGTTGAAGATGGTTCATCTGAAAATTGCTACAACTGATTATATGTAGATTTGTGTCAGGCAGGATATTACAGATTACAGAGGTCGGTTGATGTAGATTAATGTTGAAACTGATTTAAATGAATGACTAAAACTCAAGGGGCTGAATAACCTATCGTTGTTACAAATACTCCTTCCCATGTTACAACACTATTCTCGGCTAATACGTATTTCTATCATTGATCAACACTGTTATTCTCTTTCATTGCCTCTGGTCACTTACAAACAAATAAAGACAAACCGAGCTATAGTTAAAAATGTTAACAGCATCAATTCTACTGAACATGAGTTTAGTTTTCACCACACCCTGGTTATTTGAAATAATTCTTACTCACAAGAAAGTTCTGGAATAATTAATTACTTTGGCATCATTAGGTCCAGGATACTGAGTTGGATGATCAGCCATGATCATATTGAATGGCAGTGCAGGCTCGAAGGGCCGAATGGCCTACTCCTGCACCTATTTTCTACGTTTCTATAACTCCCCCTTGGGTTTCAAATTCTACTTATCTTAATATGTTTTCTCAGAATTAATAGAATTACAATCCTGCCTCATCCTCTTTCTAATAAAAATTTAAAAAATATAACCAAAATAGTAACTGCAGATGCTGTTTCTCCATTGCTAAGACATTGCTCCTGGAATTTTAGACAACATCACAAATTAATGTACGTCGATGAAATAGATTGAAATTCAATACATTTGCATTCTTTAGTCAGAGGGTGGTGAATCCGTGTATTTCTTTGCCACAGAAGACTGTAGAGGCCCAGTCAGTGCATATTTTCAAGGCAGAGATGGATAGATTCTTGGTACACACAAAAAAGCTGGAGAAACTCAGCGAGTGCAGCAGCATCTATGGAGCGATGGAAATAGGCAACGTTTCGGGCCGAAACCCTTCTTCAGACTGAACGGGGGCGGCAAGGACAAGAAAGGAAAAGGGAGGAGGAGCCCGAAGGCTGGGGGATGGGAGGAGACAGCAGGGGGACTGAGGAAGGGGAGGAGACAGCAAGGACTAACAAAATTGGGAGAATTCGATGTTCATGCCCCCAGGATGCAGACTCCCCAAGCGGAATTTGAGGTGCTGTTCCTCCAATTTCCGGTGCTGCTCGCTGTGGCCATGGAGGAGACGCAGGACAGAGAGGTCGGAGACGGAGTGGGAGGGGTAGTTGAAGTACTGAGCCACCGGGAGGTCAGCTTGGTTATTGCGGACCGAGCGGAGGTGTTCGGCGAAACGATCGCCCATCCTCCGCTTGGTCTCACCGATATAGATGGATAGATTCTTGATTAGTACGGGTGTCAGAGGTTAAGGGAGAAGGCAGGAGAATGGGGTTAGGAGGGAGAGATAGTTCAGCCATGATTGAATGGCAGAGTAGACTTGATGGGCCAAATGGCCTAATTCTACTCCTATCACTTATGATCTCATGACCTAATATAGCACAACAAATGTAAAACAACCCAAGGAAGGAAGTTGATAAAACAAAATCTGAAATTGAACTATTTAAGGACAGACAAAAAAGATCTTGGTAGATTTTCAAAGAATTATGTTAGAGATGGAATTCCAGTCTATGCCGCAAAAAGCTTAAGACCAGAACTGGAAGAGTCCCGAGGTCTTGGGGAGATGTTGTCAAGACAATGCTTACCTTCCTTTTTGTAGATTCGGACTTCTTTGAAATATTGTGTAGTTTTCTGCGCAAATGATTCAGGACCTGAAAGCAATACACGTAACATCATAAACCAACAAAGACATCTGGAAATGTCACCATGATCAATCAAAACAAAATAAAATGAATTTGTAATAATAGTGTTTGGAATATTCAGGTCAGACAACGTTTGTAGAGAGGGGCGTGGAGCAAAAAATGACCTTTCATCAAAACTAAAGGGTGATAGGAGATGACAAGGCAGCACAAACATCATGGAATTAACGAAGCCCTTCACCCTCCTTTTGTCTCAGCAGCTTAAGCCTTTTCATCAATCAATCAATCAATCAATCAATCAATCATACCCCTTTGTGCTTACCTCCACTTTTCCCTTACCAATATCTTGCCAGCTTAAATATTTTTAGCATTTCCAGGATCTGTGGCACTTTGCTTTTGTTCAGTTACTTTTACACCAAAACTATCAATGTTCAAATTCTAAGGTACGTGGGCCAAAAATTAGGATAAGGTGACGATAAAAAGATTATACAAGATATAGAGCAGGCCATTCAGCCCAACCTATTTTGGCACTCACACTTGAGCTTCTGTCACTAAATATATCACTGTAACCTCATTCTCCTTCAAATTATTATCCTTTGAGTGTAACATAAGAACAGAAAATACTGGAAACACTCAGCAAGTTAGACAGCATCTGTGCAAAGAGAAACAGAGTTTCAGGTCAAACACTCAGAGGTTTCCATCATTTTCTGTTTTCAATTTTCTAGCATCTGCAGTTTTTTTGGGTTTTCATATCCTTAAATAATATTTACCTCAACCACACTCTGAACAAGCACGTTTCACATTCCCACTGGTCTTTGGATAAAGGGGTCTCTCACAAATTCCATTGTGGAATTCTCAGTACCCACCTTACATTGAAAATCTCCGGTACTGCTCTTCCCCACCAATGGAAATTTTCTCTCTGTATCCAATCCGTTCAAGCCTTTCATCAATTAATAACTGATTGGCTTGCCCATCAAACTTCTGTTTTCAAGATAAATAAACCCAGCCCATTCACATAGAAACGCAGAAAATAGGTGCAGGAGTAGGCCATTCGGCCCCTCAAGCCTGCACTGCCATTCAATATGATTATGGCTGATCATCCAACTCAGTATCCTGTACCTGCCTTCTCTCCATACCCCCTGACCCCTTTAGCCACAAGGGCCACATCGAACTCCCTCTTAAATATAGCCAATGAACTGGCCTCAACTACCTTCTGTGCCAGAGAATTCCACAGATTCACCACTCTCTGTGTAAAAAATGATTTTCTCATCTCAGTCCTAAAAGACTTCCCCCTTATCCTTAAAAGTGACCCCTTGTTCTGGACTTCCCCAACATCGGGAATAATCTTCCTGCATCTAGCCTGTCCAATCCCTTGAGAATTTTGTACGGTTCTATAAGATCCCCCCTCAATCTATCTTCTAAATTCTAGTGAGTACAAGCCGAGTCTATCCAGTCTTTCTTCATATGAAAGTCCTGACATCCCAGGAATCAGTCTGATGAACCTTCTCTGTACTCCCTCTATGGCAAGAATGGCTTTCCTCAGATTAGGAGACCAAAACTGTACGCAATACTCTAGGTGTGGTCTCACCACCAAGACCCTGTATCTTGAGATGTTCAACTTAGCATTTCTGGTATCAGCCATGTAAACCTTCCCTGCACATTCTCTCTCTGATCCCTCTCTATCCTTATTAATAATTTGGTAACCAGTAGAGTACATAGGGTTGTGACTATTTTCTTACTAAGTTCGAATATTTTAACATATCTTTTGTACTTTCTGATTGTATTCCTCTGGATATAAAATCCAATTGTTGGTATTGGTTTATTATTGAGACGTGTACCGAGATATAGTGAAAAAGCATTTTTTTCATGTAATTTGAACAAATCGTATGATACTTGGGTGCATCCAGTAGTGCAAAAAAGAAAATGAACAGAGTTCACAATATAGTGCTATATCTCCAGGGAAAGTGCAGATAAGAAATATGCAAGGATTTTTGATAATATTTACACCCACCATTGATACAGAATGGACAGATTTCTTTATATTTCTTTATTGTCTGAAGAAGGGTTTCTTTATTGTCTGAAGAAGGGGTTCGGCCCGAAACGTTGCCTATTTCCTTCGCTCCATAGATGCTGCTGCACCCGCTGAGTTTCTCCAGCATTTTTGTGTACCTTTCTTTATAACCTTGCTAGCCCATAGCACAATGTTTGGTAATGTGTATATTTGAACTCCAAAGTCCCTTTGTCCCTCTAACAAATATATCTCAGTTTCCACATAATAATCAACCTAACTAAAATGCACTTCCTCGCTTTTATTTGCCTTGAACTTCAGTTGCCCATTTGCTCATTCGGCAAATTTACTGCATTTATTGCAAGATGTAACAAACATAATTTGCAATGATGCATGCGGAGAGAGAGTCAAGCACCTGAAACTATGAATAAAGAGCAAATCATTCACAGTATTTGCAAGCAAGGGTCCTTGGAGGTGGAGTGCCCATCCAAGTCCTCCAAATACTTAAGGTTTTAAGTAGGTTTCTGCTCCACTACAAGTTCTGGGCTCCTCCCTTCTCCTAACTTTCTCTCCAGTCCTTCTCTCAGTTACTTTAGAGCCACATTCCCTCTTTTTCAAAGCTATTACCAAGGCGAAGACTGATTTCAACCCCCAAAACTTCCTTGGCAACATCATGTCAATATCAGCTCAAAACCGTCAATGTTGCTTGTCTGAGTGGTGTTGCTTCTCAGGTAATCCAAATAGTGACATTCAGCATAGCTACATAACAATGGAGTAAGTGGTTCACGGGAGTAATATGGTCAGTCCTGATGGATTTAACACAGGCAGTGCCTGACAAGATTTAAAAACAGTGAAAAGCAGCATTCTTAAAAGGTGATCAATTATTTCAATTACAATTTTCAAATCAATTAAAAAAAATTATTGGCATGAAAAAAAATACATTGTTATATTGCCAAAGTATAAAACATGACATACATGTTTAAAATGCATATGTATAAATACAAGTATACAGTGCATGGATAGATATGTCCCTGTACATAAACTCGCAAATAGGCCCAATAGATCATTCTCTCCCTATCCCTGGGTGGATTTACAGTAATCCCATTGATAATGAGGAGACAGCAAGGTTCACTTCACTCCTATATAATCAAATAATAATTACAGCACTGAAACAGGCCATCTCGGCCCTACAAGTCCGTGCCGAACAATTATTTTCCCTTAGTCCCACCTTCCTGCACTCATACCATAACCCTCCATTCCCTTCTCATCCATATGCCTATCCAATTTATTTTTAAATGATACCATCGAACCTGCCTCCACCACTTCCACTGGAAGCTCATTCTACACCGCTACCACTCTCTGAGTAAAGAAGTTTCCCCTCATGTTACCCCTAAACTTCTGTCCCTTAATTCTGAAGTCATGTCCTCTTGTTTGAATCTTCCCTTTTCTCAAAGGGAAAAGCTTGTCCACATCAACTCTGTCTATCACTCTCATCATTTTAAAGACCTCTATCAAGTCCCCCCTTAACCTTCTGCCCTCCAGAGAATAAAGACCTAACTTATTCAACCTTTCTCTGTAACTTAGTTGTTGAAACCCAGGCAACATTCTAGTAAATCTCCTCTGTACTCTCTCTATTTTGTTGACATTCTTCCTATAATTGGGCGACCAAAATTGTACACCATACTCCAGATTTGGTCTCACCAATGCCTTGTACAATTTTAACATTACATCCCAGCTTCTATACTCAATGCTCTGATTTATAAAGGCTAGCATACCAAAAGCTTTATTTACCACCCTATCTATATGAGATTCCACCTTCAAGGAACCATGCACAGTTATTCCCCGATCCCTCTGTTCAACTGTATTCTTCAATACCCTACCATTTACCATGTACGTCCTATTTTGATTTGTCCTGCCAAGGTGTAGCACCTCACATTTATCAGAATTAAACTCCATCTGCCATCTTTCAGCCCATTCTTCCAAATGGCCTAAATCACTCTGTAGACTTTGGAAATCCTCCTCATTATCCACAACACCCCCTATCTTGGTATCATCTGCATACTTACTAATCCAATTTACCACACCTTCATCCAGATCATTGATGTACATGACAAACAACAAAGGACCCAACACCGATCCCTGAGGTACCCCACTAGTCACCTGCCTCCAACCCGACAAACAGCCATCCACCATTACCCTCTGGCTTCTCCCATTCAGCCACTGTTGAATCCATCTAGCTACTCCTGCATTTATACCCAACAGTTGAACCTTCGTAACCAACCTTCCATGAGGAACCTTGTCAAAGGCCTTACTAAAGTCCATATAGACAACATCCACTGCTTTACCCTCGTCAAATGCCCTAGTTACCTCAAGAAGATTAGTCAAACATGACCTTCCAGGCACAAATCCATGTTAACTGTTCCTAATCAGACCCTGTTTATCCAGATGCTTATATATATTATCTCTAAGTATCTTTTCCATTAATTTGCCCACCACTGAGGTCAAACTAACAGGTCTATAATTGCTAGGTTTACTCTTAGAACCCTTTTTAAACAATGGAACAACATGCGCAGTACGCCAATCCTCGGGGACTATTCCCGTTTCTAATGACATTTGAAATATTTCTGTCATAGCCCCGGCTATTTCTACACTGACTTCCCTCAATGTCCTAGGGAATATCCTGTCCGGACCTGGAGACTTATCCACTTTTATATTTTTCAAAAGTGTCAGTACTTCTTTTACTTTGAAACTCATAGTATCCATAGCTACTCTACTAGTTACCTTACCTCACATAATTCAATATCCTTCTCCTTGGTGAATACCAAAGAAAATAAATTGTTCAATATCTCCCCCATCTCTTTTGGCTCTGCAGATAGCTGTCCACTCTGTCTCTCCAATGGACCAATTATATCCCTCCATATCCTTTTGCTATTAATATAGCTGTAGAAACCCTTTGGATTTACTTTCACCTTACTTGCCAAAGCAACCTCATATCTTCTTTTAGCTTTTCTAATTTCTTTCTTAAGATTCTTTTTACATTCCTTATACTCCTCAAGCACCTTATTCACTTCATGCTGCCTATAATTATTGTAGATCTCCCTCTTTTTCCGAACAAGATGTCCAATTTTCCTTGAAAACCAGGGCTCTTTCCAATTTTTACTGTTTCCTTTCAACCGAACAGGAACATAAAGATTCTGCACTCTTAAAATGTCCCCTTTAAATGTCCTCCATTTCTCTTCTACATCCTTCCCATAAACAAAATGTCCCAGTTCACTCCTTTTAAATCATTTCGCATCTCCTCAAAGTTAGCCTTACTCCAATCAAAAATCTCAACCCTAGGTCCAGTTCTGACCCTCTCCGTAATTATATTGAAACTAATGGTATTGTGATCACTGGACCCGAAGTGCTCCCCAACGCATACCTCTGCCACCTGTCCCGTCTCATTTCCTAACAGGAGGTCCAGCACTGCCCCTCCTCTAGTAGGACCTCTATGTATTGCTGCAAAAAACTATCCTGCACCCATTTACAGAATGTGTTTCCCAGTCTATGTGTGGAAAGTTGAAATCTCCCACAATCACTACCTTGTGCTTACTACTAATATCTGCTATCTCCTTACATATTTGCTCTTCCAATTCTCGATCCCCATTTGGCGGTCTATAATACACCCCTATAAGTGTTGCTACACCTTTCCCACTTGTCAGTTTCACCCAAATAGCCTCCCTAGATGAGCCCTCCAATCTATTCTGCCAAAGCACTGCTGTAATATCTTCCCTGACTAGCAATGCAACACCTCCACCTCTTGCCCCTCCAATTCTATCACACCTGAAGCAACAAAATCCTGGAATATTTAGTTTCACAGCCCTCCTGCAACCATCTTTCACTGATCGCCACAACATCATACTTCCAGGTGTCTATCCTGACTCTAAGCTCATCCACCTTTCTTACAATGCTCCTAGCATTAAAATATGCACATTTAAGAAACCCCCCGCCTCTTATTCTCTGTTTATTTCCTTTTTCTTCTTTCTCCTCGTGTGTCCGAGTGCTTCCCTTTTCTGCTTCCTGCCTCCCATTCTGTCTACTAGCTTTCTCTATTTGAGCCCCTCGCCCCAACCATTCTAGTTTAAAGTCTCCCCAGTGGTCTTTGCAAATTTCCCCGCCAGGATATTGATCCTCCTCGGGTTCAAGTGCAACCCATCCTTTCTGTACAGGTCCCATCTTCCCCAAAAGAAGTCCCAATGATCCAGAAACTTGAAACCCTGCCCTCTGCACCAGTCTTTCAGCCACGCATTTATCCTCCACCTCGCTCCATTCCTACACTCACTGTCGCGTGGCACAAGCAGTAACCCTGAGATTGTGCTCTTTATAACTTATTGAAGATGACCTTTGTTTGCCTCTCAACTCAACCATTCCAACACTCGAACATAGACACAAAAAGCATCAGCAACTTAGTGGGCCAGACAGCATCTCTGGAGAAAGGAATTGTGGCATTTCAGGTCGAGACCCTTCTTCAGACCTCCCCTGGCCACCATTGACAATCTATGCTTTGTAAACCTGAAATTAGCTAAAACATTGCCAACAATGTCCATGCTCACCAACAAAGAATAGGACCTTCTTTTTGTTTTTTAATATATTTTATTTTATTAGAAGTAAGTACAGTCATATGGCACCAAAGTGCCTAATATATATTTTCATAATACATTTTATGTACAACTTCTTTTTTTTTTTTTGTTACATTGAAAAAAGATGAAAATAAGAAAAAGAAGTTAGATAGTAAAGGATAGAAAGATGTGAAATATATAGTGTGTGAAGAAAGAAAACGAGTAAATGAAGAAAGTTGAGAGAGAAAATAGTGAAAAGAAAAGGAGATCATTATTTATAATCTTGACCAACCCTCGTCCAGTCCTGAAACAGTTATTTTTTACAATTGTGTTGCACCATATGAATCCAAAAAAACGACGAACGGAGACCAACTCGTTATGAATTGGTCTGATTTATCCATTAGGAGGAATCGCATTTCCTCAAGATGAGCGGTGTCCAACATACTTGCAATCCACATTTTAAGCGTTGGTATTGATGTACCCTTCCAAAATTTAAGTATTAATTTTTTTGCTATTATTAAACCATAGTTAAGGAATAGATTTTGAGATGTGTTCAATTTATTCCCATCTTCCATTACACCATAGGTCCTTCTTAAGCAACTGCTCAAATTTTCAAACCTCTACGTGACTTCAACCTAGAGCCTCCCTATCGCCACTACCTTATAGCCCTCAAAGATATCAGCCTCCCTTCAATTCTACCTTGGTCATTGCAGAAGGTAATCACTTCATCACAGTCAACCATGCTGAGCTCTGGTCTTTGCAGTGTCTAATCCCTTTCATACTTCCTGCTTTCATTCCAGCAAAACGATCCAAACATGTCAGATTAGTGGAGATTCAAGGAACCGGAGATGCTGGAAACACTAGCAAAACACAAAGAGCTGAAGGAACTCAGTGAGTCAGACAGATTATGTGGTGGAAAATGGACAGGCGACGGGGAACCTTAGTCTGAAGGATGGTTCCAACTCGAAACATCATCGGTCGATTTCCCTCCTCAGATGCTGTCCGACTTACTGAGTTCCCAGTGCTCTTTGTGTTTTGCTAGATTAGTGGAGTGGCTTGCTCATAGAATGTGCAACAGAGAAAAGGGCCATTCAATTTATTGCATCTTAGGCTACTCCAAATCCCACCGCAGTAAGTCACAACTCTTCATGCACCCACCCACCCAAGTATTATCTCTGGCAGTACATTCCCGACGCCAGCTGCACCACACTGGAAGGAGATGAGAGTTGCAAGCAACTGGCACCAACCGCACGGCTTACCTTGGCGTAGCAGTAGCAGATGAGAAGCAGAGGCAGCATGTAGCCAACCACGAAGGTGGCCACTTTGTAGACTTGCTTGTGCAGGAGGACTGTCCACAACTCCCAGCAGAAGGGACCGTGGCCACCCCTGTATATCAGCACGTGGTTGTACGCCTCGGGCGATGCAGCGGCTAACGAGAACAACCAGATGAACAACACGCCGATCATTGTGTGTCTGGCCACTCGAATACACGAGGACTTCCTGTAGTGGACGATGGCAATGTAGCGATCCACAGCCATGGCCGAGAGGGTGAAGAAGCTGACCAGCACCGACACCGTGAAGAAGTAGTGGACAAACTTGCAGAGAAAGCTCCCAAAGACCCAATGGGGCAAGATGTAGTAAGTGGCCTGAAAGGGGATGCATAGGAGAAGGTAGGACAGGTCGGCGATGCTGAGGTTGAGGATTAAGATATTGGAGGTACTTCGAGGTTTGTGCGGGGAACTGCGGGCCAACACCGTGATGACCAGAGAGTTGCCCAGGACCCCGAGGCAAAAGATGAGGCTGAAGACGAAGCTGACGATGAAACCGTCCGTGCCGGTCTCATAGTGTTCTCCCGTCACATTGCTACTCTCGTTCAACCCCCACACGTTCTGGTTCGGCTCCATCCCTGCACCTGTGGAAGGGAAAAAAATCACCAGCGCCGTTAACTCTTCTATCCTTGCAATGTTTACTGTGCCTTTCCGAGACTATCGGTACATTTGCATCATTAAAGCTTTACAAAGTTATTCTGGTCGAATGCAAGTTTAATTATCTTCCAGTCCATTTTCATTTTGCATCAATCCCCTGTATTTGCAATTCCCCCCTTTAAAATTCACTCACTCTTTCTCTCTCTCTCTCTCTCTGTCTGTCTTATCTCCTTGTGGATTCTGCCGAGACGTCTCTCCTGCTCTTATTCCAAGGAGTTTTCTGCGTTGCCCCGTCCTTCCCGAAGATTTTACTTCGCCTTCCTCGACGTTTGTGTATTTGAGGTTGCAGTCAAGGGAGCGGTGCGATCTTCATTTGCACAGTCCCTTATAAAGGCGGCGTCGGCGCTGCAAATCGAGCACAGATCTCCTCGCGTACATCCCTCCCCACAGCCTTCAGTGCCCCTGACACTTCCATCCAACCTCATACTCCTTGTCATTCAAACGCTCTTCACTGCCGCCGACTGCGGGGCAAGTCTCTCGGGCTTTAAAGTGGAATCATAAGAGGAAGAGAGCTAATTTCCTCAACTGGAACAACATTTTAAATTGGAAATCCCTTAAGTGTTGCCCAATATTTTTCAATATCAAATCCAATTCATTGGACGATTCAATGCAATGATTCGATGATACCTTATTGTCACTTATCCCAAGGTACAGTGAAATGCTGTGCAGTGCATACTATCAGGTAAATTGTACAGCAGACCAGTTATAAAAGTTCACTGATCTTTCCTATCTTCTGCCTGTAGGCTGCATGTGGCAACATGTTACATGTTACAATATACAATACAATACAATACAATACGGTTTATTTGTCACATTGCACATAAGTGCAAGTGAAATGAATATGTCAGCAGCGGTACAATTATAAAGAACACACACAAAAACACAATAAAACATAAACATCCACCACAGCATTCATCACTGTGGTGGAAGGCACACAATTTGGCCAGTCCTCCTCCATTTTCCCCCGTGGTCGGGACCTCAACCCTCCGCAGCCGTTGCTGCGGGCGTCCAGATGGTAAAAGGACAAGGTACAAGTCCAGGTAAGTCCAGAGTCAGCTCTTCCTCAACGGAGACTGCGGTTTTAAGTTGGTGTAGGTCGCAGGCCGGCGGTCGAAGATTTAAAGTTTAAAGTTCCCGCCGCGCCGCAGCCAGAAGGACCGCAGACCGCAGGGCCGGCGGTCGAAGCTCCCCTCCAGGGGTGATGGTAAGTCCATGCCGCACCAGCGTTAGAAGTTGGCCGCGGGCCGGCAGTGATGGCTTCTTCTTTCCTCGGGTCCCCCACGAGGGATCCCGGGCTGCGGACACCACGCCAGCTGAAAATCTGCAGACTGCGGCTTCAGGTTGCCGGCTGCCCCGGGCCAGCGAAACGGAGCGCTCCCCTCCAGCGAGCCCTAGCGAGGGCTCGCCCGCTCCACGCCGAGAGTCCACGCTGCGCCCGCCGCTGAAGCGCCGACCCTTGCTGTTAGGCCACGGGGGTGGGGGGGGGGGGGGCAACCTGGAAAAAGTCGCCTCTCCATGGAGGAGGCGGCCGAAACGGTTTCCCCCTCACCCCCCCACACCACCCCCCACACAAAACACACAAAGAAACATTAAAAACATACTTTAAAACATACTAAAAAAATAAAAATTTGAAACAAAACTAACGAGCTGCTGACAGGGCTGCCACCATTGCAGCGCCCCCACCAACCCCTACTACAGTAGAAGGATGTTACTTTAGCTGGCAGAAGGATTGTAGTTGATGAGATCTGTATAGGAAAATCAACACACTATCAGGAAGAAAAAAAACTACATATTCTTTACGTCAACAGATTCATATTTATACCACACATTTTCTGATCCCTGCTGTTACAACAAACCAAGTTATTGGAGTCATAGAGCCATACAACACAGGAACAGGCTCTTTAGGTCAACCCCTCTCCGCCCCATTTAAGCTAATAACATTTGGTGGTGTTTGGCCCATATCCCTCTAAACAATTCCTGTCCATGTACCCGTCCTTGCCTTTTCCTTACTCTTTGGCTCCCTGTGACAGTTCTGTAGTCAACATCTGGCAAGCTCAAGCTCTTCAAAATCTTCTCTAATTTTGCTTACAAAATCCTGAAGTGAACTGTACAAACTTGCACGTACTCAATAACAGTTTGGATTTCTGAATGGCTTTGTTGACCTTGTGGAAATGACCTAGCAAGGTCAATGACGAGTCCAAAAATGTAGCATAAACACAAATTCCAGTTCTTCCATTTTCTGCCAAAGATTGTTAGCTTGAAGCCTGATATCACCATTCACATTAACATCAGAGTACAAATGACTGAGGGCATCAGTGATAGTGCTGTAACTTTTCCAAAATAGCTGCTGTGGCTTTTGCATGTGCCTCCCACCTAGTGTCTGACAAATATTTAGGCACTTTTGAGTGAGGTTGCAAAAATGATTTAGCCCATCTCTTTGTGGAGGTTGAAAAGAAGGTATAAATTTCATTGATCATTCCAAAAAAGTTCACTGCATCAAGGCAGCAAGACACTCCACCGCCCACCAAATTTAATGAGTGAGCAGCGCATGGAATAAATCTTGCAAATTTGTTTTTATCGAGGATTTTTTGCTGCATACCCTTGTACCTACCAGCCATATTGGCAGCATTGTCATAAGACTGCCCTCGGAAGAGCTCCAAATCGCGGTGGGCGCGGAACTCATTGAGGTGGGGACGGAGGGGGACAAAGTTGAGGCCTCTTCTACGCACAGACCGTTCGATATCTGAGAGGGGGAGGTCAGAGGGGATGGTGAACACATGGCAGTGATGGGGGTTGGGGCCACAGTAAGGCAGGTGAGTGGACTGAGGCCGAGGTGATGTCTGGTGGGGGGCTGGTGGGTGGTCAGGGAGTAGAGGGTTATGAGGACTGTAGTGTGGGTGGGGAAGAGCTGGGGTCACATGGTTTGAGGGGAATGGGGAAGACCAAGTGGAACAGCCTCTGTGTTTACCAGGGTGGGGGGGGTTAGCACTAGGACCCGGTGCAGTCAAACTCAGGGGAGTTGGAGTCTGCAGCATGGAAACTTCAGGCCCGGTGCTGAGTCCAGGCTGCAGGTAAGGCGATGGCTGCGGGCTGCTGGAGGGTGGTGGAGTGTCAAGGGTCACCGGGCAAAGCGTGGGAGGTCCCGGTGGGTGGGAAACCAGCCCCATCAGAGACTGTGAGCAGGGTTAACTATAGAAAGGACCATTCCGCCTATCGTAGTGGGTGGCTGCTCGTTCCCACCCACCCTTTACCCCGCTCAGAGCCTTATCTCTTCTCCCCTGAAGCAGGCAGGTCGGACACAGTCAGAGCTGGTTCTGACATTGTTAAACTTCCAGCCGCGCACTGACTCGAACACTCCTGACTGTTGAAAGGACAAGGCTCAGAAAACACGAATATGCCAAAAGTTTTATACACCTTAGGCCCTCCTAGATCTCGAGGCCCTAAGCTTAAGCTTGTCTAGCTTATACGTACATCCGGCCCTGCATCCAGGTAAGTGGAGAGTATTCCATTACAGCCCTGACTCTATCATCAGCAAAATGATAAAAGGCCTCATCAACGGTGCTGCTAAGCAGAACTTCACATTTTTTTGACAATATGGAAGGAGGCCATTCAGCCCCATGAATCCATGCTAGTTCTCAGAGCGATCTCATCAGTCACGATCCCGGACTTGTCTCCATTCCCAGCCACCAACCCACATCAGGAGCAATTTACATTGCTTAATAGACTGGAGAAACTCAGCGGGTGAGGCAGCATCTATGGAGTGAAGGAATAGGTGACGTTTCGTGTTGAGACCCTTCAAATAGGTGCTCCATAGATGCTGCCTCACCCACTGAGTTTCTCCAGCAATTTTGTCTACCTTCGATTTTTCCATCACCTGTCCTATCCATGTAGACATATAGACCACAGGGTAACCTGTAAGGGGAACCTATCTGGTCATAGGGGAAAGTGCAAGTACCACACTGACTGCATCTGGTGTTAGGATCAGACCCAGGTTGCTAGAAATGTGTGGCGGCAACATTAATCTCTGCACCACTCTGCCTCCTGAACTCACAGTTAACCTGGCCACCATGCAGTGTTTTGGTTATGCTGGACCACACATCTCCAGATCTCAGCTCTGCTTCAGACTAAACATTGATCAAAGAACTAAATGTCAGGGATGAGGTGCCATGTCAAGGCAACCTTTCATTGAGTGTGACCAAAAATGAAATTAATGGAAATTGAGGTGAACACTCCAATGGCTGGGATCACACATTGCACAAAGGAACATTGCATAGTTGTTGGTGATCAATCATCCCAAGTCCCAAGACATCACTGTAGGAGTGTTTAAGAAGGAACTGCAGATGCTGGAAAATCGAAGGTACACAAAAATGCTGGAGAAATTCAGCGGGTGCAGCAGCATCTAGGAGCGAAGGAAATAGGCAACGTTTCAGGCTGAAACCATTCTCCAGACAGTCTGAAGAAGGGTTTCAGCCCGAAACGTTGCCTATTTCCTTCGCTCCTAGATGCTGATGCACCCGCTGAGTTTCTCCAGCATTTTTGTGTACCTTCACTGTAGGAGTTCCTCCAGCCCGACGATCTTCAGCTGCTTCTTCAATGATCAGAGCGACGTTTAGGGGCGGAACCCTTCTTCAAACTGACAGTAGTAGGATGGAGAAAACTGGAAGAATGGTGGGGGCAGGGCAAAACCTGATGAGGGTTTTTTTTTTTTAATTAGCAGATGAATGATCAAAAACCAGAAATGAAATAAAAAAGTGATAATGAGATGAGGATAGAATGGGCATGAAATGTGAAGGCAGTGGAAGCAATATAGGTGGAAGGGAGAAGGGAGAAGGGGAAAGGGAGAAACTGATATGTATCCAGGTATGGCACAAAGAAGAGAGTAGAAAGAGAGTGGGTGTATGAGGTTGGTTACCCAAAATTTTAGAAATCAATGATTTTTTTTTTGAGATACAGCATGGAAAGAGGCCCATCGCCCCACTGAGTCTACGCCGTTCATTGATCATCCATAGACTAAGTCCCTCTTTAGCATCCTATACACTAGGGGCAACTATACAGAAGCCAGTCAACCTACCAACTACAGGTCTTTGAAATGTAAGGGGAAACCGGAGCATCCATAGAAAACCCACATGATCACATGGAGAACATACAAACTTTGCACAGACAGCACCTATAGCTAGAATTGAACCTGGGGCCCCGGCAGCTGCTCAACTGCTGCGCAATGTTCTCTGATAATTCGGCACATTCAGGACTTTAGTGGAGCTGGACTAACAGGTTTTCCAGATTATTGGGTGTTATTCATATCATTCCCTGATATAGTTTTAAATAGGTTTCATTTTCAATGATGTCACATATAATGTGATCCATGTATAATAAGTTCTCCACTAAACTTGGTAATATTTAGGAGAGTAGAAGAACAATAGGCCAGTGCATGATGGAGTATTGTGGGAACCTTGGGGACGCTGGGACCAGTGAATAATGATGGAACACGGCCCATAGTGAGTTTTATTGGAGCCTACAAAACATTACCTGATGAGCCTGATGCTGAACCGTCAGGAGACGGAGAGTCTAGGACCAGAAGCCTTAGCCTCAGAATAAAAGGACGTCCCTTTAGGAAGGAGATAAGGAGGAATTTCTTTAATCAGAGAGTGGTTAATCTGTGGAATTCATTACCACAGAAGGCTGTGGAGCTCATGTCAATGGATATTTTTAAGGCGGAGTGAGATAGATTCTTGATGAGTATGGGTGTCAGGGGTTATACTTAAGGGGTTGGACAGGCTAGATGCAGGAAGATTGTTCCCGATGTTGGGGAAGTCCAGGACAAGGGGTCACAGCTTAAGGATAAGGGGGAAATCCTTTAATACCGAGATGAGAAAAACATTTTTCACACAGAGAGTGGTGAATCTCTGGAACTCTCTGCCACAGAGGGTAGTTGAGGCCAATTCATTGGCTATATTTAAGAGGGAGTTGGATGTAGCCCTTGTGGCTAAAGGGATCAGGGGGTATGGCGAGAAGGCAGGTACGGGATACTGAGTTGGATGATCAGCCATGATCATATTGAATGGCGGTGCAGGCTCGAAGGGCCGAATGGCCTACTCCTTCACCTATTTTCTATGTATCTATGTATGTTATGGGTAGAAGGCAGGAGAATGGAGTTGAGAGATAGATCAGCCATGATTGAATTGCAGAGTAGACTTGATGGGCCGAATGGCCTAATCACTTATGAATGTATGATGTTGGATGGCAGATTATCAGAGTTTAACTGTACATCATCTAGTAGGGTTAATTGTCCTCTATAAATTGCCCTTAATGTGTAGGGAGTGGATGAGAAAGATGGATAAAATAGACCTCGGGTGAGCGAGTGATTAATGCTCTGTGTGGACCCGGTGAACCAAAGGGCCCGTTTCCTTGCTGTATCTCCAAAACTAAAATTAAAATTAAACTAAACCTGTTTAGCTCAAGCAACCTACACCAATTTTATACCCTCTTTCACCGCATCCCTCGTTAATCAAACGTTTTTGGTGTTTTTCTGTGGAAAATCATGGTATTAGAAAACGCATTAATGATTGCTCTGTACTTTGCCTTTCATTAATTCAATTGTTGGCCCTTGATGATAGTTTACAGACATTAAATAGTCTGCAATAAGCACAAGCACAGTTGCAGTGTGCCTTGTACGGAGCTCACACAGTCTTGCTGCAAAGCTGCTAGAAATTCTCAGCACAGGATGACAAAAGCTGAAGAGAATTGACTCCTGACCTGCACATGTGATACCTTTTGAATTTTATTTGCCAAAGCAGAACATGTATCTGCTCTCCAAACTCTCATTCCAAGAGAGTTCTTCAAGGCACACTTCAATTGTGCTTGTGGCTATTGCAGTCTCTTGAGGACTACAGTAAAAGCTCCGATCAAGTGCCAAGGTCCAAAATAACCGTCCAAATCACATTCTGAGAGCTACTTGTTTTCACTGACGTATACCCGCTGTTTTATACTGCTGTTTTAATTGAAGCACGATACGATTTGTTGCAAATTTGAAATTTTAAAAAAAGATGGAAATTCTTAACAGGTCAAGCAGTGTCCGTGAGAGAGAGAAAAAAATAATATTTCAAATTACTTATCTTTCATCTGAACTCGAAAAGTGAGAATACAAGCATATTTTAAAGTAAGAGTATGGGAGGGGTGGCGAGAATAAAGAGAATATCAGACATAGAGTGAGAGAAATGTTGTCCAGGTGATGTTATTGATTTTTGTGCCATCTTGCTGATTAATCCAAGTGAATCTGTTTGAAGAAGTTCAAATAGAGGGAGATAAATAAGAATAAAGAAAAAATTCCCTTTAAAAATGAATTCAAATAATTCAACATAATACAGATTATACTACCATGCTAGATTAAAATGCACTGATTCTCATTCATTTCCAATGAAAGATAATCGACCTGAAACATTAACTCTGTATCCATCACCACAAATGTTTTATGTGCAATGACATTAAAAGATATTATTATTAGTATGAGCTACTAAATATTTTCAGTTTTTCCTTTTTTACATTTCAGATTTCCTGCATCTACAGCGTTTTATTTTGCTGTATTAATGGCAGAAAAGAAGGCTGTGCATTCCAAGGATCTAACTGCCACAGGTCATTTATTTTTCTCTTTGCCTGTCCATAATGACCTGAGAGATGGTGGTAACAGCTATTTCAGATCAAAGCTGAGACTAAACCATGTTGCTGCAGTTCTGGATCACAAACACATAGACATCCCACCCGAAGGACAGTCAGTGAGTCAGATTTAGTTTAACAGCAAGCTGTTTGCTGCAAAACTGCCATTAATGACACATTCAACCCTCATAGATCAAATCACTACATAAGATTTATTTAATTAACTAAATTCAAATTTCCTGGATCATTAGTCCAAAAATCAAAACCAGAATGCAATTAAAATCTATGAGGATGTAATATGTTTGAATAAATAATGCCTTAAAAGGGAAATTACCAGGTTGCTAACCATTCCAAGAGTGAGATTTTGTTGTTATGATTTTCATTACTGTGCCCGTGAAACAAAAATATTCTTCAATATCTGAAAAATACAACTCTTTACATTCATGTGTTAAGCTGCCCTGGGAGTGTTTTTTCTTTATGACTTGAATTCTGTGGGTCCACCCAAATAACACTTAATGCTCCAATTTTAAGTAATACCCTCATACCTCACTTTCTCTTCCACTCCACCCTCCTCATTCCTTGCAGGGGCAATTTACAAAGGTCAATAAATCTACAAAGTGAACAGCTAAGTTCTTAATTTCCCTAATCTGGGTTAAAAACTGGGCATTCGCCCTATCTATCCCCCTCATTACGTTATACAACTCTATAAGATCACCCGTAAGCTTTCGGCACTCCAAGAAATAAAGTTGTAGCCTGCCCAACCTCTTTGTACAGCTCAGGCCTTCAAGACCTCGTAGCATCCTCGTAAATCTTTTCTGCATTCTTACCAGTTTCGCAACACCCTTCCTATCATAGAAACATTAGGTGCAGGAGTAGGCCATTTGGCCCTTCGAGCCTGCACCGCCATTCAATATGATCATGGCTTATCATCCAACTCAGTATCCTGTACCTGCCTTCTCTCCATACCCCCTGATACATTTAGCCAAAAGGGCCACATCTAACTCCCTCTTAAATATAGCCAATGAACTGGCCTCAACTACCTTCTGTGCCAGAGAATTCCAGAGATTCACCACTCTCTGTGTGAAAAATGTTTTTCTCATCTTGGTCCTAAAAGATTTCCCCCTTATCCTTAAAATGTGACCCCTTGTTCTGGACTTCCCCAACATCGGGAATAATCTTCCTGCATCTAGCCTGTCCAACCCCTTGAGAATTTTGTAGGTTTCTATAAGATCCCCCCTCAATCTTCGAAATTCTAGCGAGTACAAGCCGAGTCTATCCCGTCTTTCTTCATATGAAAGTCCTGACATCCCAGGAATCAGTCTAGTGAACCATCTCTGTACTCCCTCTATGGCAAGAATGTTTTTCCTCAGATCAGGTTGACCAAATATCAATGCAATATTCTAAGTGCACCCTCAACAATGTATTGAACAACTGAAGCATAACATCCCAATTTCGCTACTCAACACCCCGACTAATGAAGGCCAAATGTACGGAAAACCTTCTTGACCACCCTTTCTACTTGTTACACCATTTTCAAAGAATTATGTACCAGCACTCCGAGATCCCTTTGATCTACAACACACCAGGGCTCTACCACTCACTGTGAACCAGGCACGTGCACGTGCAAGGTAGGCACTGCCTACCCCAACTAAAATTATAAAATGGTAATTACTAAATATAAATAGTAAAGGCATGGAAGAATTCTGCCTATCTAAGAGATCGATCTCTTAGGTAGACATAATTCTCCGTGCCTTTGATCCGCAGCACTTGTAACATGCGAGGTCTGTGCGGCCCATGTGCCGTCAGCGCTGCTTCAAGCCGTCAATTTCAAGCGGAGCTGAAGGCAGCAGAAATTCTGCCTTTGCTGTACTGCGCATGCGCAGCAGCCTACTGCACATGCACAGCGCTAGTTTCTCGGCGGGGTTTTCAAATATGGATTGTCATTATTTTAAGTGTATCAAGTTCAAGTTCAAGTTAATTGTCATGTGTTCCTCCTAGGACAATGAAATTCTTGCTTTGCTTCAGCACACAGAACATAATAGGCATTGACTACAAAACACATGAATAAATAAACTGATAAAGTGCAAATAACAAATAATGGGTTATTAATGTTCAGAGTTTTGTCCGAGCCAGGTTTAATAGCCTGATGGCTGCGGGAAGTAGCTATTCCTGAACCTGGTTGTTGCAGTCTTCAGGCTCCTGTACCTTCTACCTGAAGGTAGCAGGGAGATGAATGTGTGGCCAAGATGGTGTGGGTCTTTGATGATACTGCCAGCCTTTTTGAGGCAGCGACTTCGATAAATCCCCTCGATGGAAGGAAGGTCAGAGCCGATGATGGACTGGGCAGTGTTTACTACTTTTTGTAGTCTCTTCCTCTCCAGGGCGCACAAATTGCCAAACCAAGCCACAATGCAACCGGTCAGCATGCTCTCTACTGTGCACCTGTAGAAGTTAGAGAGAGTCTTCCTTGACAAACCGACTCTCCGTAATCTTCTCAGGAAGTAGAGGCGCTGATGTGCTTTCTTGATAATTGCATCAGTGTTCTCGAAACAGGAAAGATCTTCAGAGATGTGCACGCCCAGGAATTTGAAGCTCTTGACCCTTTCAACCATTGACCCGTTGATATAAACGGGACTGTGGGTCCCCATCCTGCTCCTTCCAAAGTCCTCAATCAGTTCCTTGGTTTTGCTGGTGTTGAGGGCCAGGTTATTGTGCTGGCACCATATGGACAGTTGGTCAATCTCACTTCTATACTCTGACTCATCCCAATCAGTGATACGTCCCAAAACAGTGATGTCGTCAGCGAACTTGATGATGGTTCGCACTATGACTGGCTACGCAGTCATGAGTATAGAGTGAGTACAGCAGGGGGCTGAGCACGCAGCCTTGAGGTGCTCCCGTGCTGATTGTTATCAACTCTGACACATTTCCACCAATACGAACAGACTGTGGTCTGTGGATGAGGAAGTCGAGGATCTAATTGCAGAGGGATGTGCAGAGACCCAGTTCTGTGAGTTTGGTAACCAGCTTGGAGGGGATGATAGTATTAAATGCCGAGCTGTAATCAATGAATAACAGCCTGACATATGAGTTTTTGTTGTCCAAGTGGTCCAGAGTGGAGTGGAGAGCCAGCGAGGTCGCATCCACCATTGATCTGTTGTGGCGGTAAGCAAGCTGCAGTGGGTCCAGGTTTTTGGCGAGGTAGGAGTTGATTTGCTCCATGATCAACCTCTCGAAGCACTTCATCACCCCAGGCGTTAGTGCCACAGATCGGTAGTCATTGCGGCACGTCACCTTACTCTTCTTGGGCACTGGTATAATTGATGCCCTTTTGAAGCAGGTGGGAACCTCAGACCTCAGTAGTGAAAGGGAAAAAAGAGAGAAGAATGGGAGTTTGTGTACTGATAATGTGGTAAGTCCATTTGTTGGTGCTTTATATTTTTAAATATCGTATTTCCCGGGGTGTGGGGGTGGGATAGAGTTCCTTTCACAGCGTTTGGGGAGTCTGGCCCGGGGTAAAGTTGTGGGGAGGGCACAAATGTTGTAAAGGAGGGGGTCGGGATCATGCCACTTGCGACGCTCCTTGCACGGAGCCACTGCATTGAGGCCGGGGAAGAGAAGTAGCTCAGGTGGCTATGAGTGGCTGCCGAGCCGGACAGCGGAACCGGCCGGCCCCCGCTCACCTCTGGCAGCTCTCCATCTAAAAAACCTCTCTCCTGCCGCTCGCTGGCCTCACTCATGTCAGCCGCTTCCCGCAAATTCTTAAATTCCGACAGCGCGATTGAGGTTACTCGGCTGTGGGAATTTAAGGATTTGCAGGAAGCGGCTGACATGAGCGAAGTCGGCGAGCGGCAGGTGAGAGATGTTCAGGCGGAGAGCACTGCCAAAGGTGAGTGGGCTGGCAGAAGGCGCCGAAGTGGCGGCCAGTTCTGTTGCCGGCTCCCGGCTACAATGCGGGAGTGAGTGAGTTACTGGCATTATTCCCGACCCCCTCCTTCTCAACACTCCTGCTCTCCCCGCAACTTTACCCCTGGCCAGACTCTCCACACGCTGTGAAAGGAACTCTCCCCCCAATTGGTCCCTTGAACAAGTGTTGTCATTCAATAAGATGACAACTGATTCAACTTGTCCCGTGTGTACTCCCGTTCGGCCCTTTCCCACCATCTCTCCACCTGCCATCACCTTTCACCCCCCACCCATTCAGTAATTCAGAATAAAGGAGACTTGGAAGCCTTGGGCAAATTGAATTGTTACTGTCTTTATTTTTATTTTTTATTTTTACAGAGAGGACAATATGTGCATGCACGGTTTAATTTTTTTTTAAAAAGCCGACTGACTGCCAACCCTGAGTAATCACCCACAGCACATGCCTGCTGTGAAGGTCCTGCCTAGGTTTGATTTCCCAAAATGCAACCCCTTAATCCAGCTACATTAAACTCTATCAACCAATTTCTCTGCCTTCTTGCCCAAGATCCCGCTGTAACTTTTGATAACCATCTTCACTGTCTACAATACCTCCTACTTCTTTAATTCTGTTCACTTCCTTCGTGTATTAAAGCTTTCTGCAATTGCATGGGCCCAAGCTTTGCCTCCCTCTTTGTCGAATATAGGGAATAGTTTTTGTTTCATTCGTGCTCGGACCCCCTATCTCAATTATTTTTCAATTACATTGACGACTGCCTGGCCCACTCGTCCATTTCTTCCTTTCACTCCCCTCCTCACAGTACTTTATCAGACAGCTGCAGGATGCACCACCTGCCCTTTGACCACTTCCCTACCCATCAGCCAGGGACGCAAACAGTCCTTCCAGTTGAAGGAGCATTATACTTGAACCGAGGCACGGAAATCGCTATCAAAACATCAGGGGGGGACACAATTTCTTGGCGGCCGCAAGCGCGCATGCGCACACACACGAGGGTTTGGCCGTGGGCCCTGTGGACGGTAACATCGGAAGCTGACCTGGTTGGTGACCGACTCCGAACTCCAGCAACAGCAGCTTCGTCCGCCCCGAATCGTGGGGACGTGAATCGGCCCGTTCGCAGGGGCTTTCGTCAGCTGGCGGGGGCTTAAACATCGGGATCCTGGAGCCTCGATTGCCTCGATGCAGCAGTTTGATTTTAACGCCCCACGAACGGGCCGATTCAGCCCTTGGAAAGCGTCTGATAAAGTCCAGATTACAAAACATGAGGGGGGGAGATTGTCCCACACCTCTCAAAGCAGGGGTGGGGGAACATGTGACCCCATCCCCTTCCCCCCAGGATTTCCGCCTCTGCTTGAACCTCATTCATTCTGTTGTATTGCTGCAAGTGTGATTTATTTTACATTGGGGAACCTTGATGTAGATTGATGAGTACTTTGAAGAGCACTTCTGTCCAGCGCACAAGGGCATCACCAAGCTTCCAAATGCTTCACATTAATTCTCTATCCCTTTCCCACTGAGACTCCCTGTGTTGTTCTATATTGCTCTAACAATGCCCCGGTTAGCTCGGGGAACAGTACCTAATCTTTCATTTTGATATAACTAGACTTCTAGACTTCATGTTGAATTTAACAATTTCATGTAATCACTTTCTTTTTTTCATTTCTGTCTCCAAAGTGACTGCTTCTTCCTGCTTCATATTTATTTCTCTCTTCTATCCAAACTGTCAGATTTTAAAAGTAACTGTTACCTTCACAACTTTGGTTTGTATCCAGTTGCAGACATTCCCTCTCCACAGTTCCTACTCAGGCTTGTTTTCTCACATTTCTAGTTCTGATGAACTGTCACTGACGTGAAACATCGACTGCTCCTCTCCCCACAAATGCTGTTAATCTGTCGAGTGCTTCCAGCCTTTACTGTTCTTGTTTTGAATTTCTAACATCTGTGAGTTCTTTTGTACCATTGTCAAAATTAACTTGAAAGTGTACATGAAAAACCAAAACCTGTAGAACTATGGACCTTGTTCAGAACTTAATTCAGATAAGTGCAAGGCTATGGATGCATTTTGGTAATTTAAACCAGGTCAGGACTTTTAAAATAAATTGCAGGGCACTGGAGAGTGTTTTATAGCAGAGAGACCTAGACATTCAGGTAAGTAGCTCCCTGAAGGTGGTGACTCAGGTCGACAGGGTGGCAAGGGAGGCATTCGCGGTCTTGCCCTCATTGGTCAGGACATCGAGTTTAGGAGTTGGGACTCTTGTTGTAACTGTACAGGTCATTGATTAGACCACACACACATGGAGTTTTTCTGGAGCGCTAGTATGGATGGCGTGGGCTGGTTTCCAGAGGGCTAGTATGGACATTGTGGGCCAAATGGATTCGGGCCTAGTGGGCTGGCAGCTCAGTCACTCTGGCCTGGTGGGCTAGCTCAGTCACTCATGGCTGGTGGGCTGGCAGCACACTCACTCATGGCTGGTGGGCTGGCAGTTGACTCACGGCTGGTGGGATGGCAGTTGACTCACTCACGGCTGGTGGGCTGGCGGTTGACTCACTTACGACTGGTGGGCTGACGTTTGACTCACTTATGACTGGTGGGCTGACGTTTGACTCACTTACGGCTGGTGGGCTGACGTTTGACTCACTTACGGATGGTGGGCTGGCGTTTGACTCACACGACTGGTGGGCTGACGTTTGACTTACTCACAGATGGTGGGCTGGCGTTTGACTCACTCAAGGCTGGTGGGCTGGCAATTGACTCACTCACACACACACACACACACACCCTCCATCACACACAAACACACACTCCATCTCACACACAGACACACACCCTCCATCCATCTCACACACCCTCCATCTGACACACACACACCATCTCTCACACACAACATATATATGACAGTAAAACTTGAATCTACTCACGCGGTTGAGCATGGCCTCTCCCCTGAGCGGGACTTCCGCAGTGAGGGGGAATTCCACAGTGAGCGGGGGACATTCAGTTCAATTCAGTTCAATTCAGTTCAAGCAGCACATTGCAGCCCAACCTTTCAATTCAGTTCAAGCAGCACAGTGCAGACTCCAGTTCACTCACGGCATAGACTCACAGTTCTGGACTCAACTCACTCACGGTCTTCCAGGGTGACTGACTCACGTCCGGCCTCCATTCTCCTGCCGCCTCCCCCCCCCCCCACCTTTATCATGGTGACTGACAGGCAAGAAGACCAATCTGCCGATCTCACGATTTTCTAAACATTCATAACTTTTTTATTATTTTACTGATCGGAAAAAAACTTGGGGCAGTTGGAGGTGAGGATGATGGTGAGTAAGATGGCAAAAATAATCATAGCAATATAGGGTAGCATTTTTCAAAAATGTATTTACAACGTAGACCTGAAGTGGTCAAGATGAGACTTCTAGTAATAGTACTAGACTAAGTAGGACCCATTGGGTCGCTTGTTCTCACTGGAGCGCTGTTCCCCCAATGCAATATTTCATCTCTCCACCAATTTCAAACCACATTAAGGGTACTCACAGTTTAGTAGACATGTGTTCAGTGTTATTCACAGCTCAGACTGAGAGACATGACCCTCTCGCTCCCCCATCTTGCAGAGACTGACTGAGGCACTCAACACTTCCTGGTTTTATAGTCCTTCCCCCCGTGGCATTCATGGCTGATTGACAGGAGAGAGAGAGTCTCAACATTCTTTAATCATTAATAAGTCTTTTATTTTTCATCGATGGGAAAAATCCTCTTTTCTTGACCAGCGGAGGGGGACTGAGTAAGATGGCCAAAAATCACAGCCGTAACTGACAGCGTTTTTTCTAAAATCAATATGCAGTGCAACAGGAAGTGGTCAAGATGAGACTTTTAATAATATAGATAGATAGACGTTTAAAAAGACATTTGGATAGGTCTATGGATAGAACAGGTTTTGTGGGGTATGGGCCAAATGCAAGCAAATGGGACAAACTTGGATAGACAACTTGGACAAGGTGGATTAATTGACCTGTTTCTGCAATGTATAACTTTATGACACTATGACTTTTTAGTGTTGGCAGACAGAATTGTATTGGAAAACTCTATTATGATCAGTGCAGATACAATGGGCTGAAATGTTGCCATTTGTTGTGTAAATCTTCTGAGGTGCAATTCTATTAATGATGACCCCCCCCCCCTTCACATTTGTCTACTAACTGTCAATGTTGTATTCCTCCGATGTAGACCTCCAAACACCATCCTCCATAACTAACAGACGTGCCTACCTCTGCCAAGACTCTCAGCTCTGGATGTTCCTCCCTAAAGCGCCTCCAACTCTCTTCTTCTCAAGAATCGTCCTTAATATCTACACACTTCCCTAAGCTTTTAGTTATCTCTTTATGTTGCTCCATTGAGGTGCTTTTCATTGAATTAGAAGTGTTATTAAACGTGCTCTTTCACAATTTCCCCCACAGATGTTAAATCCAATATCAACCAAATTGAATTTACCGCACTCAGACCATTACAGGTTAATCCATCCTTAGGGCAACAAGGAAGAGAAAACAGAGACATTAGAAACTTCAGATGCTGGAATCCTGAGCAAAACACAAAGTGCTGGAGGAACTCAGCAGGTCAGGCAGGATCTGGTGTGGGAATGGGCAGGTGCCGATTCGGGTCATGACCCTTCTTCAGACTCAAGATGGAGAAAACAGTTTGATTCTAAATGTACACCCTAACATTGATGCCTATTTTCATAATTCTCCCAATTCACACCACCTGCACTTACCACCACACCACCTGCACTTTCCTGCGTGCAAATAGGAGACTGGAGATATTACAGTTCAGTCCTCATTACGGTAATTGATATTGTGAATAGTGGGGGCTCAAGTATCTCACTTGCGGCACCTCACTTGTCATTGCCTGCCATCTGACAAAAGTTACGTTTATTCCTTCTGCCTTCCAACCAGTTCTCAATCCATGCCAGTAACTTATCCCCAACTCTTTGTGCTACAGTTTTACACACCTGCATCTTATAAAAAAAAGCCTACTGAAAGTTCACATGCAACACATTCATTGGTTCTCTGCTCCCTATCCATCCTCAGAAAGACTCCAGTAGTTTTGTTGAGCACAATTTCTCCTTTGTAAACCAACGCAAATTTTATCCAATTCCACCAATGATTTTGTCAGTCTGAAGAAGGGTCCCGATCCAAATCCTTGTCTATCCATTCCCTCCAAGATGCTGCCTGACTCGTTGAGTTGCTCCAGCACTTTATGTTTCCCTTTCTTGTGTGTGTCTTACTGCTCCTCAATTCCCTGCTTTTCTCTTCCTTTTTCTAATTAGTGGAGTTATATTTCCACCCTAAAATCTGCAGCAATGTCTCCACAGCAGAAATGATTTTTGAGGATAGCCACCAATGCACTACTATGTCCAGGGTCACCTTCTTTAGCACTCTGGGATATAAATTAATACCCCCTGTGTAGTGGTTAGTGTTCAGCCCCATTTATTTCCACGGCACTCTTTATGTATTAATACTGACTCCATCTCTTTTACTTCTTTGAAATCTTGGTTCTCTAACATATCCAAAGCATTACATTTGCCTCCTTTGTGAATACAGAATCAATGTGTGTGTTCTGCCATTTCTTTGTTCCCAAATAAAATCCCCTGTTTCTGACTGTAGGGACCTACAATTGTTTTCACTAGATATTTCTCCTCACATATTTATAGGCAAATTTTACCAATAATCTTTTACATTCCCTGCAAGCCTCCTCTCATAATCCATTTTCCAACTCGGATTTAAACTTTTTGTCCCTTTTTTGCACAATTCTAAATTTTAGTCTAATTCCATGGCTAATTTATAACCTTAACCATGGTTGACACCATCTTGCCTAACTTACTTTGTGCCAGTCAGCAATGAATAATTGAGATCTGTGATATTCAACAGCCATTTCCATTGTCAGTGCTACGATCTTAGCCAGAGGAGAATATTCAGAACTAATATCCATTAATTCCATGATATCAGGCTTGGTTAATAGTGCCCCATTGTCAAAAAATCAGCTCTTTTGCTAAAGTTTAATCCAAACCATAATGAAGTCTGGAAAAGATCAGCAAAGATTAATATGGAAATATATTATAATCTGACCATCCATGAAAAGTCGCTTGGGAATAGCTGCAACTTGAAGGAACAGGTAGATAGGTAATGCTATTTAATAAAGATTAATAAGTTAACACACATTCACAAAGAAAATGGGAATCAAAACATACAAACCCTTTGAAAGCATGAGGCCAAGTGAATCATAGAAGGATTGATCGGCCTGAACTTTACAATTCAGGTGACTCATAACATTTCCTTGGCATTTCCCTTGAACTTCCACTTTATTACTTTATTGGGAGTGCAGCAAAAAACTATTAGCTCTTTCACTGCATTTCTGGTGGATTAACCATATAATATAACCATATAACAATTACAGCACGGAAACAGGCCATCTCGACCATTCTAGTCCGTGCCGAACACATAATCTCCCCTAGTCCCATATACCTGCGCTCAGACCATAACCCTCCATTCCCTTCCCATCCATATAACTATCAAATTTATTTTTAAATGATAAAAACGAACCTGCCTCCACCAACTTCCCTGGAAGCTCATTCAACACAGCTACCACTCTCTAAGTAAAGAAGTTCCCCCTCATATTACCCCTAAACTTCAGTCCCTTAATTCTCAAGTCATGTCCCCTTGTTTGAATCTTCCCTACTCTCAGTGGGAAAAGCTTTTCCACGTCAACTCTGTCTATCCCTCTCATCATTTAAAAAACCTCTATCAAGTCCCCCCTTAACCTTCTGCGCTCCAAAGAATAAATCCCTAACTTGTTCAACCTTTCTCTGTAACTTAGTTGCTGAAACCCAGGCAACATTCTAGTAAATCTCCTCTGTACTCTCTCTATTTTGTTGACATCGTTCCTATAATTAGGCGACCCAAATTGTACACCATACTCCAGAATTGGCCTCACCAATGCCTTGTACAATTTTAACATTACATCCCAACTTCTATACTCAATGCTCTGATTTATAAAGGCCAGCACACCAAAAGCTTTCTTTACCACCCTATCTACATGAGATTCCACTTTCAGGGAACTGTGCACAGTTATTCCCAGATCCCTCTGTTCACCTACATTCTTCAATTCCCTACCATTTACCATGTACGTCCTATTTTGATATGTCCTGCCAAGATGTAGCACCTCACACTTATCAGCATTAAACTCCATCTGCCATCTTTCAGCCCACTCTTCCAACTGGCATAAATCTCTCTGTAGACTTTGAAACTCTACTTCATTACCCGCAACCCCACCTATCTTAGTATCATCTGCATACTTACTAATCCAATTTACCACACCATCATCCAGATCATTGATGTACATGACAAACAACAGTGGACCCAACACAGATCCCTGTGGCACCCCACTCGTTACTGGCCTCCAACCTGACAAACAACCATCCACCATTACTCTCTGGCATCTCCCATTCAGCCACTGTTGAATCCATCTTGCTACTCCACCATTAATACCCAACCATTGAACCTTCTTAACCAACCTTCCATGAGGAACCTTGTCAAAGGCCTTACTGAAGTCCATATACACAACATCCACTGCTTTACCCTCATCAATTTCCCGAGTAACATCTTCAAAAAATTCAAGAAGATTAGTTAAACATGACCTTCCAGGCACAAATCCATGTTGACTGTTCCTAATCAGACCCTGTTTATCCAGATTGTTTATCCAGATGTTTATATATATTAGCATAGTTTGGATCAGCATTCTAGCTAATGATCTCAATTCTAATTAAAACGATTTCCTTGCAACATGATGAAGGACATTTCTATCGATGAAGAATGGAGAGATATAGATCACATGCTGGTAGCAGAGATTTGTTTAATTTTTCATCATGTTCAGTGATGATATTGCGTGCAGAAAGACCTGTTCTTGTGCAGTGCTATTCTATCCCCAAATCAACCTGCTGATACAATGATTAAAGAATGAGTATAGAGGTTTTGGATGTCTTGTTGCAGTTACATAAGATGTTGGTGAGATGGTGAGTATTGTGTTCAGTTCTGGGCATTATATTATAGGAAAGATATTGTCAAGATAGAAAGGGTGCAGAGAAGATTCTCAAGGATGTTGCCAGGACCTGAGGGCCTGAGCTATAGGGAGATGTTGGGCAAGCTAGGAATTTATTCCTTGGAGTGTAGGAGGATGAGTGGTGATCATATAGATGTGTACAAAATCATGAAAGGAATAGATTGGGTAGACACACATAGTCACTTGCCCACAGTTGGGAAATTGAGAACCAGAGGACATAGGGTTAAGGTGAGGGTGGGGAAAGATTTAGTGGGAATCTGAGGGGTATCTTTTTCATGGAAAGGGTGGTAGGTGTATGGAATGAGCTGCCAGAGGAGGTAGTTGAGGCAGGGACTATCGCAACATCTAAGAAACATTTGATGTGTACATGAATAGGACAGGTTTCGAGGAATATGGGCCAAACGCAGGCAGTTGGGACTAGTGTAGATGGGACATGTTGGGCGGTGTGGGCAAGTTGGGCAGAAGGGCCTGTTTCCATGCTGTATGATGTTTCATGTTTCACTTCCATGTTTCCAATCTAATGGGCCATCTCAGATTGCCTATTCATACGCAAACAGACAGTAATACAGTTAGTAAAGCTGATGCCTCCCAGCTCCATTGACCTAGGTTCAGTCCTGACCTCGGCTGCTGTCTGTATGGAGTTTGCTGGTTCATCCTGTGACCACTTGCGTTTCCTCTAGGGGCTCCGATTTCCTCCTACATCCCAAAGACTTGCAGGTTTTTAGGTGAATTGACCTCTGTATATTTCCAACATTGCGTGAAGAGTGCATATGAAAGTGGAATAATATACAACTAGTATGGACAGATTATTGATGTACAGTAGACAGAAAATGCTGGAGTAACTCAGCGGGACAGGCAGCATCTCTGGAGAGAAGGAATGGGCTGAAGGGACTGTTTCCGTGCTGTATCTCAATGGGCTGAAGAGACTGTGCCCATGCTGTATCTCTAAAACTAAAATTAAAGTCTATGTTGGCTCACAGAACAACAGCATTCTCCACTAGTTTTCCCTGTAACCTATTCTCCTCAAATTTTCTTCAATTCCCCTCACTTCCCACCAACCACTTAGTTACAATAAGCAATTTGTAACCGATAATTAGTCACCCAATCTGCACATCTTTGGGATATTGGAGGAAATGGGAGCATCCGGAAAATATCCGTGTGTTCACAGAGAGAATGTGCAACATCAGTGCCAGAGATCAGGATGGGACACAGTTCGATGGAGCTGGGAGGCAGCAGGTTTACCAGCTGCACTACTGTCTGCTTGAGTATGAATAGGCAATCTAGGTGACACATTCTTTAAATCAATGTAAGCATTTTGTTAGCAGGGTGATTTAGGGATAGAACAGTTTATCAAAGGAACAGATCCTTCTGCCCACAATTTCAGCACCGAACATGATGTCAAATTAAACTAAACGCTTCTGCCTGCACATGATCCATATTCCTCCATTCCCTGCATTCCCTGCATATTCACCCCTGCCTATCCAAGAGTCTCTTTAAACATCACTGTCGTATCTGCCTCCACTACCACCTGCACACCGAGTTCCATGTAGCCACCATTCTCTGCGTTAAAAAAAAACTTTCCCCGCATATCTCAGGGCGGCACAATGTGGTAAAGCAGGAGAGTTGCTGCCGGGTTCGATCCTGACTACGGGTGCTGACTGTACAGAATTAGTACGTCTCCCTCTCACCACATGACAAATTGTAAATTGTCCCTAGCAGGTAGCATGGAGCTAGTGTACAGGGCGATCGCTGGTTGGCATAGACTTGGTGGACCAAGGGGCCAGTTTCAACACTGTGATCTAATGTCACTTCTATTCAAAATCACCTTTCAACGTTGCCCTTCTCACCTCAAAGCTATGCACTCCAGACCTTGACATTTACAGCCTGGGAAAGATTTCTGGCTGTTCAGCTTATTTATGTGAGATTTGCCAATATTAATGGACAATAAAGTCATGAGAGGGTACAGAAACCATGAGAAAGATTCTTTGCCAGTTTTAGCAATATCAAACCAAAGCTCTCCTGCCATCTTTTTTCCATTGGCGCAATTGTTTATATAACTTGATCTACGCATAATGAAATAAAGTAATATACTGTCCAGTAAAATTTTAATTTGCAATCACAAAAAAATAAACATAGAAATAGAAACATAGAAATTAGGTGCAGGAGTAGGCCATTCGGCCCTTCGAGCCTGCACCGCCATTCAATATGATCATGGCTGATCATCCAACTCAGTATCCCGTACCTGCCTTCTCTCCATACCTTCTGATCCCCTTAGCCACAACGGCCACATCTAACTCCCTTTTAAATATAGCCAATGAACTGGCCTCGACTACCCTCTGTGGCAGAGAGTTCCAGAGATTCACCACTCTCTGTGTGAAAAAAGTTCTTCTCATCTCGGTTTTAAAGGATTTCCCCCTTATCCTTAAGCTGTGGTTTACCTCTTCTAGCTAATAAAACTTCTAGCTAATAAAAACTCTTGATTTTGAAAATCCTGTAGGAGAACTAAATTTGGTATTGTGTATCTGAAGATCTCTAGCCATCTTTTCCACGTGGACGCAATTGTTTTTATAACATGATTTTTCGATAATGTGAGATTTCTTAAGAACACAGCTATTGTGTTAGAGCAGAAAATGTATTGTGTCTGCACAGATGCAGTGGCAAGGTGCATGAAAGGAGTTCCATCAGAATGATTTGGGTAAAGTGGAACATGTTAAACAGCATGTAACCCACCATGCCATTCAATAAAATTAGGGCTGATTCCTCTACACTGTCCTATCTCCATGCACCTTGATTTCCTCTTGTTCAACAATCTCAGCCCTAGGTATATTCAACACAGCCAAATGGGGTAGAGTTTTGCAAGCTTTACGCTGGCTTACAACCTTGGTGAAAATAAATGTCTCCTCATTTTAATCCTAAATGACTGGCTCTTTATTCTGCGACAGCCCTCTCACTCTCGGCTTCTCAGCCTGAAGAAACAACTTTCTCAGCAGCTTCTCTTTTGGAATCTCATGTGAAAAATTCCTCATGGAACCTTGTCTCAGCTCTTGTTGTTCTGAGCACCAGAGAATATGTGATAATATTCCTCAATCTGTACTCATAGGACAACCCCTTCAATGCGTGGAATCTCATTTGCAGACTGCCATGCGAGGAGGCAAACATGTTCGAAATGACAAACCTTAGTGTCCTTCTCGTTATTGCAAGTCAAGCATTCGTGTTTTCTGAGAACCGACTCTGAGGCAAGGGTATCCTTCCTCAGGTATAGAGACTGAGACTGCACAGGATATGGAAAGGGCAGTCACAAACCCCTGTTGCAACACTGTAAAAGTCCTTGTTGCAATAAAGACAATAATATGTCTTTACTGTAGTTAAACACAAAGTGCTGGAACACCTTAGCACGTCAGGCAACATCTGCGGAAGGAACAGATCGGCGACATTTCGGGATGGCACCGTTCTTCAAACCAAAGAGTCAAGAGTCTGGAAATGTTATCCTTTCCTCTACAGATGCTGCCTTGCCCATTGAGTTGCTCCACGACTTTGTGTTTTGCACAAGATTCCAACATTTGTAGTTCCATATTTCTCCACTTACTGTTGTTATAGATTTAATTGTTGCATCTCATGAACCAGTTTATCTTACTTTGGTCCTTTGGTACATCGATACTTGCTAATATGTCACCCTTGAAAATGAATTCCATTTTGTGACACTTCTCACCGAAGTGCATAATGCAATATTTCCCCATATTAAAGGTTGGCTTCCATTTTCTCTTATTAACATGCTCCAACTGTCTGTGTCCTCCTTACTTTCCTACAAAGCTTTGCATAGCCGACAAATTTGGATACAATGCATTCTGTCCGCTCATCTACATTGCTGGTATATATTGATAATATCTATGTGTTCTATGCTGATCCTTATGATATCGCATGACTGCAGAACAATTGAGATCCTTTTAATTGCAGTGAAACACATGGTTTGTATTATCTAAATTACCATCACCCGGTGGGGTCACAACATCTGGAGCCTGGATCGTCTCGGTGCAGAGGGAGAACAAAGAGGGAAGAGACAGAGACTTTAAGATTTTGCCTTCCACCACAGTGAGGAGGTGTTTGGTGAACTCACTGTGGTGGATGTTAAAATTGTGTTGATTGTGTGTTTTTGTCATTTTTTTATTATATGTATATCTGCAGGGAAATGAAATTTCATTCAGACCTTTCGGTCTGAATGACAATAAACAAATCTAATCTAATCAAATCTAAATGTTGTTATTTTATCAGGAAAAAAGAACATCCGGGCTTTTCACTAATTGTTGAAAAGGAAAGCCAGCAGAATTCTTTATCTCTCTACATCATCATCATCATTCCCTTATCCCTAACCAGTCTGAAGAAGAGTTTTGATCTGAAACGTATCCCATTCCTTCTCTCCAGAAATGCTGCCTGTCCTGCTGAGTTACTCCAGCTTTTTGTGTCTATCCAGTTTAAACTAGCATCTGCAGTTCCTTCCTGCTCAAGCAGAATTTTCTTATATATAACAAAAATAACAAAGCTGCTTTGCACCAAGAAGCACAGTTATAAGGAAAGTGCTGTGTACAGTGCTGCTGTAAGGCTTTTAAGGAAAGGGCTCTTAATTCAAGGTACAGATGCAAAAGTGTTGGTCATGGTAAACTTTAATGTCCTTCTTGTTGTAGCAAGGCAACCATTAATCTTTCGTGAGGAGGATGTGCATCAGTTTGCAATCATCTCCTGGACCCATGTTTGCACGGAGCATTTGAGGCTGTGCATCACCTCCCAGTAGCCCTCAGGCCTCATCATGGTGAGCCACCCTTCAACACTGCCAAAGTCCTTGCCACTACTTCCAAATGGCTTTAATGTCTTGATAGATATCCCTGATAAACATTCAAACATTTAAAATATTACATTAAAAAATGTAAATAAATCTAGATTAATAAATTTAGATCATGGTTTACGAGGACATTGTCAGGACGAGAGGGTCTGAGCTATAGGCAGTAGGCTGGGACATGTTGGCCGGTGTGGCATGCTGGGCCAAAGTGCCTGTTTCCACACTGCATCACTCTATGACTATATGAAGGCACATTGAACTGTGAATATATTAAATATAGAAATATAACAAGACTAAGTGGGACCCGTTGTGGGACACGGGAGGGCAGTATTCCACCTCTCCACCAATTCCAATATTGGTGGCCAGTGGGGATGCTTTCTGGAGCGCTAGTATGGGTTTTGTGGGCTTAAGGGACTGGTTTCCAGAGGGCTAGTATGGACATTGTAGGCCAAATGGATTTTTGGGCTGGCGGCTCAGACACTCAAGCCTGTTGTGCTGGCAGCTCACTCACTCATGGCTGGTGAGCTGGCACGGATTCATCCCCAAAAACCTGAACTAAAAGTCTAGAAAACAAGATTTTGAACCTTATAACATCTTTTAGAAAGAGAATTACAAGCATCTACTTTGTTGACTATTTAGTCATCTGGTTCCAGAGACGGAAAGTTCTCATTCTGTACCCAACTGTGTTGTTGACTCTTAGCTATCCTCTAAAATTAATCCAAGAAACTCTTGTTACATTGGTCAATTGAGAATCATTATAAGGTTTTCCAATAATATCCACACCAAATTGATTACATGGACAAAATAAGACTTATTCTAAATTTTTAGCCATTATATTAAATTACTGTAATAACACTTGCTACTTGCATTTACTGCCAGATATCAGACGTTAAAAATAAGATCGCCTATTACTATTAATGCATGAGATATGGATACTTCAAAACATGAATGCTATTATCTTTCTCTGCTGCTGATGCATTGATTTTTACCAACCCATGAACTGAAGGAAAAGCAGACGATAATGCATAACAAACAACCTATTGTACAGTAAACAATGTCAATTTACTCACTACACAATCTACTTAAAGAACAGTCAAAACCGATTTTTTTAATTAAACAGTAAGATCGTTTTCCAGAGAAATACATTGAATAGAGGATAAAGTGTAGATACACATATGTGGTTAAGTTTAGGTTTAGGTTTATTATCATTGTCATGTGTACCGAGGTACAGTGAAAAGCTTTATATTGCATGCTATCCAATCAAATTAAACAATACTGTACTTAAATACAATCAAATCAAACTCAAGTATAATAAGCAGAGCAAAGGGGGGAAGATACAGAGTACAGAATATGCTGTAGTTCTCAGCATTATACTTCAACAATTCCATAGGTGAGGAAAGGCACCAGAGAATGATAGAAGTATATAACATTATGAGAGGCATACATGGGGTGGACTGTCAGAATAGTTTTATCAGGGTGGAAAAAATCAATTACTAGAGAGTGTAGCTTTAAGGTGAGGGGGTCAAGGTTTAAAGGAGATGTGCGGGGCAAGTTTTTTTACACAAAGGGTGATGAGTGCCTAGAATGCACTGCCTGAAGCAAACACATCAGTGGCATTTAAGTGGTTGAAGCAGACACATCAGTGGCATTTAAAATACTTTTGGATAAGCAGAGAATGGTGGGAAATGGCTTATTTGCAGGTAGATAAGTGATGAACTTGGCTTCATGATTGGCACAGACATTGTGAGTCAAAGGACATTTTTCTTGTGCTGTACTGTTCTATGTTCCACAGCCCCTGCCCATTTTTTTTTCCAATTAGCTTGTATATTAGCTTATATCCTTGCCCCCTCCCCCACCTCGCGTCACTGACCTTCCGAGGCAAAGGGTAGAAAAGTGAACCTTTGTTGGATTTACAATGTCTACAACAATTGTCTTTGATTAATTCTGTTGTCTTCATCCATTTCTGCTAGGATGTACATATGTTTAATGCCTAAAGCAGTTTGTGCACAACAGGAACTTGCAAACCAGAACAAATGATTGATGTCAAATGTAATTTGACAGAGGTTCCAGGGGATCTTTAATGTCGGTGGTTTACTGATTTGTGACCACAATCTATGTCACATTTAATGTAAACCGAAAAAAAATCAAAATTAAGAATTTGGAATCCTTCCTTTGTTTTAAGGCCTCATTAAATATTTTTTTTGGTTATTTTCACTCTTGTCTTTCTATTTCTCATTGCTGAGTAACTCTGCAGGAAATGTACAATGAGACGAGTACCGTTTTTAATCAACACCCTGCTGGATATGTGACTGATACTAACACCATTGAGCCAACGTTTAATGATGAGGATTAACCGCAGAACATGACTCTGAGCACAGTTTCACTTCCACAATCTTGTAATTGTGCAAGGCAAAAATTGAAGAAAAACATCAGAAATGGAAACCTTTGTCCAACATATATATTGGTCTCATTTTTGGTGCCAAGATTCGTACAGCTATTCCCTCATCCTGGGGTAAGGACATCACTGAACAGTATTTATTGTTCATCCTTAATTGCTCTTGAAAAGTGATGGTGAGCTTCTTGTACTGATGCCACCTTTCTGAAGGTGCTCCTACGATGCAGTTGGAAAGGGAGAATGCGGATTTAGATTCATTAATGATGAAGAAACAATAAAATATCTTGGAAAATCAACAAAAACTGCAGGTGCTGTTGATCTAAAGGAAAAATAGAAAAAGCAGGAAATACACAGCATGTCATGCCACGTACAAATAAATAGATCATTTATTTGTACGTGGCATGACTTGCAGTGTATTTCCTGCTTTTTCTATTTTTCCTTTAGATCAACAGTAAATTATTCAAGGGGAGACTTTTGATTAACATTAGGAAAGAGCAAGAGAGTGAAAAGAACTGGCTGGCTGATCAAAGTCCCAGCATATGCTTGATAGATCAATTGGCACTGTGTTGAAGATAGACACAAAATACTGGAGTAACTCAGCAGAACAGGCAGCATTTCTAGAGCTAAGTAATGGGTGATGTTTTGGGTCGAGACCCTTCTTCAGACTGAGAGACAGGGAAGAGGGACACTAGAGATATGAGAGGATGGGGTGTGAAAAGGACAGATCAATGCAATGTTGATTAAGCAAATGTAAAATGGTTCAATGTTAGCTGAGGGGAAGGTGATAATGACACATACAGTCAGTAAAATGAACCAGGAGGGCAGTGAGAACTAGGGTGGGAGATGAGCAAAGAGAGGGTAAGCAAGTGTAAAGGGGCTGTCCCACTGCGGCGACCTAATCTGTGAGTTTCGAAGAGTTTGTCCTTGACTCAAACTCGCAGCATGGTCGTCACCTGGTCCTAGGAGGTCCTATGAGGTCACTGGAACTCTCCTTCATGCTCGAGGGAAGTTCCCGAATACTCACGCCCTCAGCTACCTCGCGGGAAAAGTTTCAGCATGTTGAAAATTTTTTTGCGAGTAAAAATTGGTCGACATGGTTCTTTTGAACTCGTAGTGCAGTGGAGTGGGGTCGCAATGTAGTTACAGGCAGTCGAGGACAGCCATAGCCAATCTCCTTCGCTGACCGCGCATTTTAATTGGGTCATTGGAGTTTTCAGGACCAAGGAAAACCGACCGGTAGGTTAAATGCCCGCTAAACTTTATTATAAGTTGTCTGGCTTCTTAAAAAGTGGTTCCACTCCTTCTCCCCCCTCTTCCCTTCTCTCTCCATCTCTCCCCTACTCTCCCCCTCTTACCCCCTCCCCTCCCTACGCGCTCTCTAAAGGACTTACCATACACTGGGCAGCCGTCTTTTATCTTTCTGTTCATCGCAGGTGTGAATTTCAGACAGCGTTCCCCCGCTTTCCCTGGCCCCCAGCTTTGCGATGTGTGTGTGTGTGTGTGTGTGTGCGGTCAGTCGATCCAGCTCGCGGTATCATCGCTGACGGTCAATCCAGCGCAAGGTTTTTCAGGGGAGTGCCCTCGAGCTTGAAGGTGGAAGACAGTCGCTGAAAGGCCGCCCGCAGTGGGACAGCCCCTTTACTTGAAGTTAGAGAAATCAATATTCATATTCAATATTGGCCTCTTGTGCTATTGGATGCAACCTGACCTGTTGAGTATTTCCAGCATTTTCTGCTTTTGCAACATAATCTATTTACAAATCATGATGGTGTATGACTTGGACGCAGGTGGTGTTTCCTGCATCTAATGAACATTGTTCTAGCCACTGAAAGTCATACGTTGAGTGACGCTGTTGAGCAAGCCCACATAACTGGGGTTAAGGTTGTTGAATTTCCTGGATGAGTCACATAGACACATAGAAAATAGGTGCAGAAGTAGGCCATTCGGCCCTTCGAGCAAGCACCAAGCTACCCGATGCCTTGAACCACCCTGCATCTTACCCATTGATCCAATCTTCTGCTTTTCTGCAGCAGTTGGAACAGGTTTGCTCTCAACTGGTTACCAGTTGCATTAAATTACACCAGTTTTTGTTCACCCATCAATGCTGACTTACAAGCCCATGGTGTTATTCAATCGAGGGCCACCTCCATGTTCAAATTATCATCCTTGTTTTCAAACAACACCACGGTCTCTCGTCACAAAATCTCCTTCAGCTCCATAACCCTCCAAAATGCTTTGCCAGTTTTAGCCTCCTGTACAACCCTGATTTTGATCTCCATAACCCTCCAAAACCCAAGTGCATGGCGAGGAGTTGTACATGGTATCATGTTGTAGAACCGACACATGCTATATACATGCTATAACGTATTTATGTCCCTCTACCCTACACCCACCCCTTCCCCACCCCCTTGCCCATCCTTAAGGGCCTGTCCCATGAGCATGCGACTCCATGCAGCAAGCACGACCTAAGGTAGTCGCTTGAGCCGTACGGCCTCGCGAGCCAGTCCCACTTCGATCGCCAGAGCCGTATGGAGTTGTGCGGAGCTGGTCCCGAAAAAGTGGGGCTCCGAAAAAGTGACACTGTTCAAAAATTCCACGCGGCAACGGCCTGCCGGCCCGCAGCCGCCTCGACGCTGTATGCACCGCCTCAACGGGCGTGCGCAGCATCTCAACGCCGTATGCAGCGTCTTGATGCTGTACGTCATGCGTGAACTTCCCGCAGACTTTGCTCGAACTTCACGTCACTCACTCGACCTCCGCGCGACCCCGCTTCCGGTTTGGTACCGCTAGCCGCATGCAGGCGCATGCTGGTGGGACCGGCCCTGTACGAGGATCACTCTACCTCCACGCGGCCCCCGCTTACAGTATGGTCGCGCTTGCCGCATGCAGTCGTATGCTCATGGGACAGGCCCTTTAACATTCTAATTGTGCACACACCTGGTCCGTCAGATCCAGATATGCTTTCCAATGCTACCGTCCTTAGTTCTGGAATTTCTCCCTTTAACACCAATCTTTTTTCCACTTCCTTCCCCACCTATCCCTCCCCCCCCCCCCCCCCCCCCCCCCCCCCCCCTTTATAAATGTGGCCATTAAAACTTACAATTCAGGGACCTATAATCTCCTCGTGACCCACTGCAGAATTTCATTTGAAAGTGTTACTGGGAAGTGCCTTAAGACATCTTATCGAGTTAATGATGTTATATAAATGCAAGTCGGCATTATAAATAAATAAATAAATAAATATGAATTTGGCTGCACCAATAAATCTCTGTTGTAATACTGACAAGCTTTGCTTTACTGCCTGCATCTATTTGAGTGTGGTTTTCATTTCAAAGGCCGATAAATACCTAGGGCACAATGCATTAAACCACCTTATTGGGAATCTATCAGTCTATGCACAACGATGACATTTAGTACACTTAAACAGAACCTTTCAGATTCAGAGTGTACATAAAATATATTTATGTTTGATTAATGTTGTTCCCTGTGTTCAAAAGTGCTGACAGAAGTGATTGCTGGTGTTAATTTCATAATCCATAATGTAGAGATGGTTGAGTAACATGTGGGGAAGGGGTGAGGAACAGTGCAGATGTGTTTTGAGAGTTGGTACAAGCTCAAAAGCTCCAATGGCCTCCTGTGTTGTTTTCATGGCATAGGAGCAGAAATAGGCCATTTGGCCCATCAAGTTTATTCTGCCATTCAATCATGGATGATTAATCTTTTCCTCTCAACCCCATTCTCCTGTCCTCTTCCCATAACCCTTAACACCCATACTAATTAAGAATCAGTCAATCTCCATCTGAAAAATACCCAATGGCTTGACCTCCACAGCCATCTGTGGCAATGAATTCACAGATTCACTATCCTCTAACTAAAGAAATTCCACCTCATCTCCTAAAAGTAATGTCATTAATGATATATGTAGGGTGCCAAACCTCTTGAAATTTGTGTTATTTGCAGATGACACTAATATTTTCTGTGATGGGGCCAATTTGCAGCAGCTTTTGGAGGTGGTCACAGCAGAAATTAGTAAACTAAAAACATGTTTTGATTTGAATAAATTATCATTAAATTTAAACAAAACCAAACTTATGCTGTTTGGAAAACGCAAAAATAAATACACAAGTAAAAATAATGATAAATAATGTTGAAATAGAAAGAGTGTATGAAAATAAATTTCTGGGTGTGATTCTTGATTACAAAATCTGCTGGAAACCCCATATAAAACATGTGAGAGCAAAAGTAGCACAGAGTATTGCAGTGATGGGGAAAGTAAGGCATGTTTTGAATGAGAGAGCACTGTATATTCTGTACAGCTCACTTGTGTTACCGTATTTAAATTACTGTGTGGAAGTATGGGGCAACACCTACAAAACCACCTTACAATCACTAAGCACACTACAAAAAAGAGCTATTCGTATAGTAAACAATGTAGGATATCATGAACACACCAATATACTGTATTTAAAATTACACACCTTAAAGATTAAGGATCTGGTAGAATTTAAGACTGCACAAATAATTTATAAAGCAAAAAATAAACTGCTACCTGTAAACATACAAAAACTGCTCAAAGACAGAGAGGGGGGTTATAACTTTAGAGGGAAACTAAACTCGAAACAGCATTATGCTCGGACCAGTTTTTAAAAAGTATGTATACTTCCATTTGTGGGGTGGTTTTGTGGAATGGTCTTGACGAAACGATTAAACAAAGTATGAATATAATACAATTTTAAAAAATGTACAAAAGATATATCTTTGAAACGTACAGTAATGAGGAAGGAGAATGTAAATCTCACAGATGTTAATGGTGCTTGTTCTTTTTGTTCTTTTCTTTTTTTGTTCTTTTTTTCTTAATAACTTGATTGGAGTAGTTTTATTTGAATTGTCTGTTTAGTTTACTTTATTGAATTTTGCATTTGTTAATGGTGAAGAATGGGGGTGGGACTTGACAAGCATAGGCTTCTCCCTATCCCTTTTCGAACGAGTCTAATGTGTATTATGTTGAAATTGGCTTTTGATTTTTTAATTTATGTATGTACATATATGTTTTGTATATGTATGTGTGTATATGTATGTATGTATATATGTATGTATGTATGTATGTATTTATGTATATATATATATATATGTATATATATAATTTTCCTTTTATTTATTCATTTTCATCTTTTCTTTTCTTCTTTTTTTAATCGTTCGAAATAAAGATATCATTCATTCATAAAGATATCATTCATTCATTCATTTTTCTAAAGCAACGTTCTTTTATTCTGAGGCTTTGCGCTCCAGTACTAGACCCTCCCATTAGTGGAAATATCCTCTCCGCATCTATTCTGTCCAGGTCTTTCACTATTCGTTAAGTTTCAATGAGGTCCCCCCTCATCTGCTATTGAGGGAGTGCAGCGTGGTTAATTTACCAGGTTAATTCCTGAGATGGCGGAACTGTCGTATAATGAAAGAATGGATCGACTGGGCTTATATTCACTGGAATTTAGAAGGATGAGTGGGATTCTTATAGAAACATATAAAATTCCTAAGGGATTGGACGATGTCCAGAACCGGGGGTCACTGTTTAAGAAAAGGCGAAGGCCATTTAAGACTGAGATGAGGATAAACTTTTTCACCCAGAGAGTTGTGAATCTGTGGAATTCTCTGCCACAGATGGCAGAGGAGGCCAATTCAGTGGATGTTTTCAAGAGAAAGTTAGATATAACTCGCAGGGCTAACAGAATCAAGGAATATCTGGAGAAAGCAGGAATGGGGTACTGATTTTGGATGATCAGCCATGATCATATTGAATGGCGGTGCTGGTTCAAAGGGCAGAATGGCCTACACCTGCACCTATTTTCTATATTTTTATGTTGATATCCTTTTAAACTCCAGTGTATAAGCCCAGAACCATCAAATACTCATCATAAGAGCTCATCAAGTCAAGAGTGTTTTATTGTCAAGTGTCCCTGATTGAACAATGAAATTCTTACTTACTGCGGCACAACAGAATATGTAACCAAATACACTGTAAACAATATGATAAACGAGAGAGAAAAAAAGTTCAGTATATATTACTAAAGGTCTGTTCTTGACCGGTTTTGGCGATCTGTGCTGCGATTTCCGAGAGAACGCTGCCACCTACGGCCGTCATTTTTAGCCACCTTGCTCAGAGCCCCCCTCCACCACAAGTGTGCCGAGGATTGTTCCAGTCGATTAAAAATGACAGAGATATTAATGATTTTACAAAATTCCCCATTCTCTCCGCTGCCCCCGCTGGCGGCAGGGGGGAGGGACTATAAAACCAGGAAGTGGTGTGCCTCATTCAGTCTCTTCAAGATGGAGGAAGGCAGGGGGTCACGTTTCTCTGAGCTGTGAATAACACTGAACACATGTCCACACTATTGTGAGTAAGTACCCTTAATGTGGTTTGAAAATGAAAATATGGTTAAAGTAAAAAAACACTGCCTGCAAATGGTTGTTTGGGGGGTTTGGGTTGAAATAAAAAGGCACTCTATCTCTCTCTCTCTCCCCCTCTCCTTCTCTCCCCTCCCCCCCCCCCCCCCCCCCCCCCCCCCTCCTCTACCCACCCCCCTCCTCTCCCCCTCTCCTCTCCCCCTCCCCCCCCCTCTCCCCCTCTCTTCTCTCCCTCCCCCTCTCTTCTCTCCCCTCTCTTCTCCCCACTCTTCTCCCCCCTCTCTACCCCCCCTCTCTTTCTCCCCCCTCTCTACCCCCCCCCTCTCTCTCTCCTCCCCCCTCTCCTCTTCCCCCTCTCTCCCCCCTCTCTTCTCAACCCTCTCCTCCCCCCCTCTCCCCTCTCCCCCCCATCTCCTCTCTCCCCCTTTCCTCTCCCCCCTCTCCTCTCTTCCCCCCCCTTTCCTCGCCCCCCCTCTCCCTCTCCCTCTCCTCTCTCCCCCTCTCTCCTCCCCCTCCCCTCCTCTCCCCCCTCCCCCCCTGTTCTCTCCCCCTCCTCCCCCCCCCTCCTCTCCCCCCTCTCCTCTCCTCTCCCCCCCCTCTCCCCTCCCCCCCTCTCTCCCCACCTCTCCCCCTCTCCTCTCCCCTCTCCCTCCTCTCCCCCTCTCCCCCCTCCTGTCCTCTCCCCCCTCCTGTCCTCTCCCTCCTCCTGTCCCTCTCCCCCTCTCCCTCCCTCCTCCTCCTCCCCCCCTCCTCTCCCCTCACCCCCTCTCCTCTCACCCCCCCCCCTCCTCTCCTCTCCTCTCTCCTCCTCCCCCCCTCCTCCCCCCCCCTCCTCTCCCCCTGTCCTCTCCTCTCCCTCCCCCTCTCACTCTCCCCTCTTTTTCTCTTCCCCCCTCCCCCCTCCATCCCCTCCCCCACCGTCCCTCCCCTAAGCCCCCCTCCCCTCCACTCACCCCTACCCCCTTCCCTCCACCCTCCCTGCTCATCACCTCTCCCCCTCCCCTCACCTCTCTTCCTCCCCTCACCTCTCTCCCTCCCTCTCCCCCCTCCTCCCTCTCCTCTCCCCCCCCTCTCTACCCCCCCCTCTCATCCTCTCTCTCTCCCCCCTCACCTCTCCCCCCCCCCTCCTCCTCCCTCTACTCTCCCCACCTCTCCTCTCCCTCACCTCTCCTCTCCCCACCTCTCCTCCCTCTCCTCTCCCCCCCTCCTCTCCCACCCTCTCCTCTCCCCCCTCCTGTCCCCTCCCCCTCTCCTCTCCCCCCTCTCCCCTCCCCCTCTCACACCCTCTCCTCCCCCTGTCCTCTCCTCTCCACTCTCCCCCCCTCCTCCCCTCCATCCCCTCCCCCACCGTCCCTCCCCTAAACCCCCCCTCCCCCTCCACACACCCTACCCCCTCTCCTCTCCCCCCCTCCCCTCACCTTACCCCCCTCTCATGCACACCCCCCTCCCTCCGCCCTCTCCTCTCCCCCCTTCTCCTCCCTCTCCCCCCTTTCTCCTCTCCCCCCCTCTCCTCCTTTCCCCCCCTCTCCTCTCCCCCCCTCTCCTCCCCCCCCCTCTCCTCCCCCCCCCCCCTCCTCTCCCCCTCTTCCTCTCCCCCTCTCCTCTCTCCCCCTCTCCTCCCCCCTCTCTCCTCCCCCCTTTCCTCTCTCCCCCACTATCCTCTCCCTCCCCCCTCCCCCTCTTCTCCCCTCATTTTCTCCCTCATTTTCTCCTCCCCTCCTCCCCTCCTCCCCTCCATCCCCTCCCCCACCGTCCCTCCCCTAAACCCCCCTCCCCTCGACTCACCCCAACCCCCTTCCCTCCACCCTCCCTGCTCCTCACCTCTCCCCCTCCCCTCACCTCTCTCCCTCCCCTCTCCCCCCCTCTCTCCCCCTCTCTCCCGCTCACTCTCATCCTCTCTCTCTCCTCCCCTCCCCCCCCACCTTTACCCCCTCAACGACCCTCCTCTCCATCTCTCGCTCTTGCCCCTCTCTCTGTGTCTCTGTCTCTACCCCTTCTCTCTCTGCCCTAACTCACTACCCCCCCCCTCTAGAGGTGACTGCAAGTTGGGGGCTATGTGTCAGTAGATAGGGTGGTTATGGGGTAAAAGGAGCAAATTAATATATTAATATAATATCAAGGGGGGTATTAAGCGTGAGTGCGGGGGGAGGGGGGGTATATATACACACACACATATCCATATCAATATACATATCCATATATATAGATATAGATATATATATATATATGTATATACACATACACATACACATCTGATGATGTTGGCTGCCTTTTTGAGGCAGCGACTCCGATAAATCCCTTCGCTGGTGGGGAGGTCAGAGCCGATCATGCTCGTATAGGCCAAGTACTCATCAAATGCAAATCCCAATCATTCCTGGGATCATTCTTGTAAACTTCCTCTACACCCTCTCCAATGCCAACACATCCTTCTTCAGAAATGGGGCCCAAAACTGCACACAATACTCGGAATGTGGTCTGACCTGTGCCTTATGAAGCAATGGCATTACATCCCTATTTTTATACTCGCAAAATAAATGCTAACATTGTATTTACCTTCCTTAATCCATGATTTTGTACCATTGATGAGATTTTATATTGGAGGGGCAACATAAAATGAGTCAATGTACGCTCAGGTGTGATTCTGAGTTGCCACTTTGCTGTCATTTGAATCCTCCATCCAACTCTTACTCTAGCCTCTCCATCTTTGACCTTCAACACTATGCTAGTGAACCGCAATGCAATGTCAAGGAGAAGCACCCCATTGCCCTGTAGTCTCATTGCAGCTACTATGACTCAACACAAATCAAGAATTTCAGATACCGACACACAGAAGATTGAACAGGCCATAAACTGGAGCAAATAACAAGTTGCTGGAGGAGCCCCCATCATGATGCAGGGTCGCGACCTGAAACGTCAACTATCCCTATGCCTTCACTGATGCTGTTTGACCTTCTGAGTTCCACCAGCTTGTTTTTTGCTTTTTTTCAAAATTTCAGATACCAGCTTTTCCTTGATGAGTCAGTTTTGACGGGTGGCCAACCATGTGCAACATTGACACCGTTTTTTTCTCTCTCCGTAGACCTGTTGAACATTTTCAACATTCTCTGCAAATTCAAATATCTTGCAAAGCTATTTTCGGCACAGTCAATTCCAATATGGTGTATTGTTGTCTCGAACTGTCTTCATTCATCTCATTCTATTCACACTCCTCCAAATAGATCAAATTCCCCTCAGAAACAGGTGAGTTGATCATGGGGAACAAGGATATGGCAGACCAATTGAATAACTACTTTGCATCCGTCTTCACTAAGGAAGACATAAATAATCTGCCGGAAATAGCAGGGGACCGCGGGTCAAAGGAGTTGGAGGAATTGAGTGAAATCCAGGTTAGTCGGGAAGTGGTGTTGGGTAAATTGAATGGATTAAAGGCCGATAAATCCCCAGGGCCAGATAGGCTGCATCCCAGAGTATTTAAGGAAGTAGCTCCAGAAATAGTGGATGCATTAGTAATAATCTTTCAAAACTCTTTAGATTCTGGAGTAGTTCCTGAGGATTGGCGGGTAGCAAACATAACCCCACTTTTTAAGAAGGGAGGGAGAGAGAAAACGGGGAATTACAGACCAGTTAATCTAACATCGGTAGTGGGGAATCTGCTAGAGTCAGTTATAAAAGATGGGATAGCAGCACATTTGGAAAGTGGTGAAAACATTGGACAAAGTCAGCATGGATTTACAAAAGGTAAATCATGTCTGACGAATCTTATAGAATTTTTTGAGGATGTAACTAGTAGCATGGATAGGGGAGAACCAGTGGATGTGGTGTATCTGGACTTCCAGAAGGCTTTCGACAAGGTCCCACATAAGAGATTAGTATACAAACTTAAAGCACACGGCATTGGGGGTTCAGTATTGATGTGGATGGCAAACAGGAAGCAAAGAGTAGGAGTAAACGGGTCCTTTTCACAATGGCAGGCAGTGACTAGTGGGGTACCGCAAGGCTCAGTGCTGGGACCCCAGCTATTTACAATATATATTAATGATCTGGATGAGGGAATTCAAGGCAATATCTCCAAGTTTGTGGATGACACTAAGCTGGGGGGGCAGTGTTAGCTGTGAGGAGGATGCTAGGAGACTGCAAGGTGAATTGGATAGGCTGGGTGAGTGGGCAAATGTTTGGCAGATGCAGTATAATGTGGATAAATGTGAGGTTATCCATTTTGGTGGCAAAAACAGGAAAGCAGACTATTATCTAAATGGTGGCCGATTAGGAAAAGGGGAGATGCAGCGAGACCTAGGTGTCATGGTACACCAGTCATTGAAAGTAGGCATGCAGGTGCAGCAGGCAGTAAAGAAAGCGAATGGTATGTTGGCTTTCATAGCAAAGGGATTTGAGTATAGGAGCAGGGAGGTTCTACTGCAGTTGTACAGGGTCTTGGTGAGACCACACCTGGAGTATTGTGTACAGTTTTGGTCTCCAAATCTGAGGAAGGACATTATTGCCATAGAGGGAGTGCAGAGACGGTTCACCAGACTGATTCCTGGGATGTCCGGACTGTCTTATGAAGAAAGACTGGATAGACTTGGTTTATACTCTCTAGAATTTAGGAGATTGAGAGGGGATCTTATAGAAATTTACAAAATTCTTAAGGGGTTGGACAGGCTAGATGCAGGAAGATTGTTCCCGATGTTAGGGAAGTCCAGGACAAGGGGTCACAGCTTAAGGATAAGGGGGAAATCCTTTAAAACCGAGATGAGAAAAACCTTTTTCACACAGAGAGTGGTGAATCTCTGGAACTCTCTGCCACAGAGGGTAGTTGAGGCCAGTTCATTGGCTATATTTAAGAGGGAGTTAGATGTGGCCCTTGTGGCTAAGGGGATCAGCGGGTATGGAGAGAAGGCAGGTACGGGATACTGAGTTGTATGATCAGCCATGATCATAATGAATGGCGGTGCAGGCTCGAAGGGCCGAATGGCCTACTCCTGCACCTAATTTCTATGTTTCTATGTTTCATTACCTCCACCCTTTCCCCTTTGAAATTACTTATAGTACTATTCCAGTTCCAATGAAGAGTCGTTAAACTGAAACCTTCTTCAGTTATCTCTCTCTCCGAGGATGCTGCTGAAGTTGTTGAGTATCTTCTGTTTTTGTTTCAGCTTTTCAGCATCTGCAGATTTTTTCTGTTCCATTCATTGCCATGGACAATGAACTTATCATGAATATTTAGGAGCACATCAAGCCCACCCAGAACTTGTGAATGTATAAAGGTTGAGTGAGAGGGATTTGGTGCAGTCTTAGATACAAGGTGCCGAGGTTCATATAAAGGTTTAATTAACAGAAGGTTTAATTGTTGTGTGTAAATTAGCTGCTAAATTTCCTACACTATAAAAGAGATGAACTTGGTTGCCAAGTGTCTTGCGGGAATTGTAAAAGGTGCAATAAAAATATGTTCTTCTTCATGGAATTGCTCGTAAAAACATTAATTAATTCCACAGGTGGATTGGATTATAATGGAGAGAGAGGACTGCGCTCCTGGTAATACAGGAGCGACTCTCCTCTCACAAACGAATTTGAATAACAAAAATTATAATAAAAATCCAATGATACATAGTACAATTAGAACTTGGAAACAAATAAAACAGAACTTAAAATTAAGAAATCTATCTCTGCTAATGCCAATAGCCAATAACCCTTCGTTTAAACCCTCAATTATAGATAAATCATTTACACAATGGGAAGGAACGGGAATCAAAACGCTCGGAGACTTGTATGAATTAGGGAAATTATTACCAAATCAATATTTTAAATATCTTCAAATCCGAGATTATCTGAAAAAATATACAAATGACTATTATAATATGCCCCCAGACTTATTAGATGAAGCCATGAAGATAAAGGCTGAATCAGCAAATCTAATATCATACTTGTAGATGGTTTATGCATGCAACCTATAATGTAGCTACCTCATCACCATTAACACGCCCTCTCATATCAGTATAACTATGATCTCCTCCCCTCTCCTCCTCCCATTTTGTCCTGGTACGCCTGAAGGCTGGGTGCAGCCAGTGCTGGGACGTGTGTGCCATGTGCTATAATAAAGACTCTAGTAAAGGTTACAGTGTGTCAGACTAAGTCAAGTCAAGTCAAGTCAAGTTTATTTGTCACAACATACGAGATGTGCAGTGAAATGAAAGTGGCAATGCTCGCGGACTTTTGTGCAAAAGACAAACAACAAAACAAAAACAAATTATAAACACAATCATAACACATCTATTCTTTTACATAATAAATAATGGAAGGAAAAATAATGGAAGGAAAAACGTTCTGTAGAGTTAGTCCCTGGTGAGATAGGCGTTTACAGCCCGAATTGCCTCTGGGAAGAAACTCCTTCTCAACCTCTCCGTTCTCACCGCATGGCAACGGAGGCGTTTGCCTGACCGTAGCAGCTGGAACAGTCCGTTGCAAGGGTGGAAGGGGTCTCTCATGATTTTGTTTGCTCTGGAGTAGCACCTCCTGCTGTATAGTTCCTGCAGGGGGGTGAGCGAAGTTCCCATAGTGCGTTCGGCCGAACGCACTACTCTCTTCAGAGCCTTCTTGTCCTTGGCAGAGCAATTCCCAAACCAGATGGTAATGTTCCCGGACAAGATGCTTTCCACCGCCACTGCATAGAAGCACTGGAGGATCCTCGGAGACACTCTGAATTTCCTCAATTGCCTGAGGTGGTAAAGGCGCTGCCTTGCCTTACTCACGAGTGCTGAGGCGTGTGATGCCCATGTCATATCCTCAGAGATGTGAACTCCCAGATATTTAAAACAGTTCACCCTATCCACAGGATCCCCATTTATCCTCAATGGAGTGTACATCCTCGGATGATGTGCCCTCCTAAAGTCCATGATCAGCTCCTTTGTTTTTTTTTTTTTTTTTTGGTTTTTTTTTTTTTTTTTGTTTATTTTATTAGAAGTTAATACAGCACAAAACAGTACAGTGGAACCTAATTTTAGGTGCCAACTATGTAATACCGTAATCCATTCTATGTACAACCTCTAGTTTTATGTTATAAGAAGGAAGTAAGCAGGACAAGAAAAAGAAAACAATAGAAAGGGGAAAAAGTGGAAAAATAGATGGTAGAGAGTAGAAAAACGTGAAGTGTGTATATAAAAAATAAAAAAAGGAAGAGAGAAAGTGGAAAGTAGAAATAGAAGAGAAGGCCCCTTAAAAGAGAATTTTTCAAATCTGTATTCGGAGATGTAGATCTATCCGCATCATGAACTGAAATCAGCAATCCTTACGGTACCGCTGCATCACATGATTCCAAAAAGTCGATGAAAGGAGACCAACTCCTTAAGAATTGGTCATATTTATCTATTAGTCGGAGTCTCATTTCTTCAAGGCGTGCTATGTCCATCATATTCCTAATCCACATTTTAACAGTTGGTGTGGTTGTATTTTTCCAAAATTTAAGTATCAGTTTCTTTCCAATTATTAACCCATAATTAAAAAAAACATTTTGATCTTTATTTAAATTGGTATCTTCTCCTATTATTCCAAATATAATCCATTCCGTTTTGGGTTCTATTCTTGACTTGAAAATCTTTGTGAATATATCAAATATATCACTCCAAAATTTATTCAACTTTGTACATCCTACAAATGAGTGTGTTATATTAGCGTTTTGAAACAAACATTTATCGCATCTGGGAGAGACGTTTGGATAAAATTTATTCAACCTCGTTTTTGAATAATATAGTCTATGTAATAATTTGAATTGAATTAAATTATGTCTTGCATTAATAGAACAGTTATGTGTAATCATCAAATACTTTTCCCATCTATCCTTCGAGATCTTTATCATTAGCTCTTGTTCCCAATCTTCTCTTAATGCTTCTGTTGAGGGTGATTCTCTATTTAATATATTATTATAAAAGTATGATATTAATTTTTGTGAATCAGCCTTAATATTCATTGCTTCTTCTAAAGGATCTAAAAATATAGTTTGAAGCTCCTTTGTTTTTTTGATGTTCAAGAGGAGGATGTTCAAAAGTCCCTTTACATGGTGTCAGATAGCTAGTTAGACTCGCGCCTCCCGTTTACCGGTTTTCTTTTATATATTTGCCCGGTATTCCCTATCAGTTTTGATGGCTTCCTCGTGCAGGAAACCTTCTCCCCTTGTCTTTGATGCGGACATTGCGGAGCGATGGGCTACTTTTGTAATGGACTACACTCACTTCGTCAATATTGCGCACAGAAATGACCCTGCTGCGGTCCGTGCCTCCCTCCTGCTTAATCTAGCAGGTCCCGATGCCATGAAGAGAGCTCGGGCTTTCGTCTATGATCCAGCGGTCCTGGATGACAACGGCCAGCTCGTCGTGCCAGCTGAATCTGCCGCCGACCCGGTATGTCTTTTACGTAAATTTGCCGAGATTTGCGACCTGCCCTCCAACCGCATATTGGAGCGGGCTAGGTTTTTCTCGCGGAAGCAACAGCCAGAAGAACCTGTCGAGTGTTTCATCGCTGACCTGCGCTACCTTGCTCAGCGGTGCCGTTTTGAAAATATGTGTGATCAGCTCACCAGGGACATTCTAGTTACTGGCATGTTAGACCAGAAGTTACGTGTTGATTTGCTGCAACGACCTGACCTGACCCTGACACAGGCAAAGCATGCGTGTCACATCGCCGCGGTGGTAGCCCCTACGCATGGAGTAAGGGGATCTGACAGCCACGCTGTCAATCTGACTGGTGTAACTGGCGTTACAGGGCCACGACGTTTGCTGGACAGCTCCCGCCCTACACCGCGGCCCGCCCGTCAGTCTCGGGACCCGCGGGCACCTAAGTGTCCCAATTGTAACTATGCCCACCCCGTGCAGTCTCCGTGCCCGGCTTTCGGAAAATCCTGCAATTTCTGTAAGAAAATGAATCATTTTGCTGCCGCATGCCGTTCCCGTGGGAAAGTTCCACCAGCTACTAGGCAAATCCTAAACAACCTTCAGCAACTTGATAGTGAGATGGACTCTCAGTCTACTGTCGACACTGCCCACGACTCTGTGATCGAATATTCCATGGGAGAGTCAAGTGTTTACACTCTCCTTCTCAGCCACTCTAGCCTCCCCGATCCTTCTGTGCTCATTACGGTGAATAACAAGTCATTCTCTGCTAAGCTCGATACATGGTGCAAAAGTGAATGTTATGTCAACATCACTGTTCAACAAGATAAGAAATAATGAGCTGTTGACTGCCGATCGCTCTGTTTTGCGTGCCTATGGGGGAGAGGAACTAACACCTGTGGGGAGGGTAACTTTCCACTGTGTGCTGCAGAAATCATCCTGTGACCTGTCGTTCTTTATTCTGGATTGCGACTGTGTCACCTTGCTGAGCAACCAGACCTGCCAGGATCTCGGTCTGGTGTCTTTCGACCGGACAGTTCACGAGGTTCAAGCTGTGATGGATCCGCTATCCGCATATCCAGACCTTTTTGACGATAAGCTGGGGAAGCTACCGCTAGTGCACAAGATTGCAACTGACCCCTCCGTGTTGCCTGTAATTCGCCCACCGCACAGAGTGTCATTCGCCATGAAGGGCAATGTGGAGGCTATGCTAAAGGACATGGTCGATATGGGTGTTCTGGCCTCAGTCACCGAGTGGGTCTCCACCATGGTCGCCACGATGAAGAAAGGAAAGGATGAGATACGGGTATGCATCAACCCCAAGGACTTGAACTTGGCTATCAAGCGGCCCCACTACCCAATGCAGACCGTTGAAGACGTCGCCGCTCAAGTCGGACAAGCAACGGTGTTTTCCGTCCTCGACCCCAGGAGTTCATTTTGGCAAATACCCCTGGACAAACGCTCCTCTGACTTAACAACCTTCGGTACACCCTTCGGCAGGTTTAAATTCTTACGGATGCCGTTCGGCATCAACTCCGCTAGCGAGGTATTCCAGTGCTCCATGTAGCAACTGTTTGCAGGTCTGCCCTGTGCGATTATTGTGGACGACATTCTGGTCTACGGCAGAGATGTGGCTGAGCATGACCGCAACCTCCGCAGAATCCTGGACCGCGCCAGGCAGGTAAATCTCAAGTTGAACCCGTCAAAATGCCGTTTCCGTGTACCTGAGGTCCCGTACGTTGGCCACATTTTCACGGCAAAAGGGTTGAAGCCCGACCCCCAAAAGACGAACGCAATCTCTGAACTGCCTGCCCCCACTGATATTGCCGGTCTACAGCGCTTCCTGGGCATGCTCAACTACCTGGGCAAGTTCATTCCTGACCTCAGCGAGCTGAGCGCACCCCTAAGACAGCTTACTAAAAAAGACATTGCCTGGTCCTGGTTCCCACACCACCAGCAAGCTTTCGACCTGTTGAAGAAAAAGCTGATCAGCACACCCACTCTGAGGTTCTTTGATTTGCAGCGTCCGGTGGTGGTGACGTGTGACGCCTCACGTTTTGGTCTGGGTGCTGCTTGTCTGCAGCCGCACGATGATGGTTCTCTACAGCCGGTCTCCTATGCCTCTAGGACCATGACGGACACGGAGCAGCGCTACGCGCAGATTGAGAAGGAGCTGCTGGCAGTTGTGTTCGCTTGTTCAAAGTTTCGAGACTTCCTTTTTGGCAACAGTTTCACTGTCGAGACGGATCACCAACCTCTGGTGACGATCCTAAACAAACCTATCCACGTTGCTCCCACAAGGCTGCAGCGGATGATGCTGCAGCTGCAGCGCTTTGACTTTAAAATCGTCTACAAAAGGGGCACCGAGATGCATGTGGCTGACGCGCTGTCCCAGGCCCCCCGGACCTCACGTGTCCAGCACCCCTTCGAGCAGGATGACCTACAGGTGCTGAACATGAATTTCGTCCCTTCCAAGCAGCTCCAATGCCTGGCTGCACACACCGCCGACGACCCCGATCTTCAACAGCTTGCCGCTGTCATCAGGCGTGGATGGCCTGTCAAACGCACCTCTTTACCTGCTGGCGTTCACCCCTTCTTCCTGGTTCGTGATGAGCTGGTGCTCATCGATGGCATTATCATCAAGGGCCACAAAGTAGTCATCCCTGCCTCACTATACGACCTGTACTTCAATGCTGCCCACATGGGGCATCCTGGGGCTGACGCCACCGTCTCGCATGCCCAGGAACAGTACTATTGGCCTGGCATGGCGAAGTACATCAAGGCCAGAGTGGCCTCCTGCCCGGACTGCAACTCTCTTGCCCCGCATCAGCCGCTGCTACAACAACCTGCCCCTGACATGCCATGGTCCTCGCTGGCTGCCGACATTTTTGAATGGCGTGGAAAGCAATACCTCGTTTTGGTGGATTCTTACTCAAATTGGTTCGAGGTAGACCTTCTCCCTGCCATCACCTCGGAGATGGTCATCAGCAAGCTCCGCCACCACTTCGCCACTTTTGGATCTCCTGTCCGGTTACAGACTGACAACGGCCGCCAGTTCACCAGCGCTGAGTTCAAAGCCTTCGCTACAAAGTGGAACTTCGATCATTACACCAGCAGTCCTGAGTACCCGCAGAGCAATGGCCTGGTTGAGCGCGCTGTGCGCAGTGCTAAACACCTGCTTGAACAATCCTATCTCTCTAATGGTGATTTCTACCAGGGGTTGTTGAACCTTCGGAATATATCCAGAGACTGTACCATGAAATCGCCTGCCCAACGGCTCATGTCCCGCGTTATTCGCCCTCCGATGCCGATTGCCCAGCAAACTCTGGTGCCCAGGGTCCTGCAGCCTTCTGCCGTCCAGCAGCGAATTGTTCAGAAGCACGAAATCCAACGCCGCTCGCACGACAGATCCAGCCGTCCTCTCTCCCCACTACTGCCAGGCCAGGTTGTCCGTTTGCAGACGTCTACCGGTTTCTCCAGGCTCGCTACCGTGGTGGGGGTCGACGATTCGCCGCGTTCCTACTTAGTGGACTATGAGGGCACCATCTACCGTCGCAGCCGCCAGCACCTGTTGGCGGTCAGAGAGCCGAAACCTCCTCCTGCTGTTCCTTATTCTCCTCCGCCTGCGGTGCCCCCCTCCAGTTACATGCCCTCTGCCCGTAACATGCCTTGGTCGGTTCGCGTCCCTCGCCTTCCTCCCTCTGCCCTTCCCGGTCTCCGCTCTCCGGTCCGCTCGCCTCCTGCCCGTCTTTCTCTCTCTCTCTCCACCTGCTGCTCGTTCCTCCCCTTCCCTCTCTCCTGGTTCCCCGGTGCCTGCCGGTTCCCCCTTGCAGCTGGGGTCCCCGCCGGCCTTCTCCTTCCCCCCTGTTCCTGTTCCCGTTCTGCCCTCTCTTCTTTCGGGTGGGGAGGGTGAGGGTGCTGTGCGCACTCGCTCGGGTCGGATTGTCAAAGCTCCGGATCGCTACGGAGACTTCGCTTAGTTTTGCAGGTCCTGTATAATTAACCTGCTATTCTTGCAACTTTGTATGGGAAAGGATGTAGATGGTTTATGCATGCAACCTATAATGTAGCTACCTCATCACCATTAACACGCCCTCTCATATCAGTATAACTATGATCTCCTCCCCTCTCCTCCTCCCATTTTGTCCTGGTACGCCTGAAGGCTGGGTGCAGCCAGTGCTGGGACGTGTGTGCCATGTGCTATATTATAGACTCTAGTAAAGGTTACAGTGTGTCAGACTAAGTCCCTTTACAATACTTATATAATATTATATTGAATATAGAAATACCTACAACAGATAATATTAGAAGAGACTGGGAACAAGAACTAGCTATAAAAATTTCAAAAGAGAGCTGGGATAAACACTTATTATATGTGCATAAATGCTCGATCAACGTACGACATACTCTAATCCAATATAAAACATTACATAGACTATATTATTCAAAAACTAAAATAAATAAACTTTTCCCCAATGTCTCACCGATTTGTGATAAATGTCAGTCACAAGAAGCTAACATAGCGCACTCTTTTGTTTTCTGTATAAAAATTCAAAAATTCTGGAACGAAATATTTGAAATCTTTACAAAATTATTTAAAACAAAACTACTACCCAAAGTAGAATGGATCATTTTTGGAATATCGGAAGGTAACCCAGAATTAAATATGTTTCAAAAGAACTTACTTAATTATGGGCTAATAATGAGAAAAAAGCTTATACTTAAATTTTGGAAAAATGCTCCAATACCAACAACAAAAATGTGGATTTCAAACATGTTCAAAACACTACACTTGGAAGAGATGAGACTCCACTTAGCAGGCAAAGCAGATCACTTCAAAAAGACGTGGTCTGCATTTATGGAACTACTACAAGCATAAGGTGCAATAATAAGTTAAAACATAAAGGCTACCAGGACCTGGTAATGGGGGGTATAAAATAAATTTAAAATTAAAACACGGTTGGTATATCCTTTTTTGTGGAATTTTGTGTTACAATAGAGCGATTGATTTTCCTTTCTTCTTTTTTTTCCTTTTCTTTCTAGGGTCTTATTTCTTTTCTTTACTTCCTTCTCTAATTCCTTCCCTAAGGGGTTCTCTTCTCCCAACACTTTCCTGCACCTTCACTACTCTTGCTTACTTTCCTTACTTCTCTTATTTCTATCTTTTTTAAAGCTGAAAAAATGGTACAACATAATGTAATAAGATATATGCGATGTATTAATGTGATTTATTGTACTGCTAATAAAAATAAAATTAAAAAAAAAAAAAAAAAAAAACATGAATTCGTTTTTTCCATTGTAAATTTAATTCCACCTATTTATGCCTACACACACAATGATGTGGTGATGAAATATTTCATCTGGAGAGTGTAATCCAATAATGGAACCTGATCATATAGACTGAGTGTCGAAGTTAGTGTGTGGCTTCAAGAGGACGGCCATAATTCTGATGCCCATGCAGAGCAAGGTGACATGCCTCAATGATTACTGACTGGTTACACTCACATCCATTGTGATGAAGTGTTTCAATAGGTTGGTTCTGATGCAAATCCTTCCCTTCCTCTGTAATGGTCTGGACTCACTTCAAATCCCCCACCACTATTCCACTGCAGTCTCTGACCCTCTACTCTGCACTGGACCACTTGCACAACAAATAACGCTCATCAACCAGAGCTTGCCATTCATAGAAACATAGAAACATAGAAAATAGGTGCAGGAGTAGACCATTCGGCCCTTCGAGCCTGCACCGCCATTCAATATGATCATGGCTGATCATCCAACTCAGTATCCTGTACCTGTCTTCTCTCCATACCCCCTGATCCCTTTAGTCACAAGGGCCACATCTAACTCCCTCTTAAATATAGCCAATGAACTGGCCTCAACTACCTTCTGTGGCAGAGAGTTCCAGAGATTCACCACTCTGTGTGAGAAAAATGTTTTTCCTCATCTCGGTCCTAAAGGATTTCCCCTTCATCCTTAAACTGTGACCCCTTGTCCTGGACTTCCCCAACATCGGGAACAATCTTCCTGCATCTAGCCTATCCAACCTCTTAAGAATTTTGTAAGTTTCTATAAGATCCCCCCTCATTCAGTACCATCATCCCTTCTAAACGTATTGTTGACCTCAGGGGTACACAAAAATGCTGGAGAAACTCAGTGGGTGCAGCAGCATCTATGGAGCGAAGGAAATAGGTAACGTTTCGGGTCGAAACCCTTCTTCAGACCTCAGGGAACTGGATCTCTGCTCCTCTCTATTAATCTCGCTCATTGACTTCCTCGTCAGCAGATCTCAAACTGGCAACAACACCTTCTCCTCACTGACCACTAGCACAGGGCCCCCTCAAGGTTGCATGCTCATGTGCCTTGGTTTATTCTCCACACTCATGACGTTGCAGCCAAGCACACCTCCAACACCATCTTTAAATTCATTGACGATACCACCATCATTCAATGATGAACGGGTAACGGTGAGTCAAGGTAGAGGTGGGAGATTGATAATATGGTTGGGTGGTACCAGAACACCAATCTTGCTTTCAGTGTTAGCAAGACCAAGGAGCTGATTGCTGGCTTCAGAAAGGGAAAGCCAAGTGACAATGCACCTGCCTTCATTGACAGGATGTTGGTGGAGATAGGCAACGGCTTTTGCTTTCAAGGCATACACACATCTCTGATGATCTCTCCTGGTCCAATACATTGAAACATACTTGAGCGCCCTGGAGAGGAAGAGACTACAAAAAGTAGTAAACACTGCCCAGTCCATCATCGGCTCTGACCTTCCTTCCATCGAGGGGATTTATCGAAGTCGCTGCCTCAAAAAGGCTGGCAGTATCATCAAAGACCTACACCATCCTGGCCACTCACTCATCTACCTTCAGGTAGAAGGTACAGGAGCCTGAAGACTGCAACGGGTTCAGGAATAGCTACTTCCCCACAGCCATCTGGCTATTAAACCTGGCTCGGACAAAACTCTGAACATTAATAACCCATTATCTGTTATTTGCACTTTATCAGTATATTTATTCATGTGTTTTGTAGTCAATGCCTACTATGTTCTGTGTGCTGAAGCAAAGCAAGAATGTCATTGTCCTATCAGGGACACATGACAATAAACTCACTTGAACTTGAACTTGAAGCAATTACAAAGAAAGCTCATCCACACCTCTACTTCTTTAGAGCTTGGAAGAGATTTGGCATGTCATCAAATACTCTATCAAACGCACAGACGTAAGGTGGAGAGCATGCTGACTGGTTGAATCACAGCCAGATTCAGTAACACAAATGTCCACGAACAATGGAGTGTCAACAGCGGAAAGTCATGGACAATGCCCGGTCCATCATGGGTATCGACCTTCGTAGGGAGCAGCAGAAAGTACTGCCTCAAGAAGAGACTTAACATCATCGTAGACCAACACCAACGTTAAAGGACGTTCTTCAGAATTAAAGAAAGGGGACAAGGAGGAATTTCTTTATTCAGAGGGTGGTGAGTCTGTAGAATTCTTTGCCACAGAAGGTTTTGGAGGCCGTCATTGGATTTTTTAAATCCAGAGATAGATAGATTATTGATTGGTAGAGGTGACAGAGGTTATGGGGAGAAGGCAGGAGAATGGGGTTCGGAGGGAGAGATAGATCAGCCATGATTAAATGGCGGAGTAGACTTGATGGGCCGAATGGCCTAATTTTCTCCTATCACATGATCTTATTACCACCCTGGCCACACTTTCTTCTCGCTGCTGCATGTAAGAAGTTAATTGTTACCTTCCGGTACATATGACGATTAAACACTCTTGATATTGGATGAATAGTTTCTGCGGTTCTTGTGTTAACTGGCTGCACAGAAAATGCTACAAAACATTCAGCAGTTAGGCAGCGTCTGAGAAAGAAGAAATAGAGTTAATTTCTCTTTGCTCTTGGCCTGCTGAGTGTCCCCATTATTGACAGCTTTTAATGTAGGTTTCCAGCATCTGTTTTGTTTACAAAAGTGAGTACGAGTATTGGCATAGTCAGCTCCACAGCTCCATAGTCAGTTCCATACATAGAGGATAAATTATATATTACAAACAAATTGATAAGTACTTATACTATCGACCCACTGGGGACCAATTACCAAAATATTCCCATTTATAATTTCTGGGAAACAAATAAAACTGCTGTTATCAAATCCAAAACATAAACAGAAATGCTGGAAGAAATCAACCAATGGAGTCACAGTAGATAGGGTTGTCAAGAAGGCTTTCAGCACATTGACCTTCATTAGTCAGTGTATTGAGTATAGAAGTTGGGAGGTCATGTTACTGAGATTTAATGGAACCTAGGGGATCATTTTTTTTACTCAAAGGGTGGTGGGTGTAAGGAACAAGCTGCCGGAGGAGGTACTGTAGTTGAGGCAGCTACTAATGCAATATTTGATGAACATTTAGACAGGTACTGTACATGGATAGGACAGGTTGAGAAAGATATGGGCCAAAAGCAAGCAGGTGGGATTAGTGTAGATAAGGCATGTGGGTTGGCTTGGGCAAATTGGGCCTGTTTCCATGCTGTATTGCATATAGTATGATTCTATGACAGTCAGGCAGCATCTCAGGAAAGAGAAAGCTGTTAGCTTTTCCGAACTGATGTGCTTTACCTAAAACGTTAACAGTTTTTTTCTTTCCAGCGGCGTAGGCTTTCCAGCAGCGCAGAGAACAAAGGGGGATCTGGCATGGGGGGGGGGGGGGGTGGGGGGGGACACCGAGAACAAGAGGAATTGGGGGTGGGGGGAAATGAAGAAGGGATCAACAATATTTAAGGGTACTTTGTAACTGTTGGTGCCTTGTGGAGACATCTAAAGTATCCTTGTGGAGACATCTAAAGTATCCAGAGTAAAGTATCTATCTAAAGTATCTGTTTATCTATCTTAGCGGCTGAATTCTTCCAGTTTTCCTATTTTGTGTATGATTTATGGTGATATTTCTGACTTACTTCTCAGTTCTTGTCCGCATTATGTGTAGAATCTGCCGTTCCACTATTCCACCCCTCCACTGTGCCAACTTGCCATGAAACAATACAACCTTTGAGCAAGGTAGACAAAAATGCTGGAGAAACTCAGTGGGTGAGGCAGCATCTATGGAGCGAAGGAATAGGTGACATTCCGGGTTGAGACCCTTCTTCAGACCTTTGAGCAACGGCATGAGAGAAGCATTAGTCCATCATTGATAATTCTGTGATCTGCCAGGCTGACATTGTCCCAGAAATAATGACGTTTTCACAAGTAATACCCAGGATTGCATAAAATGCTGTGTGATTATACTTTTGCAAAAACAACCTTTTAACAAACTCTCTTACCACAAGAGGACACAAACTTATCATAAATGTCCATTTAGATGTTGGACGGTGCCACAGTCTCCATGGTGACCATTACATAGCAAAGATAATTCTTGCTGATATTACAATATATTACTGTCATTCATTGAATATCATATTTTTTCTTTTGGTTTTACATTTCTATATCTAAATTTTACTGTAAATTAATATTTTACATTGATGGCATTTTATAATAACTATTTTATAACCATATCTTTAATTTTAAATTGAAAATCAAATCTGCTTACCAACTGAGCAAAAAATGCTTCTGAGCAAAAAACATTTGATCCATTGTTAGACATTGATTAAATTTTTGCAAAAACAACCTTTTAACAAACTCTCTTACCACAAGAGGACACAAACTTATCATAAATTAGACATTTGCTTGGCATTTGTCAAAATGATGAAAATTCAAGGATACATATCCAATTAGATCTTAGATAACAGTGGAAATTACTTGTAATTATGTGCAAGTGGTTCAGGAAAATAATGGACAGCGAAACATTCACTGTGGAGAAATCTTGAATTTAAACATCATATCACATCCTACGGTGCTATCCAAAGCGTTGTTCAAAGTATGTGTAGGGAGGAACTACAGATTCTGGTTTCTATCAAAGATAGACACAAAATGCTGGAGTAACACAACGGTTCAGGCAGCACCTCTGGAGAAAAAGAATAGTTGACGCTTCAGTTCTGACCTGCAATGTCACCTATTCTTTTTCTCCAGAGATGCTGCCTGATTCACTGAGTTACTCCAGCATTTTGTGTCTATCAAAGTATGTGTTCTCCATTGTAATGTCAGAAATTCAACAGACAGTTAACATTAGCATGATCCTACAAGCAGCAATGTGATCATTGCTTGATATTCAATGTTAATGATATGTAGGGATAAATATTGGTTATTGGTTTCTGGGGAGAAGTCCCATGGTATTCTGTAACATAGTATCATGGATCTTTTATGTCAGCCCCAATGGACAGACTAGCCCTTGGTTTGAAGACTCATTTGAAAGAGAGTCCTACTCCCTTAGGACTGCTTTGAAGTGTCAGCTTTGAATTTTGTATTTAAACATCTAGATTAGAGCTCGCACCCACAACTTTCTGCTTCAAAATCAAATAGCCCAACAAATGAAACATAGGTGGACAAAAATGCTGGAGAAACTCAGCGGGTGAGGTAGCATCTATGGAACAAAGGAAATAGGCAACCCTTCTTCAGACTGATGGAGGATAGCCATACCTTCAAATGATTGGATATAAGTTTTAACTGACACCACTAGTGCCTTATCTCCACTTCATATATATCACGTAAATACAAATAAAGGCTGGAAATGCTCAACAGTCAGGAAGTTTGTATGTGGGACAGAGTAGTCAACACTAACCTCTTTTTTCAATTTCCAAGTTTGGATGAAGGCTTCTCCATTTAACTCTGCCTTTCACTTTCCATAGGTGTTGCCTGACCTGCGGAGAATCGCTAGCATTCAGCGTTTTTATTTCAGATTCCAACATCTTCAATGTTTTGTATTTAGGTTACTGCAATGCCACTTGCAGCTGAATATAACTGCAATTAACTGCAATTAATGATACCAGGTTTTCTACAAGTGTTGTTCCTGCTGGTGCAGCCAGGTGGCAATCAAACTGCAGAAACTGTTAATCCACATTAATTCTGACACGGAGTTTGAAGATAAACATGATCAAGTTTCTATGACTAGACTACGCTCTTTAGTCAAACTATTTTAGCATCAGAACGTTGTAAGAGCAAGCAGAAATATACTAAATTAAATTTAAGTGAAAAAAAACCTGTCTAATGCTTTTACAGGCAATTGCATGGAAGAGGAAGATATATTTCTGTAGCACTGTTTACAATATCTGCAAAACACTTGACAGCCCATTAAGTGCTTTTGTAGTGTTGTCACTTTCATGGTAGGAAATTCAGCAGACAACCTATGCATAGCAAGACCACAAATGGCAATTTAAAAAACCACCAAATAGGCTGTTTTAATAATGTTTATTCAGGAATAAAGGAGAGACACTATGGAAATGCAAAATTATGGCATGCACTTTTTTTTTGCAGACTAGGGGAGGGGAGGGGAGGTGAGGTTTAGGTTTTTCTGGAAAAGGTCCAATGCGTTTTTTTTCCACCCAGGGTGATGTAATTGAAAATCAACATTGTTTGGAATGAAACATGACAATGACCATTTATTTCACTTGAAAAAATGCACCAGCACCTCTTGCATAATTGTCCCACTCCCTTCAACAATGTTTCAGCCTCTGTTTTTACCCTCAACCAACCCTACCTATCCCACCCCACCCCACCATGATCAAGCACATAGGCAGCCATGTCCTGTGCCCAGCCTTAGAAAAGGAATATCAAGTGACTCATTTCCACCACTCAGGTCTCTGCAGTGTCCTTTTGACTCACAATTGAGTTTGATACCCAGTAAGCCAGGGCCCATACACGCAATGTGTGGGTAAATGCTGCAAACAGCAACCAAATGATTCAAAATAAACTCTCTGATACAAGGGGTGGTACTGGAAACAATGAGTGGCTGTGATGTTCAGGCACAGCCTCACTTAGATCAATGTGTTCATCTGTTCCCCACCCTGGAAGATTTAATCACCTGTTACTAAATAGCCCATTTGAACCCACACCTTTGCAATTGACCAATCAGCGTAATATCTCACCTTCCCACACTAAATGCACAGTGAAAAGTCTTCAAGGTTTCAAGGTCATTTTATTGTCACATGTACCATGTGGGTCCAGTGAACCACATGTACCAAAAGGGTCCAGTGAAATTCAGACTGCCGTACAGTCATACAATAAAGAGCAACAAGACACCCAAATACATGTTTAACATGAACATCCACCACAGCTTCTTCTTCTTTTCGTGTCCATCTTGTTACAAATGTTGACCTCGCTGTCATCGTCCGTCCTGAAAAGGATGCAAGCTTCTGGCGACATTCAGTGGAAGCCATTACTTGTCACGAAAGATGAAGGTGGCAACAGAACTAGCTCAGGATTCTTCCAGTTTCCAGCCCCGTGATGTGGACGCTCCTGCTATGGAGCCATCCACCACAGCGAGTCCCCAACATTCCCCACTGTGACGGAAGGCCAAAACAAGTTCAATCTTCTTCCCTTCTTTGTTCTCCCACAATTGAGGCACTCCCTTGTCGGGGCGATCTTGGCTCCCGCAGCTGGCGGTCGAACCCTTCGCATCGGGGCGATTAAGCTCCCGCTTCGGGGGGGAACCTCAACACCCCGCGCTGGGCAATTGGACTCCCGAGTCAGGACTGGTCAAACATCCTGTGGCTTGGAGCTTCCCGACATCAGTCTCTACCTGAAACTGCGAGCTCCTCGATGTTGAAAACCGCAGGCTGCAGTTGGAGCGTCGATCCCAGGCAAGGGATCGCAAGCTCCAATAGTAAGTCCATGGCCCCGTGGTGGGCCTCAAAGCCTGGCTCGAGCAAGGCCGCCAGCTCCATGATGTTAGGCCGCAGAGCGACCAGAGATACGATCCAGAAAAAATCGCATCTCCGGCAAGATGAGAGATTGGAAAAAAAGGTTTCCCCCAACCACCTCCCCGCCCCACCCCCCTCATAATACAAACCAGAGAACATTAACACGTACTTTTTAAAACACAATAACAATAACAAAAATGACTAACGCACAGACAAACTGTAGGTGAGGCTGCCATCGCTTTTTAGATTGTTCTTCAAACCTTGAAGAGGCTGGAAGATGTAAAACCAACAACCAGCTAATCTGCTTGAAGATCATCTACTATAATAGCCCATCATGGCAGAATGTAACTGGCCAAGCCAAACACCAGAAGAACTTCACTAGAATTGGGACACAGAGGGTTGTTCATGGAGATGTAGAATCTTAGGGGTGACATGGTAGATGCTCTATTTTCACGAGATGCACAGTCTATAACTATTAAGCAAGGGCTCAGAACAAGGGATTCAGGATTGAGACGAGGCGAAGTTTCTTCAAGATGAGGGTTGTAATTCTTTGCAGTCCTCTATCCCAGATGACTGTGGGGACTCAGTCACTGAGTATCTTGGAGTAACATTGACAGATTGAGACTGAGCAATTAATTTTTAGATATTATGAGATGTTGGTTTAGGATTGGAAACTCATGCGCAGGTAAAGCATTAAATATGATCTATTTCAAGGTTTCAATGTCAGTTGATTGTCACATGCACCAATTAAGGTACAGTGAAATTTGAGTTACCATACAGCAATACTAAGTGAAAAGCAACAAGACACACAACCACATAAAAGTTAACATAAACATCCACCACAGTGGATTCCACATTCCTCACTGTGATGGAAGGGAATAAAGTTCAATCTTCTTCCTGTTTGTTCTTCCATGCAGTCGGGGGTGATCAAAGGCCCCGCAGCCGACAATCGAAGCCCCCGTCAGAGTAATCAAAACTCCCGCGTCGGGGCGGTCAAAACTCTCTCCGTGACATGGACCTCCCGAGTCGGAGGTAGACAGAAATGCTGGAGAAACTCAGCGGGTGCAGCTGCATCTATGGAGCGAAGGAAATAGGTAACGTTTCGGGCCGAAACCCTTCTTCAGACTCGGCAATTGGACTCCTGAGTCAGGACTGGTTGAACATCCTGTGGCTTGGAGCTTCCCGACATCAGTCTCTATCTGAAACTGCGAGCTCCTCGATGTTGAAATCCGAAGGCTGCAGTTGGAGCGTCGATCCCAGGCAAGGGATCGCAAGTTTCGATAGTAAGCTCCTTGACGTTAAAGCCGCGCAGTCTCCCGCAGGCTCGGAGCGTCTGTCTGTCTCCAGGAAAGGCCGCCAACTCCACGATGTTAGGCTGCAGATGGAACAGGAAAAAAAGGCAAAACAGCTTCCTCCTGCTTCTAATTTTTTGTCTTCGAATCTCTTATGACTGGGTCTGTTCTTCACTCACAGCACACAGAATTCTATCCTGCAATCTAGAAATTAGGAATCCAATCATTCAATGATACAGCATATTTGCTCAAACATTTTGCCACTATTTCCTTAGTCCCTGGTGTCAAGTCAGTAAGTCCCTAGTTTTATATTAACTACTCCTCCAATTTGTTCAGTGTTCTACTGAATGGTACATCTTCAGCTTTCTCTGGTTATCAGGTTAATGAGTCTGTTATGTCTCAGGGTCAATTTCCATTAATAGAATAAACACTTATGGCTGGTCAGTTAAAATTGGGAGGTGTAGACATTTGTTCTCTCCGAGGCAAATTAATCCTTGGAATTTTCTGTAACTTAGGGTGGTGAAGGCTAGATCACTAGATATATTTAAGATGGAGATTGATAAATATTTGCAAGATTGAGGAATGGGGGGTTATAGGGAACTGGCAAGGACGAGGAGTTGAGGCTAACATTGATCAGCCATGTCCATACTGAATTGCAGGGCAGGTTTGAAGAGCCTGGTGACATACTCCTGCTTGTATATTGTGTTTTCCTTTGTTATTGTGCTCTGTTTCGAGGTTTTCTCAGGGATGAATTTGAAACCTGATCCAACCGAAGGTTATATAAATCTCAACCATATTCAATTCGAATTCCATACAATTCGATCGTGGCAGATTGAAATCAGACCCAAGCTTGGCCAACCTTAGCCTGACCCAACCCAATCACAGACAACTCGAACCCAGCATGAACTTGATTAATTTAAATCTGGCCTAATTGGAGCTAAACCCATTGAAACCAGACCTACACAGAATGTGCTCAGGACAACACCTGTAAAATATATAGATATGCATTTATTGGAGCTAAAAACACATTGAAACACCAGATCTGAACCAATCCAACACCGATGATAAAAACTGAACCAAATCCAAATCCAAACACAGGTGATACAAACCCAACTCAAACGCAACCTCAGCTCATCCAAACCCAATCTGCGGGTAATCAAGCTGACCTGGATAAAGCACCGAGCTGGGCTGCTACTGCTCAGCCTGACCAGACAGATCTACACTGAATGTGCTATCAGGACATACACCTGATGTAAAATGACCCAAAGCTACCAGTTCAGTCCCATCGGGCTCAAGTGGGACACCAGAAAAATAATTTTGACAAATTAACAACTGCCTACATGATGGATATGGTCTCCAAAATGAGCTTTGTGGAGGAAATCCACCAATATTAGCAATACTGTCCGAATTAACCAGTGGGAAATTAAAAACTTCCCAATCAGATCTGTTGTCAGGGAACACTGCTTTCTCTCCTCTGTCATGTTTGTATCTCGCAGTGAGACTTTTGCTGAATCTATCAGGAAGAAGCGTACAGTGTATGAGAGTCAGGAAGTCATGCATGCCGCTTTATGACTTGGTTAGGCCGCATTTGGAGTAATGTGTGCAGTTCTCATCGTCGCATTACAGGAACGACGTTGAGGCTTTGGAAAAGATGCAGAGCAGGTTTATCAGAATGTAGCCTGAATTTGCATACAGCCTCTCTCTGTACATCAGCAAGACCAAGCGTAGACTCGATGATAGTTTCCCTGAACACTTGCGCTTGGTCTGCCAAGGCCTACTGGATCTCCAATTTACTAACCACTTTAACTCGCCTTCCCATTTCCAAACTGCCCTTTCCGTCATGGGCCCCCTCCATTGCCAGAGTGAGGCTGCATGCCGATTGGAGAAACAATACCTCATATTTTGCTTGGGTAGCTTACAACCCAACGGTATGAACGTTGAAATCTCTAATGTTAGGTAACTTCTACAAACACCCCCTCCCCCCCCCCCCCCAATCCCCAATCCCCTTTGGAGAAACAACATGGATAGGCGACATTTCGGGTCGGGATCTTCTAAAACAGTAGTGTGATTGAACTCGAAGCTCCTCAAGAGAGTTGTAAATTTATGGAATTCCCTGCCAAAGAGGGCAGTGGAGGCCAAGTCACTGGATGGATTCAAGAGAGAGTTAGATAGAGCTCTAGGGGTGTGGATCCAGCTAGTGGAGTCAAGGGATATGGGGAGATGGCAGGCATGGGTTATTGATAGGGTACGATCAGCCATGATCACAATGAATGGCAGTGCTGGCTCGAAGGGCTGAATGGCCCCCTCCTGCACTTATTTTCTCTGTTTCTATGTTTCTATGTTCCCTGCCATGCACAATCTTCTCCAGTGTTTAATTTTGCAGTTGTGGGGTTCCTCTCTCTCTCCTGTCAATGTTTTAATTGCCTCTGTTCTATCCCTGGCCAATCGTTTCCATGTTCACTCTTATTTCCCAACCGTTTTATCTTCTCCAGCTGCAACATTTCCCATTTATTGGTTTAAGGGGAAAGGCAAGGATCTAAGAGGTAAGTTATTTACACATTGTGTGGTTGAAATCAGATACAATTGCTATAGTCAAGAGGCGTTTAGACACACACTTGGACATGGCTCAATAGTCCTCAAGGGCTTGTCCCACTTAGGCGATTTTTAGGCGAAGTTCGCGGCAGTCGCCTGAAAAACCGGGAACTGGAACGGCGACTGTCGGAGTGGAACACACACACACACACACACATTGCACACACACACACACACACACACACACACACACACACACACACACACACACACACACACACACACACACACAAACACATTGCAAAGGCGGGGGCCAGGGCAAGCGGGGGGAGCGCTGTCTGAAATGCACACGGTGCAAAGCCAAGCTGATACAGACACACACCACGATGAACAGGAAGGTTAAGGTGGCTAGCACAGTGTCTTGGTAAGTCCTTTCAAAAGAGGAGGGGGGGGGAGGAGAACCGGGGGGGAGAGAGAACTATGGGCGGGAGGGGGGGGGAAGGGTAAGGGGGGAGAAGGGGGGAGAAGGAGTGGGGACACACTTTTAATAAGCCAGAGATACACAGCTGTGAAGTTCGGCGGGCATTCAACATTACCGGTCGGTTTTCCTTGGTTCTGAAAACTCATGCTCACGTTTTGTTTCCCAATGAGCCAACGAAAATGTCCGGTCAGTAAAGGTGATTAATTAAAACTACCTACGACTACCTCGACCAGCCTTATCTACATAGCATATTGTGCATCTCTTGTGACCCCACTACCACGGCACCAACGGCTACAGGGTTATCGATTTTCTCCATGGCGACAAATTTTTGGTCGCAGAAACATTTTCAACATGTTGAAACATTTGTGGCGACCATACTGAAGCCGCGACTAGTTCCCAGAATGCAGGAACTCCTCGCGACCATGAAGGAGACTCACCAGAGACCACCAGCGAACATGTGGCGATCGTGCGGCAAGTGCAGAGTCTCCTGCACTCACCTAAAAAGTCGCCTAAGTGGGACAGGCCCTTAATACAGACAAATGGGACTAGTGTATACAGGCAAAGAGTCGGCATGATTGTGTGGGATGAAGGGCCTGTTTCTATGCTGTATGACTATGATCCTGATTCTTACACTCAGTGTAACTGAACAGTTCTGAGGTCTTGGCAGTTTTGTTTTCAACTAATTCCGTTATTTCTCTAAACCAAACTGGCGTTATTTTTCCTCCTGGGCTATGTTTGTTGCCAGTTCTGAGGCATCTAGAGGAGGTCCTTGTTCCATTATTATACAGCTCATGAGCATTGTTTCAAATAAACTCTATGAGCTTCAGGACATGTGCTAACTCCTTCAATAACATTCAACAACAGCCAACACATGGGCTTACACATCATGCATAATTTTGTCATTAAAACATAGATTTGAATATATGAGTAAGAAAGAACTGCCGATGCTGGTTTAAATTGAAGGTGGACACAAAATGCTGGAGTAACTCAGACGATGAGGCAGCATCTGTGGAGAAAAAGAATGGGTGACGTTTCTGGTCGAGACACTTCTTCAGATTGAATACATGAACCCGATCTTAGTCTCCTTTTGAAAGTTTCACTACCCTTTCTAGGTATGTGTTGCAAGTCCCAACAACACAGTGGGAGGGAATTTCTCCTTATTTTACTAGGTTTCTGTGCCCTTTGGTTACAGCTCACTTTTCAGCAGAAGCAGGTTTGGGCTTGTTGCTTATTCTAAACACCTTAACATTTTGCATGCATTTGGTCTTCTCTGTAATGAGAATGAACAATACCTCTCTGATCCTTCCACAGTCCCTCACCATTATGGTAATCACTGATCTTCCCGCAGGCAACCATGGGGTACTGTTCCCAGAACTCCATGCTGTGCTCCAGCTGAGGTTCACCCAAGAGATTTACTAGAATATAGCTTCACCTCCTTGTTTTGGCAATCAGTGCCTGTGTTTTCAAAGCCAAGCATCCCGTGAGCTTTGTTAATCTTTCCTTCTGAGCTTCTGTTCACCTCCACTTCAGCTCTGGGACAGAAGTCAAGGGAATGCTTGCAGAAAACCGAGGTTCTTCTCTGTAAGCGCACAGCTCGTAGCTCTGTGCAGATTCTGCATCTCAAACACAAACAGAAAATGCTTTGAATCCTTGGCAAGACAGGCAGAACTGAGAAGAGGAAACCTGAGTTGGCATTTCAGGTTAAAACTAAGAGAAAGAGAAATCAATTTAATTTTAATTTGCAGATAACATTTGGGCAGGAGAAAGGGAATATTGATGAGGGGTGAGGCCAAGGTTGGAATCAGGATATCTCCAAAAGCAAGTAATTGACTGAAAAGCCATTTGAGCTTCAGCGTCAAATTGTGTTTAATAAAGAGCACGGCATGTTTCAGTGTAAATAAGTAAGTGAGTTTATTGGCCAAGTATTCACATACAAGGAATTTGCCTTGGTGCTCCGCACACAAGTAACAACATGACATACAGTGATAGTTACGAAAACACTAAACATTAATAATAATAAAACATTAATGATAAAATACCATTGATCAAGCATGTGAACCAACAAAATACCAGATCAAAGGGAGGCTACAGGTTTTTGGCTGTTGAGTAGAGCAACTACTCGTGGATAAAAATTGTTTTTATGTCTGGCTGTGGCAGCTTTGACAGTCCGGAGTCGCCTTCCAGACAGATGTGATTCAAAGAGTTTGTGGCCAGGGTGAGAGGGGTCAGAGATGATCTTGCCCGCTCATTTCCTGGCCCTTGCAGTGTACAGTTCATCAATGGAGGGAAGGTTGCAGCCAATAATCTTCTCTGCTGATGGGATGATTCGCTGCAGCCTCCAGATGTCGTGCTTGGTGGCTGAGCCAAACCAGACCATGATGGAGAAGGTGAGAACAGACTCTACGATGGCCGTGTAGAATTGGACCATCATTGCCTGTGGCAGATTGTGCTTCCTCAGCTGCCGCAGGAAGTACATCTTCTGTTGTGCCTTTTTGACTGTGGAGTCGATGGTGGCCCCCCACTTAAGGTCCTTGGAGATGATGGTTCCCAGGAACTTAAAAGACTCCACAGATGTGACTGCGGTGTTGTTGATGGTGAGTGGGGTGAGGGGAGGGGAAGCTCTCCTAAAGTCTGCAACCAATTCCACTGTCTTAAGGCTGTCTTTCAGTGTGTTGTATAGCATTAAAGATGCTACATATAGGCAAGTTTTTGTTGCATGTTTTCCCTTGCGAGGAGTGCATGCAGATTCGGTTCGCTAACTCCTGAGTATAATACTCTGAAGCTCTCTCAGGTTACAGGGAAAGACCAGGGGGTTGGAGATTGCACAGATGGTGTCCGTCTTAGACTCAATGAACAGAATGGCCTCCTGTGCCATAATAATTGTATGAATCAAAGACCAGAGAAAAAACACACAAAGATCCAGTAGGCCAGATTTTGGAAAAGAGATATGGAGCACCTTTAATTAGATTTGTCCATCATATTTAGGTTTTGGAATCCTTTTCCCAAGTTGCTGGAAGAACAAGCCAAGTTGGTATTTCAACAATCTGTTTTCTCAACCAGTGAGAGTAAACAATTGAGAAATAAACAAGAACACAAGTATTAAATCAATAAAATAAATCTGGTACAGAAAGAAAAATAAGGGAAGGAAAGAAAAATGTGGACTGTCAGAAGAAACAGGTGGGAGACAAATGGAAAAATATGTTAAGTATTAACAAATGTTCAAATTTTCAAAATATCTAACAACAATTCAACTCTGTTAGAATGTGACTCCATTTGTGTAATTATTTATATCCCATGGTTCAGAGGTTTTAATTAATCTTCACTAACAACATTAATGTTGTCACGAGGGAATACAATGAACTTCAGACTGGAAACTTGAGCAACACACAGTGGTGGAGTAACACAATGGGCAAGGCAGCATCAGTGGAGGGAATGGATAGGTGATGTTTCGGGCAAGGACCTGTCTTCACACAATGTTAATATCAAATTTTCTCCAGTACCTTTATGAGCCATTAATATCTAAATACAATTTAACTTCATGGAAATTGAGGACCAGTAAGTTCTGGTCCATTTGCAAAGCTGAAAGTGAACTAATGCAAATAGTCCTGTAACTCAAGTTAACGTGAACACACAGAGAATCATTTTCTCACCATATATTAGCAATGGCTTACAATGTTCACATGATGGTGTATTTTCAGAGGCTTCTGTATTTCTGCTATAATCTGCTATATTTCTGCTATAATCTGTATTTACAAAGTTACATTATAAATGAGAAATATCATGCAAAGATAGAAATTGCAACCAGTAACCCTCCAATCAATATATGTTTCGTTGCACATAGTACAAAAAATACAAAGATACCGGCTTGACCTTCTAATATAGGTGGTGAGACTATATTCTAGATCAGATAACACAAGCAATCTAATGATATTCTCTTCATAGAAACATAGAAACATAGAAAATAGGTGCAGGAGTAGGCCATTCGGCCCTTCGAGCCTGCACCGCCATTCAATATGATCATGGCTGATCATCCAACTCAGTATCCTGTACCTGCCTTCTCTCCATACCCGCTGATCCCTTTAGCCACAAGGGCCACATCTAACTCCCTCTTAAATATAGCCAATGAACTGGCCTCAACTACCTTCAGTGGCAGAGAATTCCAGAGATTCACCACTCTCTGTGTGAAAAATGTTTTTTCTCATCTCGGTCCTAAAAGATTTCCCCCTTATCCTTTAGCTGTGACATCTTGTTCTGGACTCCCCCAACATCGGGAACAATCTTCCTGCATTGTGGGAAAGCAACTAACCTTAAGGCAGGTACGGGATACTGAGTTGGATGATCAGCCATGATCATATTGAATGGCGGTGCAGGCTCGAAGGGCCGAATGGCCTACTCCTGCACCTAATTTCCATGTTTCTATGTTTCTATGTTTAACCTTATTGGAAATTGGTTCTCTCTAGTTGGAAGCCAAGCACAATAAAACTATGCTTTTTAAAACAATATTGCATGGACAAATTCAACTTAAAAATGACAAACCCAGGATGAACTTAATCCAGGCCTAAGACCTAATGTATAATTTCTAAAACTGGTAATTAAATCTCCTTTGTCAGTCTCAAAGAGAATGCTTTACATGCTTGTCATACTGGAAATCTGCCGAATCGCATTAATGATGATAAAGCAACAATTAAACACTCCTGTCATAACGCAAGGGTGTGCTTCACTGACGCCAGTGAAATAGTGAATTTCAAACACTCGATGGTGCGTTGTTCTGACCTATTTCACCATAAATCATTGGCCCTAGATATGTGACTCTCGACTCGTTGAGCCACTGAAGAGGGGGCAATGCTGTGTTCCAGGGATGTATTTAAGGGAGAGCTAAATATGTGAGGGGTAAATGAAGAGAAAAGTATGTTAACTGGGTGAGAAGTAGTGGAAAAGAGAAACAGGAACCCAAGGCAGAGATTTGCCTTCCACTTAAACGGGAAAAGTCTGTGCATCTCCGGACAATACACCAGCAACTGCAAGTTAGCTGGTGTACATTTTAAACTGGTACCTTTTTCAAAAAGTACTGAAATAGTCTGAAGAAGGGTTTCGGCCCGAAACATTACCCATTTCCTTCGCTCCATAGATGCTGCTGCACCCGCTGAGTTTCTCCAGCATTTTTGTGTACCTTCGATTTTCCAGCATCTGCAGTTCCTTCTTGAACACCTTTTTCAAATAACTAGTTTACTGACAAATTAAACCGGAAATTGGAGGAACAGCACCTCATATTCCGTTTGGGGAGTCTGCATCCTGGGGGCATGAACATCGAATTCTCCCAATTTTGTTAGTCCTTGCTGTCTCCTCCCCTTCCTCAGTCCCCCTGCTGTCTCCTCCCATCCCCCAGCCTTTGGGCTCCTCCTCCTTTTTCCTTTCTTGTCCCCGCCCCCGATCAGTCTGAAGAAGGGTTTCGGCCCAAAACGTTGCCTATTTCCTTCGCTCCATAGATGCTGCTGCACCCGCTGAGTTTCTCCAGCTTTTTTTGTGTACCTACTGACAAATGAAGCTACTTTAGTTTTGGATACAGAAACATAATTGCGACTGCAACCATACCAACAACTTCCCTTTGTATAGTAGCATTAATGTAGCAAAAATATTCATAAGTGATAGGAGTAGAATTAGGCCATTGGGCCCATCAAGCCTACTCCGCCATTCAATCATGGTTGAACTATCTTTCCCTCCTAACCCCATTCTCCTGCCTTCACCCACTACCTCTGTACTAATCAAAAAAAAAAATCTATCTCTGCCTTAAAAATATCCTGACTAAAGAAATTTCTCCTCATCTCCTTCCTAAAAGAACGTCCTTTAATTCTGAGGCTATAACCTCTAGTCCTAGACTCACCCACTAGTGGAAACATCCTCTCCACATCCACTCTATCCAAGCCTTTCATTATTCTGCATGTTTCACTGAGGTCTCCCCTCATTCTTCTAAACTCCAGCAAGTACAGGCCCAGTGCCGACAAACACTCATCATAGGTTAACCTACTCATTCCTGGGAACATTCTTGTTTGCGTGTTTGTGCGCATATATCTGCCTTCACCACCACCCACTTAAATCTATGTCCTCTAGTCCTCGATTCACCTACTCTGGGCAAGAGACTCTGTGCATCTACCCAATCTATTCCTCTCATGATTTTATTTTAGAATTAGAATTAGAATTAGATCCTTTATTTGTCATTCAGACCTTACGGTCTGAACAAAATGTCGTTACCTGCAGCCATACATACAATAATAAACAACAGAACAGACAGTAAACAAAAATTAACATCCACCACAGTGAGTCCACCAAGCACCTCCTCACTGTGATGGAGGCAAAAAAATCTTAGGGTTACTGTCTCTTCCCTCCTCTTCTCCCTCTGTGCTGAGGCGATACCCCACCGGGCGATGGTAAGTCAGTCCCGCGGCTCACCGAGCTCCGCGAACGGGCCGGTTCAAACTCCGCAGCCTGGGGGTGGTCGAAGCTGCCGCCCTCCAGTCCAGCGGACACAGCTATTGACGATGTCATCCACTGGCCCGCGGCCGAACCCCGGACTCAGGCCGCCGCCTCCAGAACGCCGTCTCAGCCACCGAAGCACCGTTCCAGCCCCGAGCCGGGTCGCCCTCACGTGATATACACCTCTATAAGATCAAAAGATGATGAAATGGAAATGCTACCAGAAACCTGCCTCAGAGTCATATGTGGCACCAAAGTTGTGAATGGTCCAGGTCAGTTTTAGACAGTTATCAGGATAAATATCAGAATGATTACTGCACAGAACGCTATGTACCCCATTAGTTCTGTACTGGCTCTATGGAGATTCCATGAACTTAGTCCCACTCTACCAAAACTGCGTAAATTATTTATCTTTCAGATACTTAACCAGCTCCCTTTTGAACACCGCAACTGAATCTGTCCCCAGCTGTGCGTTCCAGACCTCAACCTCACAATCCCCCAAATGTTTCCTTTCAATCAGACTCATTCTATGTCTCCTGGTACTTGACCTCACTGCAATTGGAGGAGTTGGTGAAGCATAGTGTTTGCAGCTTGGAAATGGAGTTGTGATGGGAAGTGACGAGAGTGGCTGTGGTTTCCCCCATTCGCTGTTTGAAAAACATATCTGTTTTATCTAGCAACGATGTCGGACATGCTGACTTCCAGTTTAGTAAAGGTGGAGGGGTGGGGAGGTGATAATAAGGTAAAATGTTATGGATAAACCGATAATGCATTCAGCGCTAACATGGTCGGCGGCAGGAGACGACTCCGGGCAGTGGCGGACTGGGTCTAAAAATATTGGTTGCCAGGAGACAAAGGGGGCCCATTTCATCATTGGCCCACTTGGTATGGGGGGCCCACTTCATCAGGGGCACACTTGCCATCGTGCAAGCTGACACCCTGGCCAGTCCGCCACCGACTCCGGGACCCAAAGATGGCCCGATGAGGAGAAGAGGGACTTCAGTTTGCAGGAACTGCTCCAGTACATCAAGTGTGTGGACCGACTGGATTTTGGACTTTGAATAATGATGCGAAATGTGTAATATTTGTAAAGGTTTTTCACTGTGCAGGTGCATATGTGTAAAATAAAGCACTATTGAATCAGTGATTGAACATTTCTGATAAAGTGTTTTCAACCCAAAGCATTAACTCTGTTTCTTTCTCCACAGATGCTACCCGAACTGCTGAATATTCCCAGCATTTGCACTTTTTATTTCAGATTTTGGGCAACTTTTCAGAAAAGTTTTGCTGAGGTTGTCCAACGTCCTGTTCACATACTGTTTGTAGTTCTTAGTCTGGTTCTGCATTCTGCACCTTGTGAAGGATGTATTATCCTTCAGTGTATGTGTAGTGCAAACTCAGCACAAGGATATCAGGTATGAAAGGGTTAAATTGTGAAGGGCGGATGCTCAGACTCAGCTTTAGTCATCCCAGTAGAAACATGGATAAGGGGAATTTTAAATGTGGCGAATGCACGATTTGACAGCAAAATTAGTTCCTTGGGTGGGGAAGAGAGATGAAAGTGGAATAGAATGAACATCTCTGAGAATCATCATAGATGAGATGGGCCCAATGCCCTTCTTGATGTCTATGAAACATAGAACATGGAAGGGTACAGCACAGGAATAGGCCTTTCAGTACACAGTATTTGCGCTGAATAGGATGCCAAGACCATCGGTGGTGCAGTGGTAGAGTTACTGCCTTACAGTGCTTACAATGCTGGAGACCCGGGTTCGATCCCGCCTAGAGGGTGCGGTGTGTACATAGTTTGTATGCTCTCCCTGTGACCTGCATGGGTTTTCGCTGAGAGCTTCTAATTCCTCCCACATTCCAAAGACGTACAGGTTTGTAGGTTAATTTTCTTGGTTTAAAAATGTAAAATGCCCCTATTGTGTGTAGGGCAGTGTTAATGTGCAGGGATCGCTGGTCAGCGTGGACTCGGTGACTGCTTCCACGCTATATCTCTAAACTAAAAAACTAAGCCAACTCTTAGCTACCTTCACATATTCCATATCCCTCCATTCCCTATCATGTATCTATCAAAAGTTTCTTAAATGCTGCAATCACATCTGCCTGAAGAAGGGTTTCGGCCCGAAACGTCGCCTATTTCCTTCGCTCCATAGATGCTGCTGCACCCGCTGAGTTTCTCCAGCATTTTTGTGTACCTTCGATCTTCCAGCATCTGCAGTTCCTTCTTGAACACTGCCTCTAACCCCAGCCCTGGCAGCTAATTCCTGGCACTCACCACCCTGTGTAAAAAACATTCCCAGCACGTCTCCTTTAAAATTGCCTCTCTCACTTAGCAGCTATGCCTCCTTACATTCAATATTTCCATCCTGGGAAAAGGTTTCTGACTGTCTACCTTATTGATGTCTCTCATCATGTTATATATTTCTATCAGGTCTTCCCTAAACCTCTAGTGTTCCAGAGAAAACAATAAATACAGATGCAATGAGGGGCACAAAGTGATGTGGAAATCTCTTTACTTTACCCGTGTTTTCTCTCTCGTCTTATATTATGCAATAAACCACATCCTTTCAAGTGATAAGGGAAATATTCCACGCCTTTTCCAGTCCAAGAATGCATTGCAGAACAGTAATATCATAAATACCACACCCCCTACCCTTTGAGGCGGCACAGCAGTGTAGAATCTCTGCTGCTTCACAGCGCTAGAGACTCGAGTTCGAACCTGACTAAGGGCGCTCTCTGTACGGAGTTTGTACGTTTTCCCTGTGACCGCGTGGGTTTTTTTCACGGGTGTTCCGGTTTCCTCACATGTTCCAACGTACAGTTTTGTAGATTAATTGACCTGTGTTAAATTGTACAAATTGTCTCATGTGTGCAGGATAGTGTTAGTGTAAGGGTTCCACGCTGTTCCAAGCCTGCAGTTTAAAGCGTGAGGCTGGTCGTTTTTGAGAGACCCAACTTTATTTTTTTTGAAAAGGTGCATTTCTGTTACACTTTACACAACGTCGAAGCTTTACAGCCAATAAACAACTTTCAAAGCATCCTGAACTTGCAACGATTTTGTGCAAAACATGGTCCCACAAACAGCAATCTGATAAATGACAATAAATGCTTTGCTTTCACATTAGGGATCATTACGAAAGCCAAGTCCAGCATTGCTCCAAGTCCAAGTCCAAGTCAAGTTTATTCATCACATACACAAACGAGATGTGCAGTGAAATGAAAAGTGGCAATGCTAGCGGACTTTGTGCAAAATGACAAACAAACAAACAAACTACAAACAGAATCACATATTCTTTTACATATTAAATAATGTGGGCGGAAGGAAAAAGGTTCAGTAAAGTTAGTCCCTGGTGAGATAGGAGTTTACAGTCCGAATGGCCTCAGGGAAGAAACTCCTTCTCAACCTCTGCTCGGAGTATTAAGAAGAAGTGTGTCCTCGGAACCTCTTACAAGTTGGTCGCTGCCTGCATGCTTGCTTGCTTGCTTTGGAATCAGCCCTGCAACCGAATCGGCCCAGGTTGTTCCTGGCTGTTTACCATTGCTGATTGGCTGCAGTTCATCGATAGTCCATCCCCACCCAGCACAGTACCTTGACAAGAGAGAAAGAGAGAAAAAAGCAGGAAGCAGTGCCGCTTTGGAGATATAAATGAGGCTCGCCTGTGCGCCGCAACTGTTCGCTTACACCGCTAACCACGCTTAACGGAGGGCATACCCGGTGAAGTGCAAAGGGATATTTTATGCATCGAGCTTGGGAGAGTGTGGTACGTGTAAGGACGCGCGGTTAACCTCCTTAATCAGGGTGGGATTTATCCTGGGAGAGCTGCTTTTATTTTCGGTGGAGGCTGTGTGGTGCAGCTCTGGACATTACTGGGCTGCTGGTGTGTGTATATTTATTGTGTGTGTGTGTATATGTATGCATTTATTTGCGTGTGTGCGCACGCATATATATATATATATATATATATATGTGTGTGTGTGTGTGAGAGAGAGTGCTATTTGCGTGTATTGTGTAGCAGGGTATTGTGCAATGTATTACAAGCAGCCACCTACACACTCAATAACACACACTTAGCGTCCCCGCTGTGCCGAAGACCGAGGGAACAATGGTCTTCCAGTGAATCCCATTGCACGCTCTTTCCCTGAAACAGTGTCACTGCCAGCAATCGTATGTTTTATTTTCGCGTTTCTGCTTTTTTTTTTGTTCGGGCAGTTTCCGGTTAATGATATATGGCGGTTGTACAGTTTGTCTCCTTCGGCTTCTCCGCCCTGTTTACGACCTGTATGTACCTGCTGACTGCGGCTTACTGCCTTTCTCTCCCTCCCTCTACCTCCCTCTCTCTCTCCCTCTCCCCCAGCTCTGCCCCTCCCGGAATTAAGACGGGACAGGAAAGGGGAACACTTTTCACAGAGCAGTCCATCGCCGCCTCCCTGCCCTCCCCCACTGTAGCCCTGTGAACGTTTCCACCTTTGAGAAAGTCGCTGTTCAATGTGACATCCTCGCTTTCAAATCGTCTTGGTTTCCTTGTTCTGTTCCATCACTTTTCTGCATCTTTTTGCCACTCTTCCAGAGTTCGGCTTCTGCTCTCTTGGCGGGACCTTTTTTTAGCCCTTTGAAATATCTTAAAGGGAGTAGTCAGTGGTGTGATTGCTAGGGTGTGACCGAATTCTCACAGTTGAAATATTACGTGATTTGTGTGATTTATTTGTTTTGATTTCTGTTAAATTGCTGGTTTAATCTGCCACTGTAGTACAGGTCACACCTCGCTGGATTTGTCAGTGAAATTATTTCCTCTGGTGGGGAACGGAGAATAGAAATGAATATTTCTGAGAACCATAATATATTTGATGGGCCAAATGGCTGCAATTGTACCACAGGTAGCTATAATGTTTCTCGGAGCTTTGTTGATTAAAGAGCTGGTGTAGTTTGTGTTAGAAGATGGAGATTAGGGTGATATTACTTGTGGTCCTAACTGTTGGCCTTGTTTGGAAAATGTTCCCCAGCGATTTTCCCTTTCTGATATGGAGGTTCTTGTGGAACATGTCACCCACAGATTGACTACATTGATATTTATGCTTTAGCAACTTAGGATGCCACAGAGGAGCAGCGGTAGAGTTGCTGCCAGAGGCGCAGGTTTGATCCTGACTATGGTGGGTGCTTTCTGCACAGAGTTTTTATGTTCTACCTGTAATTGCGTCTGTTTTCTCTAGAGGCTCCTTCCACAGTCTAAAGACGTAGAGGTTTGTAAGTTAATTGGTTTCGGTAAAAATTGTCACTTGTGTCTAGGATAGTGCTTGTGTACAAGGTGATCGCTGGTCAGCATGGACTCGGTGGGCCAAAGGGGCTGTCTCAATGCTGTATCTCTAAACTGAAGATTGAGCCCTCCTGCTTGTGTTCAGTGGTGCTTTATTGTCACATATGCAAATGCACAGTGGATTGGCTTGCTGTTGAAGATGAAGCAGGTGACACATGTGCCATTTGCCATCATGGGGAAGGACAGACCAAACTCGGCAGTAAATCCACCCCAACCTTCCCTCATTTCTGCTTGACTACATTTCTTTCTGGTCAATGAGACAGTTCAGGTGATAATGTTCAGATCCCCCAAGGTCTTTTCTCTTCTCCCTCTAACATTCTAGCAGTAAAACCCTCCATATCTGTCCTTCTCAAATTCTGGTCTATTCTATATTTGGGATTCATTCACTCAGCCAAAGCCCCATCTAACCATCAGAAATTAGAATTCAAAGAGCTGGAGTTACCTCATTTAACTGCTTCTGACAAGCTGCCCTAAAATATCCACGTGACTGAGTGCATCAAATTTTGTTCAATTAGGCAGCCTTGGCTACTTTTACTGTGTAGAAGTATAAATGCTGCACTTTGTAAATTTGACTTTAACAGCAGAATGTTGGAACTGCTCAGAAGGTCAGGCAGTGGCTTTGATTCTCCATGGTTCATCTTTCAGGATAATTGTGTAACACAAACAATATTTTAGTGACAAAAAAGGGGAAGGAAGGGAACAAAAATAATGTATTCTGTGACTGGGTAGAGACTGAATGACACGGTGATGGTGCTAGAATTCACTGGAATTTAGGATGAGAGGAGATCTTATAATAATAATAATAATAATGATAATAAACTTTATTACGGACTCGAGTTCCAGACAAGGGGCAACATTACATTAAAAAAATGCATTGCATATTAAAAAAATATCATAAAGAACATATAAAATCTTAGTATATCACTTACAAAAGCATCATAAATTATATATTTTTTAAAAACACAATACATAAGTTAAAAATCTAGATTAAAAGAATGACCAATGTCATACAACGATACCAGTGTCTCCACAGCTGGGATCCGTAGCGTGTAGTGCTATGTTATAGAAACGTATAACATTCTTAAATGATTGGACAGGCTAGATGCAGGAAACGTGTTTCTGATGTTGGGGGAGTCCAGAACCAGGGGTCACAGTTTATGAATAAGGGGTAGGCCATTTAGAAATGAGATGAGGAAAAACTTCTTCACCCAGAGAGTTGTGAATCTGTGGAATTCTCTGCCACAGAAGGCAGTGAAGGCCAATTCACTGGATGTTTTCAAGAGCGAGGTTTAGCTCTTGGGTCTGAAGGAATCAAAGGATATTGGAAGAGCAGGAACAGGGTACTGATTTTAGATGATCAGCCATGATCTTATTGAATGGTGTTGCTGGCTCAAAGGGCCGAATGGGCTACTCCTGCTAACAGGATACCTCTGTTCATTCTGTTGCATCTCCTCACAAGGTTCACAAATGGGGGAAAATGCACTGCGAACAATTGAAAACTTATTCAATTAAAGCACTGACAAAAAAATATACAACTCCTTTTTTAAAATATTTTATTTATTAGATGTAAGTACAATACAGTGGTACATTTTTACAGGTTCCCAAAATTATGTTAACATAATACATTCTCTGTACAACTGCCTCCTTTTTGTTTTAAAGAGAGAAATAAGAAAGAAAGAGATAGCAAAGGATAGAGGAGAGTCTTGTGTGTGTGTGTGTGAATAAAAAGAGAGAATAAGAGATAGTGAGGAAAAGAAATAAACAAGAAAAGAAAGCAGGAGGGAGATTATCAAATCGCCGCTAGGAGATTTTTTATATTCTTGATCATCTTTCACCCATACGTGAAACTTTTAACTTTTAATAATACACCTCCTTTAAAATCAATTAATTACAATTAAACTGGCTGAATCAAATCAAATACAAGCAGCAGTGTCTTCGACATTGCATTGGGGCTGCTGTACTTGTGCCAGGTGTAGCGTGCAGCCTCTGAGAGTTGGGCTATTTGCGTTACTCTGCGGGATGTTTCCTTGTGGAAATGAGTGCCAGGGAAGATGCTGCTAGGTTGCACTTTTGAAGTTCCACAGAGATATGGATGAGTCTTTTCAGAAGCCCTGGTACTCTGCCCTCTTGTAAAATATGTTGCACTACAAAACAAAAGTTGGTGTTCTCTTCTGATTTACTATCCACATAGTGGTAGTTATGGATGTACATTTATGCCTGATTTTTAGATATATGCACCAGATTAAAATAATACAGATTGAAGTATTGCATATATAATTTGCAGATGATAAAGGCACCATCTTGTGACAGAAATCAACATTTATTCCAGATTATTTTTATAGTTGGCTAGAAGTATCCACTGCAGTCTCATTAGAAAAAAAAATGTAAAATACTTTATGAGTATAAATGAGTACAATAACTTGTTTTCTTCACCCTGCTATAAGAAGGCTGGCTCTACAGTGGAAAGAGTGCAGAGAAGATTTACGAGAATGTTGCCGGTTCTTAAGGGGCTGAGCTATAGGGAGAGGTCGAGCAGCTAGGACTTTGAAGTGCAGGAGGCTAAGGAGTGATGTTATCGAGGTGTATCAAATCATGAGTGGAATATATAAGGTGAATGCACAGAGTCCAGGGTATGGGATTCAAAAACAAGAGGTTGTATGTTTGAGGTGAGAGGAGCCACATTAGATATGAACCTGAGTGACAACCTTTTCACTCTGAGGGTGGTGGGTATATGGAGCAAGCTGCCAGAGGAGGTAGTTGAGGCAGATCCTATAACGGCATTCAAAAGACACAAACATGTACATGGATAGGAAAGGTTTCAAGAGAAATGGGCCAAATGCAGGCAATTGGGATCAGCTTAGATGGGGCCCCTTGGTTGGTTTGGCCGAGTTGGGCCGAAGGGCTAGTTTCTGTGCTGTACGATGCTATAACAGAGCTATTGAAATACTGAATCAAACATCCATGTTTACAGCAGGAGTTTCCTACGCTGTGTTGTAGATGGGATATTACTTTTTGCCATTGTCCTCTTAAAGTTGTAAAAATGTTAACTATTTCTTTAACTGGTTTTTCACCAGCTCTGTTGTTTTAGGTAATACCAATAATTTCCACTCTCCAGCTGCAAGCTTTAAAGATGTTATCTTCCTGCCTGCATGGACTCTGCTGAGACATGCCAGATTAAACCCTTCCTATTCAAGTATGGTGATAAACCATTTTCTGCTTTTCTTTAATGAATCATGCGCATTGCGCAATTACTGACGTAAATCAGATTTATGGTACAGGAGTAAGCTATTTGGTCTATGCCATCTGTGCTGGTTGAAGGAGCTTCCCAGTCTATGACAGAGGAATTTCATTAAGCAGTGGGGTATAATACCTGGAATTGTCTACCTCCATGTATGGACATTTGAAGCAAATTCAAAATTGAGTTTGTTAGATATTTAATGTTAAGGAAATTGTGGTATAAGTCAAGTCAAGTTTATTCGTCACATACACATACGAGATGTGCAGTGAAATGAAAAGTGGCAATGCTCGCGGACTTTGTGCAAAAAGACAAACAAACAAACAACCAAACAAACTACAAACTTAATGGAACAGAATCACATATTCTTTTATATATTAAATATTGTGGGCGGAAGGAAAAAGGGAAAAAAACAGCAATTTTTAAAAAAAGCAGTAGAGTGGTTCAGTAAAGTTAGTCCCTGGTGAGAGAGGAGTTTATAGTCCTAATGGCCTCTGGGAAGAAACTCCTTCACAGTTCTCACAGCATGGCAACGGAGGCGTTTGCCTGACCGTAGCAGCTGGAACAGTCCATTGCAGGGGTGGAAGGGGTCTCCCATGATCTTATTGGCTCTGGAGTTGCACCTCCTGATGTATAGTTCCTGCAGGGGGGTGAGTGAAGTTCCCGTAGTGCGTTCGGCCGAACGCACTACTCTCTGCAGAGCCTTCTTGTCCTGGGCAGAGCAATTCCCAAACCAGATGGTAATGTTCCCGGACAAGATGCTTTCCACAGCCGCTGAGTAGAAGCACTGGAGGATCCTCGGACACATTTCCTCAATTGCCTGAGGTGGTAAAGGCGCTGCCTTGCCTTACTCACCAGTGCTGAGGCGTGTGATGCCCATGTAATATCCTCGGAGATGCGGACTCCCAGATATTTAAAACCGTTCACCCTATCCACAGTATCCCCATTTATCCTCAATGGAGTGTACGTCCTCGGATGATGTGCCCTCCTAAAGTCCATGATCAGCTCCTTTGTTTTTTTGATGTTCAAGAGGAGGCTGTTGTCCTGACACCAGAGTGCTAGATCAGCCACCTCCTCCCGGTAGGCCTTCTCATCATTGTCTGAGATCAGGCCCACCACCACAGTGTCATCAGCAAACTTGATTATTGAGTTGGAGCTGAACCTAGCCACACAATCATGTGTGTACAGGGAGTACAATAGGGGGCTGAGGACGCAACTCTGGGGCGATCCTGTGCTCAGGGTGAGGGACTCCGATGTATTCCCTCCCATCTTGACTACCTGGGGCCTGGCGGTGAGAAAGTCCAGGACCCAGGCACACAGGGGGGGTGTTGAGCCCTAATTCCAGTAGCTTCCCGGCCAGTCTGGTGGGGACTATCGTGTTGAAGGCTGAACTGTAGTCTATGAACAGCATCCTCACGTAGCCCCCCCTTCTGGCTGTCAAGATAAGAGAGAGCGGTGTGCAAAACCTGGGAGACCGCATCGTCCGTGGATCTGTTCGGACGGTATGCGAATTGTAACGGGTCCATGTTGCGAGGGAGGAAGGCGCAGATGTGTTTCTTCACCAGCCTCTCGAAGCATTTCATGACTACCGAGGTAAGGGCCACTGGACAGTAGTCATTCAGACAGGCTGGGGAGGCATTTTTAGGTACCGGTACAATGATGGATTTTTTGAAGCAGGCAGGGACCACGGACTTGTCCAGGGAGAGTGAGCACCGGAGCTAGCTAAGCTGTTCAATTAAGAAAATTGATCCGGCAGAAGATCAGCAAACTCAAGAGAAAATGTTGTTCTGCTCCCATTTCTTACATTATCACATATTTTAGAAACATCCACAAGAGAACCTACCCTAACTTTCTTTCCTATCATATGTCTTGATCTGTCATGTTATTCCTTGCATTGATTGTATTATGTTGCTGAATTTCTAACCAAAAAATGCACGCTTCCTGATCCCCGCATTTAACCATGTTAAGTTATTACCCTGTTTTGAATTAAGGAAGTGTTACTAGTCTTGTCAACATCTACTACACCTCTGACGGGTCATTGGGTTAAGGTGAGAGGGGAAGCATTTAAATAGGAACTTGAAGGGCAACTTGTTCTCACAATTAATGTATTGAATGAAGAAACAATTTTGGATATTGAGCAAAACACAAAGTGTTGGAGTAACACAGCAGGTCGGACTGAAGATCCAAAATGTCACCTATTCATTCCCTCCGAAGGTGCTGCTTGACCCGCTGACTTCAGCATTTTGTGTTTTACTCATATACGAACCGAGCTGCCTGAGGAAATGGTTAAGGCAGGTACAATAACATTGTTTAAAACATTTGAACAAATACATGAATAGGAAAAGTTTAGAGGGAATTCGGTCAAAACTGGACAAAAGATGGGCATCTTCGTCAGTATGGTCGAGTTGGGTCGAAGGACGTGTTTCAATGCTGTATTGACTAAGGTTATTATCTATTGCATGTCAATGAATCTTTGTGAAGTGTAATATGTTAAATACTTCTACCTTTCTATTGTTGATGCTACACTTACAAATATTGTAGTTGCAGCATCATCATAATTACGATAAGTCTGTTGTATTTATTGACATACAATTATTAAGAATATCCTTTCGTTTGTATTTCTATATTTCTAGGGACCTATCGGAAGCATTTGCTTTGGTCTTTCAAGAGGCTCCCTTCTCAGAATTGTTGCTACAAGAATGCGTGTCTCCGTCTTCCTTGGAACAGCATAATCGTCAACACACTGAGAGGTATGCCTCAGATCTGTGATTAGTTCCCATTCCACCTTGTCTTTCATTGCATCCATCTGCCCTTTACTATTCTACCCACTACTATCCACAGTTCAGACATTTTCCGCTTGTTGGCATTCGCAGAGTTTAGTTTAGTTTGGCTTTTCACTGAACATCGGTAGATGTGACATTAAACTAAACAGAATAAATAACCTTATCTGTCTCGTGCATCCCTCATGCATCCCTCATCACAATTTCGGCACTGAGAATTGTAAACGCACCAATTGATTGAAATGTAAAGCAGAATTACTTGAATTTCCATATCTTTTTCCATCATTTGAGCAGTTTGAGGGGGCAAGGGGAGGGTAGATGGGGAGTTGGTGGTGGGTGATTCCAGAATTACTTCCAGTCTGAAGTATTTTTGAAGTTTGGTGGCTGTTGTAATATAGGACACGTGCTGTCAATACTGTACATGATAACCTTCCACTAACATGGTAGGCTTTGAGTTGATGTATCATTATGCTGAAATTCATGTGGTGTCAACAACAAATCTAAGTGTCTTTCCAAATACTCCTTCATTGTGTGTCACGGATTCCCAGGAGCTAGTGGAATATAGTTGGGGTTTTTTTTTTTGCTCCAAGGAGGTTTTGACCACACTTGCATTATTTCCTCTGTTGCCCCAGTAAGCTCTTTGTGACACTTGAAATAGATTATTTTGGGTATAGTTATTGGTCTTGCCAACAGCACAGCCTCGTGATTGGGACTAACTGAGTGTAATTAGTCTTTGGTCATATTAGCTTATATCTTTGAGGTGCTCCCTGAATAAAGTCTGAGATGGAGGGGGTTAATTTAGCCTAGGATTGGTTACTGATCTTCACACACTACATCAGGCAGCCTAAGGCTGCATTGAAGCACTGAATGGGATGGTGTGTTTCTTTAACGGCAAAGACAGACATTAATGATCTGGTATTTTTTCTGGGACTCACAATGGACCTTTATAGTCAAAAATAGTGTTGAAGAATGTGAGAAGATTACTTGGTGGTATAAAGCCCATTTCTTCACACACTTCATTCAATGATTTGATGATGACTTGAAGATTGTCCTCTGTAGTTGAAACTACATGTTGCAGCTCATTGAGTGAAGTTGGAGAGAACTTTGGTCTGGAGTTGACATGACAAGGTTGAAGAGATCCCTGCGTCCTGTATATTAGGTCCACTCCAGCAGGAAGCGTGTTGGATGTGAGGTGTAGCATTGTGATGAGAAAGATTGAGATAAGTGTTGGCCGATGACATTGGCTTGCTTGATCTCACTCTGCAATAAGATTGAAAATGCTCTGGGGCCCATTGGCTAAAACCATGGATTGTACATGTAGCCCATTTTCTGTGGGTAGCCAATCTTGAGAAGGGTGCCCCACAGTTCCTCCCCATTGATGACCAGAGTCATTGTGCCTTGATAGTCGACTGTACAACACCCATACAGCATTTTGGGGAGTCGCTCTTCACTGTGAAACGCAGCTCAGATGATTTTTCCCTGTGACAGACTGCAGGGAGGCCATTCCTTCAATTACCACATTGGTGGGTGTCTCCATGACTTTTGCAATGAGCGATAAATATCAGTTGGGCATTAGGGAAATAGTCTGTTTTTTTTAAATGATACTGTTGCAACTATTTCCACTGCATGTAGGGCAAGTGTTAATGTTTTCTCTGAAAGATAATGATCGTAGACAGTGCAACATCCCCTTGGTCTGCAGATATCACTGGTGCCCACTGTGGCCACCGCATCAAGAAGAATTAGCCACTGGTCAAGTGGCTTGTTGTCTGTCCATCGCCCTCTTCCACTGAGGTCTCGAAGTGTATACAACATAGCAATCGGCGTAGACAAGCATGTTCTCATTGTGCCTGGCTGTGCTGTAGCAAAATGTATTTTTAAAATATTGACAGCATGCAATGAAAAGTTACTTCCTTCCAGTTTGAAATCTGCTTTACTTTATTGGGGTCTGTGGTGGTTCTGTATCAAAAATAGTGAAAGTTGAAACGCTGCACTGCAGTGTGTGTGCCTCTGGTGCAGGAGTTGTAGATGACTGTGTCCAATGAAAACTCGCACAGTTCCTGCTGAGCGTGACTGAGAGGTGCACTCCTTAATAATCAAACCAGCTGCATGCCTGTAGTCACTCTGCCTCTGCGATCTAGATGTTATCTGCTGTCTTGTATGGGCAAGTCGGTGTTCACCTGGAAGATTAACACCGTTGGAAACTCGAGTACTCTGCCTCCTGGGTTATAACTGGTAAGGAGGAGTGGGAGGTATGGAATGGAAATGGGAACTAAACGCACTGAGGGGAGGCACAAGGCATGTCTGAATTATCAGGACAAGAGTCCACGTGAAAATTGCATTTGTTTTTAATAGTTTTAAGTACTTCCAACACAGATTTTGTTTTTAAATGTTCATCAACCGTTTGTCCTTGCATCATTACTCAAAGCTGTAAAATTTATTGTGCGCAAATGTTGCGTAAAATGTTTGTGAAAAATGAAAAGCTTCTATTTATATTTTGGCCAGACTCGTGCATGCATGTTTTCAATCTGTTCGGGTATCCAATTTATCACGTCATCAAAGATAGACACATAGAAACATAGAAAATAGGTGCAGGAGTAGGCCATTCGGCCCTTCGAGCCTGCACTGCCATTCAATGTGATCATGGCTGATCATCCAACTCGGTATCCTGTACCTGCCTTCTCTCCATACCCCCTGATACCTTTAGCCACAAGGGCCACATCTAACTCCCTCTTAAATATAGCACATGAACAGGCCTCAACTGCCTTCTGTGGCAGAGAATTCCACAGATTCACCACTCTCTGTGTGAAAAATGTCTTTCTCATCTCGGTCCTAAAAGATTTCCCCCTTATCCTTAAACTGTGACCCCTTGTTCTGGACTTCCCCAACATCGGGAACAATCTTCCTGCATCTAGACAGTCCAACCCCTTAAGAATTTTGTACGTTTCTATAAGATCCCCCCTCAATCTTCTAAATTTTAGCGAGTACAAGCCGAGTCTATCCAGTCTTTCTTCATATGAAAGTCCTGACATCCCAGGAATCAGTCTGGTGAACCTTCTCTGTACTCCCTCTATGGCAAGAATGTCTTTCCTCAGATTAGGAGACCAAAACTGTATGCACTACTCCAGGTGTGGTCTCATCAAGACCCTGTACAGCTGTAGTAGAACCTCCCTGCTCCTACACAATGCTTGAGTAACTCATCGGGACAGGCAGCATATCTGCAGAGAAGGAATAGGTGATGTTTCGTGTCGAGATCCATCTTCGCGCTGTCAACAGCCTTTCATGTGTCTGCAGGAATCGTTAATTCCAATGCATCAAGTAACTAAGTAATTGGACATTCTATCACTCTGGTACTGAACATGTTGCAACAGCACTTACAGTTGTAACCAAATGTATTTGGCTGATGTTTTGGTTGACCCCAAATCAAAAATGAATTTGATTCTATGGTAACCAGGGCACAAAAATCCATGCAGACTCTCCATTGGGCTTGAGGAAGTGGTGCACTAATGGAAGGGCTGCCTTTTGGATCGTGTTTGTTAAATCTTGGCCTGATAGAAACGTGTAAAATTCTGAGAGTTATAGGAGAGGATTGACGGCCAAGATCTTTATCCCAGGGTGGAGATGTCCCATACTAGACGGCATAGTTTTGTAGTCTGAGGGGGAATGTGTCAAGCCGCTGTGCAGAGCAAGTTTTTCCTTAGTTGTTGGGGCATAGAATGTGTTGGTGGAAGCAGACATGATAGTGGGGTTGAAGAGGCTTTTAGATTGGCACAGGAATACAAGATACAAGATACATTTAATTGTCATTTGGACCCCTTGAGGTCCAAACGAAATGCCGTTTCTGCAGCCATACATTACAAACACATAGACCCAAGACACAACATAATTTACATAAACATCCATCACATCGCTGTGATGGAAGGCCTAATAAACTTATCTCTCCACTGCACTCTCTCCCCCCCCCCCCCGATGTCAGAGTCAAAGTCAAAGCCCCCGGCTGGCGATGGCGATTGTCCCGCGGCCATTAAAGCCACGCCGGGTGGTGCGAGGTCGCACACCGGGTCTTGCTGTTAGAGCCCCCGGCGTGCGCTCGCAGAGTCCCGCGGCCATTCCAAGCCGCGCGGGGCAGTGATGTCAGGCCCCGCTCCAGGAGCTCTTCAACCCCGCAACTCGGGCGGGGGAAGTCGCCGTTGCGGGAGCCCTGAAAAGCGGTCTCCCTCCAGGGAGCCGCGGGCTCCCGGTGCCGCCGTCCACAGACCTGCAGTTGAAGCCTCCGACTCTCCGGTCGGGCCGCAGCAGCAGCAGCAGCAGCAGCATATGCATGGCATGAAAGGATATGGATTATTGGCAAGCAGAAGGGCCTAGTTATATTTGGAACATGTTCAGCACAGATATCTGGGACTGAAGGGCCTGTTCCTGTGAAGTATTGTTCTATGTTATCTCATTATTGTGTGAGGGAGTTTGTTGTAATGATCACACTTTTATCTTAAAAACTCTTTGGCAGACTTGAATTGCTCGAGATCAAGAAATGTAGAAGTTCAAACCTTCCTTCCAATGCTCATCCCTCTTTAATAGCCAATAACTGGTTGGCTACTCTGATTCCAATATCTGTTGGGCCGTTGCCTAGAACAGGCTAAATGCTTGCGTAGAGAAAGGCAAGATATTTTTCTTTGCACAATGCTGATCGGGGTCTGTCGTGAACTGCACTTTTGATATGGCATTCAGTTTGCAGTTTTGACCTCCGATCAGCAAAGTCATGCTGACTCTGCACATTACCTCCTGTGCACCGACATAACCTGACCTACTGCGATTTGGTCAGCATCTGTTTGGCAGCAGCTTGCGCAGTGATCTCCATCACATGCAGTCGAAAATAGAACCCGGTCACCTAAAGCGTAGCCGCACGCCTGTGGGGTTTTGGTTGTAAACTGTTTAATTGTGGTATGAAAGGTGGAGCAGTATATTGATTATTTTTTTGTGCACAATTGTCCACATACCCCCTCAAGCCTGTTAATTGTGTTAGATTTTATAATTTAGTTTTTGCTAGCCTTTCTGATCATCCCTGGATTACTTTTGTAGCTATGTCTTCAGTTGGCTTGAGACTAACCTGGAATTCTCTGCCTACATCCTTTCCTTTTTATTTTTAAGATCCTTGAAGCTGGTTTTACTCGAGATGGGTTTCTCAAATCTGAGTTGCCTCTGCCGCTTGCTTTAGATCTGAAGCTGACTGGTTCCGATTGATCACTAACTCCAAACGGTGTTAGTGATCAATCTGCGATTTTCAGGCGAATGCCGGTGACTGCCATAGTCGTAGCAGGTTGCCAAAAAACTGGTGACTGGACAATGGAATTCACTGAAGTCGGCACCGGCGACAACCGTGTTAACCTGGCGCCAAGCCGCGTTAACCCGACGCCAACCCGCATTAACCCGACGACAAGCCGCGATAGCATCTATGTCAAGCTACTCTCATTGGCATCAAACCCTCGGTCGCCACTGTCGCTGAAAAATTTTCAACATGTTGAAAATCCAATGGCAACCAGAAAGACTCTTTGGGCAACTGAGGAGACTTCTCATGACCATACAGGCGACACGCAGCGACCATGTGGTGACAGCCTAGTCACCTGTGGTCGCCTGAAAAATCGCCTAAGTGGGACAGGCCTGTAAGGAAGATGGGGTGGGATAGTCCATTTTGCAGCCACATGAGATCTCCAAGCTCGTGCTCATAGAGCATGGAACAGTACTTCACAGGAACAGGCCTGTCGCCCTACAATGTTCTCTGTGAATATGATGCCATGTAACATTGATCTCTGCCTGCACGCTATTCATATCCCTCCATTCCCTGCATATGCACTGCCTTCCGAATGTTACTATCATATATGCCTCCACCACTACCTCTGACAGCACTTTCCAAGCACACATGACTACTTTAAATTTTGCTCCTCCTTAGAATTATGCCCTCTCGTCTTTTGATATTTTTTCCCTGGGAAAAGACTCTGACTGTCTACCCTATCTATGCCTCTCATTTTACATACTTCTAGCAGGTCTCCAACCCACATTTGTTCAACCTCTCCTTATAGTTAACATGTTCTAATCCAGAAACCATTCGTGTAAACCTCTTTACATAATACACAACTTTGAATGCAAAAGACCCTCTTTTTGGTGCACAATGAAGCAAATAAGTTATGCATTGCAATGTCATCATTAGTAGAGGGAGGGAAATTGAGGATTGCAGGATGCTGGCAGTGAGCACAATGATCTGTAGCTTATCAGTCAGGAGGGTGTTAGAGATGAGGTATGCTCGCAGGTGGAGTTGGTTACCCTCAGAATTTCATGTAACATTACAGAATGCAAAGGCAAAGTGCTTTCCATTCACCCATTCAAAATTATATATATTTTATTGTTGCATTGCCATTTAAAAACACATAAGCGCATCTCCAGTCCCGTCCCCACCACCCCCGTACTTTCAGTCTGAAGTAACGTTCCAAACCAAAACAGTACCCATCCTTTTTCTTGAGAGATGCTGCCTGACCTGCTTTGTTACTCCAGCTCTTTGTGTCTATCTTCGGTATAAAAACCAGCATCTGCAGTTCCTTCCAACACGTGACTGCATTTTAGTTGTTCATAATCTCCTATTTGTTTATTTGTTTCTAATGTACATTTATACCCAAGTAATTCTGCAGACAGGGAGGTGATTTCTTTTGGTTGTTGTCACTAGATTAAGCTAGCTAAGAGTCCAAAATGTAACATTAAATATTCTATATTTAGCATTTTGGAAGATTGTTTTTGCATTATGTTATTATTGCTAGACTAGTACAATGAATTAAAGCCGATATGATGTATTGATCAATGTTTCAAATATAATATCTTGACAGCTGATTCTGGACATTTTAAGTCAGCCCCTGGTTTATTGTCTGCCCCATACCCTCGATTTACACAATCCTAAAAATCCAGAATGATTAAGCTTTAAATCCTCAAATGATATATTTTTTTGTAAAAAATCCTTTTTTTTTTTCACCCGCCTCAGTTTGGTTAAAAATGTCTATTAATTTAGACAGGGATTACTAACTCTTTATATTTTCACTCAAGAAACATTTGGCATCTTTTGAACAGTGAATTTTCTTCTGACCATCTGGTGTCACCCTGATCAGGTTGATCATTGTGTTGTGAAACTTTTTATGAACTTCACAATATTGCTTGTAATTGGGGGCTCCATTAAGGTTGTGTTCCCTGACTACAGGCAACTTTCATTTTACTGGTGTTGGATTTGAGCATCATTGAAATAACACGCTTGTTCCTTTAATACCAAGGCATGATTTACGCGGCCATATTAGCAAAATAACCCGCGCTCAAATTTACCGTTGACAGCATAGTTACCTATATGTTTAATTTGAGAAAATTGAAATTACTCGTGATTTTTCAAGCACGCATCTCCTGTGTAAAACACGAGGTGCATGTGTAACAATAATGTTATGTCAATGCTGTATCATAAAGAACTGCATGGGAGATTTGTGCGTAGATTTGAGTATCGTATACCAGTTGAAAAGATATTCAAATTGCTTTATTGAAGATAAAATTGGATCAAAAGGCTTGTGTTTTTGCATGATCAGGAAGTTAGTTACAAATGTCAAGAGCCCTAAATGAGAAATATGCTGGATTCAAGGAACAGCGATGTCAGGCGGCATTTGAAGGGATCTGATTCAGATTCAATTTTAATTGTCATTGTCAGTGTACAGTACAGAGACAACAAAATGCATTATTTCATATAGATGAAGGATCCCAATCTGAAACATCACTTATCAATGTTCTTCAGAGGTGCTGCCTGACCTTGCTTAGTCTACAACTTTGTGTCTTTTTGTATTAAATAATCCATGGGGTATAGGATGGATTTCTGTTCATCAGTCTGAGAGCCACTGTATTCCACGGTCAGCATTAGTGCAGCCTATCTGCGTAATATTGTAGGTGACTAAAAGGCCTGTCCCACTTGGCTGACATTTACGCGTAATTTACACAACATTTACGCTTCATAGCGCACGACGTGCGTTGTGACACGCACGTGGTGTTCGCATGGTGCGTGATGAGATAGGCAGTGACGCGCGGCTGCGTGCGGCGTCTCAGGATTTTGCGATGTACCAAGCGCGCAAAAGACGGCCAAGTGGGACAGGCCCGTAAGTTTGCAGCACAAAAGTCTACTTTGGCTGTCCTCTGCTGCACTGGTCTCCAGAGATGGGCAGTGTGACCTCCCACAGGGTTCCCAGTTCTTGAGCCTGAAACCTGTCTCTAAGCCTGTGCGCCCGTGCTGGATGAAAGAGTCGCGCCTACTCACCCAATTGTGTGACATTGGTTGCTTGGAGAAAATAGGGTGGCTTTTTTGTGGAGAGAGACGCAAGAGATTGCAGATGCTGAGAGCTGGAACAAAAAAACTGCAGGAGGAGATCCATGGATCAAACAACATTAGCAGAGGGATATCAACAGCTGACATTTCGGGTTGAGACCCTTCATCTAGACGGGAAGAGTAGTAAAAGAGCCCTCCCTTCTTCGACCCAAACCTTGGACTATCTATCCCCATCTACAAATGCTGCCTGATCCTCCAAGTTCATCTGCCAGTTTTTTTGTTGTTGTCTTTTATAGATTTGTTTTAATGATTCTTGAGTTTTATTTTTGGGTCTGAATGAGTTTTATAAAAGTTTTTTAATGTTTTTGTTCTGGATGTTTGAATTCAGTGTCTCTGATCACACTGATTAGTTTGATAGCTGATGAGCCTGGGAGTGGGGCTGTGCTGTCTGGCAGTGCCATTATGTGAGTGCAGCCGGTTCAGTGTTGGGCTGAGAATAAGGGTTCATATGGGAACCTGCACCAGCGTCAATGTGGCCTGGTGAACCGCGACTTCAGGGCAATGGAAGTTCTGCCTTTATTCTTTATTTCTTAACTGAACATCACTGCACTCGTTTTCTGGAGTAATAAAACGGAATGCATTTTTCTAGGATCACTTGATGTCCATTTAGTGATCCCAAAGTTTTAAATGCAATTGTTGTACAGTAGACTGTTAGACTTTGGGGTAACAATGTGGAAGCAGGCCCTTCGGCCCACCAAGCCTGTGCTGACCAGTGATAACCCTGTACACTCGCACTATCCTACATACCAGGGCGACTTGCAATTAACGGAGGCTAATTAACCTACAAATCTATACGCCTTTGGAGCGTGGGAGGAAACTGGAACACCTGGAGAAAAGCCTACATGGTCGCGGGGAAAATGTACAAACACCGTACCGACAGCACCCATAGTCTGGTTGGAACCCGTGTCTCAGGCGCTGGAAGGCAGCAACTCTACCGCTGCACCACTGTGCTGCTGGTATCGACCTGGCAGCCAGTGTATGTACATCAACCAACATTGTAACAATGGCTGATCATCTGCTTAGCATATGGTTGAGGGTAAATAGCACTTGCCAGTGGTCCAACACCCACTGCCCTTTTTAAGATGGAGCTCTAGGATATTTTGTCCTGCTTGCTACCTCCTTTTCTTGGATCCTGCATACAACTATAAGCGAGAGGGCAGGATCATCATGTCCATCTATGTTCAAGCCATGGCTGGCCAAAGTATCATTAAGTGTTTGTCATCGATCTATATAAATAGGTGACCATTCGCATTGTTAGAAGCCTTGAATCTGTGAATATTTCCATTAGTGTTTTGTAAATGTGCTAATGAATAGGTTGTGTTTGACCTGACCATTCTTCTAACCCTACAATTGCAATGTGGATGAATTAACTCTTGACAGTTTTCCTGAAATAAATAGACCCACTTCTTCTCCTCTGGTTAGTGTACTGACAGGTGTCTGATGGGTTTTGCACTGTCCTTCCGCATATTGCACCATTCCCCAGCAATCGCTTACCAGTATCTGTGCTGCAGTCTGCAACAAATAACACTGACATCACTTTGTGCCGATTTCTCACTGAGGTGCTGTGTTGGCATATTGAAAGCCAGGTAGATCTAAAAATAAGTGGAGTCTGGTGCAGTGCTGAGGTCTTTTAAAGGAACGTTTGTTTTGTATTCATTTCCACTATCTGTCAGTTCCAAGGTCAGTGTTTGTCACCTACCTCTAGTTTGTCCTTGAATTAACTGTTTTTGGAGGGTAGTTATGCTTCTGCCACCTTGCCCCTTTAGTGTCTAGAGCAAGGATGGTAGATTTCATTCCCTGACACGAGCCCGGGGTACTCTGGTTTTAAGCTGCATTTTTTTGCACCTTTGGTAACATAACTGCTAATCGACTTAACCCTATTTTTATTATTTTAATGCCAGATTCATTATAACTTGTGCATACTTTTGACAAATTACTAACAGTTGTCCCCCAAAAATTCAGGTTTGAAGACGCCTAAAATATGACGACTCTTGTTTACGGACTCTGTGTGGTCCACTTTTTTGCACTCCTATACTTTGTGTGATTGTGCCTAATGTATAGCAAGATTATCACTGAACTGTATGCAACGTAGAATTGCACTGTAATCGGGTACACGTGACAAAGTACCATTGAACACGAAATGTGACCTTGACATTGCTAATCATCTAGCACCCATCAACATTTATTCTAATATATTCTTGAATCACCAGTAACTACACCCTTTCTTTATCCCCTCCTGTCTCCCCACTCGGTTTTACTCCTACCAGCCATTTATACACCAGAGGCAGCTTACGGTTGTGCATTAATCTAGCAGTTCACAGCTTTAGGACACGAGAGGAAACCTACACGGTCACAGGGAGAACGTGCAAACTCCACATAGACGATACCCGAGGTCGGGATCGAACCTGGAGCTTGAGGCAGCAGCACCAACCACTATGGCATTGTTCTGCCCTGACAATCCCCTTGTCTCTTAATGTAAAGCAACCATCGCACTTTTCTCAACCTCCGGCCATCTCAAGGTGTTTTACAGGTGATGTAGTTTTGAAGTGTACTGTAGCAGCTATTGGCAAACTTTTGGCACTTTTTTTTGTGCATAGCATAAGTGAAATGACCAAGTGACGTTTTACTAATGGTGAGAGAGGCATCAATGTTATCTGATATCCTGGGAGCCGCCTCCCACCATTAGCCATCCCACTGAACTGCTGTCCCTTGAAATAGGCATGGAGTCAAAGATGGAGCATGGAAAAGGGGCCCCAGAGCCCTGATATTGATAATCTTGCTATCGGTAATCTCTCGGTAGCATGATTACCAAGTCCATGCTAATCATCAAACATGCATTTACACTAATCCCATTTTAAATTCACGGTCACGTTATAGGAATCGAATGAGGCCATTCGGCCCATCCAGTCTACATTCAATCATGGCGGATCTCTGCCTCCTAATCCCATTTTCCTACCTTCTCCCCATAACACTTGACACCCATTCTAATCAAGAATTTGCCTATCTTTGCCTTAACAATATCCACTGACTTGACCTCCACAGCCCTCTGTGGAAATGAGTCCCAAAGATTAACTACCCCCTGACTAAAGAAGTTCCTCCTCACCTCCTTTCTATAAGAGTGCCCTTTAATTCTGAGCCTATGACCTCTGGTCCTAGACTCTTTCCACCAGTGGAAACATCCTTTCCACATCCACTCTATCTATGCCTTTAATTATTCTGTAGGTTTCCAAGTCCCCCCCCCCCGCCCCTAACCTTCTGAACTCCAGTGAGTAGCAGTCCAGTGCTGTCAAACGCTCATATGCTAACCCACTCATTCCTGGAATAATTCTTGTAAACCTTCTCCAGAGCCAGAACATCCTTCCGCAGATATGGAGCCCAAATTTGCTCACAGTACTAATTCTTTCCACTTTGTCATCAATTTCCACTGGATTCTACCATTCACCTAGATATCAGAGCAATTTACACCAGTCGGTTAATCTACCAACACTCATCTTTAGGTTGTGGGAGGAACATGAGCTCATGGGGTTACAAGGTGAGAGTGCAAACTCTATAGGAACAACCCCCGAGGGTAGAATTGAACCTGGATCTCTGGCACCGTGAAGCAGCGACTCCACCACCTGTAACAATGTTGCCCGAGTGACATCAACCTGAAGGAGCAAACATCCCTGGAAATGCACCCACTCCCACTAGATGTTGTTCACTAGATATTTTTATCTCAGTCGGTGGAGTGAGTCTCTTCCCCACACCAGAGCAGAGCCGAGGTTGTTGCGCAAGTTGTGTTCCTAACTTCCTGGGCGTCTCTGTGTAAACTGGCAGTCTTTGAACCAGAATTAGTCATGGGGAGGGTGGGACTTCCGTTTGGGTGAGTGCAAGGAAGTTGGTTTCTGAACAGTTTGGTACAATCAGTATTTGCTTACGGAACAAGCAGGTGAGACTGGTACCTGAAGCTCGGATGCGTTACAGTTATAGCAGCCGTGGCTGAACTTCAAAATGAATGTACATTATATCCCAAAACAGTAATCAAAACCTTTATGCGGGCTATTTTCAGCACGTATCCACAAACTTGTGTGCTGTTCGTCTGTCTCTGATTCACATCTGTTGGAGGTTTTGAGAAAAGGCCATTTGGCCCTCAGTTCCTAAGCCAGCTGTTTTACTGAGTGCCCTGCACATGGCAAATTCTTGTTCAATTCCAATTTGGAAATTTCCCATTTAATCCACTTCCCTCACTTTTTTTTTTTTTAAGACTGTATTTCAACTAATTGCTTTAAAAGTGCTGTAGGGTCCAATTCATCCCCATTGCTGTAATTGGATTGATGGGCGGCTCTGTTTGGGAACTGGCAATGCTCATAGTTAACAATGCAGATGTCACAATTGGCATCATTGTTTATAATCCCTCCCTGACCTCCCCACCCTTGTTACATGAGGTCACAGTGAAGCTGCAGGTAAGATCTTTTGACTTTTCACCTTGCTGGTTGTGCGTTAGAAATTAGATGGAATGATTTTGGGCCTCTGCACACTTCTCTAATTCAGCAGAGCTTGGAGAGATCTTGGATCAAGATCTAGATATAGCCAGAGTGGGAGTGGTGGGGAAGACAATATTGGCTCAATTAAGGTTTCTTTTAAGCTCAACAAAAGCTTGTTGCCAATTTGGTGGGAGTTTGTTTTTATATAACTAAGCGTGTGCTTCATCCAAGAATGTTGAATATTGACACAGTGGGTGATGGAAATAGAGTTCTGTGTACCGTCATTGTTATCATTCTACAATAACACATGTTAAGGTTGGTGGGGCTGGACTGTTGAAATGAATGGGAAGAGATTAACAGGAGTTGGCCAGGTTTGGAGTGCAGGATTGGGTGATGAGTTTATGCAGCATATCCAGTAATATTACTGTCCCATACTCCACAAAGCATCATTCCATTCCATTCCACTGGTTACTTTGTGCCCTTCATATCAGAGTCCTCCAATATTATGGTTTTGGAGAAAGTAACCTGTGAATGGAACCGATCTTTGTGGAGGTTCGGACAGTAAAATTACTGAGGTAGATGTTAACCAGGTCTTATTGCTGACCTGTAACTCTATGTGGGGAGGGGTTTACGGGAGATTTGCACACTGGATGGTTTGGAGGTTCGGGACGTTGGTTGATGGGTTGGACATTTCTAATTGCTGGTGGGTCCCATTACTGTCTCGCCTGTTTTTGTTGCCTAGATATGGGGTTGTTGCTGTATGAACAGTCCCACAAGGCCCATGTAGCTGTAAGGCAAACAATGCCCTTGTGAGAGACAGACTTGGAATGGGTCAGTAACTGAGGGCATGTTTTGTGTTGTGGTTATAGATTAGTCGGTTACAAACTTTTTCCGACTCCATTCAGGTTTGTGCTACAATTTGGGTAGGGACCTTGGTCACTGAGATTATGCTACTGCTCAGGTACTGCACACCTGATCTGGTTCACTTCAGGACGCACATGTGCGATGGCATTGAAGACTGCACAGTGGAAGGTTTACGAGGATGTGGCCTGAGCTGCAATGGCATCAACCTAAGCTTGCAGGCAGAGGCAGCAAGATAGTACATTCATCATACCAGCTCTGGCCTAATTGTTTGGCTGGAGTGGCTTTTGAGAAGGTTTTGGAATTTTCTAAGTGTGCACAGCTCCCGTTTTACTGCAGTGACTCTGCAGGAGCCAATTTGGCCTTCAGGGACTATGGGACACTGATGAAAGACACTGCTGGCATAGATGTCCTTTAAAATTTTAATTGGATTGACCCAGTTATCAAAAATAATGTGTGTATGTGTATATATATATATAAGGTTATTTCTGCACTCTATCTTGAAACTAAACTAAGGTAATGTGAAGAATTTACTTGTGTCCAGACGTTGCCATGTCTGTTTCTATATTTGGGTACTTCATTTAATAGGATAAAACCCAAGGGTTATGCCCCTGTCCATTTAAGAAACCTGAACGGAAAACTCTGGAGACTTTGTGCTCCACCCGTGCGGTTCCCGGAGGTTGCAGGTGGTTGCTGGAGGTTGCAGCTAGTGGAAGCAGGTAGGAAGACTGAAAAAAACCTCTGGGAACCACACGGAAACCTTGGGTGGGGCGCAAAGTCTCCAGAGGTTTCCGTTCAGGTTTCCTAAGTGGGACAGGGGCATTAGGTGATTTACTGTAGAAGGGTAAGAAATTGAGGCACATGTTAAAGTGGAGCTGGGGTTTGGATCTTTACTACATGCCCCAAGATGGTGATCCATGATGGAGGGGAGGAGGTCCCTTCCAGTTTGGCTGAGGTCCCACCATTTTGCTATCTAAATAGCCCATGATATTGAGTGCAGCTGATTAGGCCTCCATCATTTAAACACACCAAAGTTTTTTTGCATCTGGGCAATGATTTTGGGCAGGATTTATTCAGGGTGACAGAAGCCAATGTTGTTCACGATTCCTGCACCCATTCTCCGTGGGACCTGCTTCAATGGTCAAGGTTAACCTGCTCATAATGGTCATACATGAAGTAAATCCAAGTGGTGATTAAATAGATGCTAAAGGGCCTGTCCCACGAGCATGCGACCTGCATGCGGCAAGCGCGACCAAACCAGAAGCGGAGATTGAGTGAGTGACGTGAAGTACGAGCGAAGTCCGCGGGAAGTTCGAGCGTGACGTACGGTGTCAAGACGCTGCGTCCGGTGTTGAGATGCTGCGTATGCCCATCGAGGCGGTGCGTACGGCCTCAATGCGGCTGTGGGCTGGTAGGCTGTTGCCGCGCGGAATTTTTGAACACGATCAGTTTTTCGGAGCCCCGCGCGATGTCGGGACCGGCTCCGCACAACTCCATAAGGCTCAGGCGATCGAAGTGGGACCGGCCCCGCGAGGCCATAGGGCTCGAGCGACCACGCTAGGTCGCGCTTGCCGCATGGAGTCGCATGCTCGTGGGTAGGCCCTTTACAGCATAACTAAACAGCCTCTGCATCTATGCAAGGAAATCCAGTGTTCCATCACGGGTGTTTGCAAGCCAACTTCATTAAAAAAAACAAAAAAAACTCTCTTGCACGCTGTGTAGATTTTGTGTTCAGTTTAGCCATACAGCATGGAAATGGGCCCTTCAATCCACTGAGTCCGTGCCAACCAATGATCACCCGTGCACTTGTTTGATTTTATCCCAGTTTGTATTCACTGGAGTTTAGAAGGATGAGGGGGATCTTATAGAAACGTATAAAATTATAAAAGGACTGGACAAGCTAGATGCAGGAAAAATGTTCCCAATGTTGGGCGAGCCCAGAACCAGGGGCCACAGTCTTAGAATAAGGGGGAAGTCATTTAAGACTGAGGTGAGAAAAAACATTTTCACCCAGAGAGTTGTGAATTTATGGAATTCCCTGCCACAGAGGGCAGTGGAGGCCAAGGCACTGGATGGATTTATGAGAGAGTTAGATTATGAGAGCTCTAGGGGCTAGTGGAGTCGAGGGATATGGGGAGAAGGCAGGCACGGGTTATTGGTAGGGGATGATCAGCCATGATCACAATGAATGGCGGTGCTGGCTCGAAGGGCCGAATGGCCTCCTCCTGCGCCTATTTTCTATGTTTCGCATCGTACACAGTGAAGGCAATTGACAGAAGCAAATTAATTCACAAACCTTTGGAGTGAGAGGAAACCGGAGCACTCGGAGAAAACCCATTCAGTCACGGGGCGAATGTGCAGACGTAGAGATAGCAACTGTAATCGGGATTGAACCCGGGTCCCTAGTGCTGTAAGGCAGCGACTCTACCACTGTGCTGCATTATATTATTTTCAGGCCAAATATTTAGCTTCTATTCATTTTAGAGTTGATCAGGTGGGAAGGAGCACAAGCAACACCTGCAAGTATAAAGAATCTTCTCACATTGTGAAAGTGGAATTGAAACTTTGTGGTCCTTGTCGTTTTCTGTTGTTTTTGAGATTATTTTGTGACTGACTGCAGAGAGGTGAAGAGAATTTTTTTAATTTTTTTTTTTACACAGCATGTTGTGAAGATCAGAATTGTGTGTCAAATTGTTACTGAAAGCAGACTCGATAGGAACTTTACAAAAGAGTTTGGTTAAATGGAGCTGTCGGCTGTGCTTGAGGGGTAGGACACTGCTTTAAGATTAATTGAATGACTTTGTTTTCCAGTGCTCACATGGGCTCTTTCAGTGACTTGTGATTCATTTTCTCACTGTGCCACTTGTGTGATCTGTAGCAAAGATTTTGAAACTGGGGTTGGGAAAAAGCAGAGGAAGTGACTCATGTCTCACACGCATCTTCTGACTCTGAGAAACACTGGCCTCTCTCATTTCAGCTCCTGGCTTTCTTGCTAAGGTCAGATGTTTGCAACAATTAGTCCATATTCCAGCATATTGTGATATGATGGTGGTTTGTGAGCTTGTGACTCTTATCATGCTGATCTAATTATTTTTTTCCTGTGTCTCTCCATCTCTCTTCCACTGTATATCCTTGCATGATCATCAAGATCTGAACTTAAATAGAAACCTGAGCAGGCTATTCAGAACCTCTTCCTGTTCCACCATTCAGTAAGGTTATGGCCGAGTCCTTCCATCAATGTCATTCTCTTGTGCTAACACAGCATTTCGTAATGTGTCACTTGAAATCTAATCAGTCAACCAAGGTGCTGCAGCTGGTAGAAACATAGAAAATAGGTGCAGGAGTAGGCCATTCGACCCTTCGAGCCTGCACCGCCATTCAATATGATCATGGCTGATCATCCAACTCAGTATCCTGTACCTGCCTTCTCTCCATAACCCCTGATCCCTTTAGCCACAAGGGCCACATCTAACTCCCTCTTAAATATAGCCAATGAACTGGCCTCAACTACCTTCTGTGGCAGAGAGTTCCAGAGATTCACCACTCCTCATAGAGGAGCCACTGCCTCATAGCCTCAGAGATCTGGGTTCAATCCTTACCTCTGGTGGTGTCTGTGTGGAGTTTGCACGTTCTCCCTGTGAATGAATAAGTTTCCTCCGGGTACTCCAGTTTCTTTAAATGCCATAGGCGTGCAGATTTGTAGGTTAATTGGTCTTGTAAATTGCTCCAAATGTGTAGAGAGTGGATGCAATAGTGGGATAACATAGAGCTTGTTTGAACAGGCGATCGATGGATGTTGTGAACTCTGTGCACTGAAGGGTCTGTGTCTCCAAACTAAACTAACCAAACTAAGCTTCAAAAGCCCAATAACTCAGTTAATGTTTGGATTTGCAGATGGTGGAATTTCTTGCCCAATTTTTGGAACAGCAGTAGATTTGCTGCCTAACAGCACCAGAGACCAAGGTATCGATCCAGACCATGATTGTTGTCTGCTCGTGTTCTCCCTGTGACTGCTTGGGTTTTCTCCGTTTTCTTCCCACTTTCCAAAGACATACAGGGATGTAGGTTAATAGGCTTTGGGAAAATTGTCACAAGTGTGTAGGATAGTGCTAGTGCATGGGTTGGTCACTGGTCAGCTGATCACTCAGTGGGCTGAAGGGCCTGTTTCAACTCTATCTCCAAACTAAAAATGTATTCCCTGGTGCTCAGCAAATATTGCCCATTCATTTGCATTTCTGAGATGTACAATCAACTCACAAGGGAGTTTTCTCGAGAAGCTTGCATGCACAAACCATCTGCCTTGCATTTATAGCAGTAGAGGTGCTCTTTTAGATGTGAAATGTTCTGAGATATTCCAAGGTGGATGTGCAAGGTTCGGTAATTGAACACAACATTTTCCCTGTATTCTCCTCTGCAGAATCCAGGTTGACATGTCTGAAGCTCACTCAACCATCACCACAGATTTATTTCACATACTCCACCCAACAATGAGGTTGTTGTCACAATAATACAGAGTGTGTTGCCTTTGCTGTGTGACCGCTGGTTTATTCAATGTGATGTTTCCCAGATTAGTATTGACTGCAGGCAATGTCACTCTCATGAGAGCATGCATTGGCTTCAGGAACTGTTTCTTTCATACTAGGCCAGTGTTTGCGGTATTTATGGGCTGTATTTTAATGCACCATCTAGTGTGGGCTGTTCAGGGAGCAAGGTTTGTAAACGTACGAATTATGGCAACTAATTTGCACTGATTGTGATTCTGGCGACCCCACAGCGATGATCTCTGCACAACCTGTGGTTGATGAGTAAATGATATCCCATCTGCATTCTTTCTTTAAACTGCCATAACGTAAAGGTTACTGACTTCGAGATTCGATGGCTCGTTGTGCCTAGTGTTGGGGTAATCTAGTAGTTGAAGAGGAGCTCCATCGGATGGATGAGGGAGGTCGGAGCCTTTATTCAAAAGGAATAGGAGTCATTGCCGACCCCTTTGTTTCTACCCATACCCCCCCCCCCCCCCCCCATCAGCCATACCTTCTACCTGGCTGGTGGTGAGGGGTACATGGCTATGATTTTGCAGCTGGGGTCCTCAAATGCCAAGTAGCAATGTGGAGAATAACTTTCTCATTTGCACTGTTTAATTTCAATATTACTCCTGTGTGTGGCTATTTCTCCTCTGTGCCAGCAACTGAACAGACGAATGAAATGCGCATTGATATCATGCTCTTTGAAATTCAAGTGTCCTGAAGCAATTTCCCCAAAGAGCCTTTCCCTCTTCCCTTTCCCTCCCCTCCCCCGTCAAGCAGAAGATACAAAAGCTTGCAAGCTTGTCCTACCAAATTCAGTGATTCATCCATGCTGTTATCAGGCTGCTGAACATGCCAGGATGTAGACCCCATCTAACTCATGGTGGACCTTCATTATAATTGTAATGCTTGAAAGTAAACACTATTTTGCACTCTGATATTTTTTCTTTGCACTACATCTTGTGCTTCTGTGTGGCTTGATTACAGTCTTGTATAGCATGATTTGATTGAATTGGTCAGTACACATACAATACTTTCAACTGCACCCCAGTACGCTGACAATAATAAACCCAGTGCCAATTCTCTAGCGTGATCTTTGTCACTGTGGGGAAACGTGAAAGCAATCTGTACCCAGCTATCTCCCATGTAATGAAGTGAAATGGTTAGGTATATTGTTTTAACTATGCTGATTTGAGGGATAAATATTAGCTGAGATCTCTGTTGCAAAAACTTACACAATACCATGGAGTCTACTGTCTACCAGAGAGGGTAAAAGAGACATTTCATTCAAAAAACGGCACTATAGACAGTGCAGCATTCCCTCAGTTGAGCACTGCCATCTTTAGCCTTGCGCCCGAGTGAGACTTGAACTCACAACTCTGGTTCGGTGGCATGGTGCGGTTCATTGTCGGAGAGAAATTCTGCTCCTGTGTAGCGTTGTTTGGGTCTAATGTTGTGACTTTGCAAAGAGCGGCTATTGCCAGCTTTAGGTGGACTCCACTTGTCCTCTGTCTCTCTATTCAAACTGTCCTTGTCTCCACAGAAAGGCAACCATCCCTGTGAAAGAGACTCTCATTTGTAGTATTGCTGTGAGAGGCCATCGGGGTTATTGGAAGTAAGTGACCAGCAGGAGAGAATAGGGGGGGAAGTGTGGTGTTAATGGGAATAAGGAGGAGTGTGCATTATAGAGCTAGGAGTGTGGGAATGGGATATCTCATGAGAGCGGATGGAGACTCTCAGCCAATTGATCATTTAATAGACATTTGGATAGATACACCGAACGGAAAGGATTAGAGGATTATAGGCCAAATGCAGACATGGGACTAGCTTGGATGGGCATCTTGGACAAGTTGGGCTGAAGGGCCAACCAATTCTAAAAATGATTCCAATTTATTTTTCACGAGGATCGGTATTGATTATTCCTCCCCCCCACCCCATGCTTTTCATGCTATCTGTCATGCCGGGGGCAATTTATAGTTTGTCATCAGGCTGTGAAAAGACCAAAGGGAGACCATGCAATCTCCAAACAGACAGCAGCGAAGGCCAGGATCAAACCTGCACCACTGGAGTTGTGCGGTAACAGGTTAACCAGATATCCTTTGCTCCATGTGGATTTCGCTTTCAGGCTCTTTCAACCCCCAGTGGAGGAATGTCTTCACCTGTTCTGCCATGGACTATCATCTTCTCCTGGAGCTGCTTCAGATAAAGGTTTTCTTTTGCCATCCTGCAGCCTTTGAATAAAGTCCATGCCACTTCCTTTGACCCTGCCTCTCCTCTGTCCCCCCAACTTTCTCCCCTGCGCTCTTTTCTAAATATTTCCAAGACTAAATTTATTTTGAATGGCCTGGATTCATCACAGATTGGAGTGGTTGGTTTAGATTCCCACCCTGAGTGGCTGTAGGGAGCAGAGTTGTTCTGCAGGGGCCCCGGGGTTGTCTTCGATGCTAATCCACTTGCTGCCAGGGTTGATGCGAGTTCTAGCCGGCATGCTGTCCAATATTTATCTGCAATTACTATCACTTGCATTTTAATAAAAATCTGGTCCTATTCACGTGGCTGGGTGTGGGATCTTTCTGTGGACAACATGACTGATGCATTTCCAACATTACAACAATAGTTACATTTCAAGAGTACATAAAGGTCAATGAAGCGGAGTAATGGCTAACGGTATAGGGATGTGAATCCTACTCTATTTCACATTTTCTTTGTTGCTGAAGATTACAAACAATGGCACTTACCAGCAGTTCATTCAGTTTTCAAAAGGCAATCTGGTGTGCAGTAATGTATTTCAGCAAAATGTTTTGTGAGCAAGTGCAGATGGTCTCCTTGGGAAGTGAGATTGCTGTGAACTGTAGGTTGAGAACAGCTTTAATTAGTGTCATTCGTCCTGCCCGTGCCTTTGTGTCCATGGATTTCACAATAATTCAAGCATGATTGCTGTACTTATTTTGTTTCTTTGCGTTAAAAGTTGATTGCATTTTGATTAAAAAGTAGAATTGCTGCTTTTAATTTTTAATTTGTTCAATGCTGATACCAAATGGCACACCCACGCTGGGCTTGCTTTCACACACACACACAACCCCCCTCATGCGCACTTTCCCCACACACACACACTACCCCCCTCTCACACACACACACACACTACCCCCTCTCTCACATGCACTCATTCGCACCCTCACTCACACACACACACACACACACACACACACACACACACACACACTACCCCCTCTCACACACACACACACATTACCCCCCTCACACACACACACACACACACACACACACACACACACACACTACCCCCCTCTCACACACACACACACATTACCCCCCTCTCACACACACACACACACAACCTCTCTCTCGTTCTCACACACACTACTCACTCTCTCACACACACCCACTCACACTCCCCCTCACACACACACACACACACACACACACACATTACCCACACACACACACACACACACACACACACACACACACACCCACACACACACACACACACACACACACACACACACACACACCCACACACACACACACACACACACACACACAGACCACTACACCCCCCCCCCCCCCCCCACACATGCACACACAGACCACTCCAGCACCCTTCCACACACACACACACCTCCTTCCCCAGCAGGTTATGCAGGCGAGGGACAGGGCAAATGGGGTGGGGGGGAAAAGCACAGAGTCAAATTCACACAGTGCAAAGCCAATGAGATACAGACACACACCGCGATGAATAGGAAGGTTGTCGATCCAACTAACATGGCTAAAACACAGTGTACGGAAGGGTCACAAGTCCTTTAAAAGAGGGGGGGAGACGGGGTGGGTAGAAGGAGTAGAGAAAACTTTTAAGAAGCCAGAGATACACGGCTGTGAAGCTCGACGGACATTAACATTACCGGTCGGTTATCCTTGGTTCTGAAAACTACGATTTTTCCCCCAATGAGCCAATGAAATTCACCGGTCAGCACCGGCTGCAACCCACGACCTCCTGGCGACCCACGACCTCCTGGCGACCCACTACCTCCTGGCGACCCACTACCACGGCATCAACGGTTCTCGCTTCTCTCCAATGGCGGCTTCATACTGGTCGCCGCTAATTTCCCAACACGAGACCGCGACTAGTTCCCAGATTGTAGGCGCTCCTCACGACCATGAAGGCGGCTACCTGGCAACCACCCGCGAACATGTGGCGATCGCATAGTCTCCTGCAGTCGTCGAAAAAGTCGCCTAAGTGGGACAGGCCCATTAGTCACTCAAATCAAATAAGAGGGCATAGTGTTGGCCTGAAGCATCACCCATCCCTTCTCTCCAGAGATGCTGCCTGGCCCGCTGAGTTACTCCAGCTTTTTGTGTCTATCAAGGGCATAGTATAAGGTGAGAAGGAATTTTGAAGCTCATCAACACCACCTTCCACAGACGTTCGAGGCAATTCAGCATGTTGCCGAATACTGTATCAAACATCTACATGTGGAGAGTTTAGTAACTGGTTGCATTATGGCCAGCTTCTGTTATTCAAGTTCTCAAGAACAAAAGGAGCTGCTCACAATGGTCCTATACGGGTATTGACCTCCCTGCCATCTAAGGGATCTAGGAAGTGCTGCCTCAAGAAGGCAGATAATATCAGCTAGTAATGTCCCACACCACCCTGGGTGCCTGGAACATACTGAAACCAGAGAAACTGGGAGAAACTCATGAAGGCATAGATAGAGTGGATGTGGAAAGGATGTTTCCACTGGCGGGAGAGTCTAGGACTGGAGGTCATGGCCTCAGAATTAAAGGGTTCTCTTTCAGAAAGGAGGTGAGGAGGAACTTCTTTAGTCAGAGGGTGGTTAAGCTTTGGAAATCATTGCCACAGGGGGCTATGGAGGCCAAGTCAATTGATATTTTTAAGGCAGAGATAGACATTTTTCATTAGAATGGGTGCCACGGGTTAAGGGGAGAAGGCAGGAAAATGGGATTAGGAGGCAGATCAGCCATGATTGAATGGCAGAGTGGACTGGATGGGCCGAATGGCCTAATTCTACTCCTATAACTTGTGAACGCATACGGTGACGGGGAGAGCATGCAAACTCCCCAGAGTGGCACCAGATGTCGGGATCAAAAGTTGTTTTAAGGAGCAATGAGTCAGCAATGCTACGACAGCCACATAGAATGTAGGAAAATAAGAGCAGGGGTATGCCATTCCGTCCTTTGAACTTCTCCAACATTCAGAGCACTCCTGGCCAATTTTCCATCTCTATCCCAAATTCCTACTTTTCTCCCCCACACCATTCCTTGATGCCTTTTATCGGCACAGGAGCAGGACTTTTGGCCCACAATGTCTGTGGTGAACTTGATGCCAAATGAAATTAATTTCTCTGCCTGCGTCTGCTTTGTAACTCTCAATTCCCTCCATAGCGCCTATCTAAAAGTCTGTTAAATGCCACTGTAATATCTGCCTCCACCACACCCAGCGTGTTCCTGGCTCCAGCCACTGTCGTTATATATAACATAAACATCATCCACCTTTAAACTTTCCTCCTCACACCTTGTGGTAATGGACATTTAGTTTAGTTTAGAGGTACAGCAGGGAAACAGACCTTTTGGCTCACCGGGTCTGTGCCGACCAGCGACCCCTGCATATTAACGCTATCCTATACACACTAAGGATAATTTTTCCATTTACCAAGCCAATTAGCCTGCATAACTGTACGTCTTTGGAGTGGGGGTGGAAACTGAAGATCGCGGGGAAAACCCAAGCAGCCATGGGGAGAACGTACAAACTCCGTACAGACAGCATCCATATTCAGGATTGAACCTGGGTCTCCGGCGCTGTAAGGCAGCAACTACCGCTGTGCCCTTAGAAAAAAGTTCTGACTGAATATTCTATCTGACTGAATATCTTATCTATGCCTTTCATAATTTTTTTTTTTTTTTTTTTAAGTTCTATCAGCCTCTAACATTCCAGAGAAAATAAACCATTGGATCTCGTTCATGCCCCTGCACATTTGTAAACAATGAGAATAACTATTTTACCACAAGAGAAATCTCAGGCTACATTGGGTTTTAATCCCCTTACACTCTCTCAGACCACTTCAACTTCAAGCTTTTTTCAACTGGAATCTTAATAACATTTTAAGGCAGATTATTTTAAATAAATCACTGTGGTAATGATTTATGTCAGGAACAATCCCAAATAGGCACCATAGACTACTTTTCATCCTGTGCTGTTTCTTGCATATTTCCACCCTTCCATCACATTCACTGACTGGGTCTCTACATTGCTGGAAGCCTCCAGTTATTCTAGGTGCTCAAATAACTCGGTAGATCCTGAATTGGTGGAAGCTGAGAGGTTCACATCCCTGGGACCTTGTCAGGGGATCCAATCAAAAGTTCATGGGTATATCTATCTTTAGATTTTAGAGATACAGTGTGGAAACAGGACCGATGACCCACCGTGTCTGCGCCAACCAGTGATCACCCCATACAGTGGCGCTAACCAACACACTAGGGACAATTTACAGAAGCCAATTAACCTACACGTGACCCCACTACTCGCCACATCTTCCCATCTCCCCCCATATCTGCCTTCCGCAAAGACCGCTCCCTCCATAACTCCCTTGTCAATTCTTCCCTTCCCTCTCGGTCCACCCCCTCCCCGGGCACTTTCCCTTGCAACCGCAAGAGATGCAACACTTGTCCCTTTACCTCCCCCCTCGACTCCGTTCAAGGACCCAAGCAATCGTTCCAGGTGTGACAGGTTTACCTGCATCTCTTCCAACCTCATCTATTGCGTCCGCTGCTCTAGATGCCAGCAGATCTATATCGGTGAGACCAAGCGGAGGTTGGGCGATTGTTTCGCCGAACACCTCCGCTCGGTCCGCAATAACCAAGCTGACCTCCCGGTGGCTCAGCACTTCAACTCCCCCTCCCACTCCGCCTCCGACCTCTCTGTCCTGGGTCTCCTCCATGGCCACAGCGAGCAGCACCGGAAATTGGAGGAACAGCACCTCATATTCCGTTTGGGGAGTCTGCACCCCCGGGGCATGAACATCGAATTCTCCCAATTCTGTTAGTCCTTGCTGTCTCCTCCCCTTCCTCAGCTCCCCTGCTGTCTCCTCCCACCCTCCAGCCTTCTGGCTACTCCTCCTTTTCCCTTTCTTGTCCCCACCCACCCCCACCCCCGATCAGTCTGAAGAAGGGTTTCGGCCCGAAACGTTGCCTATTTCCTTCGCTCCATAGATGCTGCTGCACCCGCTGAGTTTCTCCAGCTTTTCTGTGTAACCTACATTCCTGTATGTTTTTGGAGTGTAGGTGGAAACCGGAGAAAACTCACTCAGTTAAGGGTAGAACGTACAAACTCCGTACAGTCAGCACTTTGTTAGGATTGAACCCGGGTCTTGAGTTAATTGTTATGTCAACAGTTAAGCTAATTGTGCCTCACGCCTGTCGTTTTGGCAGGGCTTAATTGTGACTCAGCTGGCATGGGAATTACTGCTGCAGACCTCCTGATGTTGCAATCATTTCCAATTAAGAAGTGAGAAATCGTGGCTCAACATTTACTATGATTCCTATTGGAGTTTTCTTGAGTCAGGGCATGATGGATTTTAAAACAAAATGCTGGGGAACTCAACAGGCCAGGCAGTATCTGTGAGAGAAACAGATGATGCTTTAGATGATTTAAAACCTTTATCAGACCTGACCTGAATCATTGTGTGTCTATTTATCTCTACTGATGTTGTCTGGCCTGGCGAGTTCCAACAGCACCTTGAAGTTTTGTTCAAGATTCTACTTCCTGCAATCTCCTGTGTCTCCATGGTGGGTTTTAAGCCTTGCCCAGAAACTGGAATATAAGACAGGCTTAGGTCTTAAGTGATAGGAGTAGAATTAGGCCATTCGGCCTATCATGTGTACTCCGCCAATCAATCATGGCTGATCTATCTCTCCCTCCTAACTCCATTCTCTCCCCATAACCCCTGACACCCGTACTAGTCACAAATCTTATCAATCTCTGCCTTAAAATATCCACTGACTTGGCCTCTCCAGCCTTCTGTGACAAAGAATTCCACAGATTCACCACCCTCCGACTAAAGAAATTTCTCCTCATCTCCTTCCGAAAGGAACATCCTTTAATTCTAAGGCAATGACCTCTAGTCGTAGACTCTCCCACTAGTGGAAACATCCTCTCCACATCCAGTCTATCCAAGGCTTTCACTATTCTGTATGTTTCCAAGGCTTTCCTCACACCTGTACTGAACCAGCTGCTTTGCCTGTCCTGAGGACTTATCTTCTGGGTTAAATGTTATCCTGAGAGCTACCTGGCTTCTAGGTGGATCTAAGCAGTCATGACCCATGTTGTTGAAAACAGCACCATTCTTCTTGGTGTCCTGGCTGATACTTTGAAACAACAGAGCTACAAAGCAGATGATCCATTCATCACCTCATTGCGGAGATTGCACTTCCCAAGCTTGCTGCCACCTTCCCGCTCTCCTGGGTCATGGTTTGATCCCAACTTCCAGCAATATTAGTGGCAAGTTTGCATGTTCTCCTTGAGGCCATGTGGGTTTCTTCCCAAATCCCAAACAAGTGCCGGGAAGGTTCATTGTTTAAGGGCCTGTCCCACTAGGGCATCATTTGCACGTCACGCAGGTGGCGTGCGAGGATTTTGACAATCCCAAAATCCTGGGGACTGCGCGCTACTGCCCGTCACTGCCTACGCCACCATGCCTCACGACGCGCGCACGTCGTGAAGTGTAAATTATGTCACGTAAATGACGCCCAAGTGGGACAGGCCCTCTGTATGGAGTTTGTATGTTCTCCCCGTGACTGTGTGGGTTTTCCTCGAATTCTCCGGTTTCTTCCCACATACCAAAGACATACAGGTTTATAGGTTAATTGGCTTCAGTAAAATAGTAAAATTTCATGTTGTGTAGGATGGTGCTAGTGTACAGGGATCACTGGTCGGGCGGATTCGGTGGGCCAAAGGAACTGTTTCCACGCTGTATCACTAAACTATAAGCTTCAGCGATGGAGAGTTCCAGGGCATTGCCACTTATGGTTTTTGTACAAATTCGTCCTGGCTTCTTCCTTGCATCTCTTGCACAAAACTCCAAATCCATGTCCCCTTTCTCTGCTTTATCTTAATCTGCCTGGACCTTGTCCAACTTCATAACATCTCCCTTCAACCTCCTTTGCAGCGAGGAATATCCCAGCTCTTCCACTCATCTACTACCTGCCATGCTCTGTCCTGCCCCCTCCTCTCTTCTAGCTTTCCTCCCCCTCCTCCCCCACAATCAGTCTGAAGAAGGATCCCGAGCCGAAACGTGACCTATCCATGTTCTCCAAAGATGCTGCCAAATCTATTATTCCAGTGCTATTTGCCCTTTTTTCGTCCAATCTATCCACGTGGTTAAATCCCCTCATCCATGGAACTAATCTGGTGAGTCGACTCTATACCTCTGTACACTAGCACTATCCTATACATTAGGGACAGTCAACGGAGATCATACAAACCCATGCAGTCACGGAGATCATACAAACTCTGTACAGACAGCATCCATAGTCAGGGTCCAACGCGGGTCATTGGCACTGTAAAGCAGCAGCTCTGCCGCTACACCACTGTCCCGCCCACACTTGTCTCCTTGAGGACTTTGACATCTTTCCGAAAATATGGTGACCAGAACAGGACGCGATACTCCAGCTGAGGCGTAAACAGATTTATTAAAGCTACGAAGGTAGACAAAAGTGCTGGAGAAACTCAGCGGGTGAGGCAGCATCTATGGAGCGAAGGAAATAGGTGCAGTTTCGGGTCGAGACCCGCCTCCAGACGGGGGTAGGGGGGCGGGAAGAAGAAAGGAATAGGCGGAGCCAGTGGGCTGTGGGAGAGCTGGGGAAGAGAAAGAAGGAGAAAGCAGGGACTATCTGAAATTGGATAAGTCAATCTTCATGCCGCTGTGGTGTAAACTACCCAAGCGAAATATGAGGTGCTGCTCCTCCAATTTACGGTGGGCCTCACTCTGGCCATGGAGTAGGCCCGGGACAGAAAGGTCGGATTCGGAATGGGAGGGGGAGTTGAAGTGCTGAGCCACCGGGAGATCAGGTTGGTTATTGCGGACCGAGCGGAGGTGTTGGGCGAAGCGATCGCCAAGCCTACGCTTAGTCTCACTGGTGTAGAGCAGCTGACACCTAGAGCAGCGGATGCAATAGATGAGGTTGGAGGAGGTGCAGGTGAACCTCTGCCGCACTTGGAAAGGCTGCTTGGGTCCTTGAATGAAGTCAAGGGGGGGAGGTAAAGCGTGTAGCATTTCCTGCGGTTGCAAGGGAAAGTGCCAGGAGAGGGGATGGTTTGGGTGGGAAGGGACAAATTGACCAGGGCTACCTGCTTTTGTGTTCAGTGCCTCTATGGGTAAAATCAAAGATCTCGTATGTTTTTCTGACCTGCCACCCTTGAAAGATCTGTCATGTTCTCTGTTCCTGCAAACTTTAAAACAATCCTGTAACTACATTTCACCTTCTCTGTTAAATTGCCTTCATTTGCCAGTTGTGTTGCATTGTAATCAGGAAGATTAAAAAAAAACATTTAATCTTCCCAGGCTGTCTGTGGCACCTGACATTTTGTCCTTGGTTTAGTACTAATTTAAGGTTGTTACATTATTTGTATTAACAATGCAATTTTTTTGAATCGGTCTGTGATAATGCTATGAAATGTTCACAAAAAAAATGTGTCTCTTAATACAATGTGGCGCAGCGGTAGAGTTGCTGCCTTACAGCATCAGGGACCAGAGGCATGCCGGTTTGTAGGTTAGACACACAAAGCTGGAGTAACTCAGCGGGTCAGGCAGCATCTCTGGAGAAAAGGAGTAGGTGGCATTTTGGGTCGAGACCCTTCTTCTCCACCCGAAACATCACCTATTTTCACCAGAGATGCTGTCTGACCCGCTGATTTACTCCAGCTTTTTGTGTCAATCTTTGGTTTAAACAGGACATCTGCAGTTCCTTCGTACAGGTTTGTAGGTTAATTGGCTTCTGTAAATTATCCCTAGTGTGTCGGATAGAACTAATGTATGGGTAATTAGTGGTCGGCGCAGACTTGGTGGGCCGAAGAGCCTGTTTCCAAGCTGTATCGCTGAACTGTATCTCCGAAAACATTGAATCTCTTTCATAAGTGTTCTCAGTTAGTTGTCCCACAGACATACTTACCTTTCTCACCAAGTGACAGTCATAAGGATGGAAACGGGCCCTTCAGCATAACTAATCCATGCTAAGCCAGATGCCCACCTAAACTAGTCTCATCTTTCTGTATTTCATCCATATCCCTGTAAAACCTTCCTGTCCACGTGCATCTGCCCATGTGTCTTTCAAATGTCATTAATTTACCTGCCTCTACCACACCTTCTGGCAGCTTTTTCCATTTATGTACAATTTTCTGCATGAAAATTATGTCCTTCAGTTCCTATTAAATCTTTCCTCCTCACCATAAACCAATGCCTTCTAGTTCAACCCTTCAGAAAGACTGTGCATTCACTCTATCCAGGCCCCCTTGGTGCTTTTACAAACCTCTATAAGATCATCGTTCAGACTCCTATGCTCCAAGATATAAAATCCTGGCCTGCCCACCCTCGACCTATAACTTGGCTTCTGAGTCCTGGCAAAATCCTTGTAAAACCTCTCTGTACTCTTTCCAGCATTAAGCAGGGTGACCAAAACTAAACACTCTACTGCACGTGTGGCCTCACCAATGTCTTGTACAATTGGAACATAATAACCCAACCTCTATACCCAATTCCCTCACTGAATAAGGCCCATGTTCCAAAGTCATCTTCGCCACCCCTCTAGCTATGATGCCACTTTCGGGGAAATATATACTTGTGCTCTTAGGTCCCTCCATTCTACAACACCTTCCACTAATTAAAAAATATTTGCTTCTTTCACTAATTGAAAACACAGTGCATCAAAAATCTGTACTGTGGCACAGTGCTGCCTTCATAATTCTAACAACTGACACCAGGTGCTGTGTGGAATGTGAATGTTCTGAAGAAGCGTTTCGGACCGAAACGTTGCCTATTTCCTTCCCTCCATAGATGCTGCCTCACCCGCTGAGTTTCTCCAGCACTTTTGTCTACCTTGTAATGTGTATGTGCTCCCTGTAACTGCAGAGAGTTTCCTGAATGGACAGGTTTCGTCCCAAAGGCCTGGTTGGTTGGTTGGTATATGACTGCCCAGTTCAGTGGGTGGCAGGAGAATTGGGGGAGTTAGATGGGATTGTGAGAGATGTGTAGGAAAACACTGGAGATGCTTGTTTACAGCGAAGATAGACACAAAAGGCCGACGTAACTCAGCATGACAGGCAGCATCTCTGGAGAGAATGAATGGGTAATGTTTGGGGTCGAGGCCCTTCTTCAGACTGACATTCAGGGTGTTATTGACTTGATGGACAAATGACTTCCTTTCAGGTTAGTCTGTGTCACGCAGCACAGAGACTGGTCCTTTGGCCCATCACATGCTGACCATCATGTCCCCACCTTTGTGTGCAGGCTCGAAGGGCCGAATGGCCTACTCCTGCACCTAATTTCTATGTTTCTATGTTTGCATCTGCCTGGTTAGTCTACAACCCAACGACATGAACATTAGAAGTTTCAGATAAGCTATGTTCGTCTCGTTCTTCTTTTGATCCATGCAGGTCCTCACTCACACACTCACACTCACACACCCCAGCCCCCTGTTCCCCAGTTTCCTTCCCCTCCCCCACCAGGATCCATCAATCACCCACACACTGTACCCACCTCTCTCTCCTATCCTCTCCGGTGCTGTTTCCACCGTTCTTTCCTTATCTGTTTCCACTGGTTTAAACATTGCAACCTACAAATAAACTCTGAACTACGTGGACTTGAGGGCATTGGTTTTGCCTTTATGCATTATTATTGTTTGCTAAACCTATGTGTATGTATGCAAGTATACATAAGCATACAATACAAAATACTGAACTCTTCATTTGTTATATTGTTTACAGGGTACTATGTTTACATATTATGCTGCTGCAAGTAAGAATGTCATTGTTATGTTCGGGACATATGACAATAAAACATTCTTTCCTCTTGACTCATCACCTTTAATACATCAGATTCCATCATCTGCAGCAGTTTTCTCATCTGATTCCATCATCCACTATTCTCCCAGCCCATGTCGATATCGCTACTCCTAGCTCTCCCACCTGACCCCATCTGTCCATTAATCCTCCTCACCTGGATCCTAGTTCAGTTTGGTTTATAGAGATACAGTGCAGAAACAGGCCCTTCGGCCCACCAAGTTTCCACTGACCAGTGATCCCCGATCCCCGCACATTTACATTATCCTCTACATACTAGGGGCGATTTTCACTTGTACCCAAGCCAATTAATCTACTAACCTGTATGCCTTCGTAGTGTGGGAGGAAACCCATGCGGTCACGGGGAGAATGTAAGAACTCCGTACGACAGGCACCCAAAGCCAGGATCAAACCTGGGTCTCTGGCGTTGTAATGCCCCTGTCCCACTTAAAAAACCTGAACGGAAACCTCTGGAGACTTTGCGCCCCACCCAAGGTTTCCGTGCAGTTCCCGGAGGTTTTTGTCAGTCTCCCTACCTGCAACCTCCGGCAACCACCTGCAACCTCCGGGAAGCGCACGGAAACCTTGGGTGGGGTGCAAAGTCTCCAGTGGTTTCCGTTCAGGTTTCCCAAGTGGGACAGGGGCATTAGGCAGCAACTCGACCGCTGTGCCACAATGCTATCGCTTATCAGCTCTTGCCTCGCACCTCCTCACCCCCTACTGGCTATCAACTCCCCTTTACACTCAGTCTTCATGCAGTGTCACGACCCGATACATCGGTTATCCCTTTCTCTCTACAGTACTGCTCGATTTGCTCCAGTGAGTTCCTCCAGTGACTTGCTTTTAGCCCCATCTCGTATGATCCCATTTACGTATTCTCTGTAGGAAAGGAACATTTATGGGAAATTTCAGCGACTGCTCTTTATTGAAGATATGTCTATCGATGAGATCAGCCAGAACCCAGCAGAACTTTGAGGAGACTTCAGATATAATTACTGATTCCATTGGGTGTCTTCCAATTCTTGCCCTGCATAAACTCGGATTTCAATGTTTGTTGTGAAAATAACTGCAGTGTACATTTGCTGACTCTGGTGGATGTAAATTTTCTTTCAGGACTCTGGATAGAACAAGACACGTCCAGCTTTGGAAGCATTAGACTGATATTGTTGGCTACTGCGTTGTGACTGCCAGAATCACAGCATGTTTATGTATTGCTGCAAGCAGAACGTCTGACACCTTTTCAAGTTTAGGATTTGGCTCCTGCTCCAGGTGAGTGAGGTTCATGCAATTCTCTTGTTCCATTTATAACATCTATTGTTAGCACGCGATTTCTGTGGATTCGCAAATAAGGCTGCCATTGCTGAAAATCCATGGATAGAGCTGGATGGGTGTAAAGGTTGCCTCCTGCTCCGTCAACTCTATCTCAGACCAGGACTACTGGATTTGCAATGAGGGTGCTGTAAGGCAGCATTAGGGTTGCTGCCTTACAGCACCAGAGACCCGGGTTTGATTCCGACTATGCGTACTGTCAGTATGGAGTTCTCCCCGTGACCACGTGGGTTTTCTCTACATGCTGACGTTTCCTCCCAATCTCCAAAGATGAAGAAGTTTGTAGATTAATTTGACTTCAATAAAAATTGTAAATTGTCCCTCGTGTGTAGGATAGTGGTAGTCTACCGGGATCACTGGTTGGCATGGACTCATGGGCCGAAGGGCCTGTTTCTGTGCTAGATCTCTAAACTAAACAGTGCATTAGGGCTGTGGTACAAAGCAGACATGATCTAGTTGGAGGTAGGCGAAAAATGCTGGAGTAACTCAGCGGGACAGGCAGCACCTCTGGAGAGAAGGAATGGGTAACGTTTCGGGTCAAGACCCTTCCTCAGACTAGATTTAGTTGGATATACTTGTAGCACATTCTAGTACCTCAAGTAACAAAACAAACTACTGGAGGAACTAAGCTGGTCAGCCTGAACAAGGCTTTTATGAGGATGTTGCCAGACTAGAGGGTGTGAGCTATAGGCAGAGATTGAGTAGACTGGGACTCTATTCCTTGATGCGCAGGAGGATGAGGGGTGATCTTATAGAGGTGTATAAGATCATGAGAGGAATAGACCAGATGCCCAGAGTAGGTAAATCGAGGACCAGAGGATATAGGTTTAAAGTGTAGGGGGAAAAGATTTAATAGGTATCCGAGTGGTCATTTTTTCACACAAAGGGTGGTGGATGTATGGAACAAGTTGCCAGAGGAGGTAGTTGAGGCAGGGACTATCACAAGATTTAAGAAGCAGTTAGATACATGGATAGGACAGGTTTGGAGGGATATGGACCAAATGTGGGCAGGTGGGACGAGTGTAGCTGCCCATGAACCGACCTGTTGGCCGGAGTGGGCAAGTTTGGCCGAAGGTCCTGTTTCCACACCGTATCACTATGACACTTAAGTGTCCCAACCCGAAACATTGTTTGCCCAATCCGCCCCACATGCAATGCCTAATGCCGTTGTGTTTCTCCAACATTTTAATTTTATATATCTAATTGGATGAGGGAACAGACTCAAGGGACTGAATGGCCTCCTCTTGCAGTATTGCAGGGCATAAACGACTAGTGTGCTGGGTGTTTGAAGCTACACGTTTGTTCACCGTTTGTGTACAGTGCAAGGCATCATCTGTTTGACCAGTGGGTATTGATTTTAAATGTTCACCATATACAAAAAGAGAAACTACAAAATGTTCAAACTGCAAGGGAGGGTAACTGGGGATTGGGGAGAATATTTAAAATCCTCAAAAGTCACCCAAGGATCGGAATTTGATTTTAGTAATCCTCGATCTAGAATGGATGGATATAGATTGTGTGCAAGCAGAGCAGCTTAGTTTAACTTGGCACAATGATGGGCATGGACGCTGTGGGCCGAAGGGCCTGTTCCTCCTGTAAGTTCTTTGTTGTAGTTTAACCCGGGTGTCATAGGTTCCAGGGTTTGAATGAATGGGGAAAGCGCAATGTTCAGACAGATGGCAGAGAGCAGATGCTCACACTGCACCATGCTGCCAGACACAAGAAAGCTGGCGTGGTTTTGTGTGTTAGAGGCTAATTAACCCATCGTTGTCCAAACTAGTCTGAATGACATTTAAAAATTGCACCGCCATTCAATGTGATCATGGCTGATCATCCCCAATCAGTACTCTGTTCCTGCCTTCTCCCCATATCCCCTGACTCCGCATATCCCCTGACTCCGCTATCCTTAAGAGCCCTATCTAGCTCTCTCTTGAAAGCATCCAGAGAACCTTCCTCCACCACCCTCTGAGGCAGAGAATTCCACACTCACCACTCTCTGTGAGAAAAAGTGTTTCCTCATTTCTGTTCTAAATGGCTTACTCCTTATTCTTAAACTGTTGCCCCTGGTTCTGGACTCCCCCAACATCGGGAACTTGTTTCCTGCCTCTAGCGTGTCCAAGCCCTTAACAATCTTATATGTTTCAATGAGATATCCTCTCATCCTTCTAAACTCCAGAGTGTACAAGCCCAGCTGCTCTATTCTCTCAGCATATGACAGTCCCGCCATCCCGGGAATTAACCTTGTAAACCTACGCTGCACTCCCTCAATAGCAAGAACGTCCTTCCTCAAATTAGGGGAACAAAACTGTACACAATACTCCAGGTGTGGTCTCACTAGGGCCCTGTACAACTGCAGAAGGACCTCTTTGCTCCTATATTCGATTCCTCTTGTTATATAGTCCAACATGCCATTCACTTTCTTCACTGCCTGCTGTACCTGAATGCTTACTTTCATAGACTGATGTGCAAGGACCCCCAGATCCCGTTGTACTTCCCCTTTTCCCAACTTGACGCCATTTAGTTAGTAATCTGTGTTTCGACAGTATTGTGGCTGATCTGACCATTCTCAAGTCCATCTTTCACCATAACCCTTGATCCCTTTCCTAATTAGATATATATCTTGTTCTTAAATACACTCAATGTTTTGGCCACATAGCTCCCTCTAGCAAGCAGTTTCAACCACTCTTAACCTTCGGAAGAAATTCTTTCTCATCTCAGTCTCTCTTATTCTGAGTCCAGTCCCTATAGTTCTGGACTCTCCCATGAGAGGAAACATCCTCTCAGCACTTGCTTTTTATGGCCCGTAAGTATCTTTTATGTTTTTATAAGATCACCTTTTGTTCTTCTGAACTGTACTGAGAGGTGTTTCAACCTATTTAACATATCCCTGTGGGATGAGCTCGCCTTACCTGGGATCATTCTAGTGAGCCTTTACCGAAGGCTTCCTATGGAACAAAGGGAACTAAATTAATTAACACTATTCTAGATGTGCTCTTACTGGTGACTTGTACAATTGCTGTGAGACCTCCCTACATTTTGTACCTCAAACCACTTGAAATAAGGGCCAGCTTTTCCGTAACCTTCCCTATTATCTGCTGCACTTTTTGCTCCAGTTTTCTCTACTTTTAACTAATACTCTGATCTTCTGTTCCTCCTCCCAATGTCAACCGCTTCACGTTTCCCCATGTTGTACCCCACTTACCAACCTTTTCCCCATGCACTTAACGTGACGATATCCCTCAAGTCAATGCACTTGCCATTCGCCTTCCTAACTCTTCTTGTGTTATCAGCATAGTCCACCTCTTTCTTCTCCAGGTCATTAATGTATATTATAAGCAGATTGTAGGAGCAAAAATGGAAAGGCCATGCGGAGTTGGTGTTCAAAATAATGGATGGCCTCCTGGTGCGCACGCAACAGTTTTATATATCGCCCATTACTGCCAACACCAACACTGTGTGGCCTTTCCACTTTTGCTCCTACACAGATGCATTCCTAATACTGACCCCTGTGGTGCCTCATCTGCCATTCGTTGTCATCTTTTATCCCTATTCATACCTTTCTGCCTGTCAGCCAACCCCATTTCTACAAAGGAACTGCAGACGCTGGAAAATCGAAGGTAGACGAAAGTGTTGGGAAAATTCAGTGGGTGAGGCGAGTTTCCTCACCCGATGAGTTTCTCCAACACATTTGTCTACCTCCCATTTCTACATTTGTTTGTTTCCTCCATCACCATAGGCTCTCTTATAAGTGGTGGAAAAAACATACAGATGTAGATACTGTATATATATTTCTAGAAGGCCAACTACAATACACCCCCCAATCCATTCTGGTTGACGCACAAAACCATATAACCATATAACAATTACAGCACGGAAACAGGCCATCTCGGCCCTACAAGTCCGTGCCGAACAACTTTTTTTTCCCGTTAGTCCCACCTGCCTGCACTCAAAGTTTGTGAATAAACTTGTGGGACATGACTCAATTTTCACAAAATGCTGAACTCTGCTTCATATGATTATAATTTTCCAACTGTGCTGCTTTAGCATAATATATTTGATTCTAATATGTTTTCAATAATAGATTTATGGCTAATGGATCACTTTTTGCCTCCCTCCCATTTTGAATTAGGGTATCACATTGACAGTCTCCACCCACATTGACACCGCCACAATGTAAGGATCTTTGGAAGATTGTAACAAATGCATTCACTATCTCCATGTCCACATCCTTTATGATCCAGGATCGCAAGCAATCTAGGTCAGGGTATTTATTAGCCCCATACGTAGTGAGAATTGGAGAGGTGGTACAGATATGAGTGACCCCTTTTCCGAATGATTGCATTTGCAATAATGGGACTGGCCTTTCAAGCTTTTGTGAACAGGGCTATGGGTCCATCCAGAGTTTTGCATTGTAGGACATCTTTCATTCAAGGCCTCCACCAGGGACGGCGAGCCCTGGATTCAAACAGTTAACATAAGAAACATAGAAAATAGGTGCAGGAGTAGGCCATTCAGCCCTTCGAGCCTGCACCGCCGTTCAATATGATCATGGCTGATCAGTTTGATCAGTTGGGTTAAGAGATGGCAGTGCAGGAGCAATATCAGTGGGATCACGATGGCCAACTCATTGACCTGCCCTCAGCCCTGTCTCCCTCACTCCGAATCCTGCCACGGAAGTGATGGTTGTAGGAGGGAACAGAGGCAAAACAAAGTTAAGGGCCTGTCTCACTTTCACAACCTAATTCACAACCTTTTTTACTCGTGGACATTTGTCATCATGCTAGAAATACGGCCCGGCCTACTTGATGCCACGAGTACCTACGACTAGCATCACGGCCTGCTACGACCTACCTACAACATCGTGACGACCATGCTGCGAGTATGAGTCAAGGGCAAACTCGGCAGATGTCGTGAATTGGGTCGTGAAAGTGGGACAGGCCCTTTCGACACTACAGCCTTTCTGCTGTAAGTTGCGTCTAGACTAGTGACGTGGTTAGGATCACCAGATCACCAGATTTTGCAGTGGGATCTGGATGCTCGAACCCCCCATCTGTTTAACTGAGGGCATCTTCGACATTTGTCCACAGAAGATATGTGATGAACGATTTGTCAATTCGTCCCCGCTTGGAGCTTTGGCAGCTCTCTGATAGACTGAGAAACTACCATTGGCAAGATACAAGATAGATTTATTCATCACATGTGCCAGATGGCACAGTGAAATGAAATTCCCATACAGCCATACAATAAATAAGGGACACAACACACTATAGGGTTTGACATAAAACATCCCCACACAGCAGAATCAAGGTTTCCCACTGTGTGGGAAGGCACCAAAGTCAGTCTCTTCCTCCATTGTTCCCCGTGGTCAGGGCCTCCCCGTGCCCTCGGCAGTTGCCGCTACGGGCGGCCCGATGTTCAGGACCGCTCGCCGCGGTGTTGTAAGTCCGACGTCGGGGCTGCGGGACGATTGAGAGTCCGATTCAACTGGTCCCATTTGTCTTTAAACTTAGTGTAAATAAATGAACCTGTTGGACACAGTGATGGTGGTTTCTTTACATATTTTGAGTGTCTTAAGTATTTTAGGTCTCTTGCAGTTTTTAAAAAAAGGCAATTTTTTTTCTAAGGTTGGAATAGTCTTTGGGTAGCTTGGAACACTGACACATTCACAAAGCCAGGAGTTTGGATCTAGCCGGAGTCGGCGTGCGGGCTCCAGAACGCACGTTGGGATTGGAGAACCCTGTGAGGTAAGGTCAAGGGTGAAGGTGGGTGGTAACTAGATTTCGAGCTCTGGTCCAGGTGGAGCCAGGTCAGTTTGGAGCCAAGGTGGACTTCTGCAGGTGGAAACCACCCTGATTTCTTTTTTTAAAGGGTGATGGTAACCCTAAATTGGGATGTGGAGTGTAAGTCTCAGGGGGTGGGAAGACTGGGAGAGGATCCCACAGTGGAAAATATGGATGGGAGGTAGAGTGCACTGTAACACTTACCTGGAGGAAGATCAATACCTCCAAGCATCCCAACAGCTACAGAGATATGGCCACATCCTTGAATTAATGCAAGAACTAACCTCCACTTCCTTTCAATCCTTCAGGAAGAACTCCCCTGCTTTAGTTTAAATACTGCCACGGTCTCTTTACATCCTCCTGATGGGGTAGTCTAGGCCTAACAACAAAGGCCACATGGGTAGAACTCGGGAATAAGAAAGTTGTGGACACTAGGAGTGGGTTATATTCTTGGCATCACAATAGCCAATGAGAGCGGGAAGATCAGGTATGCAGCCAGGGGAAGGGAAGGTATAAAAAGAGCAGGAGGTTAGTGGTGGGGTCACTAACTTCCCCAACATTGTCTGGGTCACTAACTACCCCAACATTGTCTGGGTCACTAACTACCCCAACATGGTCTGGGTCACTAACTACCCCAACATTGTCTAGGTCACTAACTACCCCAACATTGTCTAGGTCACTAACTACCCCAACATTGTCTGGGTCACTAACTACCCCAACATTGTCTGGGTCACTAACTGCCCCAACATTGTCTGGGTCACTAACTACCCCAACATTGTCTGGGTCACTAACTACCCCAACATTGTCTGGGTCACTAACTGCCCCAACATTGTCTGGGTCACTAACTACCCCAACATTGTCTAGGTCACTAACTGCCCCAACATTGTCTAGGTCACTAACTACCCCAACATTGTCTAGGTCACTAACTGCCCCAACATTGTCTAGGTCACTAACTACCCCAACATTGTCTGGGTCACTAACTACCCCAACATTGTCTGGGTCACTAACTGCCCCAACATTGTCTGGGTCACCCTTTCTGTCTGTGGCATAGATGGGGCATAATTTGTCGGGTGTGTTGGAGGAATTTGTGTGTTTCAGCTGAAACCTAAATCTGGCTTGCATATGGCACCTCGTCGCCCTATTAAGTTCAGCTCCATTAGCGACAACACACAAAGAAAATCTCATACAACGGTGGTGTTTCTTGAACAAGTCGGTTTTTATAGGCCTTGGCAGTGTATACTGGGATGCGCTCTGAGAGGACCCAAAGTACTTCTTTGACTCAAAATGCGTGTGACGTGTGGTACTATTTGCTTTACAGTGATCATATGCAGATTTTACTTGTTTGCAATAAGTCACTAGTAATAATAATAATAATAATAATAATAATGCATTTTATTTGCTGGCGCCTTTCTGGACATCTTACAGGACATAAAATTACAATACATTTATCAATATTAAAATCAAGTTGATTAAAAACAAAAAATACCCAAAACATTTTAAGTCGTTAAAATCAGGGTGAACATGGTGGAAGTTATGTCGGGTATGCTAATCTAAACAGGTGTGTTTTGAGTTGTGATTTGAATTGATCGATAGTGTCCAGGTGACGGATGGGAGGTGGGAGAGTGTTCCAGAGACGTGGGGCAGAGCAGCTGAAGGCTCTGGCACCCATGGAGCAGAGTCTAAATGTGGGGACAGTTAAAATTGCAGCTGAGGAGGAACAAAGTGACCGGGAAGAAGTGTATGGTAGCAGCAGGTCAGAGAGGTATTGGGGAGCAAGGTGGTGTAGGGCTTTGAAGGTCAGCAGTAAAATCTTGTAGTTAATCCGGTGGTGCACAGGGAGCCAGTGGAGCTGAGTGAGGATGGGTGTGATGTGGTCCGATGATCTGGTGCGGGTGATGATCCGGGCTGCAGAGTTCTAAATGCATTGGAGGCGATGAAGAAGTTTATTGGAGGTGCAAGTGAGGAGGGCGTTGCAGTAATCGATGCGGGATGTGACCAGAGCGTGGATGAGGACTTTTGTATTGTCTTTGGAGAGGGAGGGGCGGAGTCTGGAGATGTTGCGGAGATGAAAGTATGCAGAGCGTGTGATATTGCTGATGTGGGGGGCCAAAGGAAAGTGTACTGTCCAGAATGACGCCGAGACTTTTGACATGGGAGGAGGTGGGTATGGGTGAGCCATCAACTGAAATGGTGAACGGGTGGGTTTTGGAGAGTGTGGACTTTGAGCCAATTAGCATGATTCCTGTAGTAACCCACTTTACTTCATTGTGACCTTTATTTGCTGAATGACCTCTGACGGAAAGCTGGTAATTTTCTTCCTGTGGTAGAAAACCATTCTCCCATTTACTTTGTAAATAAATGTCATAACGTGACTCCTCTTATGATCCATTATATTGTCCACACCCTGGCATAGGGTAAAACCCAGAGGATCTCCCCCCTCTCCCCGGTCTATAATACTTTTAAAATAAGTAGAAAAATTACCTGAATTCTGAGCATGAATTCTGACCCTTGACTCCTGGTCAGCCCTGTGGTATTGGTGATACCGATGATGACCAATATATATTGAATGCGACTGTGATGAGTGATGACTCACCAAAGACCCAGGTTAATGAAGACACTAGAAACTGCAGATGCTGGAATCTTGAGCAAAAATCAAAGTGCTGGAGGCACTCTGTGGGTCAGGCACCATATGTGAAGGGTATGAACAGACTAGGTTTTGGGTTCTGACTGTTCAAGTCGAGTTTATTCGTCACGTACACATACGAGATGTGCAGTGAAATGAAAAGTGGCAATGCTCGCGGACTTTGTGCTAAAAGACAAACAAACGAACAACCAAACATACTACAAACAGAATGTAACAGCCTCAACTACCTTCTGCGGCAGAGAATTCCAGAGATTCACCACTCTGTGTGAAAAAAATTTTCCTCATCTCGGTCCTAAATCATCTCAGTCCTAAATCTCGAAGGGCCGAATGGCCTACTCCTGCACCTATTTCTATGTTTCTATTTTCTATATTCTTTTTCATATTAAATATTGTGGGCGGAAGGAAAAAGGGAAAAAAAACAGCAATTTTAAAGAAAGCAGTAGAGTGACACAGTAAAGTTAGTCCCTAGTGAGATAGGAGTTTACTGTCCTAATGGCCTCTGGGGAAAAAACTCCTTCTCAACCTCTCCGTTCTCACAGCATGGCAACGGAGGCGTTTGCCTGACCGACAGAATTCCTGGACAACAGTCCAGCTTGATAAGGGGGGTGGATGAGGAGAACTTTTTTCACCAGAGAGTGGTGAATCTCTGAACTCTCTGCCACAGAGGGTAGTTGAGGCCTCCTGGCTATATTTATAGATGTTCCTGGCTAAGGGGGAGAGAAGAGTGATACTGAGTTCCCATATTGAATGGCGGTGCAGGCTCGAAGGAACGCACTACTACTCTGCAGATTTCTATGTTCTATGTAGTCCTGGAACAAGTTGCGGGGGTGGAAGGGGTCTCTCCCATGATTTTACTGGTGGTGAGTGTGCTGATGTAAGTTCCTGCAGGGGGGGCAAGTGATAGTTCCCATAGTGCGTTCGGCCGAACGCACTACTCTCTGCAGAGCCTTCTTGTGGGCAAGAAGGGGAGAAAAATGGAAAAGAGAAGTGGTGGTGTGCCAAAGCCTGGCAAGTGATAGTTGGATATAGGTGAGAGGGGAGTGATTGGCAGATGGGTGAACTAAGTGACAAAGGCTGGAGGTGGAAAGGGAGGGGAGAGTTATGAATGGAAGGGAACGGGGAGGAACAGTGGGCAGCACTGGCGCAGTGGTAGAGTTGCTGCCTTACAGCGCCAGAGACCAAGGTTCAATCCTGACTACAGGTGCTGTCCGTATGGGGTTTGTATGTTCTCACTGTGACCGCGTGTGTTTTCACTGGGTATTCTGGCTTCCTCCCATACTCCAAAGACGTACATTGTTGTAGGTTAATTGGCTTTGGTAAATTGTCCCTAGTGTGGAGGGTAGTGTTAGTGTACGAGGGTGATTGCTGGTTGGTACAAACTCGGTGGGCTGAAGGGCCTGTTTCTGCACAATATCTCTAAAGTGGGGAAGAGTGGTGATAAAAGGGAAATATGGTCCTGGGGGTGTCAGATCCTCGCCTTGATCTGAATATAATGAACAAACTTTAAGGACACGTTTCTGTTTATTATAGATCATAAGTGATAGGAGCAGAATTAGGCCATTCGGCCCATCAAGTCTACTCCGCCATCTATGCCATGGCTGATCTATCTCTCCCTCTGAACCCCATTCTCCTGCCTTCCCATAACTTCTGACACCCGTACTAATCAAAAATCTATCTATATCTGCCTTAAATATTTCCACTGACGGCCTGAATACGCTGACTGTATTTGCGTATGGTTTATGTGGGCGGAATGGGAAGGGGGTGGGAGCAAGAGAAGGGGGGTGGGGGTGTATTACTTGGATTTGGAGAACTCAATGTTCATACCATTGGGTTGTCAGCTACTCAAATGGAATATGAGATGCTGTTCTTTCGGTTTGCCTTTGACCTCATGGTGGCAATGGAGGAGGCCAAGAACTGGGGTTGATATGAGAAGAGGAGTTAAAATGGGTATCAACTGAAAGCTTCAGCAGGTCTGGTGAACAGAGTGTAATTGTTCAATAAACTGGCCGCAAAGTCCATGCTTGGTCTCGCTGATGTGAAGGCCTGCTCCCCTTCCCATCCTTGTATCAACCTTTCTATCCTTCATTACCAGAGTAAGGCCACGTGCAAACTGTAAGACCAACACCTCGTACCCAGCTTGGATAGTCCATAACCCAACGGTACGAACATTAAAATCTCCAATGACAACGATGCACTCCCGCACTCCAGCATGCACACATTTCTTCCACTATCTGCTGCCATCACCCACTCCTTTCCCCTCCTTTGTATGTTCATCTTCCATCCCCACGTCATACATTTCCTTTTTATCTCTACTCTTTCCCTTCTCCCCATCCCCTTCCCTCCAACTTTACATTTCACTCCTGCTCTTCTTCCTTGTCCATTATTCTTTTGCCTCCTTTTCACCTCTAACCTTTGTGACATGCTCCTCCCATCTACAAATCTCCTTCGCGCCTATATCCACCTATCACGTAGCAGGATTTGCCCCACCTCCACCGTTCCTTTCCAGTTTTCTCCCCCTTACTCTCATCAGTCTGAAGACAGGTCCATTCCTTCTACTGATGCGGACTGACCACTGAGTTCCTCCAGTGCTTTTTATTTTAACTATGGTAACTTGAATTCAAAGATTAACACCAGTCTCCCACCCCTATGCTTAAATGTGAATCAAGTGTGTTTCACATTGCAAGCCCCAATATTGAAAGTTCTTATTGTGTATTTGTGTCATTCTGACCTGCAGGAATGTTGGTGCTTTTATTCTGTTCCCACAATTTTGCCCGGATGGATGTCACTCGGACCATTCCCTTTTCTCTCTTCTACCTCCTGGGAGTAAAGATACAGGAGTTTGAATGCTTGATCATCGAGACTTAAGAACAACTAAATCTCCACTGCTACCGACTCCTGAACCAATCAACTCTCATATCCCCTTCCCAGAGGTGCTGCCATGTATTCTTATTGTTAACTCTGCCTCATTCAGTTAGAGTGTTATTGTACATTAATTTTCATATGGTCATGTTAAAGGAGTATAATTAGGTCATTCTGCCCATCAAGTCTACTCCGCCATTCAATCATGGCTGATCTATCTCTCCCTCCTAACCCCATTCTCCTGCCTTCTCCCCATAACCTCTGACACCATCACTAATCAAGAATCTATCTGTCTATACTATTACTAAAACTCTCATCTTGTCCTCTTCCGGTTAGTGTTTTTTTTCAGTTTGCGCAAAACCGGTACCCTATATTGCTAGGATGTTATCGCCACCTTACTCACCGTTCTCCTCTTCTTCAAACGCACCAAGTTATGTTCCAATCGGTGGAATATTACAAAAGTTATGAAGGTTTAAAAAAAATCGTGAGATCAGCAGATTGGTCTTCTTGCCTGTCAGGCACCACGAAGGTAACACCCCTTCCGGCACCCACTGTCAATCACCGGAGGCGGTGCTGAGTCCGCAAGCCGTGCTGATTGAGCCCGCAAGAGTGGAGTCGGGGAAGCCGCCGTGTGGAGTCGGGAGGTGGTGCTGCAGCCGGTAGCCACTCAGTGTAGTCCCCCCCCCCCCCCCCCCCCCCCCCCCCTACACACCCACACCCCCCTCCCCTGCTCCCCACACCCCCCTACCCCCCCACTTCCCCCACCCCACACCCCCCCTTTACCCCTCCCCCGTTCTTACCACCACCCCACCTCTGAATAATTTCCCTCCTCTTCCTTGTGCCCCCCAGTTTTACATTCACAAGCCAGGGTGTTCTTGCCTCGCACTCTCTGACCTTGCTACAGTTTTTTATTTTTGAGACTCTGGCGAATTTAAACTCATTTTATCCATGCACTTTTTCAAGGGTTAATCCCTTGCTAAACCAGAATTGATCTCCACTGCCTCCTGGACTAGGATGTATTTGGAAGCATACTCCACGTCAGTCTCGTCAACTTCTGTCCAATGGAAAAGAAGGTGCCCTCGTCAAACTTCTTTGCATTAAAGGCAATGCCTTCTCTAACTGTCTTTGCATATTAACTTGTTTAAGAAAGAACTGCAGATGCTGGAAAAATCGAAGGTAGACAAAATGCCTGAGAAACTCAGCAGGTGAGGCAGGATCTACAGAGCGAAGGAAGAGGCGACGTTTCGGGTCAGTCTGATGAAGGGTCTCTACCCGCAACATCGCCTATTCCTTCGCTCCATAGATGCTGCCTCACCCGCTGAGTTCCTCCAGCATTTTTGTCCACCTTTGCACATTGACTTTGTAATTTGTGTGTAAGAATTATGTATGCAAATATAAAGTGGTGGACTTAACTTTCAAGTTGTAAAGTGTTTGCTGTCAATGAATGTGCTCTCTTTTTTCTCTCGCGGCACTAGAAGATCAGAATGGGTAATCTGACTGGGAAACACGAGCAACTTTATCCTGTTCCAGCAGAGAAAGTAAGGAAACCATCACTTATTGATGGAATTTTTTTGAGTTCATTTGTGGTTTTAACATTAGACACTATGTAAATTCATCAATGGCTCTGTGTTTTAGTTTCTCTTGTAATTTGTTTGATCATAAGATTACAAGACAATAGGAGCAGGAATTGGACACCTGGAGTTGTTCATAAAGTGACTCATCCCATGATCGATTTTATTATATACACTATGGTTTATGGATATACAAATATAGAAAATAGGTGCAGGAGTAGGCCAATATGCCCTTCGAGCCAGCGCCGCCATTCAATATGATCATTGCTGATCTTCCAAAATCAGTACCACATTCCTGTCTTCTCCCCATATCCCTTGATTCCGTTAGCTCCAAGAGCTATATCTAACTCTCTTGAATATTCTCTTGTTTATTTTTGTTCCAGCTAGCTATGCCTTGCAATGAAACACTTCCCTATTCTGATTACTGCCTCTCTTAACATACTAGTTGTCTTCACTGTGTTAGTCTCATTTCCCATCATACTTATCCAGTACGAAACATAGAAAATAGGTGCAGGAGTAGGCCTTTCGGCCTTTCGAGCCTGTACTGCCATTCAATATGATCACGGCTGATCATCCAACTCAGTATCCTGTACCTGCCTTCTCTCCATACCCCCTGACCCCTTTAGCCACAAGGGCCACATCTAACTCCCTCTTAAATATAGCCAATGAACTGGCCTCAACCACCTTCTGTGGTGGAGAATTCCACAGATTCACCACTCTCTGTGTGAAAAATGTTTTTCTCATCTCGGTCCTAAAAGATTTCCCCCTTATCCTTAAACTGTGACCCCTTGTTCTGGACTTCCCCAACATCGGGAACAATCTTCCTGCATCTAGCCTGTCCAACCCCTTAAGAATTTTGTAAGTTTCTATAAGATCCCCCCTCAATCTTCTAAATTCTAGCGAGTTCTAGCGAGTTAGGTTATTTTGTTAACCATATTACAAACTAGCTTAATTTTCTCGTACATTCCTGACATTCCTACATCAGATGCATCCAGGAGGGTTTCTTGAAACGATATGTAGAATGTTCAACTATGAATGGGTTGCATGAGACCCTATATTGGGAAACTAGCCTGATGAGGTGATCGATGTAGGGGAGCATTTAGGAACCAGTGATCATAATTCTGTTGGATTTAAGATGATTATAGACAAGTATATTGTGGGTACTTTGGGTTAAAGTGCTAAATTGTGGAACACTAATTACAACAGTATTAGGCAGAAACTGGGAATGTGGCCCCAGCCCATCGTGCCTGTACCTTCATTCAATATGATCACGGCTAGTTTTTACAGGCTTCTGCACCACCCTCGATTACTCAATCTTTCAAATATTTATCTCTCTGCACCTTAAGCATCTAATCACCACCTTCAGAGGCTGAGAATTCCAGAGATTCACCACTCTCTGAGAAGAGATTTCTTAGTATTAAATGACCGGTCTCTCATTCTGTTTGCCTGTCCTATTTTTTTTTGTGACCTTCCCAAGAGTGAATTGATTTCTTTCATAATCTCGTATCAAAACATTTTATCGCCAGTGAGTGCAGACACTGTCGGGGTACAGAACATGCAGCAGCCCATTACCTGCGAAAGGTTGGCAGATTCTGATCACTTTGTTTGCTTCCAGAGGAACTCAGTGAGTTCTTTCCCAGGGAATATTAAGAACTAATTTCTCCCCCCTCCACTTATCGAACATACAATTCATTCATAATACTCACAACAATGCAATATCGGATGTTCAAATGTCACCATTCATTCTACTAGATGATTCATTACATTTGCCTCCAAGATTATATTTATATAATTATTTTATTTCACAAACATTCCATGGGCAATGCCTAAGGAGGTATTATTCAGATTCTTTTTACAGCAGTTTACATTTACACCCCCTTCATATTCCAAGAGTTTTGAATTTCAAAAATAAACTTTTCTTAAAAAATATATTCATGATGTACAATGCATGGCTTTCTTTACATTCATAATGTTTGTCCAGCCAGTACATTCATGTTGTAATTAGAAACATAGAAAATAGGTGCAGGAGTAGGCCATTCGGCCCTTCGAGCCTGCACCGCCATTCAATATGATCATGGCTGATCATCCAACTCAGTATCCCGTACCTGCCTTCTCTCCATACCCCCTGTTCCCTTTAGCCACAAGGGCCACATCTAACTCCCTCTTAAATATAGCCAATGAACTGGCCTCAACTACTTTCTGTGGCAGAGAGTTCCAGAGATTCACCACTCTCTGTGTGAAAATTGGGTCTATACGTTTGGTATCATCCAGTTAATACATTCTATGTACAAAACACCAAAGCCATTCGTGGCTTCTTTGGGCAATTTTCAATTAGTGTTTGTCTTTCTTTGCCCGAGTCCTCTGGTGTAGCATTTTTTGCTGAAGCATGCTTCCTAATGCTAGTCACCACATGATTTCCAAAGCCACCTTAATATGGAAGCGATTGTCTGATTCGTATCATTGTGGTTGGAGGTAGTTGACGAGCTTGATAAACAGGAAGTAGTTGCAACAGCCTGCACCCCGCTCTCTGCGTTTGCAAGCCCAACGCTGCTGTCTGATATGGGCCTCTGATAACGCAAGCCGGTGATTTAAAACAACTTGAATTGCCCTCCCATCCATATTCCGGGGAAATGTGGATGTCAAGAGTCAAAAGGTAAACTCTTAAAGCCGGGGACATATAAAGAAAGCAAGCAATGGGAGTAACATTTAAGAACATAAGAAATAATACTGAGATTAGGCCACATGGCCTTTCAAGCCTGCTCTATCTTTCAGCAGGATTTTCTAACTCAGCGTGTACACAAAAATGCTGGAGAAACTCAGCGGGTGCAGCAGCATCTATGGAGCGAAGGAAATAGGCGACGTTTCAGAATTTTCTAACTCAGCACTATTTTCCTGACCTATCCCCATAATCCTATATTACCCTAGTTACCCAGAAATCTATTATCTCTTTTAAAGGAATTCAATGATTAAGACTAAACAATCTTCAAAGGCTAGAGAAATCCAGAGCTTCACCACCCTCTGAGTGAAGAAATTTCAGTCTTACACATCCTAAATGGTATGTCCCTTCTTCTGAGACTGAGTTCTGGACTCCTTAGTCAGGGGAAGCCTCCCACATTAGTTCATAAGTTATAGGAGCAGTATTAGGCCATTTGGCCCCTCGAGTCTATTTCACCATCCAATCATAGCTGATCTATATTTCCCTCTCATCGCCATTCTTCTTTCTGCTCCCTATGACTTTTTGCCACTCTTATTAATTAAGAATCTATCCATTTCTGTTTTAAAATTACCCAAGGACTTGGCCTCCACAGCCGTCTCTGGCAATCAATTCCCACAGATTCACCAACCCTCTGACTAAAGAAATTCCTCCTCGTTTCCTTTCCAAAGGTACATCCTTTTAATCTGAGGCTGTACCCTCTGATCCTGGACTCTCCCTCTAGTGGAAACATTTCTCTCCACATCCATTCTATACAGTCGAGTCCAGTAGATGTTTAAGCTTCAATGAAATCTCTTCTTGCACCTCAACACTCGGGAAAATTCAAAGCAAAAAAAAACAGCATCTGCGGAGGCAAAGTCTCAGTTTTCACTGACCTTTTTTGATACTGGACTTGCTGTTCAGTCCGAATGCAGGTTCTTGACCTAAAACATCAACCATTCTTTAACCTCCATAGATGCAGCTTGACCTGCTGAGTTCCTCCAGTAGTTTGTTTCTCGAGTCTCCAAAGAATACAAGCATAATGTACTTGATCTATCCTCATATGGCAAACCTGCCATTTGTGAACCAGTGAATCTTCACTGCAAGTCCATCCATTTTTAAATGTCTGCAATCCCACAAAATTTATCTTAACAGGCTGTCATTATTTTTCAAAAATGGTGTCCCCTGGTGATGGATAGAAGAGGAAATTGTCAGATAACAATGTCAGAGGGCTGTCTCAGATCAAGGGGTATCAGGCCTCAGCTGGAGTATTGAAACAGACCTTTTTCACTCTGGGTGCTGTGAACTGAAATAGTGTCAGAGTGAGTTGTGGAAGGAGAAACACTAACAACAGCATTGAAATATTAAACTTAGTCCTTGGCAATAGAGACAGAGTAAACTCTAAGTCATTGTTTGAGACTGGTGTCAACCCCGGGAAAGACCTCTTGGGAGAAGGTGCAGTTTAAAGGGGCAAAGATAATATTGGAGAGGAGTATTTCAATACCGTGAAGAACATGCAGAAGAGGAGATTGTTTGCCTTTGAGCCGGGAAGGGGAGATTTAAAAGGTTCTGACGTTTACAAAGGGTTCAGAGTTAATGTGGGAGACAGTTTCCATTGGCAAGAGGTTTGATAGAGGACTGAGAAAATAATTGTGGAAGAAATGGAGGAAAGAATTTGTGGTTGTTACGATCGGAAGAGTCTAGTCTGATGTGACTGGTATTGGAGTTGTACTGAACCCCCTCCCTCCCCCCCCAAATAGTCATGGGGTCTTCCTGAACGAGTTCCAAACAAGAGTTTGAGATAGTTCAGGAGCACAAAGAGGTGACAGTCCTCTCTCTATCTGTCTTGTATGACTTTATTTACGAGTAAATGAAGAGGAAATGTTGCCACATCCTGTCTTTTGAAAGTCTGAACATCTCATGGCATCTCTCCCCAGAACTGCTCGCGGCTCATCGCCTTCAAGTTACAGCACGGGTTGTTTTGCAAAGATATGAACAGAATGTGAGAACAAGGCTTTCAAGTGATATAAAGATTAGAACCAGTCAGTCGCGGGGGGGAAGTGTAACGAATGGGGGAAATCCACATCATAGTCTTATCAACACATTGCAATCCACCAGAATAATTGGTTGTGGGAGGGGCATGAATTGACGATGTCAAAATTCAGATTGGTGCTTTTGGTTATTCAAGGGAACTCGGGGAACCAAGGTTTGGGGTGGGAGGGGGATTACTAGAGGAACTCGGCAGGCCAGGCAGTATCCGTGTAGAGAAATGGACAGACAACGTTTTGGGTCATAACACTTCTTCCCTTCTGTATAACCAAGGTCGGGAGACAGCATTCAGATACAGATACTCCCTCCTCACCCAATTCTAAGTCCTATTAATTACTTAAAATCTGTACCCCTTTGCTGAAGGAAATGGATCCTTAAGCTATTCATTGCCCTTGTGAATATTAACACTGTTCCGTCAATGTCCTTTCGGGATTTGCTTTTGTGAAGTGAGACCTATTCTTGTTTCTAACCGTTGAGTGTGAAGTGACACAGTATCAATCAATCAATCAGTTTTATTCGTCACATTGCACATAAAGTGCAAGTGAAATGAATTTGCCAGCAGCGGTACAATGAGAAAGAACACACAACCACAATACAAATTTAACACAAACATCCACCACAGCATTCATCACTGTGGTGGAAGGCACAGAAATTGGCCAGTCCTCCTCCATTTTCCTCCGTGGTCGGGACCACAGCCCCCCGTCGCTGCAGGCGTCCAGATGATAAAGGACAAGGTAAAAATCAAGGTAAGTCCAGGATCGGCTCTTCCCCACCGGAGACCGCGGCTTCAGGCTGGTGTAAACAGGAAGAGGCTGTTTGGCCCATTTGTTGCAATGCTGGTCAAAGAGCAGCCTAGCTCAATCCCACTCTGTAATGAAAGGTTGTTTGCCTTGTTCAGCACAGTTCTTCATGTGCATCCTGAGGGTACATGTTGTGAGATACTTCTCCCCCCCCCCCCCCATTGAGGCTATGAGTTTCAGACCCACACAGCCCTCTGGGTGAAAACACACTTTCTCAGCTCCCCTCCACATCTTATACTAATTACATGAAATCTATGCGCTTGGTTTTTTCACCACCTCTACTAGCAGGAATAGATCCTCATGCTATTTTGTTGCCTCTAAATATTGACACTGTTCCTTGCCTCTGTTTAATGTTACTTCTGTAAGTTGTTGATACTTGCGTGCTAACTCTGGTGGGTGGAACTCCATCTCGTTGAGCGTGGGAAGTTCTTGGGGATTTACCCGAATCATTGGAAAGGGCAAAGCATGTACACTGCTCTGTGGTTAGTTTGATTTAGATGCATAGTTTGGTTTAAATGCATGAGTTGCCTCCCCCTCCCTCGTGCCTCTGCCCTGCATTGCTGTACTTTTCCTTAGAGCATCGTAAAAAGTGACCACACAAAAGAAAAATGCCTATGTTGCTGTCCAGCTTCTCGTTTAATTAGTTATTGAGAAGCAAATCTGTTATAAGTTGACTTTCTGCATACAGTTGGAAGGGGCTAAAATATGAAAGGAGACTTGTGTACATCTCCGTGTCTTTAATAGTGGGATGTTCATCGAAACTTGCTGTGTTGATATATTTCATGACTACGTTTCAGGAGTTAATTCAGTACATCTAGTCTGTTCTGCCTGGCAAAACAATCCTGTTCCCCACAAATCTTCCCTGTGACTTAGTTGTCTCCCATATTCCCATCAACTCCCCCCCCAGATTCTACCACACACTGACACACTAGGGGCAATTTACAGTGGCCAAGTAACCTACCAACCCATACAACTTTGGAATGTGGAATGAGCAAACTGGAGCACTTGGGGAAACGCAAACAGTCACAGGGAGATCATGCAAACTCCACACAGACTGCCACCTAGGGTCAGGGTGAAAATGGGGATGCTGAAGCTATAAAGCAGCAGCTCTACCAGCTACACCACTGTATATGTTGGTTGAAAAATGGGTATCACCGATTTTTGGCTTGTATGAGGCATGCCATCCAACAGTATATCTTTCACACAAAGCTGTAGCGTATAATCTGACCCTACAAATTATGTTATTTTTGACGTGAACCCAACTAGAGGTGTCTTTGAGTCAAATTCACCTTTTGCTGCCCAAAAGGTAGTTGTCAAAAACATTCAAAGACCATTCCCATAATTAAAACTATAAAATCGGGGCTGTGGAGGCTTAGTTGCTGCATATGTTCAAGAACGAAATGAATAGGCTTTTGGAAACTAAGTGGTAGGGTTAACCCTCCCTGTATTCTTGCAAGCTTTTGTGCTTTTATCTCCTTCACATTTCTGAAGAAAGGTTTCCTATCTGAAATATAGACTCCGTTTCCATACCCTCCAGGAGTGGCTTGACCAACTGAGTATTTCCAGCATATTCTGTCTCTTTTTAAGTTTACCCGTCAGGAATCCCTAGATTCCTCTACTCTTCAACACTCCCCAGGGCCCTACCATTCGCTCTGAAGGACCTGCCCCTGTTTGACTTCCCAAAACGTAATGCCTTGCGCTTATCTGCATTAAACTCCATTCGCCATTCTTCAGCCCACTTGCCCTATTGATCAAGATCCTCCTGGAATATTTGTCAATTATCTTCACTGTCTATAATGCCACCTACTTTAGTGCCATCTGCAAATTTACTGATCAGGCCTTTTACATTCTCATCTTGGGTTCTGCGGGATGTTGCAAATTGTTTTTAGTAGTAGATGGTATCTACAAAGTATTCTCTCAATCTTGGGTGCTGCTGCAACTTTTTGCAGTCTATGAAATGTCGTTACTATAACAGATGCTCAGCAGCCAATTTGAGCACATAGTTCTCACTGGTAGCAATAAAAAGTAAGATGCTGGATACACTCGGCAAGTTGCAAATCACATGTAGAAGTGGAAACCGAGTTAACATTTCAGATCTGAGATGTTCACAAGGCATTGGTGAGGCCAATTCTGGAGTATGGTGTACAATTTTGGTTGCCTAATTATAGGAAGGATGTCAACAAAATAGAGAGAGTACAGAGGAGATTTACTAGAATGTTGCCTGGGTTTTCAGCAACTAAGTTACAGAGAAAGGTTGAACAAGTTAGGGCTTTATTCTTTGGAGCGCAGAAGGTTAAGGGGGGACTTGATAGAGGTTTTTTAAAATGATGAGAGGGATAGACAGAGTTGATGTGGAAAAGCTTTTCCCACTGAGAGTAGGGAAGATTCAAACAAGGGGACATGACATGAGAATTAAGGGACTGAAGTTTAGGGGTAACATGAGGGGGAACTTCTTTACTCAGAGAGTGGTACCTGTGTGGAATGAGCTTCCAGTGAAGGTGGTGGAGGCAGGTTCATTTTTATCATTTAAAAATAAATTGGATAGTTATATGGATGGGAAGGGAATGGAGGGTTATGGTCTGAGCACAGGTATATGGGACTAGGGGAGATTATGTGTTCGGCACGGACTAGAAGGGTCGAGATGGCCTGTTTCCGTGCTGTAATTGTTATATGGTTATATGGTTATAAATCTCAGAACTGAAACGTAAACAGTTTATCTGTAAATTTCTCCTTTAATTCCGGCTTTCCAGTATCTTCTGTGTTTTTGTATTTTTCCCCACTAACTGCATGAGATGATGACCAAATAATCTGCTTGAGTGAACTTAAAACCAAACATTATCCCCTACAAAAGTCCCCTACTTTTATTTTTGTATGTAATTGACAGAGCGAAGAGGGCTTTGATTTTAAACCTAGTACTAAAGGCGACGTCTCGACAGTGCAATTCCACCCTGAAGCATAAGCAGAGGTTTGTGTGATCAATCCTTGGAAATGGATGAATCACTAATTTTCTGAAGACTCAGTGGCACAGCTGGTAGTGTCGCTGCCTCACGGCACCAGAGACCAGGGTTCGATCCTGACCTCTGGTTTTGTCTATGTAGAGTTATAGACAATAGGTGCAGGAGTAGGTCATTCGGCCCTTCGAGCCAGCGCCACCATTCAATGTGATCATAGCTGATCATCCCCAATCAGTACCCCGTTCCTGCATTCTCCCCATATCCCCTGACTCCATTATCTTTAAGAGCCCAGTATCCAGAGAACTGGCCTCCACCGCCCTCTGAGGCAGAGAATTCCACAGACTCACAACTCTCGGTGAGAAAAAATTGTTTCCTCATCTCCGTTCTAAATGGCTTACCTCTTATTCTTAAACTGTGGCCCCCGGTTCTGGACTCCCCCAATATCGGGATCATGTTTCATGCCTCTAGCGTGTCCAAACCCTTAACAATCTTATATGTTTCAATGAGATATCCTCTCATCCTTCTAAACTACAGTTTACAAGCCCAGCCACTCCATTCTTTCAGCATATGACAATCTCGCCATCCCAGGAGATAATCTTGTAAACCTACGCTGCACTCCCTCAATAGCAAGAATGTCCTTCCTTCCTAAATTAGGAGACCAAAACTGCACACAATACTCCAGGTCTGGTCTCACTAGGGCCCTATACAACTTCAGAAGGACCTCTTTGCTCCTATACTCAACTCCTCTTGTTATAAAGGCCAACATGCCATTCACTTTCTTCACTGCCTGCTGTACCTGCATGCTTACTTTCATTGACTGATGAACAAGGACCCCTAGATCCCATTGTACTTCCCCTTTTCCTAACTTGACACCATTTAGATAGTAATCTGCCTTCCTATTTTTGCTACCAAAGTGGATAACCTCACATTTATCCACATTAAACTGCATCTGCCATGCATCTGCCCACTCCCCCAACCTGTTCAAGTCACCCTGCATTCTCATAGTACGTTTTCCCTCTGATCACATGGATTTCCTTTGGGTGCTCCGGTTTTCTTCCACATCCAAAAGACGTGCGGGTTTGTAGGTTAATTGGCCTTTGTAAATTGTCCCTAGTGTGTAGAGATTGGATAAGAATGTGAGATGACATAAAACTAGTATGAACGGGTGATCGATGATTGGTGTGGGCTTGTTGGGCTCAACCAAGGACTTTGCTGTACCTTTCAGTCAATTCAATCTGAAGGGACTAGGGTGTTGCCATTAAGTTTCTGTTGATTCATTCACTTGCAATGCTATTTACAATATATATCACCCATGATTTCTAATTAAAATGAAAAATGATCTAGTTTACCACCAGATTAAGGATTCTCACTGGAGTCATACAACCAGAAAATAAGTAAATAGGTGCCACATATTTATGCCACAATGTTATACCTAGTCTTAAACTACACTATCAGAAACAGTTCAGGTGTCAGCTGTGCTTCTAAAACTGTTATGAACCATGGCTATATTTGATAACTGTTGCAAAGATAGATTAAATCTTGCCTTTCCTCCCTTCCTGTACCCTGTAGTTCAAATTGCTGGTATGGTTTTATGATACAATATGCATAACACCTTTGCAACATTGAACAGAGCAATTGCAAAGCATTGATATCATTCTTTAGTTGAAGCAGCTTCTCTTTGTTGTGGTAAATCCTATTCTATAATCTCTAAACATTAGCCAGGTGTTAACGAACGTAAAGAGGGCCAAAACACAAGGAGGCTGCTTTACTTCTGTACTCGTTCAAGGGACGAGGGCTTCACCAGCTAAGCCTCTAGTTGCCCTTGAAAATGGTGATGAGCTGCTGCCTTGAACCACTGCAGTCCTTGATGGCCCAGGATGGCGGGACCGTCATAGAATGGAGCAGCTGGGCTTGTATACTCTGGTATTTAGAAGGAAGAGAGGGGATCTCATTGAAACATATTAAAGGTTTGGACACGCTAGAGGCAGGAAACATGTTCCCGATGTTGGGGGAGTCCAGAACCAGGGGCCACAGTTTACGAATAAGGGGTAAGCCATTTAGAACGGAGATGAGGAAAACATATTTTCACACAGAGGGTTGTGAATAGGTAGAATTCTCTGCTTCAGAAAGCAGTGGAGGCCAATTCTCTGTACGCTTTTCAAGAGAGCTTTCAAAAGGCAGGAACGGGGTACTGATTGTGGATGATCAGCCATGATCACAATGAATGGTGGTGCTGCCTTGAATGGCCTACTCCTGCACCTATTGTCTAAAGCCCTTGTCCCACTTGCGTGTCCTAATTACGCAACCTCATGGTCGCGTTGAGGCGCGACGGCCCCGCGAAGGTCGCGTGCAACTTCATGCGTCCGCACAGCCGTCTAGAGCGCGTGACGTCATTTGAAGAGGGACACAAAATGCAGGAGTAACTCTGCGGGACCGGCAGCAACTCTGGAGAGAAGCAATGGCCGATGTTTCGGGTCGAGACCCTTCTTCAGTCTGAAAGAAGGGTCTTGACCTCAAACGTCATCCATTCCTTCTCTCCAGAGATGCTGCCGGTCCCGCTGAGTTACTCCAGCATTTTGTGTCTATCTTCAATTTTCTTGGCCCTGCTCTGGGAGTAGAATTGGAGGCGGATCCGGACCGCAACGGCCGTGAGCCCCAGGCTGAGTTCGACGATCGTTTGCCTGCTTCTGCTGCTGTTGGAGGTGAGACGTTGCGTCATGCCAGGGTCTTGGGCCTGTCGCACTTTGGCCGTCAGTTACACGACAGGCCAGTGGCGCGCGAAGATTTCGTTCGCTACAAAATTTCGGTGCGCACAACTCCATACCCCTCCGCGCTTCTCAGTGGGAGAGAGTTAGATTTCGCTCTTCGGGCTAGAGGAATCAAAAGCTATGCGGAAATAGCAGGAATGTGGTAATGATGTTAGATGATCGTATTGAATGTTGTTTTTTCTTTCCGGAAAGGTTTTTTTAATTGGATTTTTAAACAAATGTACAATTTACAAGGGAATGTAGAAAGCTCAGACAATTTAAAAAACACTTTAAAAAAAAATATTAAATTAAAATATTAACATTTTTATCTATAATATATTCAACCTCCTGCAGTGACCAGCGTTCACAGAAGGCCTCCAGAGTCCCCTTGGACATCGCGTGTTCCCTCTCCAGGGACACGCGAGCACGGACGTAACCCCGGAAAAGGGGCAAGCAGCCGACGGCTGTGCGGCCGTCGACTGCCCGTTGCCTGGACCCGCGAATGGCCATCTTGGCCAGGCCCAGGAGCAGACCGACAGGGAGACCCCCTCCTCCCTCCCCACCCTCCCCCTTCTGTACCGGGTGCCCATAAATCAATAGCGTTGGACTAAAATGTAGCCAAAACTTGAGGAGCAGCCCCTTCAGATACTCAAACAGGGGCTGCAACCTCTCACACTCTCTGGAACTCTCGGCCACAGAGGGTAGTTGAGGCCAGTTCGTTGGCTATATTTAAGAGGGAGTTAGATGTGGCCCTTGTGGCTAAGGGGATCAGGGGGTATGGAGAGAAGGCAGGTACGGGATACTGAGTTGGATGATCAGCCATGATCATATTGAATGGCGGTGCAGGCTCGAAGGGCCGAATGGCCTACTCCTGCACCTAATTTCTATGTTTCTACACGTGGAACACGGTCTCTTCCTCACCGCAGAAATGTGAACTGGCTCAAGTACCTTCGTAATGAATGTTGGTGCTGGCTGGAAGGGCCGAATGGCCTACTCCTGCACCTATGTTTTTACCAGTGACGTGTACAGAGTATGTACACGTTCTCCCTGTGACCGCGTGGGTTTCCTCTGTGTGCCCCGGTTTTCGCCCACACTCCAAAGACATGCAGGTATGTAGGTTGATTGGCTTTTGTAAAATTGTCCCTAATATGTAGGATTGTAGTAATGTACAGGGCGATTTCTGGTCGGCGTGGACTGGGAGGGCCAAAAGGCCTATTTCCATGATGTGTTTCAAAAAAAGAAGTTTTCAAAAAACTAATAAAACCAGTCTCTATCGCAAGACACAAAGTCATGTGGGCCATCCTTCAGGTTTTCCACATCCTTGGTGCTTCTGGGTCCTCTAGCCACTCCCAGAGACGTCTTGGCTGCTGCCAGGGTCCTCCATCTCCTGGACAATCTTGAAGTCCTGCAGTCCCTCTCCTGGATGTTTCCTATGTCTGTCCATACCCTTGACTCCTGGCTGGAGCTGTGGGTCGACCAGCTCTACTCTCAGAATTTGCTTGTGCTCACCCAGTCCCAGATCCCAGGCCTTTTCCATGAATCAAGCCAATCTCCCCCCTGGATTGAACAATGTACTGAATGTACTGAGGCAAAACAATTATTGGTTGCTGAGGTTTAAAATTCCCCTGATAGTGTTCGTTTAAATGTTTTTATATTTCTAAGAAGTGCCTGTGAAGTTTGAGCTATGGACTTAAGCCAGTTCTGCAATGTTATTTTTCTGGCCTCTTGAGCTGGTCGCATTCTTTGTAGGTTTATCCAGCAGCTAGGTGGGGCTTTGTCTTTCAGTGTCTGAGCATTGCACTTGGACGTTGTTGGCTGACTGACCTGTCTCATTAAGGGCCTGTCCCACGACCTGCATGCGGCAAGCGCGACCAAACCGGAAGCGGGGGCCGCGCGGAGGTCGAGTGATCCCCGTACAGGGCCGGTCCCACTAGCATGCGACTGCATGCGGCGAGCGCGACCAAACCGGAAGCGGGGGCCACGCGGAGGTAGAGTGAGTGACGTGAAGTTCGAGCGAAGTCCGCGGGAAGTTCGTCCGTAATGTATGGCATCAAGACGCTGCTTACGGCGTCGAGACGCTGCGCACGCCCATCGAGGCGGTGCATAGGGCGTCGAGCCGGCTGCGGGAGATGTGGGAAGATGTGGGAAGAGAAGGTCACATTAATTTACATTCTATTCAATGGGGCAGGCAACCTTCATGGAAGGAACACAAAAAAGCTGGAGAAACTCAGCGGGTGCAGCAGCATCTATGGAGCGAAGGAAATAGGCAACGTTTTGGGCCGAAACCCTTCTTCAGACGTTGCCTATTTCCTCTGCTCCATAGATGCTGCTGCACCCGCTGAGATTCTCCAGCTTTTTTGTGTACCTTCGATTTTCCAGCATCTGCAGTTCCTTCTTAAACCTTCATGGAAGGATAGGCAGCTGTCGTTTTGGGTCTGGACCCTTCTTCAGACTGGTGAAAGGATAACCAGGTGTAGTTTGACCATGATATTCTGCCCTCTCACACCCCCTAGAGGCTGGGAAGAAAATCTTTGTCTTTCTGTTAGCAGCGGTACAGTTATAAACTGTCTTGATTCTCACATGTATTCAGAAGCAGCAGTGACAGAGAGCAAGAATGGGATCGCCACAAAAAGACTGCAAATACTGAAGGGAGTAACAATGGTGTTATTTCCATAATTGTGAGGTTGGAAAATGCTCTGTGCATAGAGATGTCAGTGTGATTGGACACTTTGGTGCCTCGTTGCCTATTCCCACGTGACATGTTCCTGGTTTCTCTGAATATCTACTGAGGGCTGTAGATTTCCCCAGAAAGTCCCACTTCTGCCAGCAGTTGAGAAAAGATGGGCTGTGAAAGCAGTGACATCATGTTTGCAGCATCTGACTAATGCTGAAAAATATCAGCCACTGTAAGCTTGTCTGCCCTGAAGTGTCTGGGCCAATTTCCCAACAGGTCTAATATCACACAGACCAAAAGTCAGATTTCTATTATAAGCCATGCACACAAAATCAGAGGGAAAATCTGTTGAACATTCAGAGGGCAGCAGCACAGTCGTCTTTCTTACAGTTTGGCTTTCTTCCCAACCAATGGTTCAAGCGCTTTTGTTTGCAACATGTGCCTTAATTTTGTTTAACAAAGAAACTGACAAATTACTAAAGAATTGTTAAATGCATTTTATCCAAATTTATCTCTTTTCCGCTGAGAGATCACAAGCCTTAATGTTCAAGATATCTATTCTTTTTTTTTCTCTCCGCTCTAGCAATTCAGGTTTAATCCTGACATCGGGTGCAATCTGTGTGAATTTCACCTCGTGGATGAGTGGGTTTTCCCCTGGTGGCTCCAGTTTCCTCCCACATCCCAGAGATTAATTAGCCATGACAAATTGCCCCAATTTGTGCCCCAAATTGCCCCAAAGTGTGTAGGAGAGTGATGGAATCAGGGAGGAGTTGATTGGAACGTGGCAAGAATAGGTCACAAGAGAAATTACTGAGGGAATGGGATTTCTTGGTGGGCTGGCATAGACTTGGTTGGTCCTGAGAGGAAATACGGACATTTCAAACTACATTGGTACACCAGCAGCAGTTTGTAACAATTATAGAATGCACTTCAGCAAGGCACCAAGGCTCCTTAGAACGTATTTTCTAAACTAATTACCTCTACCAGCTAGAAGGACAAGGGTAGCAAAAGATGTAGGAAGGAACTGTAGATGCTGGTTTAAACCAAAGGTAGACACAAAATGCTGGTGTAACTCAGTGGGACAGACAGCATCTCTGGAGAGAAGGAATGGGCGATGTTTCGGGTCGAGACCCTTCTCCAGACTGATTTCAGGGAAGATTGAGGTACATAGAAAACGAAGTCTAAGGTGTGAAAACAGGGCAAAGGGAATCAGGATCAAGGAAAATGTGGAATAGATCATTATTAACAGGGAGAAGGTAAAAGCTTTATATCGTGGCGGACCCGGAACTGTTTGAGATGGGGGTGGAGGGGCGACTCTGGGTTAAAAGTGGTCAAAAGCATGGGGAACACAACCATTTGGAATTTGCCCTCCTGATGTGGAAATATATAACTATTCTTTCACTGTCGCTAGGTTAAATATCCTGGATTTTTTAAGCCATGCAGCGGTTCAACAAGGTTGCTCACCACCAGCTTATTAATGTCAACTGGAGAAGAGCAATTAAGTCTAGCTCTGCCTGCGAAGTCCACATCCCTTGAATGAGTATATTAAAGCAATGTTTTGTAGCAGGTCCAGGGTAAAAGCCCTTTAAAATCTATCTGCAGGCAATACAGCTGCTGCATACTCTGCATACTCTGCATAAAGACCCCATGAAGAAAGATCCCAGCTCCAATCTTGTCGTGTGGTTGAAATCTCATGGCGTTAACTTTGCTCTTTTCAGTTTTGCCTGATTTCACACAACGTTTCGGGAGATTGGAGCATGTTTTGGCACTATATGATGTGCATCAGTAGATGGATGTTGGAACATGTTGTAACTGCACGAGTCGTTGGTCAGACTGTACGGAATATTGTGCGTAGTTGGCTGTAAGACCGGTTTCGGTGCAGTATGACTCTATGAAGTCCCACTCCAAAGATGTGCAAAAATTTAAACCAATGATCCGGTATAGGACTGAAGGAGTGCTACAATGTCTTTCCATCAAGTTGATATATTGAGTAGCAATGTTACAAAATTTTGAGATTTAAAAAATCAAGTCTGCAATTTATCCCATCAGATAAAGCATAACAATAAGTTTAATTTGACACCAAATTCACTTTCATATCTCAAGTATTAAAAAAGTTCTGACCATTTTCATACTCGGAAATTAGCATCTTGTTCCCTATTGATTTTCAATGGGCATTACAAAAAAGCTGTGATCTTAGATAGTCAAAAGCACATTTCTTAAGGAAAGATTAACATTTTTAAATAGCCTAAGTGTCCAAAGATTATTCACAAATAATTCACAATATAACATGATTTTTATATCTAATTTACATTAATTTATAGGCCAAATGGAAGGAATTTAGTGGTCAATTGCTGTAAATAAATGCCCATTTAAATCGGCTTTCTAGTGGGTTCATGTGGAACGCGCAGGTTTAGAATGTTGACAGCGCGCTGGATTAGTGCCCTCAAATGCCGAGAAAAATACTGGGGGATATAAAAAGCCCAAAATGAGCTACTCGCTATAGAAAATTATAATTATAGGGTTATATACATGCCCCATTTAATGTAAAAATAAGGTACATACCTTTAATTGTTTGCTTTATAAAACCCTGGGGCTGCCAGAGCTTGCGGAATGAACGAGAGCTTTTAAATTTATTATATCTACTCTTCGAGGCCTATAAAACTAATAATAGCTTTTGGGACCGGGTCTTGCAGCGATTCTCCGTTAATGATTTACTAGGCTGAACATCTGCGATTGGAACAGCCTAGTAAAAATCGGGTTTTAAACCCGCCCCCTCCAAACAGCTCCAAAATCACACACAAGGGGAGGGGCAGATGCTCAGCCACGATTCAGGTACGTTTTGTAACATACCTATATTGAGCACCTATTTAACATTTGAAAAGAGAGTGAACTGGTGGCAATAAAATCTAAGTTAATTGGTGCAAGAAATTAGCAAAAATACTCAGAGATTGTATCTTATGTACACCTTTAGTGTTTTTAAGAAAAAATCTTTTGTGTGTATCCAAATGCTGGTAGATACAGTCCTTAAGAATTCCCTCCAACAACTGGCCCTCCACTGACACCAGGACTGGTCTGTAGGTCACTGTCTTGCCCTCACTGACACCTGGATTGGCCTGTAGTTCCCTGGCTGGCCCTCACTGATATATCAATTACTTTCTTAAGTAATGGTCATCTCCTCCTAAGGGTCAGTACGTCATCTCCCCATCTCTTATGGGTGTACACAAAGGCAGCCATGCTGATCTTTAAGGGGACATATCATTTACCTCAACATCCTTTTCCTATAATAAATACTAGACTAAGTGGGAAACGTTGGGTCCCATGTTCACTCGGGAGGGCTGGTCCCCCAATGCAATATTCCACCTCTAATATTGGTGGTGGTGTTGGGGGGGGGGGGGAGCTTTCTGGAGTGCTCGTATGGGTGCTGTGGGCTGAAGGGACTGTTTTCCAGAGGGCTAGTATGTACATTGTTGGCTGAATGGATTCTTGGGCTGGCAGCTCAGTCACTCAGGCCTGGTGGGCTGGCATCTCAGTCACTCAGGCCTGGTGGGCTGGCAGTCACTCAGGCCTGGTGGGCTGGCAGTCACTCAGGGCTGGTGGGCTGGCAGCTCAGTTACTCAGGGCTGGTGGGCTGGCAGCTCAGAAACTGCCAGAAATTCTGCCCAAAACAGGCAAGAGACTCAGAGAGCGAGAGAAGGGAGAGAGGGTGGAGAATCAATTTTAGACATTTTTCATCTTTTTCTGCAGATCACATCAATGAAGGAGGAAAGTCTATCCTGGCCTGGATCTCACAGGGAGCCAATGAAGGGAGGGAGAAAAATACTGGGGCGAGGTTTAATACTTGCAGGGGAATACTTGCTGATGGGCCGAAGGGACTCCTGGGCTACTACAGGCCTGATGGGCTGAAGGGGCTCTTTAAAAAAAAAAAAAATAATAAAAATAAAAAATAAAAATCTGAGTGAAATCTCAGTGAGGCACTTTTTCTGGACTTTTCCTGGCCTGGCACAGGCCTTTTGGGCCAAAATGCACCTCATGGGCTAATAAGGGCATTTGGGGCAAAAAGGACTGGTCTCTCCGCTAATAGGGGCCTTGTGGGCCAAAATTAGTGGTTTCAGGCAGGCCAAACAACTCCATTTCATTTCAATTTCAAGCACAGGGCAGGCCAAACAGCTCATGGCATTTTGATTTCATTTCCATTTCCATTGCAGTTTCAAGCACAGGGCAGACCAAACAACTCATTGCAATGTAATTTTATTTCCATTTCCATTTCCATTGCAGTTTCAAGCACAGGGCAGGCCAAACAACTTATTGCATTTTCATTTCATTTCTATTTCCATTGTAGTTTCAAGGACAGGGCTGGCCAAACAGCTCATTGCATTTTCATTAATGGTAGCAAATCATTTATTGGAAGTACATTGCAGACTCACAGTTCAGTTGATTCACAGCTTAGAATCAGTCGTGGCCTCTCCCTCGCGATCTTCCCGAGTGATTGACTCACGTCCAGGCATCCGGGGTTTTATAGTCCTGCCCCCACCCCCCGGAAGCGGTGTTACCTTCATCGTGGTGATTGACAGGAAACAGGACCAATCAGCTGACCTCGATTGGAAAAATCCTCGGGGCTGCTTCAGCGGAGGAGGACTGTGTAAGATGGCCAAAAATCATAGCGATATAGGGTAGCGTTTTATCTAAAATCAATATACAGCGCAAACAAGAAGTGGTCAAGATGAGACTTTTAGTAATATAGGTAGATACTTGCAGAATATCTTTAGATTTTCCTTTACCTTGCCTGCCAGCTGCATTTCAAGTTCTCTTTTTGCCCTCCTGATTGGTTTCTTAAGTGCACTGCAACACTTATACTCCCAGAGAGATTTGTTTGATCCTGACTGTCCAAGTCTGACGTGCCTAAATGTGCCTCATTTATTTTCCTCACTAGGGCGTCAATATTTCTCGCCAGCCAGATTTCCTAACTTGCCAGCCTTTCCCTTCACCTTAATCGAGACATTCTGTACCTGTACTCTTGCTAACTTGCTTTGGAAAACCTCAAACTTGCTGTCCCATTACCAGAGTTCCCTCTCCCCAGACTTTTACATCTACCTCTGCAGTTCTCTGAAATAACTTGGTCCATAGTTTTCTATGCCATGGCAATTAAAGTGTTTTGTTAATAGTGCATTCAGAATAATCTGGATACTCATTTCATGACCTATTGCATACCTTTTAGACTTTTGGAGATAACACTCCCCTTCTACCCACCGAGTCTGTGCCAACCAGTGATCACCCCATAGACTAACACTATCCTATACACTAAGGAGAATTTCACAATTAACCAAAGCTAACCTACAACGCTGCATGTCTTTTGAGTGTTGGAGGAAACTGGAGCACCTGGAGGAATCCCACACGATCACGGGGAGAACCTACAAACTCCGTACACACAGCAGCCGCAGTCAGGATCAAATCCGGGTACCAACTCTGCCACTGTGCTGCACTAAACTCTCCGACTGCAAGGCAAGGACAAGGCTGCCAGCTGTCAGCTTATGTTCCTGTGGGCAGCAGTGTGTGACGTGGAACCCAGAAGCGAGTGATTACCCTTTGCTCAAAGCTTTCAAATCAAGTTACTTGCCAAAGCACTGGGTGGCAGCCTTTTCTAGCTTTCCGAGCTTGCTGTGTTGGCTATCTCTGTGTAACTTTCATCAACTCAATGTCATATCAGTGCACATGCAACAACATGGCAATAGATGTTGGCAAAGATGAAGCTGGACTTTGGAGCAAGCTCGAGATTGCTGCAGATACTTCTGTTCTGGAGTAGAATTGAAAGTGGTTCTCTGTTTTAAAATATAGTGTTTTCTCACATCTTTTCAGGCTTGCAAATGCAGGCGGCAGTGTTGATTCCATGTAATCTGTTACATATTTCAGCAGATCAAATTTTAAACAATGCTAATACAAATATGAGAAGGTTAGGAGTACATTTCATAGCTTGTGCTTATTCAGATACTCTAAACTCTATCGGACTGACCTGAGAAGTACGTTTAAAAGATTATTGCTGAAGCAAAATACTAAATCGACCTCCATTTGTTTTTTAAAGCATGGTCCTTCAAATGTGTTCATGTTCTGCAAAGGTTATCTCTGTTTCTTGTTGAGGTAAGGGCATAACAGACATTACAGGCATAATGAGGTAAGGTGTCTTGAGGGAGTTTTGAATAGTTTTATTAATAGCAGTAATGAGAATTATTTTGGAAATTAGGTTACCCAGGTTCCCATCTCGATTCTTATTCCTACAGGAATAAAAGCCGAATTGGAACATTTTAATATAAAATGAGATATTAAACTGCAACTTTATTGTGGGCAGGCCACCAACATGCTTGAAGAGCGTCAATTCTTTCTGCTGATATATTCTTCGCCATAACTGGGTCTAAGTCTTGAAGCTGGCCTGTGGGGAGCCATTCATCATTGGGAACCTAGAACATCCTCAACAACTCCGGTCACCCACTCCATGAAATTCTGGAGGGTCAAAGGGGAACAGTAACCGACTCCTCTCCCTGCGCTGTAGAACGGAGCGGTTCAGGCGATCCTTCACCCCTGCAGCCATTAGATTTTATAAAACTGACCGCTAAGCTGCATGGGGATCTTTTGCATTTTTAATAGTTATTTATTGGGTCTTTTTAAGTATTTATTGCTTTCATATACTGTCCATATTTTATTTTATGTAGTTTTTGTCTGCTTTCGTTCTGACTGTGTTGGCTACTGGACATCTAAATTTCCCTGAGGGGATCAATAAAGTATTAAAGCATTATCATCATCATCATCAGAAGTCCCTACCAAGGAATCAAGAGTGTTTAATTGTCATAATGACCGGGGATGGAACACTGAAATTCTTAATTGTTGCAGCTTTACAGGCATAGTAGTGTAACAACACAACAAATAAATATATGGTTATAATAATCCAATAAATTAACAGTGATACTAAGTAACCAGACCACAATAATGCAAACCATCAATCGTACTTACTGATTACCATATATTTGTATGTAGTGCAACCTAAACAAAGTCCTTCGTAGATGGGGTGTTGAGGTAGGTTTGTGGTTAGGGTTCTACAGTGCTGTTCAAGAGGCTGATGGTTGAAGGTTGAATACCAGTCTAAACTGCAGCAATGCCCCCAATTAAAGTTGGAGACATTTTCCAGCAGAATTCAGTAAGAGAGTGATGATTTGGATGATGTGTATAAGCATCCATCCCAGTCTTTTTCCCCAGATGTGATGTGAAAAACAAATCAGCCTGAATATGATTTGGCTGTGAGAGTGAGAAAGTGCTGGAGTAACTCAGCAGGTCAGGCAGCATCTCTGGAAGACATGGGTAGGTGATGTATTTGGGCGGGACCCTTCTTCAAACTGATTGGTATAGCGGGGGAAAAGCTGGAAAAGAGGTGGGGCAGATCTGAAGAAGGGTCTTATCTGAAATGTCACCTATCCATGTTCTCCAGAGATGCTGCCTGACCTACTGAGTTACTCTAAAATAGTTCGTGTTTTTGGGGCGAGACAAAGCCTGGCAAGTGATGGGTGGGTACTGGTGAAAGGGGATCTTGATTGGCAGAGGGAGAGACTGGTACCAACTCCCCCACTCTACAATCAATCTGATGAAGGGTACCAACCTGAAACAGCACCTATCCATATGTTCTAGAGATTCAACCTGACCATTGAGTCAAGTCAAGTCAAGTTTATTCGTCACATACACATACGAGATGTGCAGTGAAATGAAAAGTGCCAATGCTCGCGGACTTTGTGCAAAAAGACAAACAAACAAACAAACTACAAACAGAATGGAACAGAATCACATATTGTGGGCGGAAGGAAAAAGGGAAAAAAACAGCAATTTAAAAAAAAAGCAATAGAGTGGTACACTCCAGCACTTTGCGTTTTCTTTTGTAAACCAGCATCTGCAGTTCCTTGTTTCATCATTATAAGTAACCCTTTATCTTTTATCTGATGTTTTATGGTGCATTGAGGTGCCCTTCTCTTCACAGTGTGAGAACCCGTCATATTTTCCAGGAGGATTCTCAACCAATGACTTTGCTTCTTAAAATGTTTATTCTGTTTTTCAGTCTTGTACATCCTCGAAGACTAAAGATCAAGCCATGAAGTCGGACCATCCAGAAGACAACGAGGTGTTTGGTATGTTCACAATTAGATTTGTTAAAACACTTCCGCAAATCGAATCATCAGTCCATTTATAAGCTATAAGGAAGAATCAATGGAGCTTGCCTATCTTGCTGCTCAATTGTTGGTGAGGATGAATTTGGGATCAATGTTCTTTGTTACATTGACTCCCAAGTCATTGGTAACCTGCTGGGCTCCACCCACAGCCAGTGTTGACAAGGCTCCAGGATAGTCTGGGGTTCACCAGAGGTTGGGCATAAATCACTAGGACATGGAACCAAGGGAACTGTGCAGAGGGATTTCCATTGCAAAATGGTGACTTTTCCCATGTACAAATATTGGTACCTTGGGGAAAGTATTTAATTGGGCAGAGCTGATGGTGGTTATGTCGTTCATGGTCCAGGAGGGCAATCCTAAAGAGGTGGCAACCTGCTCCACCATGGTAGCTTTTCATCAGGAACTAGTCCATTTTAACCTCCTAAATTCAGTCACGAAGCGTAAAGAATGTGCAACTGACTGTCAACGGTGAGAGTGGAGCTTACTGTCAGGAGTAATAGTGAGAGTAGAGTTAACTATCACAGGGAGTAACAGTGAGATTGTGGAGTTGAATGTCAGAAGGAGTAATAGTGAGAGTGGAGCTGACTGCCATGGGCAGTAATGGTGAGAATGTGAAGCTCGGAGCCACGGTGTGGTCCTTGGACATGCAGAGCAGTCTGAGAATGAAGAGCGCAAAGATCATTCTCGTGCTGTTTTATTATTTGTCATTTGATGTTGTGGGAAGATGTTATTGATCAGACTGAAGCTACCCAGGTATCAGGAATATGCAACCACAGCACGTATCCAGGGATTAAGTGGCTGCTTTGCGAAGGCTGTTGGGCGTTTGGGTGGTCACAGCAGAGGGGGTGTTGCCAAGCTGTGGTGTTTGCCATCCTGTCTCTCCTCCTGCACCAGCTCACAGCTTGAAAACACCTGTACTTTCAGCAAGGTACTTTTCCTTCTGAATGAAATTTCTGCTGTGCTACAAATCAAAACAGTGCAGGAATTGGAAGACGAATGGTTCTCTTTTCAGGGCTTCAATTGTGTTGTGCCCAGGGCACCTTCTCCGTCTCTCTACAATGCTACCTGATCCACTGAGTATATACAGAAGTCTCTGCTTCTATAACTTTCAATCTCACTATTGCACAGAGGGTACTGCCAACATTGAGACTGCCACACTGCCCATTTTGGAGCTACTTTATTGTGAAAGTGAAATATCTCTCACGCAGGAAAGATTGCAGTCCACTTTTCAGCCAACAAAATACTCACTACTTACTCCAGTAAAATAGGAAATGCTGTAGCCGAAATGGGAAGACCAAACAGCTGTAGACAGCACTGATTATGTACTAGTTTTGGCTTATCATTGTCCCGTGTCTGAGGTACAGTGAAAGCCTTGGGTTTTTTTCGCGTGGTATCCAGGCAAATTGTACCATGCACGAGTACAATCAGGTAGTGCAAAAGAGATAATAAACAATGCAGAATACAGTGTTGCAGAGAAAGTGCAGGTGAAAAAAAAGTTGCAATGGGGTAGATTGGAAGATCGGGAATACATAATAAGCAGCACTTGCAGGATATGGGTCAAAGATGGACAAATGGGATGAGCTTAGATGTGGTATCTTGGGCCGAAGGGCCTACCTCTGTGCTGCACGACTTTATGCTTTCGCTGGGCTGAAGGAAAGGCTCAGTGGTTCTCCACCGTGAGGTGAGAACATGCCAATACCAATGTATTTGCCAATCCATTGCCAGAGGCCAGCCACAAAATTAAACAGCACCTCATATTTGGCTTAAGATGCTTGAACTTTCCAATTTCAATAATACTTCCCTACTTCCACTCTCCTCCGGCACACTCTGTCTTTTTTTAATCGGCAAATAATCTCATTCCCCTAACAGGCCATTCAGGCTGCTGAGACCATGCACTTACAGTTCCTCTTTCAATAAGGAAGCTGCCTAACTTGCCTGTTTACCTTTCGGTTCTGTATTTCAGGAGCATACCATGCACAGCTGTGCCATGCTCATTTTCACTATAATTCAGAATTTTGCTCCAGATTGTTGCATTTTCATTGTGTGGGGGGATGAAATTTAATTAATGTAAATGAGTGCTTGATGGCCAGACTATTGACTAGGAATGTTACAATATTTAGATTTAAAAAAAAAATCAAGCCTGTAATTTATCCCATCAGATAAAGGATAAAAATAACTTTAATTTGATACCTAATTCACTTTCATATCTTCAGTATTAAAAAGTTATGGCCATTTTCATATTCGGAAATTAGCATCTTGTTCCCTATTGCTTTTCCATTGACTTAACACAAAAGCTGTGATCGAGGACAGTCAAAAGCCAGTAACTTTCATAAAAAATTAAGAGAACTGAATGAAAATTTCAGTTATTAAAGATTGAAGCATTCTGAAACAAATATGAAACATCTTAATTGGATGACCTGAAATTAAAGCATATAATTAGTTAATTACCTAATTGTAGCTAATTACAAAATTGATCGATGTGACGGAAATAGACTGCCTTGAAAATTAAAAAATGTGACATTCTCAAGATCAGAACTTTAATATTATTGTATTATATGCTGTAAGTTATAAGTAAATAAATTACAATTTCTAGCAATAGACCAAGTCTTTATGGAGAAGATCAGTTGCTAGCTGGTACATTGGCATATCATAATCAGTAGCATCATCATACTCCTCAGATTGTAACGAATAAGCAACGCTGTACACCTTGTTTTACCTCAACTTTTCAATGTTGGCATTGTAAACTACAGGTTTTTGCTCTTCAAACCACACATGACATCCCTTTCTGCCCACTACTTTCCCACTAGGATTGTTCTGTATATTATCACATTTGAAGTAGTCCAAATTCGGATAATCTAAGTGCCGCCGGGCAACCTAAATGCTGACTCGTTTTGCCCGGCTTGGCAATCAAATACTGGTTTATACCGATAGATACAAAAAACTGGAGTAACTCCGCGGGTCAGGCAGCATCTCTGGAGAATAGGAACGTGACGTTTCGTGTCGGCGGCGGCGGCTGTATTCGTCTAATATCTTTGATTGTGGGGCAAAGATACTAGGTGCGTGGTGACGAAGGGTCAAAGCGAATGACGGGCCCCGAACAGCGGCAACAGCGGCCGCGATAGCGGCTCCATCGCCTCCTCCTCCCACACCCCGCCCGGCGGAAAGAACCTCCCTCTCTCCCTCCTCCCTGCCTCGGCGTGCGGGAAGGGGTTGTGAAAGCGCCGTTGGCGGATTTGCGGCCGCTATCTCCCTGATAACGGCGGCTGCTTGCAAATCCGCCAACGGTGCTTTCACAACCCCTCCCGCACGCCGAGGTTGGGAGGAGGGAGGAGAGGGAGACGGAGGCGGAAGCCTCCTTCTGCCGTCTGAAGCAGCTGCACGACAGATCCTATAGCTATAGGATCTTTGAGCTGCACCGCTCGGCCCCGCACCTTCCTGTCGGCTGGCGGTGGCGTGGAGGCGGCGGCAGATTGGGGTTGGACAGGGACGGCCAAGGCAACGGGGCGATGTTGTCCCAGGAGCGCTGACCTTCCTTCCTCCCCACCTCCTCTGCACCTTCCACCCCACCCTCTCTCTCTCTCTCTCTCTCTCTCTCTCTTGTACGCCCCCCTCCACCCCTCTTATCCTGGGACCCCTCCTCTCAATCCCGCACTGATCCCCAATCCCTCCTCCTCAATTCAGTCCTCACTGACATCCCATGTCCTCCCCTCCCCATCTACCCCCCCCCTCCCCCAATCTATTCATCACCCTACCCACCTTGCATTGAATCTCCTGCCCAGCCCCCCCCCCCCCCCCCCCCCCCCCGTCCCACCAATCCTACACTGGTCCCCCAATTCATCCTGTACAGACCCCCCTTCCTATCCATCCTGCACTTCTCCCCCCATTCATACTGCACTGATCCTCCCATTCATCCCGCACTGACTCCATTTACCCTGCTGCATCAATCCCCCTCCATCCATCCTGTAGTGATCCCCCATTCATCCTATACTGAACCCCTCATGCATCCTGTACTGATCCCCTCATTCATCCGGTACTGATCCCCCATTCATCCTGTAGTGATTTCCCATTCATCCTGTAGTGATTTCCCATTCATCCTGCACAGACCCTCTGAACCACAGTCCTGACCCCCCTCCCCCCATTCATCCTGTGCTGACCCCCCCCGCCCCCCCACCAATCCATCCTGTATTGATCCCCCCCCCCCCATTCAAGAAGAATGGGAGGAACAGTTTGAAGAAGAGTCTTGACCCGAAACATTGCATATTTCCTTAGCTCCATAAATGCTGCCTCACCCGCTAAATTTCTCCAGCATTTTAGTCTACCCCCATTCATCCTGTACTGATCCTCCCCATCCTTCCCGTACTGACATCTCCCCTCACAATTTTACCTACTCCAACCAACACGTACTAATTCACCTGCCTCAATCCACCAATCCGCACCTATTGGCTTCTCAACGCTGCACTCCCTCATTAGCAAGAATGTCCTTTCTCAAATTTGGAGACCAAAACTGCACACAATACTCCAGGTGCGGTCTCACTAAGGCCCTGTATGACTGGACTTTGCTCCTATACTCAACTCCTCTTGTTATGAAGGCCAACATGCCATTCACTTTCTTCACTGCCTGCTGTACCAGCATGCCTACTTTCAGAGACTGATGAACAAGGATCCCCAGATCTCTTGTTCTTCCCCTTTTTCCAACTTGACACCATTTAGATAATAATCTGCCTTCCTGTTTTTGCCACGAAATTGGATAACCTCACATTTATCCACATTAAACTGCATCTGCCACTCACCCAACCTGTCCAAGTCATCCTGCATCCTCATAGCATCCTCCTCGCAGTTCACCGTGCCACCCAGCTTTGTGTCATATGCAAATTTGCTAATGTTACTTTTAATCCTTTCATCTATGGGCCGAAGGGCCTGTTCCATACTATTACTCTGCAAAAAGCAAAGAGACGTTGGGAATTTTGGGAATTTTGAATTTTCGAACAGCTTCTTCCCTGCTGTTATTAGACTCTTGAACAGACCTCACATACGTCTAGGATCTCTTCCTGATTTTCCAATCTACTTTATTACAGCTGCTGCACTTTTTTTAGCCTGCACTATCTCTGTAGCTGTAAAATTATATTTTGTTTATTTTCTCTTTTGCACTACATGATGTACTAAGTGTGGGATAACTTGCCTGGACAACATGCAAAACTAACCTTCTCAGTACATCAGAGTACACATGACAATGATAAATTGGCTCAATATCAATAAAAAATCTTTACTTTCTGGACTTCATTCACACCCACGTTCTCCTTGGTGATTTCTGTCTCTACTATAGCTGGAAAGTTGGATCTTAAACGTTCCTCTTTTCTGCCAACTTGTGTTAACTAAAAATATCTTAAGCTGTTTGTTGTATTGAGCTCATAACCAAGGATGTTCTTTCTGCCTGTTAGTGGACAGACTAGCATTTTAATAATGCCCTTTACAGACTGAAAACATCTGTTAAAGCACTTAAACATGCACTTGGTGTAATGACATTGGAACCACAGCAGCCAATATTTACACAGTTGGCTTCAATACGAATGTGTAGGAAGGAACTGCAGATGCTGGTTTACACCGAAGATAGACACTAAATGCTGGAGTCACTCAGCGGGACAGACAGCATCTTTGGAGAGAAGGAATGGGTAGCGTTTCGGGTTGAGACCCTTCTTCAGATTGTCTATCTTCTAGCTCCAATACAATATTGGTTGGTTGGCCTGTTTTAATAATGTTGATTGAGGGGTAAATGTAGAATAAGATACCTCATCTTATCTTCAGAGTACCACCCTGGAAAATGTTATAAACTTAGTTTAATCTCTTTGCAAGGAAATAATACCGCCGGCAATGTGTCACTCTTTCAGGACTGCATTGGCGTGTCTGCTTAGATCTTTGAGCTCGAGTCACTTGTACCTACAGCCTCCTTATTTCCTATTTCTTTTCAACATAAAAGGCAATAAAAGGCTATCTATCTATCTATCTATCTATCTATCTATCTATCTATCTATAGGAAGCCATTCTCTACATTGAGTCTATGAGTCACAGAGAAAAACCATTATAGAGGGAATTTGCACTGTTTAGCCCCTGTCCCTCTTAGGAAACCTGAACGGAAACCTCTGGTGACTTTGCGCCCCACCCAAGGTTTCCGTGCGGTTCCCGAAGGTTTTTGTCAGTCTCCCTACCTGCTTCCACTACCTGCACCTGGCAAGCACCTGCAACCTCCAGGAACCGCACGGAAACCTTGGGTGGGGCGCAAAGTCTCCAGAGGTTTCCGTTCAGGTTTCGTAAGTGGGACAGGGGCATTATGAGGAGAAACACCACAAAGACAGCACCCAAGGTCAGGAGCAGACCCAGGTCTCTGGTGCTGTGAGGCAGTGGCTCAACCAGCTGGACTCGTGGACCACACATCCTATCCTGTATAGACACCCAGCCCCCATTACTTTAGGTACAGTTAGGCCTTGCTACACTTGTGGGAGAGAGCAGTTGCATCAATTTGTAATTACACTTCTCGATGTTCTTAGCCAGGAATGCGGAGGTGTGATCCTGTCACATTCTTTGCACCAAATGTGTGGCCTGTGAGTTAGCATTCACTAGTTTGCAGGTTAATCTTGTGTGATGTTGTCACCAATTTTGTGTTTTGTATAGTTAAAGGGAGAAGCAATCAGTGCACCGAAGGGAAATTAAAAGTTATTTTAACCCTTAATGTTATTAGAGAAAGAGCTAACTTTTATTTATCTCCTTTACTGGGCAAATCAACTCAAGGTTTCACTTAAATGTTCATCGGGAAAATATGGCACCAATAATGGCGATGCTGGAATAATGGCGATGGTGACAAAAAAAAAGATCAAGTATTTATATTTAAAGGAGTGTCTTTGAAGGAAAAAAGAGGTTCAAGAGTATTCTTCGGCTTAGGGTCTTGACAGCAAACGTTGTGGCTCCAAGTGGTGGAGTGATTTTAAATTTGCGGATGATCAGGAGGCTGGAATTTGAGGAAAACAGGATCGTGTGTGGCTTTTAGGGCAAGAGTTCAGTGGGCGGCTGAGCCACTGAGGGATTTGAAAACAAGAATGAAGAGTTTGAAATGGTGGATGAGGCTTAACTGCGATCCAATGTAGATGAACGAGCCTGGACAGAGGCTATTAGGCAATGCATGTTAGGATTCAGGTAGTCGATCTTTATCATCAAATTTGATTTTTCACATCAATTACTTTTTTATTCTAATCACGTTCACAAGTTATAGTAGAATTACTGTAGGCCATTAGGCCCATTGAGTCCACTCCGCCATTCAATCATGGCTGATCGCCACCTCCAGATTTTACTGGAACTTTGTCCATATCCTTTTATGCCTTGACAATTCCAGCGCTCCTCCAGATACTACTTAAGTATTCAGTATCTGCCCCCACCATCCCCCTCGGGCAGGTGCTAAAGATTCTCTTTTGAACTGCTATTGTCCTTTCCGGGGGTGTTGAAACTCTGGATTACGTATGGCTGAGATTGGTGGAGGACAGATCATTAGACATTCTTAAAATGGAATTGGGAAAATATCTGTGGAGCGGAGGGTTTTGGAAATGTGGCACTGAAGAAGAATTAAGGGAGGAAATGGATCTGGAATAAACATAATGAATGGTGGGACAGGCTCGAGGGGCCAGATGGCCTACTCCTGCTCATATTTTCTTGTGTTCTAACGTGGAAGTTGAGTAAATGTGAGCATGCAACTTGTAGCCTTTACTCAACTTCCACTGTCTTCTGTTAGAGAGATCTTCAAACCTCAACACTCCTCAGCTCTGCGTTTAATGTATGACCTGACTTAATTTCCTCTAGTCTGCCCCATCATTCTTGATTCCCCCAAATGTCTGTACTGTTCCCATGGAGGCCTTCTTGCATTTTCAACATTTCAGTCAGATTATTTATACTTGAGGGTGTGGGAGCCAAGCATGCGAACACAAGTTATCCTTCGAGATTCTGGAATAACTATCAATCTGTTTGCACACACTTGGAGGTCAACATAATCAAAACATGCTGCAAAAATAGATGGCGTCTGGACAACTGAAATATCACTTATTACGTCGGAGAAACCATGCATAGACTGCGTCAAAGCACTGAAAGATATGGGGCGACAATGGATAAGATGAGTTGATGTTGAGTTGTGATCTCAACAATTGTTGGAGCAAGTCAGGGTGACCTCCCAGTCCAATTGAAGTCCAGATCTCCCTGCTTCTCCTGGCATCCCTGCACGATCATCTTAGGAGATCATGTGGAATTAATCCATCCTTCCCGTCTCTCATTTCCAAGACAGTTGATGCAAAACAGAAAAAGCCCCCTGTTTTGCAACTATTGCTTTTGTTGGTCTCGAGCATGGATTCCACATGGTGAAACTATCCAGTGCTTTAAGGTTACAGGGCTGCTGGTTTGGTATTCAGGCATAGAAGAGCTGTGATTTCCCCACTCCCACCAAGCCTCCAAGTTAATAATTCAGAGGGAATGATTAACTTGGAGGGGAGGGGAATCACAGCTCTTTTATGTGTGCATAATCTTCTTAGATCAGTTATCTTTGCCATCTCCTGCCCTGTGCTTCTCAATTCATATCAACTCTTCCTGCCTCGTGGCTAAATTCAATTATTTACAGTCATAAGACATTATTGAAATCTGAAGTGGCTCTAGGAATAGAGGATGTTATGATTATTGAATGAACTGAAGGTTGGAATGACGAGGCTAGTAGTTAGAGTAGGTTCAAACTCAAGTTTAGGATTGGAACAGAGACTATCATTAAAATGTAAAGTTCTGCAGGTGTTTGACAGTGTGAAAGTAGAGAGGAGGCCTCCCCAGTCCGGGGGTACTGACTTGTGGGGGCCTCAAACGGAGGTCTCGGGATCCATTTAGGAATTAAATGAGAAGAGCTCTTCACGAGGGGGGCGGATCCATGAATCTCTCCCATTGAAGGCTCTGGAAGCCAGGTTACAATATATAGTTTAAGAAAGACAAAGGTTTCTAGGTACGACATAAAGGAGCTTGGGAAGAGTACAGAAATATAGTGTTGAGACGAAAGATCAGCGATGATGATATTGGATGGGAAGCAGATTCAACAGCCTAATCCTGCTCTATTCAATGTTTTTATGTAGCCTTGCAGCCATCTACAATGTAATGTGTTTATTGTTCCAACATTTTATTTTTATCTCGTCTGCATTCAATTCCAGAGTCCCATTGTGCAGCTTTCATTTCTTGGAGAACACCAGCTTATTCAAAATTCTGCACAGACTCTCCACCCACCACCCTTGTCCTCATTATGTAGCTGTTCCATGTTCTTCAGTGGCTCACAATCGAAAACCTCTGAGTCTTTCTTTCAATCCTCTGAGTCTAATCCTCTCAACCTCACTGACCCCTGACTCTGTCCTTCTGTGCATCTCCACCCCATTGCCACAATTGATGGCCAGACCCCCAGGCCCAGTTCTAATACAAAGTCTCAACTCTGCTTCACTCTCCGCAGATGCTGCCTGGCTTGCTGAGCATTTCCACCGTTTTCTTTTGTTATTTCAGATTCCCAGCATCTGGAGTTTTCTTTTTGATTTCCACACTTTGGGATTCTCCCTGGAGACCTCTGTTTCCACCCACCAACCTCCTCAAAGCAAGTTCTCCGAATAAGTCTGTCTTTTTTTTTGACCTTCTTATTTTTCTGGCTCGTGATCTTTTCCCTGAATTCCCTGAATTCACATCATGGAGATCTCTGAAGGTTTTCTTCACTTTTGGCACATTGGCAGTGGCTCTGCAACAAGCATTGTATTGATCCTCAGCAGAACTGATTTGGAAGGTGAGAGGGTTTTTGTCAGTCTCCCTACCAGCTTCCACCACCTGCAACCTCCGGCAACCACCTGCAACCTCCGGGAACCGCACGGAAACCTTGGGTGGGGCGCAAAGTCTCCAGAGGTTTCCGTTCAGGTTTCCTAAGTGGGACAGGGGCATTACTCATCTTCATGGTTTTATCTCCATCCTACAAAAGGACACGGTGCTGGTGAAACAGCAATCGAGCAGCATCTCTGGAGAACATGGATAGGTGACACTTGGTGTACAAATCAGCATCTGCATTTCTTTATTTCTAACTCTATCCCTGCAGGTTATACTGTATCCTGTGCTTCTAACAGAATATGGTTTTACTTACAAAATTCTTAAGGGGTTGGACAGGCTAGATGCAGGAAGATTGCTCCCGATGTTGGGGAAGTCCAGGACAAGGGGTCACAGCTTAAGGATAAGGGGGAAATCCTTTAAAACCGAGATGAGAAGAACCTTTTTTCACACAGAGAGTGGTGAATCTCTGGAACTCTCTGCCGCAGAGGGTAGTCGAGGCCAGTTCATTGGCTATATTTAAGAGGGAGTTAGATGTGGCTCTTGTGGCTAAGGCGATCAGAGGGTATGGAGAGAAGGCAGGTACGGGATACTGAGTTGGATGATCAGCCATGATCATATTGAATGGCGGTGCAGGCTCGAAGGGCCGAATGGCCTACTCCTGCACCTAATTTCTATGTTTCTATGGTGAGATATCTGCTTTTTCCACCCTTTCTGGCAGTGAATGCCATAAGGGATGAATTTCTCCCCAACTCCCTGCCAATCCTCTTATCCCCCTCTGTCGTGTGAAAATAGATTTGATTTATTCACTTAATCTTGATCTTTCACCATATTATGCACCAGATTAAATCATCCCTTGCCTGTCACAGCTCTAAAAAAATAATCCTGACAAGTCTTCCTTTGCAAGAAAACTGCCCCATCCTTGACAGCACATTGGGGGAGGATGCAAATAAGATTTATCAATGTTTTCACAAACTTCCCTGAAGGCAACAAAGCAATCAGTGTTTTTTCTCTCTCTGAAAAGCTCTGAGAAACAATAATTTTAAAACTAGGTTTTGTGTTTTGTTTCTGTATTGTATTTGAAGAAAATAATTCTTGGCTTGCACCTGACCATACCTCACTGAGCTGACCACATCCACACTCTCCAATGGAAGGAAATAACCATTGAGGCAAATGAGTGAGCACAGTAGTTAGCAGAGACTATCACACTTATTGGAGTCTTAAGTGATCCTGTGGCAACTGAGTATTAAAGGAATGTTTCAGATTGTCATCAGTGGTCAAATATGGAGATGACTACTGTGATTGATTGCAGGTGAGGATGGGGAAGGCTTTGTTGGGAATCTCCAGAGCAGTGGTTTGGGGAATGTCTATCCAGCAGATTGGGGTTGAGAACAGTCTCAGACCTTGGGGGGGGGGGGGGAATTTACAAATACTTGTGATGCAATCTGCAACATCGCCAGGACAATGGGCCTTTGTGACCAAGTTAAGAGCTCAACATTTATTACAACTTTAGACTTGAATCATGAAAAATGACATCAGAAACATGGCGACTCTTGTACACTGTCACAGTGCACTATTCATATACATTTGTACTAAACTGTGATTGTGCTTATGTATGGCGATATTTTTACAGAATTATATGCAAAAAGGTGTTTCACTGTCCTTGTTACAATAAAGTACCATTGAAGCATTATAGAGTTGGGTACACGAGCAGACTGGTTATTTCGATCACTGTAGCTTGCGCTGGGTGATTTGTTCACCAAAAACAAAGGGTGCATGTGGTGGAAATGAGATAGAAAATGTGGCCTTGTGATTGATTATTATCTGCATGAATCTGGCTGTGGGCTTTGTGGTCCATCTGAAATTAAATTGAAAAATGTTGGAAGCACTCAGCAAGCCAGGCAGCATCTGTGGAGACACAAATGGTTATTTGTTTGAGTCAATGACCTCTCATCAGAACTTGATCAAAGTAAGGCAAACCTGTACCTCTTTGATTTTAGTGCTTCCAAAAACACTCAGCAGTCAATGAGATACTCTGTAAAATGGAAAGCACAGCAACCCTTTTTTTTTTTCACAGAAAGCCACTAATCGATGTAGTATTGTCCGAATAATGAGGGAGGCTGTGCAATCCTTTACATCCACGTGGGAGAGTAGAGCCCGTCTTCATTTTGCAGACAGAGCTGTACACCATCAGAACTAGAATCTAGTTGTTCTGAGCTATCGCTATTTCAAAGACATTTCCTTAATTATGGCCTGATAATGGCAAAAAAACTTATATTTTAATTTTGGGAAAATGCATCCACCCCAACTCTTAAAATGTGGATCACAAGCATGTCTGAGACGCTACATCTTGAAGATCTGAGACTTGGCTTAACAGGAAAATCAGAGCAATTTTTAAAGATATGGTCTCCTTTCATTGATCCATTACAAGCATAGAATGGTGCAACACAACTTCGGAATTAAACTGATTCACGGACAGGGTGATGGGTGTGGTGAGAAACGAACCCGGCATATCAACACGTTTTGGTCTTTTTTTCTTCTATTATTGTTCGTTTTGGTCTTTTTTAAGTTTTTACTTATTCACTCTGCGACTACACTCTTTGTTCGTTTACGGGTTTACACATTCACTAGCTCTTTCACTCTTTCTCTTTCTCGCTCTTTTTCTCTTTTTCTATTTCATTTTTGTCAAATTTAAAATAGAAGATGTACATTAAATGTATTTTTGTCATATGCCGCAGTTTATACTACTGTACACTGCTTCTAATAACAATATATATATATTTTTTAAAGAACTAGAATCTAGTATCAGTCTAGATCCTTGTACTTGGGTCCCTGTGATGGGATTTAGACTTTAGAGATATAGCGTGGAAACCGACCCTTTGACCGACCAGCGATGATGTGTACATTAGTTCTATCCTACACACTGGGGACAATTTCGTGGTCAATTACCCTACAATTCCGTATGTCTTTGTAGTGTGAGAGGAAACCGGAACACAGAGAGAGTGTACAAGCTCCACACAGACATCACCCGAGGTCAGGATCGAACCAGGGTCTCTGGTGCTGTGAGGCAGCAACTCTACCACTGCTCCACAGTGCTGTCCAGTAAAATTTGAACCCGCAATCTGCTGACTGAGGTGACGGCATTACCCGTTCAACTCCTGCTAACACCTGATATAATGCAGCAAAACAGAGATCGCTTTGGTTGTTAATGTGTGGGCGGTGACTGCAGCACTTACAAGTTGCTGAATTCAGATTCAGATTCAGATTCAATTTTAATTGTCATTGTCAGTGTACAGTACAGAGACAACAAAATGCATTTAGCATCTCCCTGAAGAGCGACATAGCAAACTGTTTGAAGTCACCGAGGTACTGAATCAAAGGTTTGTGCCGAGTTCTCCATTCCAAACTGATCCTGCACCTTTTGAATCCCTCGCACCTCCCTTGCCGCTTCCCCAAATTCAGCTGTGAGTGTATAACCTCATCTTTCTTTCATTCGTCCCCCCTCGGCCACTACCTAGAAGCCCGTACAAGTCTTATTTCATCAGACAAAAGCGTGCTGTAGAAACGAAGGCGAAAGCTGCAGCTAACACGAGCTGGTACTAAGTGTAACTAACTGCTGTGTGAGCAGCTTTTGTCACTGGGCCACTGGGCCTCAAAGGAGGGCATTGTCTGGAGGAATCATCCATCACTACTGCTGTCTTCTCCCCTCGGACAACATTGTCTTGTTGTTGCGGTTTACATTTGGGCTGCTTGTGTACCAACTTACAGAAAGGGCAAGGCTGCGAGAGTGGAGCCTTTGTCTTAGTGTAGAGCGAGGCTGACCCTCTCAGTGCCAGCACAGAGCGTGTGCCGCTCCGCAAGAGGCTTTTCCCCCTTTCTGACTGCAACACTGAACCAGGGCCCCACAAAGTCTCTGCTGGGTGCAGAAGAGCTGCACGCCTCCATCTCGAAGGGGGAGTTCTGCACGGTGCTCTGTGCACAGTAATTCTCCCCCCCCCAATCAGTGTAATTAAAACTCATCAACAGAGTTGGTGAGATCTTACACGGCAAACATTGTCCCCCAAACCATCTAATTTACAGGGAATTGAAGGTTGCCGAACCCTTTTAAGATTGTAATAGACATAAAATAAATGCAGATCTTCTAATGCAGCTGCAATCCCCTGTCAGTGGCACCAGAGGGGCCCTGTCCTCTGCCCCCCTGTCCACTCCACCCTCCCAGCCCTGTCTGTGTGTTGGATGGACCCTGTCTGTGGTACAGGCCACCTTCCTCCCTCACCTCTGCCTACCCCGGCTGAAAGAGGGTTTAGTTGACCCAGTATTCCTCAGATCACCTGAACATTTCTCATAAATACCTTGTGTTGCTCTGATTTTAGTGCAGAGTGTAGATATAGATTCATAGTTACACACCAGGGTAAGTGGCCCTTCCGACCAATACATCCAAGCCAGTTTAAACGCTCATCTATACCGATTCAATTTGTCTTTGTTTGCCCTATATCCCACCAAATGATTCATATCTATCTGTCTTCTAAACATTGTAATTATCTTGCTAATTTTGATTTCACATCTTGCTTTAATTTGTGAAAAGTTGCTTGATCTTAAAATTAGATTTGGAACGTTTTCATTTTAACAGCCAAAAGCTAAAGGTTGCAATTTTCTGTGGGTTTTTTTTCCCTCCAAATGAATGGCAATTTCTTCGAGCCCCATCCCTGTTTAGTTTAGCGATACAGCGTGGAAATGGTCCCTTCAGCTCACCCGAGTTCACACCGACCAATGATTACCCTTACCTACACACTAGTAACGATTTATAGAAGTCAATTAACCTACAAACCTGCACATCTTTGAAACGTGGGAGGAAACCGGAGCACCCGGTGAAAACCCACGCTGTCACAGTGAGAACATGCAAGCTCTGTACAGACACCACCAGTCAGGATCAAACCTGGGTCTCCAGTGCTGTAGGGCAGCAATTCCACTGCGTCACTGTTCTGCCTGCTTCCCTCAATTCCAGGACATGGGTCTGAAGCTGCAGTAATCCCTTCAGACGGTAGCTGTAATGAATCAATAGATGCTGCCGCACCCGCTGAGTTTCTCCATCATTTTTATGTACCTTCGATTTTCCAGCATCTGCAGTCCCTTCTTAAACAATAGGTGGTCATGTAGCTATTGGAAGCTTCAATTAGAGAGAGTGGGAGTGATTGAGGCATACATATACAAATGATGTGGGTCTCTCTTGCACACCCTCAGGGGATGAGATGCAGAAATGTCTCGATGGCAGCTTGAGAACTGGCGATCCCTGTCATTTCCCTCTTGGCCAAGAGAAGAAGAAATGCCATCCTTTAGCGTAACGTTCACATTCAAATGGAGAACCCAATTGCCCCATCATACTCTCTGGAGGACGCAGGTGACGACCCTGACTGTAGGCAGGTGGGCTTTGGAGTTCTGGACCACCACGCAAACTCTGCTGTTTGCTGGAAACTGTAAAGGATTTGACTGGGTTTCCATCCCAAAGGCAGTTGGGAATGAGAATTTACAGGAAGGCTCTGTGCTCTAAATTGAGTCTCACTGGAAATGAAGGATAAGAATTAATGCAAAATCTTTCATAAGCATGGGATATAACCATATAACAATTACAGCACGGAAACAGGCCATCTCGGCGCTACAAGTCCGTGCCGAACAACTTTTTTCCCTTAGTCCCACCTGCCTGCACTCATACCATAACCCTCCATTCTCTTCTCATCCATATGCCTATCCAATTTATTTTTAAATGATACCAACGAACCTGCCGCCACCACTTCCACTGGAAGCTCATTCCACACCGCTACCACTCTCTGCGTAAAGAAGTTCCCCCTCATGTTACCCCTAAACTTCTGTCCCTTCATTCTGAAGTCATGTCCTCTTGTTTGAATCTTCCCTATTCTCAAAGGGAAAAGCTTGTCCACATCAACTCTGTCTATCCCTCTCATCATTTTAAAGACCTCTATCAAGTCCCCCCTTAACCTTCTGCGCTCCAGAGAATAAAGACCTAACTTATTCAACCTATCTCTGTAACTTAGTTGTTGAAACCCAGGCAACATTCTAGTAAATCTCCTCTGTACTCTCTCTATTTTGTTGACATCCTTCCTATAATTGGGCGACCATATTTAAAATGGTCCAGCATTAAATGTAGGGTCATAATCGCCTTGTTCTGAACTGGCCTTCTGTTCCCTCCCCCTCCTCCCCTAATCAGCCAACTAGTTCCACTATTTGCAAACTTGTAACCTTTTGTTATCACTTCTTCCTTTGCCTAAAATAGGCCAATATGGGCTCTATCCTGCCTTGATCATCTGTTGGTAGATGAGGCCAGTTCATTGGCTATATTTAAGAGGAAGTTAGATGTGGCCCTTGTGGCTAAAGGGATCAGGGGGTATGGAGAGAAGGCAGGTACAGGATACTGAGTTGGATGATCAGCCATGATCATATTGAATGGCGTTGCAGGCTCGAAGGGCCGAATGGCCTACTCGTGCACCTAATTTCTATGTTTCTATGTTGCCGGCCCAGATATGTTCTTGTCTTTTCCTACCTCAAGTTTCCTTCCTCCGCCCCCCCCCACTCTACTTTCAGTCTGAAGAAGGACTCCGACCCAAAACATCACCCATCCTTTTTCTCCAGAGTCGCTGCCTGGCCCTCTCAGTTACTCCAGCACTCCGTGCCTATCGTTGGTATAAACCAGCATCTGCAGTTCCTTCCTACACACTAAAGATAGAGTAACCATTGCAGTTTAACCATTGGGGTAAGGATAACAAAGTTGCATTAACTGAGCATATTGGTAGGTCAGGAATCATCTTTGGGCCAGACTGGATAACAAGACCAGATTTCTTGTCCAGAATGAGCATTAGCTCACTACAAAACCAATCTTGTAGTCTTGTGTTTATTGTTATCAAAATTAATTTTTCATTCCAGATTTATGTAATTATTTCCATTTAACCTTCTGGCAGGACTCTTAACATCTGTCCCAGCATCAATGGATCATTTAATAAACCTGGAATTTTATAAATAAATCTACACCTTGTAATGGTAACCAAGAAACTACTGGATCAGTTGGCCTGTTAACAAATGTCCTTCAGTGAATGTCCTTCAGTGGCTTCCTTGGCCTCGACTAGTCCATATGTGATTCCATACCCACTGGCATGTTCAGGAACAATAAGGGATGTTGAATGAATGGTGGCATTAACTGTGATGTCCGAAATCTTGTGAATGAATGGAAAAGTACTTATGATCCCAATGAGGCTTTTCTTCTAGCCGCTCACGGCAATGATTCCCAAGCGATACACTCTCTTTCTTGTGGGATTGGCTTTTCACCATCCTCCATCTTTTCTCTGGCCATGATATCATCATATCACTTAGTTTCCAATGATAGTGATTTGATGATGTCCCCCCCCCCCCAGCCATCTCTTCCAAATACACGCAGCCACTAATTGCTTTTAAATTTTGACTTTAGTGTAATTTATTTTGGGAATGACAGTGAAGCAGTTGTCCATCTTTTTGTGGACAAAAGGTGCATTGAGAGAGAGCTCGAGGATAGACAGAGCTCGCTAGTGTGTGCAGAACAGCTGCTGGCTTGAGGTGGCGATTACAAGGATTAAAGGGTGTGCAGAATTAACATTAAAACAATTTGTAGACAAGCAAGAATTGCAATTGGACCCAAAGTTATATTCTTGGATCAGGGATTGAAAAATGAGGCCCTGTCTTCTATTTCAGGCAAGAAATCCCATGAGAACAGTGGAGCTCAACTGGAGGGGCAGAGGCAGAGTACTTAGTAGGAAAATTATCCTCAGTAGATTGATGTCAAACTAAAGGACAGCATTTTAGAGTAAGACATAATTAGTTTGGAGGGGATGTAAGGGAGAACTTTTCATCCAAGTGGGTGGTTTGAATCTAAGATGGTGGTGGAGGCAGGGACACTCACAACTGTTACGTATCTAGATGTGCACTTCAATCACCTATTCATAGAAGGCCACTGACCTTGATAAAAAGGATTAGTAATCAACCGGTGTACTTGTTGGATGTGGTGGGCCAATGGGTCTGATTCTTTGCTGTATGATTTTAATATTTATCCTTGCAGCAACATCACCAGAAAAAGATCATGCTCGGCATAAATCAATTCCTACAATACAGTAGTGGGTACAGTTTGCAGATATTTGTGGGATATTTTGGGCATCTGAGATCAGAAAAGATCAAATATGTACACATGATCCTTCTATCTCTAAATAAATGGCTTCGTTAAAGAGCCACTGTGACTAGAAAGTCTTGGTTAATGTTGTATTGAGGTTGTCCAAGTCTTCAAATCCAGTGTTAAAACACATTTGTACTCCCTGGCTTTTGACCATGCCTGAGACTTTGCTTCTGTTTTTGGTGTTTTTGATGTTTCTTTATTTTACATGTCTTTTCCTACTATTTCTTTTGATTGTTATTTTTGGCGTGTATTAACTTTTTTGTCAATGATTAGTGATGTACAGCACTTTGTTGGTTTTTAAAGTGCTCTATAAATAAAATTATTATTATTATTATTATTATTATTACTGCACGGAGATAGCAATATATATATTACGCAGCAGCGGCCAGCTTCAATGGCCATGCGCAATTTGCTCTCTTGACCACTGAGTGACGACATGTTTGTTGCCTGCAGTTCTGAAAGGTCCATCAATGCCTATTTCTCTAGCCCACCTTGACACAGAATCAAGACGCCAATATCCCTTTGCTTCCGCAGGTGATGCCTGGTCCCTCTGAGTTCCTCCAGCAGTTTTTTCTTGTACCAGCTCCTAACATCTACATATCTCATTATGCCCCAGAAAATGCCGTTCTGTTCAAAGAGTGTTAATGATGACAGGTACTGCTGCGTCTGTAATGGAACAGGCAGCTCTCGGATGCTGCCTCTGTTTAGACAGTTCCCCTCTCGGTCAGCCCTTCTGCTTGAAGGTCTTTCAATACCAACCTTCCACTGCAATAACATCACCGTTCAAGGCCTTGAGGTATATCCTGATATCAGATAAAGTCACATTTGCCCAGTATAACTTTTCATGGTGTATTCTGGGAACTGCTGCAAATGTTACAACAGAGGCTGAAAATCTGAAATTAAAGCAACAATCAGGGAACTTCTGTAGTAAGAGGGACATTTGTTACCAGACTCATTCAGCAGTTCTAGGCATATTATTAAGGCATGTAATCATATCTTGCTGGATCAACTTGCCTACTTAGACAACCTGCGAGTCGGAAGAAGGATCTCGACATGAAACATCATCTGTCCATTCCCCTCCTCAGATGCCTGACCCCCTGAGTTTCTCCACTACTTTGTTTATTGGCAAGGACTATTTTTGCAACGTTCTTTCAATAATCCCAATTTCCATCGCTCCACCATTGACAATAGTTTCCTTTCCGTAGGCCCTGTGCTGTGCAATTCCCTCCTGATCTCCCACCCTCTTTCCTCTTTTAGCATCCCCCTTAAATGTGTCTTTAACTAAACCTTTCATCATCTCTCCTAACTTCGTCGTAGATGACTCTCTGTTCCACTTTGTCTGATAATGTAAAACGCTTTGTGGTTCTTCAGTTAGTTAAAGACACTGCATTTGTGACAAATGGTCTTTTTTGTGTTGTGGTCGGTAATTGTGGCTAAAGGTGGGGATTGTTTCCATTTTTATGCCAGCTCTGAAACTTTTTATTCACTGTTTTAAATGACATAAGATCATCACTCACATTCTGTGAGTGGCTTCTTAGTCTAAGACATATCAGGAAAATGAGTATGCGAGGGTCACTCTCTCACTATTTATTGCAGGAAGAAACATGAAATTAAAATGACGAGTAAAAAAGATTGGGGATGTGCAAAGATTGGGGGGGGGTCTACCCCATGACAGACAGGGGAGGAGTTGTACAGTTTGATACCCACAGGAACAAAGGATCTCCTCTGGCGTTCTGTACTGCATCTTGGTGGGACTAGTCTGTTGCTGAAGTTATCCCTCAGATCAACTGGCGTGTCGTGGAGTGGGGTGAGCTGTATTGTCCAGGATGCTCTGCAGTTTGTGGAGCATCCTCCCCTCTAAGACCATCTCGCATTCATTGTCACCCACTCTCGCATTCACTCACTTCTCCTCAAGCTCACACTCACTCATTCAGTGTAACACACCCTTGCACAAACAGCTTTTCCAGCTATGTTTGATAGCTGTTCTCAGCAATAGTATGCTGCCAGCCAAGATATAATATACATAAAGGGATACGACTCTCTCCTCTGCAAACCAATTCTGTTTTCTACTTGTATTTTTAAAGTAGTACTGGTGTGAAATGGACGGCAGTAAAATAACCACCTTCCAATTCATTAATAGTGATTTAACATTACAAAATCGAGGGGTTTTGATAAATAATTGAAGGGAAGCGCTCTCATTTCACTATCCATGGATGCATGAAAATCAGCAAGAACATTAGATTTATCTTGTTCTCTACACTATTTATGATGTAGAAAGTACGTTGAAAGATTGGTGGAAGCAGATTCAAAGGTGAAATTAATAAACAAATTAGGTATAGATTAATAAATAAGTTGTAATGTTATAACATTGGACAGGATAACATGGCTAAATGGCTTTCTTATAACCATATAACCATATAACAATTACAGCACGGAAACAGGCCATCTCGGCCCTACAAGTCCGTGCAGAACACTTATTTTCCCCTAGTTCCATCAGACCATAACCCTCCATTCCTGTCCCATCCATATACCTATCCTATTTAGTTTTAAATGATAAAATCGAACCTGCCTCCACCACTTCCACACAGACATGGGCATAATGGGTTGAATATCTCCTCCATTTATCATTCCTTGACATATTGCATTTGAGATTTCTATGATGCAGGCTCTGTCATTTGGGAATGTATGCTACAATCTAGCTTTTATGGTAGGTGCAATCTAGTCCTGTTTACTGAGTGTCAAGATGCTCTTTGGGTGACGAAGAGAACTTTGCGTGTGGAGCCTGTTTGCATGTAATGTGCTCTGCTGCAACTGGTTTAGGCGCATTTGGCCACTTAAGGAACAATTCTACTGGCAGAACAATGATGCAGATTGTAGATCTGCGGTCTCACTCCATCACTGACCTGGGCTTAATCCTTACCTCGGGTGTTGTCTGTGGAGTTTGCCTGTTCCCCCTGTGACTACATGGGTTTCCACCAAATCCTTTGGTTTCCTCCCACATCCCAAAGAATGTATGGGTTGGGAGGATAATTAGTTATGTAAATTGCCCCTGGTGTGAAGGCGAGGGATAGAATTTATGGGAGATGATGGGAGAGTAGGGTGAATAAAATGAGATTAATGTAGGATTACTGATGGTTTGAAGGGTCTGTCTCTCAGCCATCTATGTCTGTGACTACTCTAAACCAATTATTCCAAAAGTGCAGCCTAATAAAATTGTAATAAAACTAAAAGCAATAAATTATTAATTGAGTACTTTTGATCGCCTATATGTAATGCGGTTGCAGGATGCACAAAAAACGTTGAATCTTGCGCAAGGAATGGAAATGGATCTGCAGTTTGTACAGTAGCTCCATTAAAGAAACCTGCCAAGCAAGCAGAATGTCAGCAATAATGGGAGACATTGGCATTTGTACAATTACAATGGAGCCTTGTTCTCTTGCAATCGATGGACAATCGTAGTGAGTGCTCCCCCTCCACTAGGCTCGAGCTGTGCCGGTTGAGTGGGGAGCAGCTAAATTCCAGGCACGTTTTTCAGAATTTTTCCCATAGCTCATGTCCCACCAGCGGCAACCGTGGGCTTCTTTGTTTCACATTGTTTGTTCCCTGTTTGACCTTGGGCAAGCAGCTCGAGAACAGTGAGTAGAGGAGTGGGGTTGTGGGTTTGAGCTGGAGCCTTGTCCATTCTGCACATTTTACAGAATCCTCATTATCTGGTAATTTATTGTTTGCTTGAACTTTGCAGGACTTGACAGGTCCTGCTCATATTTGTTATTGGTGAGGGGCAGAGTTCGACAACATCAGCAAACGCAGGGGAGATTTAGCCCACCCAGTGGAGTGTTGTTCTATTCCAGTGAAGGAAGCCCACCAAAGCCTCTAATACATCATCAACTCTGACATCTCTGCAGAGTTTTTGTTGCTGATTCTATTTGGTTGCTAGTTACAAGGCCACCAACTTTGAAGTTGTCCATCCTGATTTTAGTTTAGTTTAGTGATGCAGTGTGGAAACAGGCCCTTTGGTCCACCAAGGAGTAGGCCGAATGGCCTACTCCTGCACCTAATTTCTATGTTTCTATGTTTCTAAGTCTGCTCCAACCAGCAATCACCCATACACATAAGTTATAGTTATATGGATGGATAGTTATATGGATGGGAAGGGAATGGAGGGTTATGGTCTGAGCGCAGGTATATGGGACTAGGGGAGATTATGTGTTCAGCACGGACTAGAAGGGTCGAGATGGCCTGTTTCCGTGCTGTAATTGTTATATGGTTATTATATGGTTATAAGGGATAATTTGCAGAAGCCAATTAACCGACAAACCTATACGTCTTTGGGATGTGGGAGGAAACTGGAGCACCCAAAGGAAACCCATGCGATCACACAGTGAATGTACAAACTCAGTATGGACAACACCCATAGTGGGAGTCAAACCCAGGTCTCTGGCACGATAAGGCAGCAACTCTACCACTGTTTTGACTATTTACTGTTGTAATGTTCTTTTTACAAACCATGTTCTCGGGGTATCTAAATCTAAATTTTATTAGTTATTTAAGTTATGACATCGGATGGAAGCTGCATACCAAATCTTGTTGCACTTATGTGCAATGACAATAAAATATATTATTATTATTATTATTAATATTATGCCTCTGTGTCACCCTGTGTTGTCATGTGGCATTTTCATTTCCCAGCTCCCTGTCAATTCCCCAAACTAACAAATAAATTCAAGTGTCCATAAATATATGAACATTTCCTATCCCTTTTCAGCTCATACCATCTTGCCTTGAAGCCAATGAAACACATCTCAAGTGTAGATGGTATGGGAAATGCAGCTGACAATTTGTTCACGGGAAACTCCCGTAAATACTGGTGGGGAAATTGACCAGTTGGCCCATTTTTGGTGATGTTGAGTGATTAAAATATTGTCCAGCAATAAATCTTCTTCCCTTTTACTTTCACCCGAGACGGCTAAAATATGGCACCTCCAGCTGAACAGCACTGGTCACTGCTCACATTTTATCTTCTAAACAAGAGTTGACCAAGCTCTTGGATTTTGTCACATTAAATCTATCCACACAAAAGAACCCTTCATAATGAGTTGAATTCTCTTCTCTGTTTCCTTAAACAGTCTTTCCATTGACGAATGCTGCAATGCAGCATTGAGGAACAAACGACCACTAAATGTGGGTTTGGTTGAGATTTCCCATAATATGTGATATTATGGCGTGGTGTGACAACTAAACTGCCTTGCTTATCCACCCCTTCCAGTCCCTCAGTAATTACCGGAACAATCCCCCTGGCTGATCTTTGACCTAACCCGAGCTATGACTTCTCAAAGGTTTCTAGTAACTTGTCAATCACAGATGACATTGATCCAAGTAGAAATGATAGCTCCCTGAAAATGAGGATGCAGGTGGATATTGAAGAAGGCTTGCTCTTACCGAGTATAAGTGTTGGGGCATCATGTTGCAATTGATCAGGCCACTCTTGGATTATTATGTGCAGTTCTGTCACCACAAAATGGAAAAGATGTGGTACACTAGAAAGAGTGCAGAAGAGATGCACCAGGATGTTGCCTGGTAGAAGGGGGCTTTAGTTACAAGGAGAGATAAGGCTGATGATTCTAAAACTTGTCATTGGTTTAAGGTAAGGGATATTATTGAACAGATCTGAGGCTTAAGTTGTCATTATAGAAGGTGGTGGGACAAGTTGCCAGTAGAGGCAGGTATAGTCAGAGCACTTGGACAGATATATGGATGTAAATCCTGATTTCTAATGCTGTCTGTGTAGAGTTTCATTTTTACTCATCCTGTGGGTTTCTTCTAAGTGTTCCATTTTTTTTCACTTCCCAAAGATGCATGGATTGATAAGTCACAAATTGCTACAGTAAATTGCCCCAGGTGTGCAGGTGAATCTGGTGGGAGTTGAAGGGAATGTGGTTAGGAATTAAATGTGATCGGCGTAGATGGAGGGGTTGATGTCAATGGTCCAAGGGGCATGTTTCCGTACTCAATAACTAGCTCTTGCTTCTAAAACGACAAAAAACACTTTAGCAGTAAACTCTGTAATTGACATTAATAAAATTTAAGGTGAGATGGAGAATTTTTGTAATATAGTGAGAGATACAAGAGACTGGAAACAGAGGTTCACTTGCATCTCTTCTAACCTTGTCGATTAGATTGATAGACCTTTACTGCATGGAAATGGGCCTTTTGGCCCACAATGCCCATGCCAAAAGTTACCAGGTTGGGGTAGTCTTGATTTGCCTGCATTTTGCCGATAGCCCTCTAAAATATATCTGTTTGAATGTTTTGTTAAAGCCATAATTGCATTCAGTTCTATAGCTTCCTCTTGAAATTCTAGATATAGACTGCCATCTGAATGGAAAAAAATTGCCTCCTGAGGTCCGTTTTAAATCTCTCCTCTCCTAAGCACCTTAAGCATCATTCCTCTCTTTCAGAATCCTTGGTTTTCCTTCTCAACTGAACTAAGTACTGTTGTAACCATAGAAAGCCTTCTTCACTGTCCACAATAAAAGCAATGTTGCTGTTATCTGCAAATTGACTGCTAACAATGATAACTACATAGTTACCCAAATCGTTAATGTATATAACAAACGGCAGCAGGGCCTAGCACTGACCTCTGCCGCATTCCAATGATCACAGGCCTTCAATCGGAAAAAAAACAACTCTCCACAACCACCCAACCTCAGGATGCATGGTGGAGCACTTGCCCAATCAGCATCAGGTTGAGAGCTTCAAGTTCCTTGGTGTTAATATTATCAATGGTCTCTTGTGGATCAACCTTATTGATGTGACAAACAAAAAGGCACACCAAATACTCTACTTCCTTAGGAGACTGAGGAAATTTGGCACATCATCAATGATTCTAGCAAACTTGCATTTATGCTTCAAAGAAAGCATATAGTTAGATTGCACCACAGCTTGGTTTGGGAATAGCTTTGACCATGACCGCAAGAAATTGCAGAGAGTTGTAGATGTAGCCCAGTCCATCACACAGAATAGACTTCCCACCATGGACTCAATCTATACTTCACACTGCCTCGGAAAAGCTGCCAACATAATCAAAGATTGGCTGCTAACCATTTTACACTCCCCCTCCCCACACTGACCATTTTGTCATTGGCCTCCTCAACTGCCAAAGTGAAGTCACACTCATACTGAGAGACTTTGCTTTCCCTCTCTCTCCATCGCTCCCTCATCCTAGTGATCCGGCCAGTCCGACTGGCCCCGATTACATTTTATCTTCATCTTGATCTTGATCTCCATCCCCTTTGATGTCACATTTTCACACCTTACCCTTCCATATCTCTGTCTCCCTCTCCCTTGACTCTCAGTCTGAAGAAGGGTCTCGACCCGAAACGTCACCCATTCCGTCTATCCAAAGATGCTGCCTGTCCCGCCGAGTTAGTCCAGCATTTTGTGTTTATCTTCGAATGCATCTCCTTTTCCACGTGGTTAGTCTAAAACCCACTGGTAAGAACATTGAGTTCTTCAATTTTAAGTAATACCCTCCACCTCTCCTCTCTTCCCCTCCCCCAACTCTGCTCTCATCCCACTGTGCCTATATTTAGAGTCATAGTGATACAGTGTGGAAACAAGCCCTTCGGCCCAACTTGCCCACATGACCAACATGTCCCATCTACACTAGTCACACTTGCCTGCATTTGGCCCAAATCCCTCTAAACCTGTCCTATCCATGTATCTGTCTAACTGCTTCTTAAATGCTGCAATAATTCCTGCATCAACTGCCTCCTCCGGCAGCTCATTCCATTCACCAACCACCCTTTGTGTGAAAATGATACCCCTCAGATTCCTGTAAAATCTTTTCCCCCTTCACCTTAAACCTATGCCCTCTGGTTCTCAATTCTTCATTATGGGCAAAAGACTCAATGCGTCCACTCAATCTATTCCTCTCCTGATCTTATACACCTCTATAAACATCACCCCTCATCCTCCTGCGCTCCAGGGAATAGAGCCCCCCTCTCTATAGCTCACACCGTTGAGTCTTGGCAACATCTTCATAAATCTTCTCCGTACCCTTTCCAACTTAACTAAATCTTTCCTATCGCATGGTGCCCAAAACTGAACACAATAATCTAAATGCTGCCTCACCAACGTCTTATGACCTCTTAAATTCTATACTCACCATCTCCCACCACTCTGGTTACGCTGCTCCTTTCCACTCATCAAAACACTAATTTCTGACCCAATTTCCCTTTAATTATCACCCGTTTCCTCGCCCCCTTGCCCCCATTCATAGCCCTACCACCAGCTTTACAGTTCACTCCTCCTCTTTGCTTATCTGACACCCATTTGTCTCCTTTTCACCTTTAGCCTTTGTCACCTACTCCGCCCATCTGCCAATCACCCCTCCTCACCTGTATCCACCTATCACTTACAAGGCTTTGCCTCATTCCCATTCTTTTTTCATCTTTATCCCCCTACTCCATTAGTCTGAAGAAGGGTTTTGACCCAAATATTGTCCGTCCATTCCCTTCACAGATACAAAAGTGACATTTAAGAGGCATTTAGACAGAAACTTGAACAGGCAAGGACTGGAGGGATTGCCGGAAGATGGGATGGTGTCATAGTTGGCACAGACATGGTGTGTTGTACTGGACCATTCTATGTGCTCTGTGATGGTGTGAAGGGCCGACCTGTTTTGTATTCCACTGTAGGGCAAGGACCATTCACTGGGACGCTGCAGGTTATAAATTTGTTGCATTCATAAAAAAAATAGTGAGAACAAGGTGAATTGTCAAAAGAAATGAGTAAGAAAGAACTGCAGATGCTGGTTTAAACTGAAGATAGACACCCCCAAAACGTCACCCATTCCTTCTCTCCAAAGATGCTGCGTGTCCTGCTGAGTTACTCCAGCTTTTTGTGTCTATCTTCTAAAAAACAAAAGAGATCTGTGGATCCAAACTTAAGGAAGTAGAGTGACCAATTTGTGAAGAAACATTGCTTGTTACATGGTCATAGATAGTGGACAAATGGCACACAACATGATCCCATAGGAAGTGCAGGGCTGTGATTACCATCATTATCAGTCTTTCAGCTGAAATGGTCCTGGTTTCCCACACCCTTTCCCTGTTGATCTTTACATTGATTGTGTGAAAGATACTGCTTGGAAACACCCCCTTTGGCCCTCAGAGTCCATACCAACCACTTTACACTCCAACTCCTGACACTATTTAGAAACATAGAAACATAGAAATTAGGTGCAGGAGTAGGCCATTCGGCCCTTCGAGCCTGCACCGCCATTCAATATGATCATGGCTGATCATCCAACTCAGTATCCCGTACCTGCCTTCTCTCCATACCCTCTGATCCCCTTAGCCACAAGGGCCACATCTAACTCCCTCTTAAATATAGCCAATGAACTGGCCTCGACTACCCTCTGCAGCAGAGAGTTCCAGAGATTCACCACTCTCTGTGTGAAAAAAGTTCTTCTCATCTCGGTTTTAAAGGATTTCCCCCTTATCCTTAAGCTGTGACCCCTTGTCCTGGACTTCCCCAACATCGGGAACAATCTTCCTGCATCTAGCCTGTCCAACCCCTTAAGGATTTTGTAAGTTTCTATAAGATCCCCTCTCAATCTCCTAAATTCTAGAGAGTATAAACCAAGTCTATCCAGTCTTTCTTCATATGAAAGTCCTGACATCCCAGGAATCAGTCTGGTGAACCTTCTCTGTACTCCCTCTATGGCAATAATGTCCTTCCTCAGATTTGGAGACCAAAACTGTACGCAATACTCCAGGTGTGGTCTCACCAAGACCCTGTACAACTGCAGTAGAACCTCCCTGCTCCTATACTCAATTCCTTTTGCTATGAAAGGATTTTCTATGTGATCCCACTTTCCCATCTACTTCCTACATACTCAGGGCAATTTCAGGCGGCCAATTAACTTACAAACCTGCAATAATTTGTGATGTGGACGGAAAGCGGAGCACACAGAGAAAACCCATGTGGTTATGGGGAGAACCTGCACAGTTCCCAAAGACAGCATCTGAGGTCAGGATCGAACCCCAGGTTCCTGGTGCCGCGAGGCAGCAGCTCCACGATTGATACATTTTAGTCATGCACTGTGTTCCAGTAAAGAGGAATTTAAATCATTTGTGTGTGACAACACCTTTGATTTTTGCGGTAACTGGTAATTTAGTGGGGGCACAAATTTGCAGCGCAATCAAACGGAGCCAAACAAGGAGATACTGCGGTAGCTGAGGGTGAGCTTCATCAAAGGGGTAGATTTGAAGGAGTAACATGAGCCGAGGGAGGTAAAGCGTGGAGAGGTTTAAGGAGGGAGAAACTAAACTTATGCACAACTGCTGCAGTTGGGGGTAATCTATTTGTGGATGCACAAGAGAATTAAAGGAGCGCTGAGGCTCATTAGATGAAAAGGGGTGAGAATCTTCGATAACTTGGTTGCCAGTTTTCTATTCGATGTGAACACATTAAAGGCAGACAGTGTACCCCTTCACTGTTATATTATTTCTAATGAATAGTGATTTTGATGAAGGACTGGTGAAAATGCAAGTTTCTGCAAATTATCCACTAGCTCAAAGGCCTGTCCCACTTAGGCGACTTTTTAGGCGAGTGCAGGAGACTCTGCGCTCGCCTCATGATCGCTACATGGTCGCCACATGTTCGCTGGTGGTCTCTGGTGAGTCTCCTTCATGGTCGCGAGGAGTTCCCGCATTCTGGGAACTAGTTGCGGCCTCAGTATGGGTGCAGCAAATTTTTCAACATGTTGAAAATTTTTCTGCGGCCAGAAATTGGTCGCCATGGAGAAAATCGATAATCCTGTAGTTGTAGGTGCCGTGGTAGTGGGGTCGCCATGTAATTATAGGTAGTCGAGGCAGTCGTAGGTAGTTTTAGTTAATCGCCTTTGCTGACCCGGCATTTTCATTGGCTCATTGGGGGAAAAATAACATGAGCACGAGTTATCCGAACCAAGGAAAACCGACCGGTAATGTTAAATGCCCGCCGAACATCACAGCTGTGTATCTCTGACTTATTAAAAGTTGGCTGGCTTCTTAAAAGTGTCTCCACTCCTTCTCCCCCCCCCCCCTCCGCTTTTTTAAAGGACTTACCGTACACCGTCCTAGCCATCTTTAACCTTCCTGTTCATCGTGGTGTGTGTCTGTAGCACCTTGACTTTGCACCGTGTGAATTTCAGACAGCTCTCCCCCGCTTGCCTTGGCCCCCGCCTTTGCGATGTGTGTGTGTGTGTGCGTGTGTGTGTGTGCGTGTGTGTGCGTGTGTGTGTGTGTGTGTGTGTGTGCGTGTGTGTGTGTGTGTGTGCGTGTGTGTGTGTGTGCGTGCGTGCGTGTGTGTGTGCGTGTGTGTGCGTGTGTGTGCGTGTGTGTGTGTGCGCGCGTGTGTGCGTGCGTGCGTGTGCGTGCGTGTGCGTGCGCGTGTGTGTGCGTGCACGTGTGCGTGCGTGTGTGTGTATGTCGCTCTGGCGGTCGCCGTTCCAGTTCGCGGTTTTTCAGGCGAATGCCGCGAGCTTGAAGGCCGCAGGCAGTCCGCTGAAAAGTCGCCTAAGTGGGACAGGCCCTTAACTCCATCTTCTGCTGTGAGTTGCTGCGGATTTAAATCTGAAAGTCAATCTTTCCGAAGATGAAGAATAAAAGTGATGACAAGGGGGAACAGTTAGAAACATATTGTAATGCAGGAGCTGTGATTTTCCTTCCCACACCAACACTGCGAGTATCAAAGTACTTTTGTACTCTGGAATCATTTGAAATATGCCACTAAACCCACGGATTTCAAGAACACAAGAAAACAGCAGGAGTAGGCCAACATGCGTTCAAGTTTGTCCTGCCATTCAATATGATCATGGCTGATCTACGCTGGCCTCAACGCATCTCCTGTACCAGTTCTCCAAAACCTTCAATTCCTGAATCTTTCCAATATTTATCTATCTCCACCTTAAATACAGTAAACTCTCTGGTGATGTGAGGCAGCAGCTCTACCAGCTGTGCCTCTATGACTAATTTCTTTATACATTTGTCTTGTGTGTAATGGGGAAATTAAATTATTGGTTTATAACAACAACTTTGATTTATGTGCTACCGGTCATTTAGTGGTGGGCAAAATGTTTTAGCTCAATCAAATAAGCAGAACAAGGAGATACTGCAGTTGCTGAATTTAAGCTTCATCAAGGGTTGTTTTAGGTGAGTTAGAGGGGGTTGTGTGGTGTCCTTTATTGCCAATTTCCCACTATAACCGGGTAAGTTATTATCATTGTATTTAGTTGAAACAAAGAGCTGCAGATGATGTTTAATACACAAAAGAACACAAAGTGCTGGAATAACTCAGCGGGTCAGGCAGAACATGGATAGGTGATGTGGGTCCCTTCTTCACGCTGATTCAAGTCAAGTTTATTCGTCACATACACATATGAGATGCGCAGTGAAATGAAAAGTGGCAATGCTCGCGAATTGTGCAAAAAAAACAAACAAACAAACTACAAGCAGAATGAACCAGAATCACATATTCACATATTACACATTTGTGGGAGGGAAGAAAAAGAAAAAAAACAGCAATTTTAAAAAGACACCACACAACAGTAAATTGGTTCAGTAAAGTTAGTCCCTGGAGAGATAGGAGTTTACAGTCCTAATGGCCTCTGGGAAGAAACTCCTTCTCATCCTCTCCGTTCTCACAGCATGGCAACGGAGGTGTTTGCCTGACTGTAGCAGCTGGAACAGACTGTTGCTGGGGTGGAAGGGGTCTCCCATGATCTTGTTGGCTCTGGAATTGCACCTTCTGATGTATAGATCTTGCAGGGGGCGAGTGTAGTTCCCATAGTGTGTTCAGCCGAACGCACTACTCTCTGCAGAGCCTTCTTGTCCTGGGCAGAGCAGTTCCCAAACCAAATTGTGATATTTCCGGACAAGATGCTTTCCACAGCCGCTGAGTAGAAGCACTGGAGGATCCTCAGAGACACTCTGAATTTCCTCAATTACCTGAGGTGGTAAAGGCGCTGCCTTGCCTTACTCACCAGTGCTGCAGCGTGTGATGTCTATGTCATATCCTCGGAGATGTGGACTCCCAGGTATTTAAAACAGCTCACCCTTAATCCCCATTTATCTTCAGTCCTCGGATGACGTGCCCTCCTAAAGTCCACAATCAGCTCCTTAGTTTTTTGATATTCAAGAGGAGGCTGTTGTCCTGACACCAGAGTGCTAGATCAGCCACCTCCTCCGGGTAGGCCTTCTCAGCGTCATCTGAGATGTCTGAGATGATCATAGTCCGATAAATGACTTCTGTTGTTTTACCTTAACTAGTTGCCGATGCTGCTGGTCTGCACCAGTGAACTTCTTTCTGAAACTCGCTACAAAGCGATCTGTTAAAACCAGGATTTACTGTAGATCGATTTATCCATCTTCACCACCCTTGAGGTCGGAGATGTCCAGAGATTCACTACACTCTCAGATCCTGCAAGTTCACACCTTGAACCCCACAGCCCTGAAATTGTTCCCATTTCTGGTCCTTTCTCCCAAATCCCTTTCAAAAGTTCCCATTGATTCTTCTTCCGCTGTCCTTCCAAGCAACTTTGACCCATATTGCAGCAAGTTATTCGATAAAAAGAATACCATTTCTTTCCCCTCCTCTGCTCATCCTGAAACATGACCAGTTAGCTGGAGGATGTTGTACTGTTTACATCCCCTATCTCAGTTCAGACTTGGCTTCTGTGGAGGACCTTCATTCAACCTGGATACTACCATCTCACTAGGCACCATGATAACGTTTTTTTTGCACCTAAGTCACATTCTGTTCATGGCAATAGGCTCTACATTTTTCTTTACACTTCAGCGGCTGCGGAGGGTTGAGGTCCCGACCACGGGGGAAAATGGAGGAGGACTGACCAAATTTTGTGCCTTCCACCACAGTGATGAATGCTGTGGTGAATGTTTATGTTACATTTTTATTGTGTTTTTGTGTGTCCTTTTTTTCATTGTACCGCTGCTGGAAAATCCATTTCACTTGCACTTTATGTGCAAGTGACGAATAAAACTGATTGATTGATTGATGACATTATAAATCATCAATTAGTTCTTGAATTTATATCCCCTTTTGAGGACAAGAGTTTATATTTTCATTTAGGATTTGCTACTTTTAACAAATGTTTCTCTGACCATTTTGCCTATTTATATGGAGAACATTTGCAAAGTAGTTTCTTTTGGGAGCTTGTGTTCAATTATGCAATAATTGAACTGTCCACCTCCTTAGGAAATAACCTCATAATCACCAGCATTTGCTAGTTAATTGAGAATTACAATCACATGGTCTCTTAGGTACAAATTTACATGAGAGCCCCAGGCCATGATGTCTTTGACATGACCTCATCAATGGAAACAAAGATTCTCACCAGCTTTGATTTAATTGTTAAACAGTTCTGTTTCTAACTGGAAACAAAATGGAAACATTTTATTTTCCCTGTGCGCTGAAGGAGGTTGTAAGGAAATAAATGGGAGAATGGAACTAATAGGAATACTCTGGGAGCAGGCATAGACTCAGTGGGTCAAATGGCCTGCCTCTATGCCGACTGTAAAATATAGAAAATAAAATATGAATGTGATGGAACCAAATTTCAGTGGTGGAAGTCAATGCATCCTCATTTTTCGCAACAAATGAGGCCAGGTTTCTATTTCCACACCTCCCTACTTCTACACTCCCTTTCTAGGGTGAAGGTCTGATAGTTAACATGGGAGCTCAGAGCAGGAATAGGCCATTCAGGTCTGCCCTGGAATTTATTCAGATCATGGCTGATCTGATTGCGACCTCAACTCCACATTCCCATCCATCTCTCAGCCGCTACCTTTGCCTGACAGATAATCAGGCTGTGTCTCCACTGGCCTTTGAGAAAGAAAGTCCCAAAACGTGCAGACATCAGCCAGGGAGAATATTGCCCCGCCCCCTCCTTTAAATGAGCTACCCCTTAATTTTCCATCAGTGACTCACATTCACAGGCAACTTCCTCCAGGGCCATAGTGGAGATCTGCCCCATTGCTTCATTAATACACTTGCTCTTCATCACTAGTTTACAGTTTGGGGGATGCACTTTCAAGTGTGCAGTTTCTAACTTTGTACTCACAATAGCTGCTGCAACAACAAAGGTTTATTTAAGTGTCTCTATGCAAGTAAGTTTACATGCGCATATTTTTAGATTTTGGTCTGGAGCATTAATAGCATAGAACTCTTCATGAAAAATGCTGTTAATCATCCGTTTGTTTTCTGTGGTGCAACAGAGTGAAGAGTGTTTCACATAATTCTGGACATTAGACTAGGCACGTTCTGCCTTGAGACCCCTTATGCCCCTGTTCTGTCTTCAACATCATACAAAAGGGGTGATGATGTTCACTGTGCATTTCTCCTTTTGAACTCTTGAAGAGAATTTGAAATACATTGTCCAGGAGTGATCACCACACACTGAGCATGCCTGTGAAGACCTCTTCCCAATGTAGTGGTAGACTGGATATATTGGCCACACGGGACCCCTCTAAACTTCTCCTCCTCCAGCCTCTCATCTCAGCACTGCAAGGAATCCCTTCCGCTCCTCAACACCTAATCTCCTATCATCTTCTCTCATTCCGCCAGGTGCCTCTTTATGTTCTTCCTTCCCCCACTCTAAGGAATAAAGCCCCACTTTGCCTCTCTCCCCTCATTCCCCAATTCCTTAACTGGCCCCAGACCAGAATAATCAGCCACACCTTGTTCTAGGGCATCCTGAGTTTGTCAAATAATCGATCAAAACACATATTTATGTATTAAAGAGGGAACTGCAGATGCTGGAGAATCGAAGGTTACACAGAAAAGCTGGAGAAACTCAGCGGGTGCAGCAGCATCTATGGAGCGAAGGAAATAGGCAACGTTTCGGGCCGAAACCCTTCTTCAGACTGATCAGGGGTGGGGGTGGGTGGGGACAAGAAAGGGAAAAGGAGGAGTAGCCTGAAGGCTGGAGGGTGGGAGGAGACAGCAGGGGAGCTGAGGAAGGGGAGGAGACAGCAAGGACTAACAGAATTGGGAGAAGTCGATGTTCATGCCCCCGGGGTGTAGACTCCCCAAACGGAATATGAGGTGCTGTTCCTCCAATTTCCGGTGCTGCTCGCTGTGGCCATGGAGGAGACCCAGGACAGAGAGGTCAGAGGCGGAGTGGGAGGGGGAGTTGAAGTGCTGAGCCACCGGGAGGTCAGCTAGGTTATTGCGGACCGAGCGGAGGTGTTCGGCGAAACGATCGCCCAACCTCCGCTTGGTCTCACCGATATAGATCTGCTGACATCTAGAGCAGCGGACGCAATAGATGAGGTTGGAAGAGATGCAGGTGAACCTCTGTCGCACCTGGAACGATTGCTTGGGTCCCTGAAAGGAGTTGATGATCAGTCTGAAGAAGGGTTTCGGCCCGAAACGTTGCCTATTTCCTTCGCTCCATAGATGCTGCTGCACCCGCTGAGTTTCTCCAGCTTTTCTGTGTAACATATTTATGTATATTTGGCTCTATTCAATACAAAGAAAGGTAACTGCAAATTATTGCTAATATATGCAGGGTTTTTTTTTACATTACCTCTACTGCTCCTGAGAGTTTTTTAATTGAATCCAGAAATAATTATGAAACATGTTGCTTTATATTTTAGGTTAAGCAATGTCAACCATCCACTCTCACCCCGACTCTTGTTAAAATCACTGGATCAATCCCTTCCACAGGGCCTGTCTGGTCACCTTTCCCCAATCTGTCTCCTTAACATCTTGCTATTGAAGGCAAAAGGAGCAGAGAGATGATGAAGCCATTTTTTTGTTGCTCAACCAGGGTGTAGGAAACAGGTTCAGTCATTCAGGGCAGAATTGGATAAATACTTCCAAAAAATAAAAGGAATTTGCGTAAGGGAAGAGCAGAGGAGGAAAATAATTGGGGTCCTCATTCATAGGGTTGTGACCTGCACAGTGGGCTGAATGGCCTTCCTCTGGGCTGTATCATCCTGTGATTATAGGATTTCCTTTTGATGGGCCATATTATCTCTTCACCAACCCATTGGGTTCCCATTCCAGGAGAATTGTACCCAGTCAATCTTTGAAAAGCCATTTTCCCCAATCTGCTTTTTTTTCTCCATTTTTTTTAGGAGTTATGCTAATGTTTGCCTTTCTTTTACATTCAACTTTACGCTATGTTGTTGCTATGTTGCAATTATTGCTAATGGAATGGTAAAACCAAGACCTGAACTAATTCTTCTAGCGTTAAAAATCACTATAAGGTCCATTACAGATAGTTATATAGCCCAGAGACGGGCACAGAAAAAAGTATCCCTTTATTCAGTTGAATGAATAAATCTATTGTTCAGACCAACTGACTGAAACTACCATATTTTCGTTTTTAAAAAAAGATTCCGTTTTCCCAACATAGGCACAAAGAGCTGGAGTAACTCAGTGATTAGGCAGCATCTCTGGAGACAAGAAATAGGTGAGATTTTGGGTCAGACCTTTCTTCATACTGCGTTCCATCCCGAAACGTCACCTGTTCCTTTTCTCCAGTGATGCTGCCTGACCCGCTGAGTTGCTCCAACACTTTGTATCTCAAGGGCCTGTCCCACTGTGGCGACCTAATTGGCGAGTTTAGGAGAGTTTGAAAAAGTGTCATGTTGAAGACCTCCTTCGAATATGTTGAAGACTAGCTTCAACTAGCTTTGGGAAAATTGGACACCAAATAGTTGAGAGTGAAGATGATCTCCTTCGACTTCCCTTCGACTATGTTGAAGACTATCTACGACTACCATCGACTACCTTTGATTACCCTCGATTACCCACGAATAACATGCCGATCTACTATGACCTACTTCGACTAAACCCCCAAGTAAAAAAAATATTGATTTTTTTTCCATGGTGACCTTTTTTTTACTCGTGGGCATTTTTCAACGTGTTGAAAAATACGCCGCGACCTAGCTGAGGCCTCAAGTACGCGGGAACCACTCTCGAGCATGAAGGAGTGTTGCAAAGACCTCCTAGGACCTCGTGTCGACCATGCTGCGAGTATAAGTCGAGGGCAAACTCTTCTGAACTCGTGGATTAGGTCGCCGCAGTGGGACAGCCCCTTAAGATTAGTTTTCCCAATTATTCTCTAGGGATGAAATACTGCCACCCTTAACTATAGATGACTCCGAACTTTTGTCAATGTGGTTGACTCTTGACTGCCCTTGCAAGCAGAACCAAAATGAGTGGTGGGGTCTTTTTCGCAACATGGACTGCGCTGGTTCAAGAGGATAGAACACCATCACCTTCTCTAGGCAATGGCCTGGGATTGCTGACATACCAAAAACAATGCAAGGATCTTTCCTTCTTGTCTTGGCATTGCTAGATGGCAGAGGTCGGCAAGCAGCTATTTGATTCTATGAGGAGTGCATGAGGGAGAGACACCTCCATCACATCCTTTCTGCTTCAGATTTCCACCATGCGCAGTCTTTTATGCAATAAAGATTTATGACTGTTATATTGTAAGCCATTGTATCAGCACAATGGCTTAACAGTATCATATGAATAGCATACATTGTCCCGACCCAATGTTAAGTTCTGCTAACTGTGCGCATCACATTGCATTATTGTACATTAACGTCTTATGTAAAAGCAAATGAAAACGTTTTTGTTTTTAATGGCAATTGTGTCTTTTAAATCCCGTGAACGTACAAATGCTTATTTGCCAGACATCCTGGTCGCCTGTTTCACAAGGGTGTGGTTTACAGCCAAGTCTCAGGCTGAATGTTGAAAAATGGCTTGTTAATCTTCAAGTAAAGTTCCAGCTTCAGATTCACTGGTTCCTGCCCTCCAGCAAGGATGAAAGGTCACCAGTCTGAAATATTGACTCTATTTCTCTCTTCATAGATGCTGAATTATCTAGGGTTTTTTTTTCCTCATTTGATTTGTGAATCTTTTTTTGTAAACTGATACATTGATATCAATAATTAAACTTCAAGAAACCCATATCAGTTGAAGCACTTTCAGTTTATGATGCTATGAATTGGTAATTACAGATAAAAGGCCAAGTTGCAATCGGTTGTATGATTGTAATTGGTGTAAGTGTACCTGCCCAAGCGCATCCTAATTCCACGGAGCTTGGCGTTTATTGAAAAGTCCATTTTCTCAAATCAATTCAATTTGTAGCTGGTCATCAGATTGAATGAAATTAATTTATTAATATTCTCTCTTAAATGCCGTTGTAATTACATTTGCTTCAGTCAGCTTCACACACCAATGAGTAGCTATTACATAGTCCAAAGAGGAATGTAGTCTCAAGGGAAGATTAAACCAGCTTTGCAAGCTTGTTCTGTGTGTTGCTGCACAACATTTTACCATCTCAGCTGGGAGTTCCTTACTCCAGCTGTAACACTACCTACCAGATGAACAGGGAGGGTTTAAGAGTTACAAATGTAATGAGCTCGGTACACAATCTAGGCTAGTGTGTACGATGAAATTGACCTCTGAAATATGGTTCTATTGAAGTTGATGAAAACTCACTTGTGTTACTATTGAAACTACTGCCCACACTTTCCCCAGTCCTGTATTTCCCTCAATCAGATAGATAGATATAGATATGCCATTTATTGTCACTATACATGTACAGTGAAACTGAAAGCTACTCGTACTCAGTGCATACAATTTAGCACAAAAAACAAGAAACAGAAAAAAAAAAAAAAAAAAAACAGAAGGGAGATGGGGGGGGGGACATATATACATATATCATATATACATATATACAGATGGAAGTCCGTGTTGGGCGGTGTAGTCAGTGCATGTGTGAATTTGAATTTATGGTAGATATAATTCTCGGAAAGCAACTATTCCTGAGTCTGTTTGTGTTGGGTCAGTCTTATTGATTGAATCCCAACAGAAATTAGCTCCATCTCCGGGTTCTGTGGGGCAGGGCTTCATCACTGGGTTCTGCAGCATTCCAGCGGAACTGGGCTCCATCGAAGGATTCTGCAGAGTCGCAGCAGAACTGGGCTCCATCCTTAGACTCTCTGGGATCACAGGATCCCAGCCGCCAGGCAAATAGTCAGACTTAGTACCAGATTAGTGGCAATTCCCTTCAGAACTACCTGCATTACCCAGTGAGATTTGTGTTCACACCCACAAAGGTGGTTAACTTCTGACCCAGGAAGCACAGCATAGCTTGATGGTGCTGATCATTTTTAGGTTAATTTACAGCGCGGAAACAGACCACTCGGCCCATCGAGTCTGTGCCGACCAGCGATCACCCCGCACACTAGAACTATCCAACATTTTGTGTCTATCCTTGGTAATAACCAGCACCTACAGTTCCTTGTTATTGCATCTGCTTCCATTTGGTCTCTATCCCTCCATTCCCTTTTTGTTCATGTGGCTAAATGCTTCTTACTTGCGTAGTTGTAATTGCTTCCTCCACTTCCCTGCCAGCTGGTTACAGGATGGACCACTCTTTGGGCAAAAATAAAAATTGCCTCCTAACTATCCTTTAAACTTTCCCCTCTCACCGTAAAGCTATGCCCTCTAGTATTTGACATTTCCGTTCCGGGGGCAAAAGACTCTTACTATCTCCTGTATCTATGCCTCGCACAATTTCAATCTGATCGGCCCCTCAAACTTCAACACTCCTTCTCCAATCTAGGCAGCATCCCAATGTAACAGCACCGAGCAAAGTTGAACTGCGGCATTGTGGTTGATGCTTGTCCACACTGCAAGACGGGCGGCACTTTGTGTAGGGTGTCTGGCCAAAAGAAATGTCTTACCATCTGGTTTGCTAAGCTTACTTTAATGTCTTTTATTTCTGGTTGCATTCTTTGGGAGACATTTGATTTTAATTATGGAACAGCCTTGTGAGGTCTCAGAAACTCTGCTGCAAAACAGGATGTTGTTTTGTCTTCCGTGGTTAATTAGCCTCTGTGGGTTAGTTAGGATAGTTCAGTGCTCTAAATGGTATCCCCAAGGACCTGAGTTTGCACTCACAGTCCCTCTCTGGGCATGGCCTACTCAGCACTGAGGAGAGATTACATTTCTGTGGGTGGATCTGTGTGCGACTTTTAAAGGATTATAACCTCGCCTCAAGAGGATTGCCTCCATCAATGTCATTTAAGTTTATTAGGTGAATTATTGTCACGTGCACTGAGATACAGTGAAGACTTTTATTTTGCATGCTATCCAATTAAATCAGATAATCATACAATACAATAAGAAGAGTTCTATTGCATCAATTCCAAAGACAAAGTCGAATGCCCGCAATAAGGTAGAGATTGATTAGACAGTCCCCAAGTTTATGGAAGGACTTAGTTTATGTTTATCAGAATCAGAATCGCACTTTATTCGGCAAGTATATTATGTAACATGTGAGGAATTTCATTGGCCAGGTCAGTCATACAATTAAAAGTAACAGATCACTTCAAAAACACATTTTAACATGAACATCCACCACAGTGACTCCTACACATTCCTCACTGTGATGGAAGGCGAAATAAAGTTCAAGTCCTTCCCTTAGTTCTTCCTCGGTCGTGGGCCTCGAGCCCCCTTTGACGGGATGATCATAACTCCCATAGCCAGCAGCATTCGGGCCCTCTGCATCGAGGCGATCTGCTCCTGCATCGTGGGGGTGTCAGCTCCCACGCGCTGGATGATCGAACCTCGCGTCAGGGCTTGTGAACCTTCCGCGGCGACGGAGCTCCCGACTCGGCCTCACGGGCCCTTGATGTTGATTCCACGGTGGGAGCGATCCCAGGCAAGGGATCTGTTCCGATGTTAAGTCCGCGCCCCGCGATAAGGCTCAAAGTCAGCCCGAGGAGGATTCCAGCTCCATCGATGGAAGGTCGCAGAGCCCGGAGAATGTGATCCGAAAATTGATCTAATCTCCGGGAAGGTAAGAACCTGAAAAAACTTTTCCCCCATTCCCCTCCCCCTGCATAAAACAAACCGAAGAACATGAAAAGAAAACTTTTAACAAACTAAAAAATACCAAAAAGGCCGGCCGGCAGAAGGCGTTGAGGTGACGGCCGGTTCCGCCGTCACTCCCAGCCACCCAAGTACCGGCGGCCACTCACAGCCACCCAGGCTACTTCCCTCCCCGGCCACAATGCGGCGGCGCCGCGAACGGAGCACCGCGGCAGCGGTAAGTGAGTTGCTGGCATGATCTCCGACCCCCTCCTTCTCAACTCTCCTGCCCTCCCCGCAACTTTACCCCTGGCGGCCCAGCCAAGTTTACTACTTGGTGCAGCCCATGCCGTGCTGACCCGGGCCAGACTCCCCACACACTGTGGAAAGAAACTCTTCCCCCCCCCCACCAGCGGCGCTGTCCTTTTACAGCCGCTTCCCACTTCACACAGTTCCAGGGTCGAAGGCGTGGCAGGTTCCGCAGAGCAGTTGCTAAGAGAGTGCCATTGCTCAGCCTAACCTTCGCCCTCCAAGACGCAGGTACATTTTCAGGCCTTATTATAGAGTAAAAAATAGAGTCTTGGACGTTGGGAAATACGGTAACTTTTTGGGAATCCCGCACCAGCACCCCCAAGTCCCTTTGCACCTCCGATTTCTGAATTCTCTCCCCATTTAAAAAAAGTCTATGATTTTTATTGCTACTACCAAAATGCATGACTCCACATTTTGTTTTCCTGACTTCCGTCTGCCACTTCTTTGCCCACTATCCCAACCTGCCTAAATCCTTCTCCAGAGTCCCTGCTTTCTCTACACTATTTGCCTCTCCACCTATCTTCGTATCATCTGCAAACGTGGCCACAGAACCTTCAATCCCCTCATCCAAATCGTTGATATACAACGTGAAGAGTGGCGGCCCCAGCAGTGACCCCTGCGGAACACCATTAGTCACCGACAGACAACCAGAAAAAGGCACTTTTATTGTCACTCTTTGCCATCTGCCATCCAGCCAAGCTCCTACCCATGTTAGTATCTTCCCTCTGATACCATGGGCTTCCATCTTCTTTAGTAGCCTCACATGCGACACCTTATCAAAGGCCTTCTGAAAATCTAGGTAAATATCATCCACTGACTCTCCTTTGTCTATCCAGCTATTTACTTCCTCAAAGTGTAGATGGAGTTAATGGCAGAGAGTCTGGCACTTCGGGCTACATTCACAACTCTCTTTAATTTCTTGTGGTCTTGAGAAGAGCTGTTCCCACCCCAAGCTTGTGATCAACCCAACAGTAGGAATTCTACAGTGCATTTGTAGAAGTTTGGAAGAGTCATTGGAAACATGCCGAATTTGTTCGGTCTCCTGAGAGAAGTAGAGGTGTTGGTGTTCTTTCTTGGCTTGCTTCAATGTGTTGGCATAATCCGAAATAGCGTGTGAAGCCAAAGGAGTGCAGAATTGCTAGAGGTGTCATTTTTCAGATGGTTTGATCACTAGGGTAAGAATAAAAGATCCCATGACACAGTTTCAGAGGCGGGGAATAGAAACATAGAAAATAGGTGCAGGAGTAGGCCATTCGGCCCTTCGAGCCTGCACCGCCATTTAATATGATCATGGCTGATCATCCAACTCAGTATCCTGTACCTGCCTTCTCTCCATGCCCCCTGATCCCTTTAGCCACAAGGGCCACATCTAGCTCTTAAATATAGCCAATGAACTGACCTCAACTACCTTCTGTGGCAAAGAATTCCACAGATTCACCACTCTCTGTGTGAAAATTTATTTTCTCATCTCGGTCCTAAAAGACTTCCCCCTTATCCTTAAACTGTGACCCCTTGTTCTGGACTTCCCCGACATCGGGAACAATCTTCCTGCATCTAGCCCGTCCAACCACTTAAGAATTTTGTAAATTTCTATAAGATCCCCCCTCAATCTTCTAATTTCTAGCGAGTACAAGCCGAGTCTATCCAGTCTTTCTTCATATGAAAGTCCTGACATCCCAGGAATCCGTCTGGTGAACCTTCTCTGTACTCTCTCTATGGCAAGAATGTCTTTCCTCAGATTAGGAGACCAAAACTGTACGCAATACTCCAGGTGTGGTCTCACCAAGGCCCTGTACAACTGCAGTGGAACCTCCCTGCTCCTGTACTCAAATCCTTTTGCAATGAATGTGAACATACCATTCGCTTTCTTCACTGCCTGCTGCACGGCTACTTTCAATGACTAGTGTACCATGACACCCAGGTCTCGTTGCATCTCATCTTTTCCTAATCGGCCACCATTCAGATAATAGTCTGCTTTCCTGTTCTTGCCACCAAAGTGGATAACCTCACATTTATCCACATTATACTGCATCTGCCATGCATTTGCCCACTCACCCAACCTATCCAAGTCACCTTGCAGCCTCCTAGCATCCTCCTCACAGCTAACACTGCCCCCCAGCTTAATGTCATCCACAAACTTGGAGATGTTGCATTCAATTCCCTCGTCCAAATCATTAATATATATCGTAAATAGCTGGGGTCCCAGCACTGAGCCTTGCGGTATCACACTAGTCACTGCCTGCCATTGTGAAAAGGACTCGTTTACTCCTACTCTTTGCTTCCTGTCTGTCAGCCAGTTCTCTATCCTCATCAATACTGAACCCCCAATACCGTGTGCTTTAAGTTTGTATTCTAATCTCTTATGTGGAACCTTGTCGAAAGCCTTCTGAAAGTCCAGATATAACACATCCACTGGTTCTCCCTTATCCACTCTACTAGTTACATCCTCGAAAAATTCTATAAGATTCGTCAGACATGATTTACCTTTCATAAATCCATGCTGATGTTGTCCAATGATTTCACCACTTTCCAAATCGTGCTACGTTTCCTCGCCAAGATTTATCCTGCAGTCAATGTTGCTAAGATGCTACAGAGCAGGCCGACACACCCTCCCAGCAGCTTAATAAGTTTCTTATCTCTCCTTCTCATCCTGATGAAGGGTTACTGATCTGAAATGTTGATTCTGTTTCTCTTCCCACAGATGCGGCCTGACCTGGTCAGTGTTTCCTGCATTTTCTGTTTTTGGTGAATTTTTTAAACTTTTTAGTAGTTTCCATCTGACTTGCGTTGTAATATATTGAATGTGACAAGAGGATGGGAATTGTTGTATTGTCATTGTCTACATAGGGTGAAATACAAGAGTTGGATTGAGTCAATCCAATTAAAGTTGGCTTTCTATTTCAGTTTGTTAATTTAACACCAAACTGATTTAATTTATGGCACATGTATTACAAGCAACGTGTGGAAAGGCCTTGATTCCATCCAATGTCCCTCTCATGAGGTAGCATTAGTGTACCCTTTTATGATGTTGGAACACTTGCCATTGAATGAAGCTACTCTACAGACAGTTGACCCATTCAACACATTTTCAGCAAGACTGAATTGAGCAACGCTATCTCTGCATTGCCTGTGGTTTATGGATCTATGGATATGGTATATGGATCTTATAGAAACATATAAAATTCTTAAAGAATTGGACAGGCAAATCCAAGAAAAATGTTCCCGATGTTGGGGGAGTCCAGAACCAGGGGTCACTGTTTAAGAATAAGGTGTAGGTCATTTTGGGCTGAGTTGAGGAAAATCTTTTCACACAGAGTTGTGAATCTGTGGAATTCTCTGCCACAAAAGGCAGTGGAGGCCAGTTCACAATGTTTTCAAGAGAGAGTTAGATATAGCTCTTATGGCTAACAAAATCAGGGGATATGGGGAGAAAGTCAGAATGGGGTACTGATTTTGGATGATCAGCCATGATCATATTGAATGGCGGTGCTGGCTCGAAGGGCCGAATGTCCTACTCCTGCACCCATTTTCTATGTTTCCTGATCACCTGCAGACTCTCAATTCTGTCACCTCCACCCACCAAGAAGGACCACGTCATCAGGTGCATGGGAACAGCACCACTTCCGAGTCCCCCTCCAAGTCACATGCCATCTTGACATAGAACAATGTCACCAGCCTCTCATTATTGCTGTCTGTAAATCTTGAAATTCCTTCCAAGGGCATCAAAAACAAGAAGGCAACGTTTAAAGGTAGGACGTGAGATTTAAAGGGCATTTTAGGTGTGAGTTTCTGCATACACAAAATGAATGATATCTGGAACACAGTGCCAGAGGAGATGATGGAATCGGTTACAATTACTGAATACAATTAATGCGTTTACATCGCATTCAGACAGGCTCTCAAATAGACAAGGCACAGAGGGATACAGACTTACTGCATCAAATAGGATTGGGGTAGATCGGCAAAAATGCCAATGTCAACCTTTCATCCTCTGAAGAATCCTCTGTCATAACAATATTCAAAGGCCCTGCTTTTATGGTTCATTAGAAAGTTTCAGAGCCTCAGAGAAAAATGTTTACCTCATCGCAACATTCCTTTTTGGTCGTTGACAAGTTTCAGCTTGTTTGAAGCCGTCATCCTTTTCATCAAGGTCAATGCTGAAATTCAATACGTTATTTTACATTTTTAGAGTGATTGATGGCAGTATTTGAATTATGACAAATATGAGCTGAATTAATTTGTAGCTTTTAGCATTGTTCTTCCATGGTTTAACCTTTTCAGGTGCAATTCCCCACTGACACTTTTTATTGGTTAATTTATGTGCTGACACTACAAAAATCAATATGATATATATCATGGGCATTAGATTATGAATATATTCTTTCCTACACATGACATAATATATCATAGGCATGCAGTGATTTTCGAGCACTATAACGCACGTAGATTTTGTTTGAAATCTTAGTGCATGTAAAGTTAATTAAACTGAACACTTGTGAACATTATGTACAACTTTATGTATGGTATCGAATAACACCATAAGTGCCTAATGCCAACATGAGGAATCTCTGGACTTGACCATTCAGCCCCCCTCCAACAGCATTGCTTATCAATGTTTACAGAAAGCAGACTCAGTTTGAATTCGCTCTGGGTTGGACGAGGTCAATATTGATCTTTTAGTATGCAGAATAGTCATGTTACTGGACTAGAAGCTCAAAGGCCAGGATTGGTGGAGATCTCAGTTCAATTCCTGCCAGGGTTTGCTACAGAACTCAAATTCAGTTAATAATCTGGAATTTAAAAAAAATATATGGTTCAATGGTACTTTATTATCACAGGTGCAAGTACAGTAAATTAATTTATGTTTACAGATCATAATAAGTATAATAATAATAATAATAATATACATGTGCACTTGCATACACCATAGATAAGCATCTCAGATACAGTACAAGTGTATAGCAGCAGTATACAGAGACAGTGTACAGCATCACCAGATGTGTCGCCATTTTCAAGTGTCGGCTGTTGTAAGTGCAGGGCTCTTGACCTGACGATGAAGGCCCATTGTCCTGCCTGCATTTCAGGGTCGGTCTGGCTGAGCGTAGCCGCAGTGACCTCCTCGTACACGACCGTTCTGTGAATGTTCTAATGCAGCTGCATGGTTCCAGATAACATTGTTCATCCTACAAAGCACAGGAACAGTGACTAGGCTCAGGTGGGTGAACCTGAGGAACCAGCCCATCCATGGTCATGGCCGTCATTCATTTTGTGCTGTCATCTGCCTTCTCGATTACTTCTCACTGCCCCTGTTGATCACAGACATTGAAAAACAGTTGAAACAAATGTATCAGGCAACACAGTGTCGCAGCTGGTAGAGCTGCTGCCTCTCAGCGCCAGAGACCTGGGTTCGATCCTAACCTCGATTGTTTCTTTGAGGTGTTTGCACATTCTCCATGCAAGTGCATGGGATTCCTCTCGCATCCCAAAGGTGTGCAGGTTTGTTGGTTAATTGGCCTCTGTCAAATTGTAAAATCTGTTGGGATATGGGATGTGAAAGTGGGATAAAGTGTGAACGAGTGATTAATGGTCAATGTGGACTTAGTAGGCCCATAGGCCTGTTTCCATTCTGTATTTCTAAACTTAACTAAGGTAAACTAAATAGGCAAGGCATAGATTCCTAAGTTGAGCAAACGGGATTAGCGTAGATTGTCAAAAAGATTGTCACAGAAGTGATGGGTCAAATGGTCCGTTTCTGTGCTGTCCACCTCTGACTACAATTTATTTTGAATATGATGAGTTTTACATATCAATTAAAAAGTCAAGCCACTTTTCCAGGTATGATCTTTATAGAGGAGTTTAAAAATCTGAGGGGAATAGATAAGGTAAATCATAGAGGCTTTTACCAAGAGTAGGGTAATCAAGAACCAGAGGATATAAGTTTAAAGTAAGAGGGGAAACATTTAATAGAAACCTAAGGATAGAGGATGGTGGACATATAGGATGAGCTATCAGAGGTGATAGTTGAGGCAGGTATTATAACATAATTTAAAAGACATTTGGACAGGTACATGGATGGGAAAGGTTTGGAGGAATATGGGCCAAATTCAGGCAGGTGGGACTAGCATCAATGGGGCATCTTGCCTGGGCAAGTTAGGCCAAAGGGCCTGTTTCCATGCTGTATGACTATGACTCTGACATATTTCAATTGAGCAGGCCAGTGGCCAGCTGAGTAGCTGGATACAAAGTGCCTCCAGCTTGTTGGTCAGGAACAGTCTGCAACCTCTCCTGACTGAGTATGGAGTCCAGTGTATTCCAGATTTCTGCATTGCATTGCGTAAGAGTGAGGAAGCATCAGGTACAACAGCTAGTCAGCACTTACCCATGGGCCCACTATTTCCTATTTTGTGCCATACTGTTTTTTTTTTTAATTTGGTGACATAAATATATAATCCAATTGCAGGTGACTTTAAAAAATCTAAAGCTATTTGAAATACTATATACTATAGCATATATCATTTAAAAAAATTCTGGGTTTAATCATCTTCTGAAAACGATCCTCTGATTTAAGTACCTGGTGCCTTACTAAGCCCTGTGTTAGCTATCAACCCCAGTGGAATGATGAGGCAGAATGGTTGACTGAATGGATTTACAATTGATATGCGAATGTTAGTATATAAAACTTGGTAGTAATGAGGAAAAATTAATTATTGTCATACTTTCTCATTCAATAAAGTGATCTCATTTTTATTTTAAACCTCTAACTGCTCTATAGAATTCTGCTTGACCACTGACAAAGAACGTTAACCATGTTCTGCCACCAAAACCCCCGCTTTGTTTAGAATCAATAAGTGCATTCAGTTAAACAAGGCACAACTGTTGATCCATATTTAGTATGCTGATGGCTTGATGTTTTGTTACTGTGTTGAGCCTCGAATATTGTGCGTACTATGCTGCTGTTTCAGTTTGCATGATAACCCAATCAAATAATGGTGAAAATATTTCACATGAGTTTACTTTTTAATTTAATTTAGAATTAATAGAAGGTAATATTTGAATTTTGCATTAAGACCTGAAATTAGGTTTGCTGTAATGCTATGGAGTTGGTGGTGAAATGACTAAGGCTGCCTTTGTGAAATGCAGCATTGTTCTTGGATGTCATTTGAGAGGCCCACATTCATTGCTTGTACTTGTTGTTTGCAGCAGAGACAGATGTTACTTCGAACAATGAATCCTCCTCACACAAGAAGGTGGTGGCGACAGGCTCCAAGAGAGCAGTGGACCCAAAAGTTGCCAACACAGCTGAGCCAGCTGTCCGCCCTCACTTGGTCCGCCTCTTTTCTCGTGACGCGCCAGGACGTGAAGACAACACCTTCAAAGACCGCCCATCAGTATCTGAAGAACTCCAGGCCATCCATGAGGATAGCTCAGTTCCTGTGGCGGACCCGCATTTGATGGAAGTGCAGAAACAGAGCTCACAAACGTTAAGTAGTTCAGACAAAAAGAAGGGACAAGGAGCAAAACAGATGGCGTCGGCAAGCACCTCAGACCACACTAGGCATGCAGGAGCCCATTCAAGGCAAAGAGACTCTGGTCTACTTGACCAGCTGGGAAAATTTTTTGGACAAGAAGGATCCAGGAAAGTACCCGAAAAAGGAAAGGTGAGCTCAGAGGGATAAGGACTAAGCAGCTGCTTAAAACCCTCGGAAGAGGGTTCCACAAACTGTCCCTGTGTCAACAAGAATTGAAATAGCCATTCGCCCATTCCAAATTCTATGTTGGAGCTTTTTATTAATAATTAATTCCTGTTTTTCCATTGGTTTCTTTAATTGGCTTGCTTGGAATATTGAAAGAGTCAGTAGCATTACGTTTGTTGCGAAAGGCATGCATGTTTGATGTGTAGATAATAAAATGGTTTCTGGTGAACAGGAATGTATTGCAGAACAGTGGCATACTCCAAAGGGAACAAAGACTCAATCTTTTGAGGGTCTTGTGGTTTCTGGGCAACTAATGTGTAAAATACGATACCAAGAATTTTACAAATCCTTGATGCTTTGTCATTGAGGATAGAATGATTTAAATTGAGAAGGGCCATGGGGTATCTGGATGTTTGATAAAATTGGAAACATTCAGTAGGTTAGCAGCATCCTCCTTTAGATAGGATCGATGCCTTTTAATTTTGAATGTTTGGACATGAATCTCCTGAGGAATCAGCTGGACGATACGCGACTCCCATGTAGGTTAAGATAGTTACACTCGCCAAAGGCAATGTCGTAAAGTTCTTGACTTTGGAGAGATACTGATAGATTTCCGACAAGAAATCATGTCCTTGAGACGTTGTTATGATCAGTTTAGTAATAAAAAATCAATCACTGAGAAAAAGTGATGTTTCTTTTTAGTTTTTGACCTCGCTGCAGATGCTATTCAAATCAATTGATAAACAAATTTAATTGCGTTGCTTTTATGTAATTGCCCATTTTAAAACAATGCTTAATTACTGTTAAAAACTGGGCACTTTTTACTTCAGGTAATTTGTTATATTATTTTATCCACAATTTTTCTTTGTTGCTATTGATGATTAATAATGCAGAACAGAAACCAATGACCAGCTGCCAAAGTTCTATTTTCACCACTGACCAGATCATCTCTTGTAGCTTTGTGTGCTCTATGTAAGTCAGGATTGCCAACTACTTTTCCCAAAGGAATCTTGTTTCAAAGAGTAGCATCCAAGTGGAGACTGAGAACAAAGTAAATGAGTACCCTGCATATTTCACGTATGGGTTTGTGGTAACAGTTTGCGACCACCACTATTGCTATTTTATAACTTCTGGACTATATGTGGACTCTTCAAAATAATATCCTACACTGGACTTAAAACAAAAGTGCTTTGGAACTTTGTAAATTTAAGTATTAGATTTGAATAAGAAGATTGTTAATGTTACTATATGTTGCAAAACCAAAATTAGTTGGTATAGAGATGATTTTTGAATCTGACTGAAATTATTTCTGGTAATGAAGATATGAATTTTCTTTCCCCATCTCTGTACTATATTTCACATGACTTGTCCGTTTTTTTTTTAAAGTATTGCATGTAACATTGACCTTTTCATGAAATTTGTAACTGGATCCATTTGTAGATTTATTTTTAAGCTGCACATTAAGAACAAGTACAAAGTTAAGGACGTTTTCAATTGCACTGTATTTCTTTGAGAAGCTCTAAGGTGAGAAATGTTATTGCTGAGAGGGATTATAGGTGTTTGTAACCCACATACCTCTCAGCGCTGCGGACCCTCGGTTATTGAGCCATGAGGTTTGGCGGAACCACAGAATTAAGAGATATAGAAGTTGGATCAGAAATTGAGGGGGGATCTTATAGAAACTTACAAAATTCTTAAGGGGTTGGACAGGCAAGATGCAGGAAGGTTGTTCCCAATGTTGGAGAAGTCCAGAACAAGGGGTCACAGTTTAAGGATAAGAGGGAAATCTTTTAGGACCGAGATGAGGAAAACATTTTTCACACAGAGAGTGGTGAATCTCTGGAATTTCTCTGCCACAGAAGGTAGTTGAGGCCAGTTCATTTGGCTATATTTAAGAGGGAGTTAGATGTTGCCCTTGTGGCTAAAGGGATCAGGGGGTATGGAGAGAAGGCAGGTACGGGATACTGAGTTGGATGATCAGCCATGATCATATTGAATGGCGGTGCTGGCTCGAAGGGCCGAATGGCCTACTCGTGCACCTATTTTCTATGTTTCTATCAGAAATTGTATAATTATAGTAGAGGCCCAGGTCTAATCAGAGGTGGGAGAAGTTAATCAGCTCCTGTTTCTGAACGTTCCTATGTTAGTCCTTTTGAAAGATGATCAGAACACTTTACGGTAAGGAATTGTTATGTTAGCAATATGGTGCATTGCACACTGTGTTTGTGACACAGCATAGGGTGGATAAGGAGTTATTGGTATTCTAAATAACCCATTGCAGTGAGATACTCCCATAAATGCATTGCCAATAATGATGCCAAAACGATCATCTTCCTGCTACTGTTTGAATTTTAATCATAACTAGAAAAGAAGGCCCTCTCCACCTCTTGGCTGCTGATTGCAAGAACAGGTTGATCCCAGGATATTGTCAGACTAGAGCTGTTTTGTGGTTTATTCATGGAAGGCATATCAATTATATTATGTGGTGCTCTCGGGGTAATTGATCGGGAGCTGATGTGTGGAAGCCATGAAAACTGAACGTAAAGGACTCCTTGGACCTACCATTAACCAAGGAGCCTTACCTTGGACCCATATTTAGTACAAAGAATTTAAACATAGAATGTTCAGATGTTAGGCAGCTTCTGTGGATAGGAAAACAGGGTAGATATCAGGTCGATTTTATTTTATATCAGAACTGTGAGGTACTGGGGTGCTGGCAATGTGGGGAACAAGCAGAGAGAATGAAATGAAAGATCCGTGATAGGGTGGGAGGCAGGAGTTTGGAGATAACAAAAGGGACAATGGTGAATGGGGAAAGAAACTGGTCCCATGACACAGGCTGGTATGGACTTGGTGTCGGTGGGAGTGGACCAGGGGATGAGTCATTGCCTGTCATGCCTTGCCTTATGAGCTCGACCCTATCATCGTACCCAATCAGAGCTTCTTCATGCATTGAGACACCATCTAAAGTTGTATTTGCTCCACGAGCACCCTGCCCTCTCTCTCTCTCCAACCCACTCTTGTTAATTTGCATTAGTTCTAAAGGTTTGGCCAAGCCATGAACCCAACCCACAGGGATGAACACAGCTGCCATTACACACTCGCTCTTTGTGCTAGATGTATGGTGACATTAAGCCTGATTTGCAGCAGAGTAGATTCTTTGGTGGAACAAAAGTGGCTGCTGGAATTTTGACATTCACAGCCTCCGAAGGATGACCCTTGAATTTTTCTCTTTCTTACACACGCACACACAAAATGTTCAAACATGCCATCAATAAATTTGCATCCATTTTTGCCAGCGAGAAGTGCCAGTTTGGCCAGTGCAGCTGGCAGTGTTGGTTTTGTGGAGTATTGTCACTGCAGTGTTTCAACAACAGTGACTGGAACCGCTGACCATGAACCAGGCACAATATGTCTTTATCTACTGCATGTTGCTCAAGTCGTTTGGCCGAGTTCAAAAGTCCTCTGTGTGCTGTGCATTAGGTTTAACTCATATTATATTTAATCCTTTTAAACCAGCTCTCCTCTAGGGTGGCACAGCGGCACAACTAACAACTGCGGTCTCACTGAGCTAGCAACCCAGGTTCAACTCTTGCTGCAGGTGTTGTCTGTGTGGGGTTTGCACGTTTCTCCCTCTGGCTGTGTATGTTTCCACTGGATGCTCCGTTTTCCTCCCACGTCCCAAATACTTGCGGGTCAGTCAGTTAATTGGTTGCTGTAAATTGCCTCTAGTGTGTAAGTGTGGGGTAGAATCTGGGGAGATTAGATGGTGATGGGAAGAATAGGATACAGGAAAAAGTAGTGGCAGGATAGGATTGCTTTAGAGGCGTGAGGATTCAATCTCCTTTGTCATAGAGAAATATGGAAAAGGTACTTTTGTACAAAATGATCAGGATCATTTTATACAAGGTCTTTAATCTTTGGAGCGCAGGTTAAGGGGGGACTTGATAGAGGTCTTTAAAATGATGAGAGGGATAGACAGAGTTGACGTGGATAAGCTTTTTCCCACTGAGAGCAGGGAAGATTCAAACAAGAGGACATGATTTGAGAATTAAGGGTCAAAAGTTTAGGGGTAACATGAGGGGGAACTTCTTTACTGAACGAGTGGTGGCTGTGTGGAATGAGCTTCCAGTGGAAGTGGTGGAGGCAGGTTCGATTTTATCATATAAAAATAAATTGGATAGGTATATGGATGGGAAAGGAATGGAGGGTTATGGTCTGAGTGCAGGAAGATGGGACTAGGTGAGAGTAAGTGTTTGGCACGGACTAGAAGGGCCGAGATGGCCTGTTTCCGTGCTGTAATTGTTATATGGTTATATCATGCTGATTAAATGGCTGCTGTTCATCTCCTGGAGTATTATAGATTGGGTGTAGTAATGATGCTGTTCCGTGCCTTCTGCTGTGGGTGTGAGTTTGCGGTGACTCGAGAGGTGTGGCAGCGGTATCACCTGCCTGGTGTCCGCACTTCATTAAATCATTACCATTGGGTGCTCCTAGTTTTATTTGGGCATCAAAGCAGCCTAACTGCTTAATTCAGAATTGGTGCCCTCAAACCCCTTGGCTCGGTGCCTTGTCACTCCACCCTACCCGATAAAAGACTCCCAATATGCCAGAGAATGCTTGCTAACACCTACCCCCCCACCCCCCCCCCCCCCAATCCTCCTTCTTCTCCGTTGTCATTTATTGTAGCCTTCTCACTAATCTGACCCTGTTTTCTCGCCCCTGCATAATTCTAGTCTCTTTATTCCATTGCAAAAGTAATGATGTGAAGATAAATTTAAAATTAAACATAGCTTTACTACATTGTGTATAAATCATGTTGAATGCCCATGGGTTGTGAAAGGTGATATATAAATGCAAGTTATTTGGCCACAACTCTATTCAAATGGAAGTCAATAACTGAACTCTTGTTCTCCACTGAATGTGCTCCCCTTCATTACTCTACTCCATTCTCCCATCCTTAACAATAACACTACCCATAGAACAGCCACGGCTACCAATCCTGGCTTGTTTATCATTCAGTTTGTGAACTTTCAGCTACATCCCGTGCTGGGTTAGATCAAGAATCATGGACACAAGGTCTTGCATGATTATCTACCAGGTTCTCAATGGGCAGTATTGACTTTTATTATTGAGAGGGAAGAGAAGAGGAACTGGCTGAGTTGGGGTTTGAAGATACGATTCTAGGAGAGGGGCTGTGCAGATGCAGATAAATATTAATTCCAACCCGAAATAAAGCAGAGACCAACAATATCCATAATATGGGCATGACCATTCAGAATGAACAGAACATAAACATGGATCTCAATCAAATGACAAGTTGGTTGCCTTTCTGATCTTTGTAACTTAAACTGTACAGAGAGCCCAATGCACATAAGTATTCTGAAGTATTCTTTTCCCTTTAAAGATGAATGTCAAAAATTAATCAGATAATCTCTATACGAGTGTCATTTAATGCATGACCCTCTGTAAATGTGATCAATCTTTATTTTGTATAGATGTTCAGTAGATAAGCTTGCCCTCATGATCTGATGAATTTCAGGAGATGAATAGTATTTAAAGATTTATATCCTCGCATAGAGAGATCAGACACATTCATTCATACAGTGTGACGGAGTACAGAGTCCAAACTGCTGTATATCCAAGCAAGAACTGCTCATAAAAAAAATTGGGAGGGAGAATGCTGATAGAATTAGTGACCTAACCATGATCTTCTTCTTATCGGGTCCACACACAGGATTAGAAATTGTTCAGGCTGAGCTGAATATACTTCTCGGCATCTGCATACGATGGTGTCTGTCTTGTGCATTGTGGTGGAAAGATTGGTGGGAACAGGGCCACGACTTGAATGCCCTTTCCTTGACTCCATCTAACCCTGGTGATTTGGGCATAAACCTGGATTGATTATTACACCACGTGCCATCCTTTAGGAGTATAAAATTGTTATTTTTCAATTCTCATTTTTTGGATTTCTTGTTATAACCACTGTGGCCATGAAAACAGATGACCAGACCTCTGTGTTATAAGCTTGTGTCTTGGTCTTCTGTAACTGGTTGCTGAAAGATAGCCAGCAGCCAGATCTCAGGTCAGTTGAGCATTTCCCTCAGGCTTTGGAAGGGGAGGTGAGGTGAGGTGGGAAGAGTGGACATTGTTCAATCTTGCTGATGAAAAATTCAGTAAGAAATTCTCACATCAAATTATCTGAATCTATGGAATGTTGTGTACATTGATCATATGTTTGGCATTTGCTTGTGTGCAGTCAATAAAATAAAATGAATGGTAATTTCTGAAATATTTTCAATATGTATTGTTTCAAAGATATCTTTTTTACATCATTTTCTTCCTCAGCTGAAAATTAACAGCACACTCCAGAACTATAACTATATAACTGTACCCTGCTGGTTATCAATGTGATGAAAATGGATCTGTCACATTGTCAATGTGGCTTCAGTCCCTTTTCTAAAAAATAAAATATAAACTGCGGTTAAATGGGTACATTAAACTCTAACTTAGACTTAACCACTACTAAGTGTGTGCGTGCGTGTACGTGCTTAAGTGTGACCACATGTGTGTGCATGTTTGACGTATATATTCCACGACTATACGTGTCATATCTGATTTTTGATGTCAGATTGTCCACTATAAAGAACACATTCACACTTCTGCAACAAGGTAGACTAGATTTATTTTTACCGTTTTACCATGGCACTTTTCCCTAGGCCCATTTGGAACTTCAGAGTCTCAGGACTTATAAGTCATCAATAATTTTGTTTATAACCATATAACATACACATTCAAGGCCCTTCTTCTGAAGAAGGGTCCCGGTTTGAATTAGATTATCTCTTCTTATTATTATTATTATTATTTATTATTATTATTATTATTATTATTATTATATTATTATTATTCTTTGTGGGGGAAAAAAGATTTATGCCCTCATTTGTGGGCAAATCCCAGGAAAAAAGATGCCTGATATTGTTCCTGAAGAACTGCCCACCATGGTGAACATCTACACTGCTGCACTGCACTGCAAATCCCCAGGACTGTTAAATTTGGCTCAACATTATCTTGTCCCTTTATTCAATGCACTCTGATATTTGTTCCTGAATACATTTCCAAAATATGTGGGTTCAAGAACCCTACTCCGGATTTTTTGCTCAGGGTGAAGTATCATCTGGGTGCTGAGACGTTGCATGTGCTGTATTTGGACAATAGTCCCTCAGGTGAGTAATCGCACTGTTTGAAGATTTATGCTCATCAACTATCGCTGAGCCAGAGACACAAAGTACTCAAAACAAAGTTATTGGCCCTTTTCTGAAGAAGGGGAATTCACCCTCTTTGTGCAGAATTTTAGGACCCTTCTGCTATGATTTTGGGAGGAGAGAGAAGAAAGAAAGAAAGAACAGCTAGATGACCTATGGGCCACTTTAGTGAATCCTACTATTTGCCAATTCAGTTCATCAAATGCTGCTCATAGATAGTGCCTGTAACCCAGTAATCCCTCATTGGCATGGTAATGTAGAAATTGAAGCAGATAATCCAGAGGTATGCAATGTAGCAGACAAATTTAAATTCAAGCCATTAAATAAATCTACAATTCAAGAAAATATGAAGTATTCGTGAGAATGAGTGAAACTACTCACTTGTTTTAGAAACGGACGGTTGACGAATGGTCTTTAATAATGTCTGAAGAAGGGTCTCAACTAGAAACTTCGCCTATTCATTCTCCGCAGAGTTGCTGCCTGTCCCGCTGAGTTACTCCAGCATTTTGTGTCTACCTTCAGTGTAAACCAGCATCTGCAGTTCTCTTACATACTTACAATGGACCCATAAACCAATCTGTATAATTGCAGTTAAAGCCAGGCCATAGATATCCATCTTGCAGGTTCTATCCACCATCATGTGAAGGAGTATGAAACAGCCATGTCTAGATAGTTTAGACTAAGATTGCACTGAAGCTGGGTGATCCTTAGCGTACTGGTCCCAGAGGTGGATCTGCTATCATACATTACAATCGCTCCACTTTTTTAAATATATATTTAAACAGTAGCATTTCTTACACTAACTGTGCTATTGAAGTTTGAAAACGCATACCTCCAGATTCAGGGACAGTTTCTTCCCATCTGTTATCAGGCAACTGAACCATCCTCCCACCAGCAGGAGAGCAGTCCCGACTATCTAATTTGAGACCTTTGGACAATCTTTAATCGGACTTCATTTTCCACTAAACCTTATACCCATTATCCTGTATTTGTATAACTTGAATGGCTTGCTTGTAAACATGAGAAGTCTTTTCGCTGACTGGATAGCGTGCAACTAAAAGCTTTTCACTGTACCTCGGTACACGTGGCAATAACAAACTAGTTAGTAGAAGACCATCTTGGCGAATTGTCCATTTATTTGTCACTGAGAATCTTTCAATTAGGATGTATTCTTTGAAATGAATAAAATGATTTGTGCTGAGATCTCTTGCTGTCTACTTAATGTTGTAAAAGATGATTTACAGGCAACTGCTCAAAGAGTTAAGAGAAAGTACAAAAACGCTGTAGCCATCATCACTGGACCTGTGAGTTAAGCCCCTGTCTTCTGCAATATGCATCTTCTGATGTTGATGAGTTGTGGTCTCACACACAGCAAGACACAAGGAAGCTCTGTAACTTAAACAAAGCATTAAAGTGGTCCATTGTCAGAGTGAAGCCACATGCAAACTGGAGGAACAGCACCCCATGTTCTGCTTGAGTAGATTACAACCTAATGATCAAAGTGGAAGATCCATTGATTTTATTTTGACATAATTGCATTAGTAGGGCGGGGTGGGGAAGGATAACAGATTGAATGGATGCGAATTAGCTACGTTTAACCTCCCCCGAAGCATCCTGAAGGCTCTTGGATCAAGCACGTGTATCTTGCTGTGTGTAAGTTTGAAAGGAATGATGTCGTGCATTTTGAGTGAGATTAGTCAATGCGCATTGGAGTTTGGAAGAACTGAGATTTCCCAGTGAGACAAACAAGATTCTGGACAAAGGTTTGATGCTGAGATGCTGGATGATCCAAAACTGGGGACAGAGCATCAAGATAAGAGGTAAGTCTCTTAAGGATAAGGGGGAAATCCTTTAAAACCGAGATGAGAAGAACTTTTTTCACACAGAGTGGTGAATCTCTGGAACTCTCTGCTGCAGTGGGTAGTCGAGGCCAGTTCATTGGCTATATTTAAGAGGGAGTTAGATGTGGCCCTTGTGGCTAAGGGGATCGGGGTATGGAGAGAAGGCAGGTACGGGATACTGAGTTGGATGATCAGCCATGATCATATTGAATGGTGGTGCAGGCTCGGGGCCGAATGGCCTACTCCTGCACCTAATGTTTCTATGTTTCTAAGTCATTTCTACCTGAGATGAGGGGAAAAAAATATTTCCCCAGCTGGTTGTAAATCTTTGGAACTTTTAACCAAAATTCTCTCCCAAGGGCTGAACGAGTTGGGTTTTGAGTGTCTTGGAGACTGAGATAAGTGGACTATGAGCACTCAGAGAATCGGGATAGAAAGTAGAGAATAGAAATAGGATCCTCTGTGCTTTTAGTTCTAGTGCTACAGCATGGAGACAGGCTCTTCGGCCCACCAGCTCCGGACCGACCAGTGATCCCCGCACATTACCACAATCCTACGCACGCTAGGTATAATTTACAAGCCAACTAACCTCTTTGGAGTGTGGGAGGAAACCGGGGAAAACCCATATGGTGACGAGGAGAAGGTACAAACTCGGTACAGGCAGGCAGCACCTTTGCCAGGCCCGAACCTGGGTCCTTGGCGCTGTAAGGCAGCAACTCTACCACCGTATTCTTACTGAATGAGACAGAATTCCATTCTAACCTTTATGTTCGTTTAACTATTGACGTATGTCGTTTGTAAGATATTGAAAACTGGTAGAAATTGAGAGCGTGTGGGGCGGTAGGAGGCTGTGTGACTAAATACCCCAGGAATATTACCATTGTGATAACCCTGTATTAACAGTACTCTCACCTTGGAGACCTGACTTCTGCTGGCTATTTAGTTTTAGATTTGCTTAAATAAATGTGTAATGGGTGGGTGTGAGGGAGCCCAGAAACAGGTTCTAGGCATTTTAACAAGGAACTGGCATTTGTATTACATAAGTTATTGAATGCTGGTATAGGGATTCAAATTTCAGGAGGATTATTGGTACAGGTATTGATAATCCACCTCTCCCATTCTTTTTGGTATTAATCCTCCATCTCGCACTTTTTTCAAACCGTACGATGGGATCATTGCATGTTCACCCCCAACAAAAGACACAGTCTTAGTGTAGTTACTCATCTGGAAGGCACTGAGCTAAATGTCACAGATTTGCTTTTGAGCTCAATTAGATTGTAAAATGGGCTAAGTATTTAGTGTAATGAAAACCACAGTAAAAGATTATCCATAACATCAGTGGTGAGCAGCCATGAAAGCATGGCTAGTATTCCAAATTGAAGGATTGTGACCTTAGGTTCAAATTTTTCACACGGCCTCAGTTCTCCAGGGAATTGGTCCGATGGTTAAGAGGATTATTTGCTTCCCCTTCAATAATAGTTTCAGGGAGAGTTTAAGAGTGTTCATTTGTCATATGCACCGGGTCCCAAACAATAGAATTCTTACTCGCTGCAGTTGTACAAGCACATTAAATGCAAATAGACAATAAATTAATATACAATAAATGATCACTTATTCTATGTAAACCAGAATCGGAAGCCAAAGTATATAGTGCAACCTCATTGCAAAGTCTATCATAGTTTGGTACTAAGGTAGGGTTGTGGTTAGGTTGTTAGTTTATAAACAGGGAGACACAAGCAACTGCAGAGGCTGGAATCTTGAGCAAAACACAAAATGTTGGAAGAACTCAGTGAGTCAGGCAGCATCTGTGGAGTGAATGGATAGATGATGTTTTGAGTTTCTCCAGCTTTTTTGTGGACACTTCTGTTTATTAACATGTTTGTTTATCAAAGCTTGGTAGAGGTTGGAATTCAGTCTTATATCAGAAGATTTAACTCCTCAATTATAATGCACCAAATGCCATTAGCATTTGCCTCGCACAGTACATTGCCTCGCAGTGCCAGTATCCCAGGTTCAATTCTGACCTCCAGTGCTGTCTGTGTGGGTTTTGGAGTTTGTGATCATGTGGCTTCTCTTCTCCTCCCACAATTTATGTTTAGTGCTTTGTATAAAGGCTTTAGATTTATTCTGCCAGTGTTTTAGCGTAAATAGTTAGGGAGTGCCTGGTGTAGATCAAAACAGGGATTGTTCTCATTCTTCTGACGAGCAGTGGCAATCAGCAGTCAGATACAACTGTGCTTCAAGCAAGTCTTGGACATGTTGGCACAAGGCTTGTTAAAACAGACAGCTATTCACTTTATACAGATCCCTGCAGAACTAAACCGGCCTCTTCTTGTCGTCTCTTAAAACTTTCGCTTTATTTCCTTCAACCTTACAATAGAAACCGAATTAAGACAAGCTTAGCTACTTTGACATTGTTATTACATTTAATTTGAGCAAATAATGGATTAATGCCAATAACTATCAGAAATGTTGTATCCTCCTTAAAAAAGAGGCTTCACTTTTAATGGACCCATACAGTGATAGTTAAGAAATATTAAAAGCAGTAATAGTCACATGAGAAGAACAGTTTTAAACTTATTGCATTTCTATAGTGACTCTCTTGTACTCAGGTTTTTCCTCGGTAATTTGTAGATAATGAAGGCCTTCCTCTGGCTTCACAACTCAAACCACTTCTCTCCTCATCTCACCTATCCATGTTCTCCTGAGATGCTGTCTGGCCCACTGAGTTACTCCAGCACTGTGTCTTTTTTTTTGTTGTAAACCAGTATCTGCAGTTCCTTGTGACTTCAAAGTACTTTACAAGTGTAGCTTCACAATGTTGGAAGAGTGGCAGCCATTTTGTGCACAACGGGCCCTCACAACAGTGGTGTAAAAGAGGCCAGACTGTCAGCTTTTTTTTTCTAGTTGAGCGAGGGATTATTGATGACCCAAATCTCAAGGAAAACATTCCACGTTCTTCAAAATAATGGTTTTGTGATGACCGTCCTGAGAGGGAGGAAAGACTGGATAAGATGGGTTTGTTTTCCTTGCAGTAACTCAAGCTAAGGAGGGACTTAATAGAGGTGAACATAGTGAGGTGTATGGATGGGGCAGAGAGTCAGAAACTTCTCCCCACAACTGAGATGTCCAAAGCTAGAGGACATTAGGATTACAGAGATAAAAGAGATCTGAGAATGAATCTTTTAATGTTCAGCAGGGGATGCACTGGTGGAGGCAAAACTGGTGGTTTTCACAATGCTGAAGAAGAATTGAGACTTGGAGGACTACAAATCTAAATACTGGTACAGGAAATGAATGTAGATTCAAGTGTGTTTAATTGTCATATGTACCGACAACGGAACAATGAAATTCTTATTTCCAGAAGCTTAATAGGCTATAAAAATGTCAATAGAATAGATAATAAATAAAAATATCAATTTAATAGCCACAATACAAGTGCAAAAAAACCCCAATAATCTTCAACCAACAACAATCCATAATTCTGAGTTGCAGTTAGTGTTGCGTAGTGTTTAGGAGCCTGATAGTTGTTGGGAAGAAGCTGTTCTTGACCATGGTGGTTGCCATTTTCTGACTTACACCTTCTTCCTGATGGTAGTAGTGAAATGAGAGAGTGGCCAGGGAGGTGCTGCTGCAAGTAAGAATTTAATTGACAGTTCAAATGACAATTAAACACTCTTGACTATACTCAAGGTACTTGATGGTCGGCATGGGTATGGTGGGCCAAATAATCTGTTTCAGTGATATCTGATTTTGACAAGCCCTCAGTTTAGCATCTCTTCAGGAAGACAAGTAAATGACTGCTGCATTTGAGAGATGCCAGGCTCATATGCTGAGTGAAGCCCTTTCTCAGAAAAAGCAGAATCAATCAGAGAGGCTCTTTCCGCAGAGGTTCACAGTTCTCGGAAATAGATTATCCCTAATTTCCTTCTCCTTTCAAAAACATGTTCTTCTTTTGAAATTTATAGCAGCAACCCATATGGAAAAGACACGGATTGGAACATGTGTTGTAGAAGAACATTAAATCAATCAATCAATCAACCTTTATTGTCATCTTGCAAAGTAACAATTGTACAGTGCAAAATGACAAGACGTTTCCCAGGGAATTAAGATGACATCGACCACACTAGGTTTTAATCTCTGAGTTTCAAAGATTAAGGGGCTATTAACTGCAATGTTTAATTGAGCATCCAATAGAATGGATAAGGATAAACAGTTTCTCCTCCAGTGTGGTGTTCAGAATGAGGAAGCATACCCTTAAAATTATAACTGAAATGTCCAGTAGTGTTATGGAAGTAAACCAGCTGCATTTGCTTTGAATGCTGCATTGAATGCGAGAGGCTAAATTGCCTTTTCATGTTCCTCTGTACCTGTCAGAACACTCTACTTCCAGGAGGGGGGGGGGGGGTGACTTTTACTGCCCTTTTTTTTGGGGGGGGGGGGGGGGGGGGGAGTGTGGTGAGACATCTTCTTAAACCACTGTAGTCCGACAGAGAGGTGGTCATGATGCAACTATCAAATCGAGGAGTTTATTATCATATGCACAAGTATGGTGAAGTTCAGATACAATGAGAATCTTTCTTGCAGAGGCATCGCCGAAACACAGACTCAGACACAGAACTATAATATTACATAAATTACATGTAGATTCTACAAAAAAGACTGCGCATATGAAACATAACATGAATGCTAAAATACTCAAAAAACAAGACCCGCTTAGTTACTACAACCATTTCTATTCTGAGATCATCCCACAAATGCTTGGTAACATTTAAAGCTTGTTAACGTTTAAGAGAAGAACACAAAGAAAATCCACAAAAGGTTTATCAATTTACACCATTCATCTTTTATGATATTTAGTGGCCGGGAGTTGAATTGGAATATCCTCCAGTCAAGAGCTGATGCCCTTTTTACACTCTGCTACATTACCAAGCCTTGTCTTTGTCTTTGATTTATGAAGAGCAGCTCCATTCTCTGTAGTAACGCTGTGAGTCTCTTTCTTTGATCGATAGATGTGTTAAACTTTCAGCACACCGTTTTTTGTCTGATACCAATTGTAAGAAAAGAGATTAGATGATGCAAGTCAAGTTATTTTTGTTTCTGTGGGGACAGAACCTTGCCTACATTTAATTCTGTACAAGTGCCACATGCATTGTTGGTTTTGATAACTAGCCAGAATATCAGGAAGCAGTGGACAATGTGGGGAAGAGTTCTGTAGTGTTGTTGCCTTATTGTTATGCCATGCTGTTGCATTTGTCTCTGGTTCTGAACATGTCCAGGATTTCAGGTGCAGGAGTAAAAAGAACAGCAATTATTTTACCCTGTGTTCACCTTTATAGTTTGTCACAAGGATTCTCAGACAGCACCTCAGAGTTGCCGGTGAGCTGTTTTTACACCTATTCTCTGGGTTGCAAGCTGGTTGGAGACCAGTGTGAGTCCCGCTCACTGTCGCAAGTGGAGTAGGTGGGATGGAGACTAAGGGGGTGGGAGTGGGCAGTGAGGGAGAGGTGCTGTGGAGCTTCTGCTGACAATTTTGCAGAATATCTGTCGGCTCCCAATGAAATGGCTCAAGGCTCTCAGGGAACCTTCTCCAGGGAAGGTGGAGAAGATTGAAACCTTCACCCCTATCAATCAACATGGGCCAAAGGTTGCCATAGGTCGCAAAGGCTTGCTTCACCTTACTGTGGAGGACTTGAGAGTTTCCTTCAATCATTTCCTCTATCGACCTGCTCCTGACAAGGCCTCGTGCAGAGTCTCATGGTGCTGGACTCTTGTGTGGGGGCTAAGGTCCTGTCCATTAGAGGTGACTAAATGTGGTCACATTGAGTGTACCTCTGAAGTGTTTTGAGGATGTTGTGTTTTGTTGTTACGTAGTCCATATCTCAGGGATCACTGCTGCCTGACCATGAACTTGGCTCTATGTTTGAGGTAAGAGCTCTCTGCCTTGGAGACCAAAAGGATGTGTTGGTTCGCTGGAGTCAGCGGTGAATGCAGCATCAATGTATCCCTTCGATGAGAGGTAGCTGTCAAGATATGGAATAGCTGGGAAATGCAAGGAAATGTATTCCATGGCATGTCTGCCACCGTGTGGCAGTTGCATGTATCTGCAGTTTATTTCAGTAATTTTGCTGAAACCGCAAGAGACTACAGACGCTGAAATCGTGACCAAAGTTGCCTTTGATTTCTGACGGGTGTGAAAGCAACTCAAATGTCTTACTAGCACTGTCTAGCACCACAAACGTTGTCAATTTAACCTGTTTGTCCCAATTATGTTGGCCTCTTTCTTACTGAAACGTTTAGTTTAGCCAGAAATTGAGATGCAGCACGGAAACCGACCCTTTAGCCCATCGAGTCCATGCCAACCGGCGATCCCCATTCACCAGCACAACCCTACACACCAGGGACAATTTTTTTTACCAAAGCCAATTAACCTGCAAACCTATATGGCTTTGGAATGTGGAAGGAAACCGGAGCTCCTGGTGAAAACCCATGTGCTTATGAAAGAATCTTGGGGTGCGCAATAAATGCTGGCATTCTCAATGTAACATTGCTGGCTTTCCCATATCTCAAGGCTCACTGTCAAGATTGGGTTCAGTGAAATGTACTTTGAGTCTGGGATACCTGATTCAGTTTGCATTTCTTGAGTACCTGGTCTTTAAAGCAGCAAGTTGCTCCCAAGCACCAGAAGGCAAACAAAATGTGTCATTGAGCCAGACTAGGAGCTTCAATGCAGAGGAACCAATTGGTGGTCACAAGGTACATCTTAAGAGTTGTCTTAAAACAGAAATGGGTGGGGGTGGGGGTGGGGGTGGGGGAAAGGATTTAGGGAGGAGAGTGCATAGTTCAAAGCTCAGGCTGCTGCGGGCACATCTGATGAAGGTCAAGCAGTCTTCTAACCAAACTGGACTGCCTAGATACAAGAAGGTTGGTTGTTCCTGATGACCAGAGGGTCCAGCACCAGGGGATGGAGCCAAACAATCAGGGATATGCCATGTAGGACTGAGATGGCAAATCCCATTCCCCAAAGAGTGGTGAACCTATGGAAATCTCTCCCACACTAAACAGGTGAGGCCAAATCATTACATATCTTCAAGAAGGAGCTAGGTATATTTAAATGTGAACACACAGAACTGCAAATGTTTGTTTACAAATAACGTTACTAAAATGCTGGAGTAGCACAGCGGATCAGGCAGTATCTCTGGAGAATATGAATAGGCAATGTTTTGGGTTGGCACCCTTCTTCAGACTGATTGTAGTACGAGAGGGGAAAGCTGGAAGAGAGGTTGGGGGGAGGGCAGATTAATATATATAGATGTAGGAAAACGTGCTGAACTATTGAAGATGTTCTGTTGTGCTGCTGCAAGTAAGAGTTTCATTGTTTTATCTGGGACATTAACAATATAATACTCTTGACTCTTGAAAGAAGGAGTAGTACTTCTGAAAGTAATGGTTGGCATAAATACTTCCATTTGGCTACCTACAGGAAAAGAGTATATATATATATATATATATAACAAATTACCTACAGTTCTGATGTCATAATATCTACAGTGTAACCTGACCCGAGTGTCATTCCTCCTCAGAACATCCTCCTCCTGAACGTGTAATTATGTGAATTATGCCCTTCCGAATATGTTGCATTGAATTTCTGTAGGAATATCTCATCGATAATAAAAAGAGAGACTGCCAGAAATGCTCAGGTGTGGAACGACTGTGGAGGGAGGTAGGGAATTAATGTTTTGGTTTAGCATGAGAAATGGAAGTTAGATATGCTGAGTGTTTTGAGCAAGTGCCTGAGAAAATGATGACTTGGCACATCGTGCATAAAGATGTCATGGTGTTACCTACACTGCATGCACGGTCTCGACATGAAACATTGTTAATCCCTTTGCCTGCACAGATGCCTGTTAAGTTTCTCAATAATCTGTTCTTTGCTCCCTAGACTGCTACTGGTCTTTAACACAATAACTCTGGCTAATGCCAGAGTAAGTTGTGACTTACTTATTTTTTGTTTGTAGCCTTTTGAACACTCGTGATTTGAGTATTAAATTTCAGGCCAGAGTGTGAAACTGGCAGGACAGCCTTGTCTTTCAATTTATTGGCAGGATGTAGACATCACTGGAAACGATAGAATGCATGATCTATCCCTCATTGTCCCTGGACTAAAGTAGTGTCTTTGTGATGTAATTTCTTTCTGCTGACTGGTTGGCATGCATGAAACAATATTCACTGTACCTCGGTACATGTGACAATAAATGAAACAAAACTAAACTAAACTGAAGATGCAGTTAAAATTCAATCATATCGGTAGATCAGGGGTCCAGTGCAGGTAAAGATAACGGATTTACATAGTATTGGGCCAGGTGGGTTTTTACAACATTCTGCAGTAATGTTACTGACACAAGCGTTTGCTTAAAAGACAATCCAGATTAATTTAATTATGTGAATGTAAATTCACCAGCTGCCACTCAGGGATTTGAACTCTCATCTCTCGATCAATGGTCCAAATCCTTGACCATTGTCTTGTAACTGAACCATTACACAACCATCCATCTATCATATACCTACCACCTCCCACTGCACTGTTCATTTTTTCAGAATGACTGCTAGTAAAATATTTCAATTCTTTATCCGTTCTAACATTTAGTAAATTTCCAATTAATCTCCTCCTTTCCCGCTCAAACCATCAGTCTAACATTTCCTAGTGCCAGCAACCTCTGGGTTGAGTCCAGATATCCCACATTTACTTTGATATCCCTATATAGAACCATGGAGTTAAAAACAAACCTCTCAAAATAGAGATTTATTTTAGTATCAAAAGCCTAGCAACAGAGAATATTGTCATGACAACATTTTTAGATAATTTGAGCTAAGCTCACAGAGAGCTTTACCTTGTCTGGTCCTTTGCAGCTGTTGTGTTAACATTCACAAAGGATGTATTTTATGTCTGTAATATCCAGCCTTGAGAGGCAGAGAATATATGTTAATCTGATGTGTGTTTCCATGCCATTACTTTTACTGTATACTTACCTCAACCCAGAACAATAGTGTTATTTCATAACAGCATTATGCATTTAAAATATCCCTGCCTTTGTTCAAGAAACTCACCTCAGTGATTTCACCTGATAAGGTTAGAAGCAGCCAACATCGGTTTGCTTTTACGTCCACCATCCATTTGGTCTTCGGTTTATCTTCTGTCTTCGCTTAACTACACTGGCACATCTAGTATTTGTATGGCATTGTATTGGTGAAAGCCCACATCATCGTGGTAATTTTGGAACAATGTAGGAAGTCATTCAGCCAATGCCAACTGAAAAAGAGCTAACAACAACAGAGGCAAACACCATACAGGATTTGCCCCAAGTTTTCAACCAGGTAAGTCTTCAGTCTCCACCTCCCAGTCAGGCTGTGGGCTTCAGACCACCACTGCGTTTGGGTAAAAATATCTTCCAAACTCACCTTTAATGTGTCTGTGAATAAAACTTTGATCTGTGTTGCTCCCTGTTGCTGTTGCACACTCTAGTGAGGTTGTTAAGTCCTTCCCATTTATCTGTCCAGCCTTATCATAAATGTCATGCATTTTGCTAAATCTCTTCTAATTCTCTTAAGGCTCTTGCAGGTGAATAGGCCATAGCAGGGAAGGTGGGTAAAAACATACTCATCCATCCACGGAGTAGGAAAAGCCTAGGAAGTAAATGCAGGGAGAGTGTTTCAGGGAGGTGATAGCAGGAGTGCAGGCATCGCCAACCTATGGCAGTCCAGTTTAAAATGAGGGATGTGTTTGGGACAGGAATTGTCTACTAGATTGCTAATGAAGTTGCTCATGTGCATACAGCGTAGGTCAAAGCACTGGTATCATATGCTGCTGTATAGTCTCAGCATTGTGATATTCATAAACAAGATTTATTGGTGAGAGAGTTACATAGAAACATAGAAAATAGGTGCAGGAGGAGTCCATTCGACCCTTCGAGCCTGCACCACCATTCATTGTGATCATGGCTGATCGTCCCCTATCAATAACCCGTGCCTGCCTTCTCCCCATATCCCTTGACTCCACTAGCCCCTAGAGCTCTATCTAACTCTCTTAAATCCATCCAGTGATTTGGCCTCTACTGCCCTTGTGGCAGGGAATTCCATAAATTCACAACTCTCTGGGTGAAAAAGTTTTGATCTCACCTCAGTCTTAAATGACCTCCCCTTTATTCTAAGTCTGTGGCCCCTGGTTCTGGACTCCCAGTTGTATAATTTTCACCACAAGAAGGCAAATGTTATGATGGTCTGTTTTGCAAGATGGCTTAGGTACAAGAGAAGAGGTGTCTAGATGTAGTTATAGGGCTTTGGTGAGACCATGTCTAGAATGAGGAAGGATACAAGGTGATAGGGGAAAGTTAATGCAAAGAAAGAAAGTTTAAAGAAGATTTATGAGGCAAGTTTATTACACATACATGTGACTGCAGCATACTTTGGGGGAAGTGGTGGAAGCAAACATGATAGACTAGTTTGAGAGACATTTACCTGGAAACAGATGCATGGACAGGCAGGGAATGAGAGATATGCCGATGTGGAGTTTAAATTGGCACCATGGTCAGCATAGATTTTGTGGGTCGAAGGGGCTGTTCCCGTGGTCTAAGTTGTACAACTGTAAAAAAAGAAAGAGTGTGCAACAAATATTCACTATATTGATTCTTGAGATGCAAGATCTATCCTGCCAAAATCGGTGGCCGATTGGGAAAGGGGGAGATGCAGCGAGACCTGGGTGTCATGGTACACCAGTCATTGAAGGTAGGCATGCAGGTGCAGCAGGCAGTAAAGAAAGCGAATGGCATGTTGGCTTTCATAGCAAGAGGATTTGAGTATAGGAGCAGGGAGGTTCTACTGCAGTTGTATAGGGTCTTGGTGAGACCACACCTGGAGTATTGTGTGCAGTTTTGGTCTCCAAATCTGAGGAAGGACATTATTGCCATAGAGGGAGTGCAGAGAAGGTTCACCAGACTGATTCCTGGGATGTCAGGACTGTCTTATGAAGAAAGACTGGATAGACTTGGTTTATACTCTCTAGAGTTTAGGAGACTGAGAGGGGATCTTATAGAAACTTACAAAATTCTTAAGGGGTTGGACAGGCTAGATGCAGGAAGATTGTTTCCGATGTTGGGGAAGTCCAGGACAAGGGGTCACAGCTTAAGGATAAGGGGGAAATCCTTTAAAACCGAGATGAGGAGAACTTTTTTCACACAGAGAGTGGTGAATCTCTGGAACTCTCTGCCACAGAGGGTAGTTGAGGCCAGTTCATTGGCTATATTTAAGAGGGAGTTAGATGTGGCCCTTGTGGCCAAGGGGATCAGAGGGTATGGAGAAAAGGCAGGTACGGGATACTGAGTTGGATGATCAGCCATGATCATATTAAATGGCGGTGCAGGCTCGAAGGTCCGAATGGCCTACTCCTGCACCTAATTTCTATGTTTCTATGTTTCTAAAAGAAGTGGAGCAAATCGTGTCTCTGCTTTCCAGCTTTTAGAAGAATGAGCGATGCTTTTATTGAGATATCCAAAGTTCCTGCAGGTTGTGACAAGGTCCAGGTGGAGTTGGTGATTCCCGTAGCTGGGGTGTTCAGGACCAGAGGCCACAGTCTCAAAATAGAGGATCAACTAATTAGATCTCAGATGAAAAATCATTTATTAAATTGAAAAGAAAATGAGAGGTCATCCATTCAGGATAAAAAAATTAGATGAAATGTACTCACCCAGAGGGCGGTGAATCTTTGGTATTCTCTGCACAAAAGTTCTGTGTGTGCTCAATCACTGAAAATGTTCACCACAGATCTTCAAGTAGTTTGCGATACAATCATGAATATTGGGGTAAGTGCATGAAAACTGGGTGGAACAGGCATAGACCTACTCTTGTTCAACAATGTCCATGGGTGTTTTGGGTGTTTAAAGGAAGGGATGAGAAAAAGGGCTAGGACAGCAGGGAGCCACACTGAATGGACTTAGTATGAGACAATTCTGCTTTTGCAAGATGGTGTTCACCTGAACTGAATTGCGAATAGCTGGAGAGCTTCTGTGATCATCAAAGTTTGTGTACTGTTATTGCAGTATGTTGTGTTAAATATAAGTTTGCAAGGGTGCTGTGTGAAAGGAAGGGCATTAATTGCCATCTTCTTGAGTTCCAGATCTCAGCCTCGTGCTCAGGTGAGCGCTGAGTAGAAACTCGCAATTTCCCTGTAAAACCCATAAATGAACAACTTTAAGGATAGTTAATATCAACGGGATCTCCTCAACTATGGAAGGCATCACATTAGTTTTGGTGGCATTTGGAATGTTATAGGATCCCATTTGGTTCACTGATGTATTTCACAGAAGGAAAGTGCCATCCACATCTCATCTAGATATGACTCTAGATACACTCAAGGAGATGACTTTTAATTTCTTTCAGAGGTATTTAAGATAATAAGACCACATCAGTCTGAAGAAGGGTCTCGACCCAAAATGTCACCCATTCCTTCTCAGATGCTGCCTGGCCCGCTGAGTTACTTCAGCTTTTTGTGCCTCTCTTTGGTTTGAACCAGCATCTAAATAAGACCACACCCCTTGAATTAACACATTAAGCCATAATTGTATTTATTTACTTGAGGGGAACCTCAAGTAACATTACTCAATCTGTAAAGTTAAGTTGCTGATTGCATCTGCTGAACTGCTATTATGATAGTCTGAAGAAGGGTCTTGACCTGAAACATTACCTATTCCTTCGCTCCATAGATGCTGCCTGACCCGCTGGGTTTCTCCAGCATTCTTGTCTACCCGCTATTATGATATATTCTTTTTTTAATCCAGTGATTGAAGGAGAAATTATCCTATAATGGGACTCACCCACGAATGGCCAAATCCATTCTAAACAATAAAATAATTCCTTCATATTATATTCACTCATTTAATCATTGTATGTAATGATTATATATAATCCCAAACATTGTTATACATTGACTTCTATTTTTTATAAGCTTCTTATGAAGGAATGGAGGAATACAGGAGTAGGCTACGACTGGCAATAAGGAAAGCAAGCTTTCATGTGTACCATTCATAACCGGGTCTGAATTTATAACATCACCAGTGGGCACTTAGTCGATGGTCATTTTCATTCAGAATTATCCGTCTTCTCCTGCCCCTCTCTACCACCCCCCTTCCCCACTACCACTCATGCTCGAGTGTCACTTGCAAAAGACGTTTGCATTTTTGACCCATGCTCAAACTCCAATTGGTAAACTTTGTTAATAGTGCCTTGACTGATGCAAAATTGACAAATGATGTGAACATTTCTATTAACTTGCCATACATCCTCTGTATGCTGTCTTAGATGAATGTTGTTTACCTTTCATGTTAACATATTTAAGCAGCTGTAAATGAGGTGAGTGATTAGCATCATAGAATGGTACTTACATGGCAACTGAAAATGGCAGTTGTGGATCAACTTTACTTTCAATTGTTTATATATTTCAGGAACAAGCAACCAGGAGTGTGCTAATGGCCCCCACCACACACAAGGCCCATCAAGGAGGAAGGAGACAGACTGATGATAGTGCTGTTGTTCACTTCTTTAAGAACATGGTGAGAGCCTATTGGTGATTTTAGTGCTTCATTGGTATCAGTTTATTATTGTCTCGTGTATTGAGATACAGTGACAAACTATCTCCATCAAACCATATACGAGTACATCAGGTAGTGCAAAAGATAAAATAAACTCAGTGTTTATAAGTACTGCAAAGAGATAGATTGGAAGATTGAGAATTTATCCAAGGGGCTGGTGCGGGCTACTAAATAGACATAAAAGCTGGAGATACTCAGCGGGTGAGGCAGCATCTATGGAGCGAAGGAATAGACGATGTTTTGGGTCGAGACCCTTCTTAGTTTAGTTTAGTTTAGTTTAGAGATACAGCACGGAAACAGGCCCTTTGGCCCACCAGGTCTGCAGCGATCAGCGATCCCGGCACATTAACACCCGCTAGGGACATTTTTTTACATTTACCAAGCCAATTAACCTGCAAACCTGAACATCATTGGAATCTGGGAGGAAACCGAAGATCTTGGAGAAAACCCATGCAGGTCATGGGTAGAAGGTACAAACTCCGTACAGACCTGTAATCGGGATCGAACCCGGGTGTCCGGCACTGCATTCGCTTTAAGGCAGCAACTCTACCACTGCGCCACCTTGACTGCCCTTGTGCCACCGTGACTGCAACTTCCTAGTCACATGTATCTACCCAAGCCCTAAGTTCATTAACTTGATTTGTCAGGCCTTGAGGATGGAACTAAATGCAATTTAATCCAACCATCTTTCCTTCCTCCCTGCCATGCTCCTGCCCATCTATTTATTGAACTTGGTATCAATGCCTTCTGTAGCAACGTCCAGCCTCCCAGCTGCCACTCCACCGTATCCGTCCCTTTACTAATCTACAGCGGCATGCTGCGCAGCTGTAGCATTGCTGCATTACAGAGGCAGAGAGCCGGGTTCGATCCTGACCACGGTTGTTGGCTGTACAGAGCTTGGACCTTCTCCTCATCACTGTGTGGGTTTTCTCTGGGTGCTCCGGTTTCCTCCCCCACTCCAAGAATGTACTGGTTTATAGGTTAATTGGCTACAGTAAACAATATATATAAATTGGCCCAAGTGTGTAGGCTAGGGCTAGTGTATGAGGATCATTGTTTGGTGCAGACTAGGTGGGCCAAATCACCTGTTTCTGTGCTGTATCTCTTAAGTAATCTAGTTTAAACCTTCCCTATTAGTATTAGCAAACTAGGATATTGATTCCTCTCCAGTTCAGGTGCAACCCATCCCTTTTGTACAGTCACCTGCCCCAGAAGACACTCAACGGTCCAAAAGTATGAATATCACCTCCCTGCACCAATTCCTCAACCATGCATTCATCATCGGTCCTCTCTTTCTCTTCATACCCTCACTAGCACATGGCACGGGTAGTAATCTGGAGATCACTACCCTTGTGGTCCTGCTTTTGAACCTTTTGCATACTTCCCTACATTCACTCCAATGGACCTCATTCCTTTTCCTACCTCTGCCATTTGTGCCAACGTACACAATAACTATTGGCTGCTCACTTCCCCCTTGAGAATGTTCTTCCGTTGCTCTGAGACTTACTGAATCCTGGAATTCCATGAGCTGCCAGAGAATCTCCTGTCTGTCCCCTTAACTAACTCCTGTAACTTTTACCCCGTCTGACTTCACCCTCCTCCGCTGTGCCGCAGAGCCAAGCCTGATGCCGTAGGCCCGACTGCTGCTTCCAACACTCTTCCGAACAATCTCCCCGCCCCCATCCGTCAACCGTATCCAAAAATATATACTTGCTTTCAAGGTGAATGGCCACAGGGGATTCCTACACTCTGCACCTATTGCTTTTCATAGTGGTCACTCATTTGCTTTTTGCCTGTACTTTAGGTGTGACCATCTCTATAACTCCTATCAATGAAGCTCCCAGTGTCCCAGAAAATCCTTAGTTTGTCCAGCTGCAGCTCCAGGTTATCAGGGCATCTACCCTCTCAGGTCATTGAGGATCACATTAGTTTCAATAAGATCAGCCTTCATTCTTCTATACTTCAAATAATATGTTAAAGATTACTATCAGTCTCCAGCTAGAACCTCCCAAGGAAAGTGCTACCTGGCCATCTTTTATGCCAGGTAGGACCCACTTTGGTGCATGATCAGATGCAACAGGATCCACCATGAGGCGAGGTTTCAAACTCATCTTTTATAAGAGGTGCTGTTCCATTTGTTGAATGGAACACTAAGAACAATGTTCACCACTGTGTGGTACACCATGTTTACCTTCAATATAACCATTATTTTTTTTATCTTTTTGTAGATGTCACCAAAGAAGGTGCCTGTCCAACAGAAGGTAAATGATATCTTGCTTCCTCTGGGGTTTAGGCTTGGATTACGTAGACTGTGGTAGGGCCAGAAACCAAAGCAACACTTTCCTCTAAAAGTCAAGGAATGACCTTGGGTGTCTATATGACAGTCTTCACTGGCTAAAGATCTGCAGGAAAGTAAAGCACAGGAGATTGAAGAGCATTAGTCCTATCGACAATAATGAGAGTAATAACAAGGCACCATTCTTTTAAATATCTCTTGTGTTGGTTTTGTACCTTAGCAAGAACATGCTCGCTCTTTCTTCAGTAGTTACTAGCCTGGAAGGCGGATGCGGCCTCATATGACAGACAGGGTACCTCTCCCTCACTACACAACCAGCATCTGTTTGGATTGTGCATTCAAGTCTCTAGCGTGGGACTGAACCAGACAATTATGGGTCTCTGAGGCATGAGTGGTGTCTACACCTTCCACCATGTGTTGTTCTGTAACACTTATATCTGTGTTTGCAAAGAAAACCAATGGCAGAATTAACATCTATTGGACATTCCGTTATGCCATAATTCTCTCATTGGTTAGAAACCTTGGGTGATCTTGATTGTATTCTGTGTCCTTGTTGTTTTGGGAACAATGTCTCCAATTGTCTTTGGTGATTATCATGGCACCTTTTCTCATCACTACTACAGGGAATGTTCGGAGCAAGTAGAGCTATCACTAAATTTATTTGGGTAAGGTGGAAGATCTGCATTTTCTGCTGCAAACATAATGGCTATGGTGGCTAACAATAATTCACCACCTGAACTGCGCTGTCACCTTTATTGTTAGACCTTTCGGATCATCTCATCATCAACGACTGATGATTTCTCATGATAAACTCCATTCCCACATGTAGCTAACTCCATCAACAGGAACTGGGAACAGTTTGGCCCAGTGTAGGATGGTGGTTTGTATCACAATGGATGAGAGATCAAATTTCCAATTGGTATTAAGGTTGAACACCATATTTGTCATGGATAACTGTTTGGATATCTGATAGTCTCAATTCAGATTTAAAAAACAACAACTTTGCAGGAGATAGCTGAGGTTGGTAGTGTGGAGATAGTTGAGGCAGCTTTAGCAGCATTTAAAAGACATTTAGGAAGGTACACGGGTAGGAAAGATATGGCGAAATATGGGCCAAACACAAGCAAATGGGTCTAGCTTAGTTGAGGCATCATGGTTGGCATGGACAAGTTGGCCGAAGGGCCGGTTTCCGTGCTATCGACTCTTATAATTCTATAATACTTTGTTGTGAGTGCATGTGATGGTTACTAATGAAATAATGTTGAGCATGAAACAATTATATTACCTTAACCCCACCTGATGGAACCACACGTGGAGATGAGCAACAATTGTTGCATCAGCTTCTATTCTGCAGAGAAATGAATCCAGCATTTCCTGTAATGGTCTCCTTCTGTTTGCATGCAAAGTTAGTGTATCGGGGACAAAGAGTGTCAGCCAAAATCAATCACTTAAGTAGACTCTAGACCAAAACCAAAGGAGGAGTGGGTTCTCATGACCTATGGACATCAGTAGAGGGCAATTGGAGTAAATGGTCTGCTTCTGTGCTGTAACTCCAGCCTAACTCTACATTAACGGACTGGCTTGGTGCTATTTCACTTCTTATAGCAGGTTTCTTGTTAATGTGATGTGTATCACATTTTCTACCTCAAAATGAATCAGAAAAAAAAACATTTGGAGAAACTCAGCACATGTGGAGGGAAAGAAATAATCCCGATTCAGGGTCTCAAACCAAATCAGCAGCATTCTCTTTGTCTTCACAGATGCTACCTGACCCGCTGAATCAGGTGGTTTTTGTACTCCAGTAGTTTGTTTTTGTTCCAGATTCCAGCATATGCAGTCTTTTGAATCTCATCAGACTGAATTATGCAGGAAATCCGTTTAACTCGGTGAAAAGGTAGAAACAGCGATGTTTCACAATCATGGACAGTAGTTGTGTCCTAAAACAGGTCGTCTAAATGTCCTTTGTACGGTCCAATATTCAGTCCTGTTACAGACAGTGGAATCAACGATGAAGTACTGGTGTAATAGATGGGTAGAAACAGCGATGTTTCACAAACCTGGACAAAGGCATGCCCCCTAAAGAGACGCCTGCTTTGAAGTGGGATGAAGTACTGTCTGGGGGGGGGGGGGGGAGGATGCCATTATATTCTGCTTTTGGGCAGGGGGGGGGGGGAACATTATATTATATTGGGCAGGACAAAGGGGGGAAATGAACCGGAATGGCAAATTATCATCATCCTCCCAATGCTTATTCTAACTTCAAATTTTAAATCAAACTGCATGGTTTCATAATAGTCTCTTCTAACTTTACCAACTTTCCTAAGAGTGACCAGAAAGATTAGATATGAGGATGGGTTGTAAGATCTCGCTGACACTCACAAGGTTCTGACAGAGTTCGAATCCAGGAAGAATGTTCCTCAGCCGAGGAGTTAGGGTGGCTGTTTGGGACAGAGTTGGAGTAATCATTTCACCGAGAGTGTGATGAATCTTTGGAAATTCTCCATCCCAAAAGACTGTTGAGGCTCAATCATTGAGTTCATTCGAAGCAGAAGTTGATATTGTTGTGTATATTAAGGGATTCAAGGGATTTGGGGCCAGGGCTAGAAAGTAGAGCTACGATCAGCCATGGTGCAGGGTTGAAGGGCCGTGACCTGTTCCTGTTCCCAGTCCTTGTAAGTTACTACTCCTCCCTTCTCTTGCATGGCAAAGCTTGATTCAGTTCTCTGAAAACCTCAGCAATCAATTTCACTGTTTTTGTCATTCATTAACCCACGAGTCCCTCACAGACTCCCAAGTGAAAGACTCGGAGTGTAAACATTAAGTGCAACTCAAGCCAGACGTTAGCTGCAGGAGAAATGGCAACAAGCAGCAAATTTTCACTGTACCCTTGCCTCTAGTCGAGGGGTATCCTCCGGTTATCACCAGGGGTTCAGGGTTCAGAGAGGTTGGGAGTGAGAGAGAAAGTGATAGGCAGAAACAGGAAGACAATCTTGCATTTCTATAGCACCTTTCACATCTGTGGAAGTTGAAACAGTCGACATCTGAGAAATGGCAGATTCTTTGACCTGAAAATTGACTGTTTTTCTTCTTACAGATGCAGCCTGACCTGCATAAATATTTCCACCATTTTTTACTTTTGTTTTAGATTTCTAGAATCTGTAGTTCTTCTAATATTATGCAGTGTCTGCTGCAATGTAGGAGATTGCAATTTATTTGCAACTAGTATGACCCCCCCCCCCCCCCTCCCCTAATAGCAGTGTGATAACAGTTAGATCATTGGTTATTTCATGTCGTCTGGGGGAATAAATATTGGCAGACATTTGACCAATGTAATACAAACATCTATCTCTTTAAAATAGTTCATAGAGTTGGTTATACCCCAATTGGGCAGAAGGGTGGATGGACACCTTGGTTGGAAATCTCATCCAAAAGATTTGACAGCACAGCACTGCCTTGTTATTGCTCCTTGGACAGTGTGGTGCTCCCACAATATTGGACTAGTCAGCTCAAGATTTATGCTCAGGACATAGGTATTGGACTTCAACCTATGATCAGGACGTTAATATCAGAGTTCCAGCTAGTATCCAACAGACAGAAAGAAAAGGAATGGCAAGGAACAGAGGCAGAGGCAGACAAACGGGTGGGGGAGGTAAAGAACCAGCTGGATAGAGACAGAGATGGAGGGTAAGTGTTCTTGTTGGAATCTCGATCGTTGCCAATAAGGTGAGTGTTCGCAGTGCTCTGCAGCTCTCTGCTGGTAAGTGTACCACCAATTTGGGAATTACAGCTGAGTTTACAAAAGCTAATCAGTTAACTTCATCATCGCAGAGCCAACTAATTGCACCTCAAATGAAAATCTTATGTAATCTCAACCCTCACATCACGGTGCATGAATAATTGACAATGCTGTTGCTAATGTTTTACGTGATGTACTTTTATTCAATGTCCTAATTGATTTTATTTTAATTTGACATCAATATTTCAGTGATAGTAAACATGTTAAAGGCAACTCAGACACTATTTAAATATTTACCTTAAATTGGCTAGCACTGTACCTATCTTGACACCAACCAGCCAGAGACCTCAGTGAACAGTGCAGGGTGGGTAAATGACTTTGAATGTTTCCTCAAATAAAATAAAACATTTCAGAGTCAGAGTGCATACAGCTCAGTAACATGCCTTTCTACCAGATCCATGCTGATCGTTACACCTTTGTACCTACACTTCAAATATGTATCCTTTTCTTCTAATGAATGAGGAATCAAACAGCATTCAACATGCAGATGGCTAGTTAATGTAATGGCTCAATGTACATATCATATGCCCTCAGGCTTTCCAAAATACTCCAAAATATTACAATTCATTCACTGGAATATGGCTCGTGATATTTTATCATTAAATCGTTAACCTCTTTTTCTTCCTGAAACAATGTTTCTCACTCTCATTCAATCCTCCAGCAACCCCAGTGGTGCAACTTGATATCTTCTATTGTAATTTGCTACTCTAAAGCTAATGCTTTCTTTCTATGACAGTGCTAACTTGAGTCATTGACTGCAAGAACGTTGCTACAAAGTGGTCAGTGAAAATTTTACTTGCAGGTTCAAGATCAGTTTTATCAGCACACATTACATAAAATGATCAGGAACAAGTACGTGGATGGAATGAGGTCTTGCTAAATTTCACATGTATCATCTTAAGCCTTGTGAATCAATATTTCCAGAATTTCCACTTGAAAACTTAACTTACAAATGTGCAAAATTGTTGGGCATAGAAACATAGAAAATAGGTGCAGCAGTAGGCCATTCGGCCCTTCGAGCCTGCACCGCCATTCAATATGATCATGGCTGATCAAACCATCCAAAAGTAATCTAGTCCTTTCATGTCTCTTGCAGTCATGGATGTGGTATCAATGCCAGAAGTGGAAACCAAACAGAGTCCTGGAATTAATAGGGTCTGGTCCTTTGAAGCCACCTCTTGTTCTGCACATTCTGGGATCCTTGCAATTCCCTCCTGCTGGAAATGCTGAGTTTCATCCAGCATGCTGGTTGGGAACTATCCCAGAGGCCGATTACTCCCTATGAAAGGGTAAACTGAGCACGCACCAGTTAAGACCCACTCTTAACTCTAAAGGCCAACCTTGGTAGTTAAGTGACTGGTCCAATAGTGCAGAGCTCTGTTTAATTGATCTATAGACCAACGCCACCACGGCACATGGAAAGTTCAAATCAAAGCAACAAAGACGTCTGGATTTTTTTCATAAAAGCACTGACATTAATTAGCACAGTATAATCAATAAGCACAAAATAACTGGACTGTCGTGAAAACCCATCCAGTTCATTCCAAGGTAGGAACACTCACTTCGCAATGAGGTTTACAAAAAACTTACGATTTATTAAACAATGTCCTCCCCTATCAGTTACACCGGAAAGTCTTAATTTTTAAGAAACTATTATGAACACTTTGAAATGAATAGACATATAACAACTTTGTTATAACTTTCCAAATGATTCCATGGCAAATTATAACCTGCACTATAGTAGTGCAATTAGCTAAACATCCAAATAACCATCATCTAAGACAGATGCGCGCCTAGCTGGTGTGCACATACTTGCAAAGTGAGGCATGTTTGCTCAAAGCACAACCATTAACTTTTGTCGAAGACAGTATTTTAAGGCAAATGGCTTCCAGGAGTGAGTTGGGTCTTTCCACATTAAACATACTACTTTGGTTTGTTCACAGGGTACTGAAGGACAGAGGCCACATTATGCTACAACTGGTTCTAAGTCAAAGGGGGCTTATAAAGGACGAAGAGATGGAACCCTGTCATCTCTTTTCAAAATGGTAACAAATGAAAATAACCTCAGCATTTAACACCAAACTGGTATAAAAGTAGCAAGAGTGGGTCAGAAGAACTTGCTACTTTCAGGGAACTACATACTTGCTATATATATACATAGTCGGGGATCCCCAAGCTGATGTGTTGTTCAGGTCCATGATCAGGCAAGCCAACCAGGATTCTCCTCTTTGTTACCCAGATGGAGCCAGGGTGCTTCCTTGGTGCCAAATCAGCTTTTAATTTATTTTATCTTCTCTCAAAAGATAGAAGAGAGAAAATAAGCTGTCCAGAATGGCAGGCATCTTTGACAATACTTAAAACTGAAAAAAATCTCCAGAAATAATAGAAACATATGACTAATGGTTTAAACAGTGGGCAAACAATGTTCTATCTTTTGCTTTATTTCAGTACAGGTAGAAATTCTTCAAAATTAACCTGCATACTTATTTGTAATTCTTCAATGAAGATAAGCTACAACTTCTAAAGAGGTTGTTTCTCACTTCAGTTACAAATAATAGCCTAAATACCAAACTAAATACAGTGCAATCACGATAAGACGCTGTTTTGAGGGATAAAATTGTGTCTCTGATGTTGAAGATAACTCTTCTCCTCCTGTTCAAAATTGTGCTCTGGGATCTTTTATCAAAGAGTGTGGGCATGCCCTTGAATTAATTTGCTGTTTTTTCTCTTACAAGTGAGTGTACTTCAGTAGTTCAAAGAGCTCTAAAATACCGAGAGAAAGACACTTCATCAATTTGTCTTTCTTGTAGCATCTGACCAAAATATTGCATCTTTGAGTGTTCAGCCCTCTTATAATGCTGATTGAAATGTCAGACTAGGTATTAGTGTTGTAGTGCCTGAAATGGTACCGAATCCTCAGAAGCAAGAGAGCCGTTCTCAATACAATATTGATATATTTAGTTGTTACAAAACTGATAAATGTATACCCACCTTTAAAAGTGTTATCCCTTTGTCAGAGGTGCTGAGCGAATAATTAAGTGTATTCAACAATTTCAGTTTTTCATTGATATTAATGGAAATCTTTACCTATTAATTGTGCAAACACTTCATAGAATACATTGTTCTTACCATTTCCAAACAGGGGAAGAAAGACGGTTCAGGTGCTAGACGTTGAAGCTTCATCGACAAGTACAGCAGGAATGCTTCAAAATGGGAAAATATCCTTGCTCGGTGTTGTATATTAACAGTCTTACCATTCATGCATTAACTAGTATTTACTCAGTCCCGCCAAAGAGAATGATGGCATTCAAATACGATCTTTACCAATCAGGTGTATAGCCTAGCCCTCTTAATGCAAACCTCCTAATTCAAATTATCTGTTAACCAGATATTTAAAAAAAAAACTTTGTTTAATTTTCTTAATTTGAGCCACCAGATGATGTGAGCAAAGTGATTTAGAATTAACAGGAGTATACTGTTTAATGAAAGGAATGTGTTATTGCTTACACTAGTCCCATATTTATTCCAACCATTTTAGAAACTCGATACGAAGGTGCCACTGTTCTTATAACTTTTTCCACTCTCCTTTTCTGTGGTCTTGGAGATAAGGAATTTAATGTTTTACAACAAAGTTTATTGCATCCTAACACTTTTACTGTAAATATTGTGACAAATGCTAAAGTTTTACTAAATATATTAGCACTGTGCAAAAGTGAAATCTTGTTGGACAGTTGCTGTACAACTCAATAAATCCCATTTTGAACACAAGTGTTATTGGTTACTTGTACCCAAAGAAACAGCTCATCAGTAATAAAGCTATAGATTCATCCGCCACACACACACTCTGGTGCAGATAAACAGCATTACGTGTTGTAAAGCTGTGAACACAAAAGCAATTATGCTAACAGGATTTGTATGAAAATGTTACCAGTAATCTCAAACTAACACAAACTAATCATCAGCACTATTGACTGATAACTAAATTCCATAGCAATGGGCAAAGACCATTGGTATGCGAAGTGCTCTTTTGAATTGCACTGTTCTTGTAACAAATAATATTATCACCTTTACATTTACCTTTGTGTTTTTTGTTATCTTCCGAAATGTAGTACATTAAATTGCAACTTTACACACCGCTCAAAATAATCGTTCTCTCAATTCTTCTAGGAGTAAATGGTCTTCACATTGGCCTCAAAGCCGAGTTGCCTCTGCACTTATGAACCATATACATGCACGCAGAATTCAATACAATAGAAACACAGGGGAATGGTACACACTCAGACCCTGACATAACGTTCGTGGTCCTCTTCTGGCACCTGCCATTTGCACCACCGATGCAGGTGGTGTGCAGTTTACACCCGCCCCTCCCTCAGTAATAATGCTGCTATTGCTCCTCTTTGATTAGTAGTCTGTCTTTTATCAGTTCTGATTTGTCTCGTGGCAGATGAGGTAAAGCAGGCTACGATAGAACTTTATTTATCCCACGAGGGAAATTGGTCTGCCAACAGTCATAAAACTGACTACCGTCCACTCATCTCCCATCTCCGCCTGGCTATGTCTGGAAAGCACAGCCAGGTGGAAGTGGAGATTTATTAAAGCTATTCTCCAATCTATGGTTGGTGTAATGTATGGTGGTTTGCTTATAGAGAACACACACTAGGAAAAGGTGAATGATCACGTGTGACCGAGTGATGTTTCTGAATGTATATGTAAAAGAATAATGCATCTAAACCACGTTTATCCATGTTAAAATAAAGTTAGTTATAATTCAACTACAAAGATGACTACTTGGAATGTTTGTTGTTTTAAGAATACTCCAACTCAAGATGTTTGATGAGAATATTCCAAAGAAAGGAACTAGTCTTGAATTGATTTGATTGAAAGTTACGGCATGGAAACAGGCCCTTCGGACAACAGTGAAGGACTCTAGCACCTGTGTGGCAGCTGTTCTAACAACTGCGCCACTGTGCTCCTGTCTCAATCCAATATTTTCATAATAGACCAGCGATTCCCGCACATTAACACTACCCTACACACTAGGGACATCTATACCAAGCCAATTAAACTCCAAACCAGTATGTGTTTGTAGTGTGGGAGGAAACCGAGGATCTCAGAGAAAACCCACGCAGGTCACGGGGAGAACGTAAAACGTAGTCAGAATCATACCCACGTTTCTGCGCTGTAAGGCGCAGTATGCCACCGAGCTGCCCATGTCTTCCATGTTTGCCGCTTAAGTAAAACTTGTGAAATGAATACCAGCCACCATCAGCCTGAGGCTTGGGTATAGAGCAAAGAGAAAATAGGAATTTGCAGTCAGTCAACCCATTAATTTACCCCTGCCGCAAAAGAGCTGATCAGCTTAATTCAGCATCCCCTCACTCATGCTGTGGCCTCGATAGTGACAGGACACAGCAAGGTGCAGTATTTAAAAATTATCTGCGTTACTCGCCAAGGCTTCTTCTAAAAAGTTTCTGCAGCAATCACCAAGGCTTCATCCAAACTCCCACCACCCCTTCTAACTAGGTAGCTAAGGGTACATGGAAGAATCATCACATGCAAAATCCCTCCAACTCGCACATTATCCTGACTTGGAAGTATATCATTGTTCCTTCACTAAAGTTTGGATACATATTATGGAACTCTATCCAACTGCTTTGTGGGAGCACCTTTTAATTAAAATGAATTCTAACAGATTACGAATGGGCAGCACAATGAGCAGGGCTCTGTCAATCCAGGTACAGTCCTGACTTTTGTGCAGTTCGTGTGGAGTGCATATGTTCTCCCTGTGATTGGTTTCCTCCCACTTTCCAAAGTCAAGCTGATTGTTACGCAACTTGTCATGGTAAATAGGCCATCTTCTCTAGATGAGTGGGTGGTGGTTGAAGGAAATAGAAACACAGAAATTAGGTGGAGTAGGCCATTCGGCCCTTCGAGCCTGCACCGCCATTCAATATGATCATGGCTGATCATCCAACTCAGTATCCCGTACCTGCCTTCTCTCCATACCCCCTGATCTCTTTAGCCACAAGGGCCACATCTAACTCCCTCTTAAATATAGCCAATGAACTGGCCTCAACTACCTTCTGTGGCAGAGAATTCCAGGACATCTGGGAAGAATATGCTCCAAGGAAAATTAGTTTGGGTTATGAGACTGCTCTGCCAGCCAGCGTAGACTAAAATGACCTCCTTCCATGTCATATAGAAATTTGGAAGATAACAACTTACCACCTTTTTAAGAACAGTTTATAGGCAATTAAAGCTGGTTCTGTCAATGCTGCTTACATCCTGCAATTGACTAATCAACAAAAGTTTAGAAACATCATGACAAACGTGATGTAATTTCCTTAAAATTCCACGGGTTGGGTAACGTGGAAAGATTATACTAATAAGTAAATTTTCTGCAATTTATGAAGATTGAGGATTGATTGGATAGATTTTTATGGCTTGTTAAGACTGATGGGTTCTTTTGAGAGATAAATTGTGGGGAGGGGGTTGGGGGGCTACTCAGGTGAAACATCACCTTTCAACCACTGTTTGGTTATTTAGAAAATACTTTTCCAGAGGATGGTAGACATGTAGAACATTCACTCACAAAAAGCAGAAGCAAGCTCCGATATGATATTAAAATTGGGAGACTGCCATTAACTGAGAGCATGAAATCAGAAGGAAGGGAGGTGAATTTGTGATCTTTCCCCAATAATTCATTGAAACTGGTCCATACTGGAGAGAGCATTTATACATTTTTCACTCTATACAGTGTTACTCTTGGTCCCAGGGTGGCACTACAGAACTCTGAGATCTCTTGGGTTAGTTGATGGGGGCGGGGGGGGAGAGATGGGATGTAAGAGAGGAATAAACACACAACACCATCTTCGGGGACACTTTCTTCCCAACTGTTATCAGGCAACTGCTTCATCCTACCACAACCAGAGAGCAGTGCTGAACTATGATCTACCTCTTTGGTGACCCTCAGACTATCCTTGATCGGACTTCGCTGGCTTTACCTTGCACTAAATGTTATTCCCTTATCATGCATCTAATCATTGTATTATCTCTCTGCTGACTGGTGAGCACGCACCGAAAGCTTTTCACTGTACCTCACCACACGTGACAATAATAATAATAATAATAATACATTAAATTAAAACTGAACAAAAAATCATCTAGGTTTCCAACCTTCCAATCCCGAACCTATGACTGTTTGTTAGCTGAGGGCTTAACCTTCCTTGCCAAGCGATCAATCTCTGAAGCCTCAAGACAATGCATTTCGTTGTCTCTGTACTGTACACTGACAATGACAATTAAAATTGAAATAAAAAATTGAATCTTTAACCATCCTCAGCCCCAACTACCTGCCCCAATGTTCCAACAGAAGGCACAGTGACTATCCACTGACCCTCTCAGCCATGTACATACTCACTGATCCCCCACACTCAGAAATAGTGGTCTTGTTATTCTCACTGACATGGAAGATGCAAACATGTTGCCACCAAGGCCTTGAACACGCTGAGGTTTGCTGAGGTGAAGAGCATGACCAAAATGACCATACCATGTGGCCCACTGCACTGATCAGATATATGGCCATTAAAACCTGGTAAAGGTGCAGTTGGGTGGAGCATGAGAAATTTGTTGCCACTGTAAGATCAACCGGTTTGCTCACTTACTGCACGCTTGAAATAATAAAAGCCCCACAAACAATATTATTAAAAACCAATAGTATTATTTCAAATATCTTGATTTTAAATACATTACACATACTTACAAAAAAGAAAAATGTCCCTTGTCTGACAAATTATACAATCTATATACATATTGTTCAAACAAAAAATAAGCTCCATTGGAGATTGATGAAAATCTCATCTTATGATTATCTCTCGGGATGCTCTTAATTATATTTACATGCAACCCGATATTACAAATGTCACAGATATTTACAGGGATGTTCCAAAGTCAAATATAAATGTTGCACAAGGCTTTTTGAGGGGGGAAATTAACACTTGCTATATAATACACTAAGAAAAATACATTAATGAAAGAAGTGCTCATGTAACAACAGTGCAAACAAAAAAATACCTTGGGCGTAGAGACAATATATATATATGTATATATACACACACCCATGTACAAGTCCCTTATTTAGAGACTACAACTTTACCAAATGCACAAAATGGTGTGCTTTCTGTGTAAAGTGGGGAACATCTACAAAAATAATCTTTGGAATGCAATAAAATTCACCCTTACACTATCAGCCATTTATTTTGATTCATGGAATAACTCTATGTTCTGAAGGCCAGTCATACTGGCAACAAGTCATTACACTGCAGCCCAATAAAAATGCTTGCAGTATGTAGCCAGGCAGATGGTACTTAAAAAGTTCTCTGGTGATACGACAGCTCTGCGAGAGCCCATGAAATGGTCAGCTGATGAGGATGTGCCGCCTGGCTCCCCATTGTGCAATATTCTGAACGAACGATCAGGCCAATTTAATTCAGCACTACTCCTGACACCACTGTAATAAGTGTTCCCTGAACAGCTGGAATGAAGAAAGGAAGTGCCATCGTGATTAATCTTCAAAATGGGGTAGTCAATACATAATGCTGCATTTTCCTGAACTTGTAGATCATCTGCTTTTGCTTCAGAATTATATTGAGCATTGCATGCTGGCAAGAAAAGATTCTGAGTTCCTCATTATGTTAGCCCTTTAGCTTTATGTCAGTAGCTTGCATTAACCCATTACTTGTACTTTGACTAACCCGGCGATACTTCATCTTTTTTGATGACCCAGGTTGGTGGCCAAACTCTCAGTACCTGGCAACGGTTAGAAGAAATAAATCCACATATAGATCCATTGCTTGAGAGTATCAACATCTATCAAACCTTTGGACTCACACGGAGCAGGAGTGGAAAAGTACAGATTAGCGGAATACATTTGCTATCCTACAGTGCCATTCATTGGAGGATTCTGGTACAACTTCAACGAGATCAAGACCACGACTGGCATCTTCTCCCTCTTGTTCTTGGCTGCTTCCAGTGTCCTGACCACTGCCTAATGGAGAAAAAGAGAAGAAATATATTTCAAAGAATTGTTAGATATTAGCTTATTCAACAAACCAAGATATGGAAGGGGTGGTTGTCCTGGGCCCAATGAAGCAAGCAGATGGCATCAAGCAATCTAAGACACTAGAATTAGCAAACTAAAAGGCATCTCAAACCTTTTCCACTGCTCACCGTTGCTGTCTCTGTATCTCAAGTCTGGGCCTATCCCAGGCTCCTCTCTCTAGTTCTCCCTCCCTCCAGCCCACCTCTGGGTATTCCAGCCACATCATTCACTTTAATACTCTGATGGAATATTTAGACCAGATCTGGAACTTAAAATCAGTCAACTTTCAAGAGCATAATTTCACATCACAAGAGCTATTTAACTTATAATCCTTATACGGGTATGCACTTTAGTTTGGGTATTGGAGCAGCATGGTTGAGTCATTAAGCTAGTATCCAATGACCTGGACCATTGCTCTAAAGAGATGAGTTGGCACAGAGGCACAGCGGTAGAGTTGCTTCCTTATAGTGCCTGAGACCCAGGTGCGAACCTGACTATGGCTGCTGTCTGCACGGAATTCATACGTTCTTCCCTAGACGACATGAAAGGCGTACAAGTTTCTAAATTAATTGGTTTGGGGAAAGATTGTAAATTGTCCCCAGTGCGTAGGATAGTGCTAGTGGACTTGATGAACCAAAGGACCCGTATCTGCGCGGTATCTCTAAACTGAACTAAATCTCATCCCGGCTACTGCAGATTTAAGAAACAAAACATTCAGAAATTGTGGCAATGAAAACGTTGGATTACTAGAAACATTCACCTGGTTCACTACTGTATTGCAGGGAAGGAAATCTGCCTCCCTACACATCCTGACCTCTACATTACACTAGACCCAACAATGTGATTGTCACTCTGCAGTCAAGGATAATAAATACTGATTTGGATAGTGACACCAAGATCCTGTGAAGCAATAGGTAAAAGCAATCCAACTACTCGATCTTCACCCCACATTAGAGCAGCACATACACCTTTATACCTAATAATGCAATCATGATCACTAACCTGGAAAGCCATGCGCCCTCTTCATATGTATCTTCATATTGCCTTTCTGAGTGAAGGAAATCCCACAATATTCACATTTGTATGGTCTCTCACCAGTATGTTTCTTCATATGAACTTGTAGTGCATTTTTTTGGTTGAAAGCTTTCTCACAAAGGTTGCACTGAAATGGCCTCTCACCTACAAAACAGTGCAAATACTTTTTTCATGATTAACATTCAAATTTTAGCGAAACTTTGAGCTTCCGGTTAATACAGACTTTAACCATTTTCTATGTTGAAATTAAATCTATGTTGATGGAAAACAAGGTCTTCCATCATTTCCAATGGGAAACTTAACTCAACTTTGCTGCTGTTGATGTACCAGGTCTATTCACCATCAAAAGTTCTTCAAAGTGCATATTTGAAGAAAGAATCCAAGGAGATGGACCACAAAATAACAACTTCCCTACATTACCATTTTATCGGGCAATTTCCTTTATTGAAGGGAACTAGAGAGAATACAGGAAAATGCAGGCCGGTGAGCTCCTCATCAGTGATTGGGAAGATATTGGATTCGTCAGAATAGGATTTATTCCCATTTGGAATGGGTTAATTAGGAACACTCAGTATGCTTTTGTACACGGCAGGTCGTATTTTACTAAGTATCTTGAGGTGGTGGTGAAGTTAATTGATAAGGGTAGGGTGATGGATGTTGTCTACATAGATTTTAGTAAGGCATTTGATAAAATCCCCCATTGTAGGCTGATGCAGAAGATTAAAATGAATGGGATTAACAGAAACGTGATCGTATGGATTCAGAACTGGCTTACTGCTAGAGGACAGAGTGTTGTGGTAGAAGGTCAATATTCAGGCTAGAGGAATACGGTATGCCTACCATCATAGGTCAGGATATTGTGTATAAGAGTCAGGATGTCATGATGCAGGTTAATAAGAATTTGGTACGGCTGCATTTGAAGTATTTTCTGGACACTCCAGGATGGATGTGGAAAATGTGCAGAGGAGGTTTACCAGAATAATGCCTGGATTAGGGGGTATTAGCTACAAGGAGCTGTTGAACAGTCCTGGATTGTTTTCTCTGGAATGCAAGAGAGCTCAGGGAGACCTGATAGAAGTATATAAAATAATGAGAGACATAGATACCATAAGGCAGACAAAATTGTTTCCCAGGATGGATATTAGATACTCAAATACTGTAGGGCATACCTTTAAGGTGAGTGGAGCAACATTTAAAGGAAGTAGACAAATGTTGAGGAGTGTGTGGGGTGTTCCTTTTTTAAACAGATGGTATTACGTGCCTGAAATGCACTGGTGATGGTCGAGACAGATATGACAATGGCATTTAAGAGACTTTTGGATAGGCATATGGATGGGCAGGGAATGGAGGGATATTAATTATGTGCAGGCAGGCAAGAGTTGGTTTTGGCATCATGTTTGGTACAAACAGTGTGGACCGAAGGACCTATTCTTGTGCTGTACTCTTCTCCGTTTTAAATATGAAAGATGAATATTGCATTATGCAAAAACAATATTTAAAGGAAAAGCACTTTGTTACACTGGTGGTTCTTCAAATAAAGGTTGATTCACATTGTGTTAAGAACTCACTGAACTAGGAGCATTGTTTAATAATAGACGTCTAGCAAATACATGCAAAACTGTGACCAATGTGAATCTTGATTGATATATGCAATAAAATCTGCTATAATTTAGGAATCAATTATATATTTTTAAATGCTGCCAATTATAAAATACACAGAAATAATGTTGTATAGTTATAATTTGACAGGATTGCAGGGGAAATGGTCCAGAAAATACAACTCATTTCATTGTGCTCCAGTTAATCTAAATGATTACTGCAATGAGCACAGGAAATGAACGGAGAGAGATTAGATGCTATGCTTTTAAAATAGACCAAAGTAACCAAAATATAACTACAAATTATTCACACAGATGCAATTTCATCCTGCTTTACTAATTATGTTACATTACAATAGACTTTTATTAAACCAAAGAAACAGTTTTTATTTTTACTACTAACAATTACAGTAGTTATACACAATGTCTAGACAGATGCAATTGTCCTTAATCCTACATCTCGTAAATAGCAATTCAGATGAAGCAATTAAGATGTGCAAAGTTGACATTCACTTCCCCATTGAAAGTTGTTACTCAAATCTGCTTTAAATGCCACTGGCATAAGCATAAGACTGAGTGGCTTCGTCAGCGATGGTCTGTCTGACTTTTCTTTTTTTTTTGTAATTTTTAGTGTATTTTAAAAAGTATGTGTTAATGTTCTCTGGTTTGTTTAATGTGGAAGGTGGGGGAGGGGGTCAGGGGCAACTTTTTTCAATCTCTTACCTTGCGGGAGATGCGATTGTTTTCTAAATCGTATCTCCGGTCGCTCTGTGGCCTAACATCATGGAGCTGGCGGCCTTGCTCGAGACCGACTTTGAGCCCCATTGCGGGGCTGTGGACTTACCATCGAAGCCTGCGATCGATGCTCCAACCACGGCCTGCGGAATTTACCAACGAGGAGTTCGCAGTCTCGGCTAGAGACTGATGTCCGGAAGCTCCAAGTCACAGAAGGTTCGACCAGCCCTGACCCGGGGTCAGATCACCCAGTGCTGGGGAGCTTAGATCCCCTCGATGTAGGAGCTTGATCGCCCCGATGCGGAGGGCCCGACAGCCGGCTACAGGAGCCAAAATCATCCCGACAAGGGAAGGCTCGAGGCCCCCGACCGCGGAAGGACAAAGAAGGGAAGAGATTGAACTTTATTTTTGCCTTCCATCACAATGAGGAATGCGGACTCACTGTGGTGGATGTTCGTGTTAAAATGTATTTTGTGTGTTTTGTTGCTTTTTATTGGTATGACTATATGGCAAATCAAATTCCTCATATGTTGTAAAACATACTTGGCTAATAAAGTATGATGATGATTACTATGATAATCTACCAACTACTAAAACCCTCCCATTCTCGCTCAAATCTGGTTATTGGAACTACAGTCAGTGAGAACAGTTATATCTCCTCCTTTCCATCAAAACCACTCATAACCAATATCACTAATAAATCTCTCTCAACTATTTTTTTTAAAGAAATTAAAAATTTTGATATTGTCTTAGAGAGATTTCCCATTTTCGCATCATGTACATTGGTCAAAGCCACGGATGTTAATCCAAATACCTGTGTGGATCCGATTGTGCCTCTCCAGTTGACTTGGCTTGGCAAAGGCCTTGTCACATGATTCACATTTATATAATTTAGGCTTCTGACTGCTGGGAGAAGGTCCCGGCTGGTGCGTTTGAAGATGGTCCTATGATTAAAAGAAAATACATTTGTATTTTTGTGCATCCAAATTTCACATGAATAAATGCATTTCATGAACTCGTAATGTGCAATACAAATATTTAATAGCATTCACTGGCAGCTCACCAAGGAAACTATTCTATTCACCCCCTTTCTGGTTCTTGTGTTAGTAATCTTAAATCCTGAATTTTGATTATTGACTCACTTGCCAATGGGAAAAGATTTTCTTCATGTACTGTTATGTAAACCTTTTATCTTGAAACTTTCTGCAAGGTTCCATTTAATCTTCTGTCATAGTTGTAGAGTCATTTAGTATACATGTGCAATTTGACTATCAGGTCCACATCTACAATGCCCTCCATAATGTTTGGGACAAAGACCCATCATTTATTTATTTGCCCCTGTACTCCGCAATTTGAGATTTGTAATAGAAAAAATAAAATCAAGTTCAAGTGAGTTTATTGTCAATTGTCCCTGATAGCACAATGAAATTCTTGCTTTGCTTCAGCACACAGAACATAGTAGGCATTTACTGCAAAACAGATCAGTGTGTCCATATACCATTATATAAATATATACACACATGAATAAATCACATGTGGCTAAATTGTCAGATTTTTTTTAAGGGTATTTTTATACATGTTGGTTTCACCATGTAGAAATTACAGCAGTATTTATACATAGATCCCCTATCTCAGGGCACCATAATGTTTGGGACACGAGGCTTCAAAGGTGTTTCTATTTGCTCAGGGGTATTTAAATGCCTCCTTAATGCAGGTATAAGAGAGCTCTCAGCACCTAGTCTTTCCATCACCTTTGGACATTTTTATTGCTGTTTATCAACATGAGGTCCAAAGTTGTGCCAATGAAAGTCAAAATCGCAAAGGGACTGGCAGGCCAAGGAAGACCTCCACAGCTGATGACAGAATAATTCTCTCTATAATGAAGAAAAATCCCCAAACACCTGCCTGAAAGATCAGGAACACTCTTCAGCAGCCAGGTGTGGATTTGTCAATGTCCACTGTTCGCAGAAGACTTCATGAACAGAAATACAGAGGCTACACTGCAAGATGCAAACTACTGGTTTATCATGGTATATGGACACATTTATCGGTTTTGTAGTAAATGCCTACTATTTTCTGTGTGCTTTAGCAAAGCAAGAATTTCATTGTCCTATACAGGGACACATGACAATAAACTCACTTGAACACTTGGTTAGCTGCAAAAATAGAATGGCCGGGTGACAGTTTGCTAAGAAGTACTTAAAAGAGCAACCACAGTTCTGGAAAAAGGTCTCGTGGACAGATGAGACGAAGACTGATGGCAAGAGCAAAGCATGGAGGAGAGAAGGAACTGCCCAAGATCCAAAGCATACCATCTCATCTGTGAAACACGATGGTGGGAGTGTTATGGCCTAGGCTGCTGAAGGTACCGGCTCACATATCTTCATTGATGATACAACTGCTGGTGGTAGTAGCATAATAAATTCTGAAGTGTACAGACACATCCTATCTGCTCAAGTTCAAACAAATGTCAAATGCCAAATTAAACTAATCTCATCTGTCAGCACGTAATCCATACCTTTTAATTCCCTGCATGTTTCATATGTCTGTCTAAATGCCTCTTAAACATCACAGATTGCATCTGCTTCTGCCATCACCCAGTAGCACTTTTTAGGCCTGTCAGCCAGTTAAAAAAAAACTTGCATTGTAAATCACCTTTATTCTTTTCCACTCTCACCATAAAGTTATGCCCTCTTGAATTTTACTTTTCCAACCTTTAAAAAAAAAAAAAAAAGATTCTGAGTATCTACCCTAACTATGCCTCTCGATTTTATGAACTTCTTTCGGGTCACCCTTCCAATGGACCAGAGAAAATTACCTAAGTTTGCAGAAACCCACATATTTCAATCTCTGTGGTAAACCGATGAGAGGGTGCCTTGAAATATCAGACAGCAGAGTGGTGCAGCAAATAGCACTTCATGCCCACAGCAACTTTGCTCAATCCTGACCTCTGGTGCTGCTGTGTGAAGTTGCACATTCTCTGTGATCGCGTGTTTCCTCTGGGTGCTCCTGTTTCCTCCCATATCCCAAAGAGGAGCGAGTTGGCATTTAATTTGGCCGCTATAAATTGCCCCTAGTATGTAGGAAGGTAGTGGAATCTGGGGTGAGGTAATGGGAATGCGAGGTGATAAACTGAGAGTAAGATTTGTACAAATTGAGTAGATGAATTGGCCACTGTAAATTACCTCTTGTGTTGGGGGTGGTATTAGAATCAGGGGGGTATCCTTGAGCTGGTGAGATAATAGGTTATAGGGAAATAAGTGGGGGAATCAGAATCCTCTGAGAGCTGCCACAGACTTGATGGGTTGCAAGGCCTCCTTCTATGCCGTAAGGAAATGTGAAAATATAATTGAATAACTGGTTAAGGAAATGAAGTCGATATTCTAGTGCTATAATTTTCAGGATATCCAACCACAAGCATGGGCAATGCCCAAACAAAGACAATAAAACTAGAGCTGCAACCTTAATAGTCAACAATCATTTCATCAATCTACCTTGAGATGTGCGGCTCGTTTAAAGGCTTTGTTGCAGATATTGCATACGTGGACTCTTTCCTCCCCGTGAGCTTCTCGGCAATGTCGACGGAGCATGGAGCCAGATGAGAAGCCCTGGCTACAATTGGGACAGTGATTTATCTGGCCTTCATCATCTGTCTGACTGTCCTCCGTAAGACTTATCGCTGTATCAGGTACCTATACCAAAATGGCACAAATAAAATCAGTTTTTGATGGATACTGTTCTGACAAGGGTCACAGCAAAACACAAATGACATAATTTAGTCCTACAGTCATATAGCATGGAAAACACTTTTCGATCCAATTTGCCCATAGTGACCAGAAAGTCCCCTCTACGCTTGTTCCACCTGCCTGCGATTAGATCATATTGTGCTAAACCTGTCCTATCCATGTACCTGTCCAAATGTTTCAATGTTGCAATGGTACCTGCCTCAATTACCACATCCTGCAGCTCGTTCCATACACCCACCACCCTTTGTGTGAAAAAGTTACCCCTCGGGTTCCTATTAAATATTTTCCCCCTCACCTTAAGCCTATGTCAGGTTCAGGTTCTACACCTTCACATTTCTCTAGGATATTGATAACTCAGGTATTGATAACTCCAATTATTTGACACAGGAGAATATCCCAGAGAGTATCAGAAGGAATTGCTGAATAACAGAGAGGAGAGTCTGGCCGCTCTTCCTTGGTCTACTACTAAATAGCATTGCTTCACCTTTCACCTTTGTCCTAACCCCTGCTTTCTAAATGTCTGTTGCTTTCTCACACTACAGAGGTAGGTGTTTGAAATGCTTGTGAGATATTGAAAGATTCCTAGTCATGCTGGAATTATCCTTCCTGAAACAGTGAGGGCAACAGGAACTTTAATTGAAGGGTTCACATTTTCAATAATTTTAGTAGAGTAAAAAGGAATAACTGTTTCTATTGCCAGAAGGGTCAGTGGCCAGTGGAAATAAATTTAAGGTGATTCACAAAGGAGCCAGAGGCAAGGTAAGAAATATTTTCAAGCAGCAAGTTATAATAAAGTGCAGTGCCTGTAAGAGTGACAGAGACTGATTCAATTACAACTTGTGGAAACATAGAAATTAGGTGCAGGAGTAGGCCATTCGGCCCTTCGAGCCTGCACCGCCAATCAATATGATCATGGCTGATCATCCAACTCAGTATCCCGTACCTGCCCTCTCTCCATACCCTCTGATCCCCTTGGCCACAAGGGCCACACCTAACTCCCTCTTAAATATAGCCAATGAACTGGCCTCAACTACCCTCTGTGGCAGAGAGTTCCAGAGATTCACCACTCTGTGTGAAAAAAGTTCTCCTCATCTCGGTTTTAAAGGATTTCCCCCTTATCCTTAAGCTGTGACCCCTTGTCCTGGACTTCCCCAACATCGGGAACTCAAATTGAAAGGAATTCAAATGTTTCCTGTGTCAAGATTGAGGGGGGATCTTATAGAAACTTACAAAATTCTTAAGGGCTTGGACAGGCTAGATGCAGGAAGCTTATTCCCGATGTTGGGGAAGTCCAGAACAAGGGGTCACAGTTTAAAGATAAGTGGGAAGTCTTTTAGGACTGAGATGAGAAAATCAATTTTTACACAGAGAGTGGTGAATCTGTGGAATTCTCTGCCACAGAAAGTAGTTGAGGCCAGTTCATTGGCTATATTTAAGAGGGAGTTAGATGTGGCTCTTGTGGCTAAAGGGATCAGGGGGTATGGAGAGAAGGCAGGGTTGGGATACCGAGTTGGATGATCAGCCATGATCATATTGAATGGCGGTGCAGGCTCGAAGGGCCGAATGGCCTACTCCTGCACCCTATGTTTCTATGTTTGATAAAGAAAAACTTGCAAGGCTTGGGAAGAAGATAGGTGCTGGTAGTGTTTTTCCAGGGGCCCGTATGGACCTACTGGATTCAATGAATGATTACTGTGATGTATGATAATGTCACTGTGTGTACCTGATATGAGGCAGCCTCCTCTTGTGCATCAGTTGAGTCCTGTGGATCCTGACTCGCAAGCAGGACTTGTGGATGTTCTGATGCTGTTTGACTTGGCAAAGCTGAATCAGGAACCACTGTTGGAAATTGCTGCCCCTGTTTCTCAAGAGGGAAGGGGACAATGTTATCAGACATCATTGCAAACATTAAAATATTAGCTATTTCTCCAGAGCTTAAAAATGTGTATTTAATCCAGTGGGCAAATTACATTTATAAAGTTGCAAAATTAAGGAATCACAAATAAATTATTTTAAAGATAGTTCACAGATAATCTAAAATGCCGATAACAACTAAATCTCGCTGCAGGTGAGTTGTCGCAGTCAATGAATTAATATTACTCAATCGTGTAATATTTTTGTGTCATTATATTATCCCCAATGTTCGTAAAATTAGATATTTTTACTTCCTAGCTTTTAAAGTGTTAATTATCTTCAGTTCATCTCTATTCTTTTACATGCTTTACATGAGGAAAACATTTTTCACACAGAGTGGTGAATCTCTGGAATTCTCTGCCACAGAATGTAGTTGAGGCCAGTTTATTGGCTATATTTAAGAGGGAGTTAGATGTGGCCCTTGTGGCTAAAGGGATCAGGGGGTATGGAGAGAAGGCAGGTACAGGATACTGAGTTGGATGATCAGCCATGATCATATTGAATGGCGGTGCAGGCTCGAAGGGCCGAATGGCCTACTCCTGCACCTATTTTCTATGTGTCTATGCTTCACAAGGTCAGTTTATTAACACATTCAATACACATTAAGCCACAACTCAATTTTTAAATTCTCATTCTTCTGTTAAGTTCTCTATCAACCCACCCAATCTTTGTAACCGTCTCTAGACTAAACGCTCCAAGATCTTGACATTCCTCCAATTTTGAATTTTAGGTATCCCTGATACAGATGCCCTAGTCCAAAGCTTCATATTTCCTAATGACATAGGAGGAGCTGATCATTTGGCTCTTGAGCCAATTCTGGCTCTCACATCATCAATTCCATTTCCCCCCTCCCCCCCAACATTTCCCTGTGATCTATTCTCTCACACATGACCATTAATTGCACCATTCTCCCACCAGCCACTTTTTCTGAGAGCAATTTAGCAATCTCTCTGGTTAATCCTCTCTTCAAGGACTCTCCTGAAATCCTACCCCATGCCAAGATTTATATCATCTCCTTGCCATTCAGAATCAAATTTTGTTTGATAATTTCAGATCCGTAAAATGCTTTGGAACCAGTGCATTTGTGCAATGATTTCATTGCAGTTCTTACTTCTTAGGCAGTCCCTCCAAATCAAAAGTGGCTTGTTCCCATTCTAATATTGTGAGATAACTTTTGAGGCTTATGGGAGGCTTGCAGTCTCTCCTACAATTGGGACAGAATGTGCCCAATGGAATGGGCGAGTAGAGAGTCCAGGTTACTCCAACCTTTTGTGTGCTTAAGCAAACGGATTTAAGATCCTATATCATCCCGAATGGTCCTTGTCCACTATACAGTCACGGGCCAAGGGTTCTCAGGAGTGAGTGGGAGTACCGCATAGTTTCCAAAAAGGCTTTGAAAGTTATCTTGAATATTTTCCTTGGATCATCTGGTGATAAATAAAATGCCTTTTTCAATAAGTGTGATCTTGGCACAAAATAAGGAGCTTGCTGAACGTAACTAGGCCTCAATGCTGAGAATGTTTATACTTATAGCGGATGCAAACTTTTCTTTGCTTATCCTGCCAGTAAAGTGGGAAGCTTTTGTGGAGATAGCACCAGTGATATCTCTCCAGAGATCATTCCCATAGTCTATGACTTGGATACCTTATGAATCACTGCACTGCTGCATAATTTTTGTGCTAAGCTCAAAGTCTTGATCATTAACCATCCTGGATTACAGTCAACCATACTGGAGGTAAGTTTCATAATTGATATCCATTTTCACAAAGCAGTGGTTTCCCAGATGAGAAGAGGTCCAGAGTATTGCCTGAAACCTTTATATTGAGAGGTCAGAGCTGCACATCAGGGACAAGTTTGTGGTTAGCTGTAGTTTTCTTTGCTTCCCATTTTATGAGGACATGAAAATAGACCTTTGAGATGCCATAATCATTGCCATCTTCAACAAAAGGTGGCAAATTTAATTTAAGTAACTTCCTGCTGTCAGAAAGAATGTCATTGCTAGGATCTATTCCCTTCTCCCAGCAGCAGGAAAGACGCTCCCCAAATCGTAGTGTGGATTTTGTCCATCTGGAGGTACAGTGGAAGCAGCACTAACCATTGCAAAGGGCCTTTTTCAACCTTACTAAAGCCATCAACTCCATCAATCAGGAGAGGCAGCAGAACACTCACCTTAAATGTAATTGCCCACGGAAATTTGCTTCCATCTCACGTCTGCTAAATGAAGGCACGAAAGCCACAAAATCTTACCAACAGAACCAAATACATGAAACCACTGTTTATACATATTTTAGGGCACTTAATGTGGATGTTGGGAACATCAAAGGAAACTGCAAAAATCTGGAAAGTTTAAAACCAGTAATGATCTTTTATTGACTATAAAGCTCCACTACTCAGTTGATCATCCAACTCTGTGCTGCTCCTTCCTGATATTACATTTAGTTTTATTTTCGTTTTGGAGATACAGCCCACACCAATCCATGATCATCCATTCACACTGGTTTTATGTTTTAGGGAGAAGGTCCAAACTCCACAGATAGCTCCCGAGGTCAGGATCAAACCCTGGTGCTGTGAGGCAGCAACTCTACCAACACCACCACTGTGCCGCCCTTATTATAGTTATATTCCATATAGGACAAGCTGTGCAGTAAAGTATACAGATCACAGCCCAGTAAAGCCTGTCATAAATGCTAATGTATTCATAAGTCAGACCCCAAATGTCAATGGCAAACATTAGAGTGCATAGCTGTGAATGTCTTATTGTACAGAGATATCCTATTGTTTCAGCCTTACCTGAGCAGCTATGTTGAGCGTGACTGTGTCTAAACCACCAGACAACATGCTCTGGGTGTCAGTTAGCGTAAGAGTAACATTGCCTTCCCTGCCCATGTTAGCAGAAGACATAGCGAGATTCTGGGTAGAGAGAGTGGTTTGAGAGGGGGACGTGGAGAGTGAAGAGGGGGTCAAACTACTTGCAGTTGAACTCAGTCCTGTGAGGGATGCAAAACCAAATTTTGGATCAGTTTCAGTGCTTGTCATGCAAAGTAAATATAGCAAGTGACATAACTTCATTCATTTTCTTGTGTACTTTGTCAAAAACATTTTCCTTCAAAGGGGAGATCAGATTTAAGAGGCACAATGACAGGCAAAATATATCCAACTGGTTGGTGCTGCCCATGGTTAGTGTAGCAATGTTACAAAATTTTGAGATTTAAAAAATCAAGTCTGCAATTTATCCCATCAGATAAAGCATAACAATAAGTTTAATTTGACACCAAATTCACTTTCATATCTCAAATATTAAAAAAGTTATGACCATTTTCATACTCGGAAATTAGCATCTTGTTCCCTATTGATTTTCAATGGACATTACAAAAAAGCTGTGATCTTGGATAGTCAAACGCCCATTTCTTAAGGAAAGATTAACATTTTTAAATAGCCTAAGTGTCCAAAGATTATTCACAAATAATTCACAATACAACATGATTTTTATATCTAATTTACATTAATTTATAGGCCAAATGGAAGGAATTTAGTGTTCAATTGCTGTAAATAAATGCCCATTTAAATCGGCTTTCTAGTGGGTTCATGTGGAACGCACTGGTTTAGAACGTTGACATAGCGCTGGATTAGTGCCCTCAAATGCCGAGAAAAATACTGCGGGATATAAAAAGCCCAAAATGAACTAATCGTTATAGATAACTTGATATTCAGGGTTATATATATGCCCCATTTAATGTAAAAATAAGGTACATACCTTTAATTGTTTGCTTTATAAAACCCTGGGGCTGCGAGAGGTTGCGAAATCAGAGAGTAATTTTAAAACTATTATAACTATATTATCGAGGCCTATAAAACTAATAATACCTTTTGCGACCGGGTCTTGCAGCGATTTTTCGTTAATGATTTACTAGCCTGAACATGTGCGATTAGTACAGCCTAGTAAAAATCGCGTTTTAAACCCGCCCCCTCCAAACAGCGCCAAAATCGCCGACATGGCTGAGGGCAGATTCCCAATGACGATTCAGGTAGGTTTTGTAACATACCTAGTTAGTGCTAACCAGATTCCTCAGAGAATCTGCATATAAAAAGAGGCCAAAACTGGCTGAAGTTTTTGAGAAATGGCAATAAGACATAGGCTTTCCTTGCTAATTTGTAAATGTAATCCAATTTTGGATTAAAAGGTGTGGACGATGAATCAGCAGATCTTGGACAGATCTCTGATAGTTCTGTCAAAAGAGTCATTACTCATTACTCGGTGACTAACCAAATAAAAATTCCATTGGCAGCAGAACATTGAATTTACAGCAATTGAAATTGTTCAAGTTTATAAACTGCAGTACAAGAGTTTTAGGACTGAAAGTGTCCCCCAGATACAAGTCAAATATCTAATGCAAACTACAGCATTACTACAGCATGTGGAGAAGCAAGCATTTGCAGATGTTGGATTTACTTCATCACGGTGTCTCTTTTTTTGATAACAATATGTACCCATTTAAATATTAAAACCAGTCAAGGAGGGATCATATAACACACATCAGTGGCAAAAGGATTGCTTAAACACCCTGCCTCGTCTCTGTCTGCCCTCTTCAGACAGAAGATACAGAAGTTTGAAATTGTACGTCTCCAAACTTAGGAACAGCTTCTTCCCCTCTGTATCAAGTTTCTGAACGGTTCTTCCATAATCTGGGTACTATCCGATTTATTTCTATCCCATTGCGGACATTGAACTTTGTCTCTGGGACTGATGCGCTACAGTGCTGAGAACCATATACTGCACTCTATCTTTGTCTTTGCTCTACCTGTTGTACTGGAGTTTGGCTTGATAGTATTATCCAATTTGATTGGAGAGCATGCAAAACAATTCTTTTCACTGTACCTCAGTACAAACAACAATAAAATAAACAAACGTCTTATCTCACCTGGTAAGCCGGCACTACTTGCGTTAAGAGTGGCAGACTGACTAAGGAGCTGGTCATTGCCGATGGTCAACGTAGCAGCATTAGGTTGGTTGTTTATTGATGTTCCCAGTCGGATACCTCCATTTATTTCACAACTATCAGTGTTGCTATGCTGCTGAATTATATCTTGACCTGAGGTGCACAAGAAAAAAAGTTTGAACTTATGTTAAATCGTTTATTTAAAGTCTCAAAGCAGCTGTTACCTAAACCTTCCTGAATCAAGAATCAAGAGTGTTTTATTGACATATGTCCCAAAGCAGAACAATGAAATTCTTACTTGCAGCAGCACAACAGATATGTAAACATAGTCCTTGGTAAATATAAACAAAGAAACAATACTAGTGCAAAGACAAAATGAATCCCAACAAGCCTATGCAGTTTGCAACTTATTTGGAGGTTGTAGTGTTTAATAGCTAGATGGTTGTATGGAAGAAGCTGCTCCTGAACCTGGACTTTACGTTTTCAGGCTCCTTTACCTTCTTTCCGATGGAGTGAAATGGTGTGGGTCTCTGATGACGCCGGCAGTTTTTTTGGGGCTGCGACTCTTGTAATCCCTTAGATGCTGCGGTGATCAATACCTGTCATGGACTGGGCAGTGTTTACCACTTTTTGCAATCATCTTCGTTCTTGGGTGTTCAAGTTGCCAAACAAGGCTGCGATGAAATCAGTCAATATGCTCTCTACTCTACACCTGTAGCAGTTCAACAGACATTGACATGAGAAGAATCTCCTCAGGAAGTTGAGGTGTTGATGGGCTTTCCTTGTGATTGCGTCAATGTGTTGGGTCCAGGACAGGTCTTCAGAGATATGCCCGTCCAGGAATTTGAAGCTTTTGACTCTCTCTTGTGGATCCTCGTCTTTCCCCATCCAAAGTCTACAATCAGTCCAGGTCTCACTGATGTTGAGAGGCAGGTTGCTGTTCTAGCACCATTTGGTGATTCGATCGATCTCCCTCACATACTTTGGCTCATCGCCATTTGTAATTTGTCCAAAAGCGGGGGTGTCATTGGCAAATTTGAAAATGGAGTTCGAACTGTGCCCACCCACATAGTCGTGAGTATAGAGTGAGTTGAGCACAGGGCTCTACACACTGCCTTGAGGTGCTCTGTGTTGATGATTATCGTGGAGGAAGTGTTGCTGCATGCTCCACTAACCACTCAAAGCAATTTCAGTGGAAGAAAAACAGTATAAATGTTTTAAAGACCTCGTACCCAAGGGTCACATTTTATTTTGAGCTTTTGCGGCATTTTCTCCATGACTAAGTGAATTGCAGATTGATTGCAATTAATATCTTTTATCCAAAAACATCCAAAGCGTTTGTATCAAGAATGAGAAAACTTAAGATTGCACATAATAAATATGGAACAACTTTGAAAGTACTTATTTTTAATGACTTGGGTAATCTCAGCTGATTTATTCTATCACAATTTATGCTCCCAAATTATACATGTGTTTTTTGGCAAATATTCCTAATGTCATAAAATCATATCAATCTACCAGTGCTCCATGGGGTCTACACCAAAGATCATCGAGTGGAGCAAGATTCTACACTCATGTGTAATCCAATGCACTGAGGAGCATTGGATGCGTAATCCAATGTACGGAACGGAACGGCCGCCATCTTGGAATGCTCAACCCGACTTCTGGTTTCATTAACATACCATTCGCCAATGGTAAAGTAATAACCCAGTGAAATTGACAAGATTTTGCTGCTTAAAAAATGCAAGGATATTAAAAGTTATACTGTAGCTCTAAAAGTAACAGCAGATTAAATGTATTACAGGTGCACAACCTTTTATCCGACGATCCAAATAACGAAAACCTCCGAATAGCGACATTTTTTCGGTCCTTGAAGAAAGGTCCTTGAAAACGTTCACCGAGGGCGGCCCGCAGAGGTGACAGCGGAACCTCCGGTCGGTCCTCGAAGAAAGGGGAACTAAATCCCCATTCATAAAAGAGGTGAGGGTATATTGCGCGGGAGGGTTAATAATTGACAATATGCTGCTGCCTGCCCGCTGGGTTAAAAAGTTCCCACGGTAGACACGATACACAGTGTATCGTGAGTCTTGCGTGGGAACTTTTAAACTCAGCGTGCAGGCAGCAGCAGATTGTCGCTCCCTTCAGTTTCACCCCACCTACACCCCTCTGCTCCCGGCCATGTGTGTGACCCCTTCCCTCCCCTCTCCAGCTCCCCGCTCATTGCACCGGCGAGGGGGCTTTGCACTGTCTTCACGTCGGCGATTCTAGCAGCGCAGTGCAGTCACCGGAGACGTCAGGACCAACGGGACACCGACCCCCAGGCCCACTGCAAGCACGGAGATCCCAGAGACCCACAGCCAGCAGCAGCCCAGCCCCGTTCCAACTCCAGAGGAAAACTGCAAACTGGCCGGAGACGTCAGGACCACCAGAAGCCGCTCCCCGATGGGCCGCTACGGCGACAAGTGGCAGTTCGCCCACAGCCCGAGCTGCGCCCTCTCATCGGGACACCGACCCCCAGGCCCACTGCAAGCACGGAGATCCCAGATCAGCAACTCCAGCCCAGCCCCGTTCCAACTCCAGAGGAACACACAGTGTATGGGCAGAAGCGGATAGTGCGCAAGGTGCGTCTTGTTCTTGGGGTAGCGCAGCTCGGGCTGTGGGCGAACTGCCACTTGTCGCCGTAGCGGCCCATCGGGGAGCGGATTCCTCTGGAGTTGGAGGGGGAGGGGGGTATTGTGCTGTTTGATCACCCCCTACTATCCTAGGGACAGGGAGACAGGACGTTCACCGAGGGCGGCCCGCAGAGGTGACAGCGGAACCTCCGGTCGGTCCTCGAAGAAAGGGGAACTAAATCCCCATTCATAAAAGAGAAGGTGAGAGTATATTGCGCGGGAGGGTTAATAATTGACAATATGCTGCTACCTGCCCGCTGAGTTAAAAAGTTCCCACGTTAGACACAATACGCAGTGTATCGTGAGTCTTGCGTGGGAACTTTTAAACTCAGCGTGCAGGCAGCAGCAGATTGTCGCTCCCTTCAGTTTCACCCCACCTACACCCCTCTGCTTCCCGGCCATGTGTGTGACCCCTTCCCTCCCCTCTCCAGCTCCCCGCTCATTGCACCGGCGTGGGGGCTTTGTACTGTCTTCACGACGGCGATGGCTGCAGGTCAGTGCAGTCACCGGAGACGTCAGGACCAATTGGACGTCGACCACCAGGCCCACCGCAAGCACAGAGATCCCAGAGACCCACAGCCAACAGCAGCCCAGCCCAGCCCCGCTCCAACTTCTTCTGCTGGGATCAAGGCGCAAACTCGCGACCTTGCGGATATGAGCCGAGCACTCTACCACTGAGCCAGCCATTAAAATCTACGCAAAAAAATTTCCATTCCGAAGACCGACAAATTCTGAATTACGAAAGGTCTCTGGTCCCAAGGCTTTCGGATAAAAGGTTGTGCACCTGTAGTATTTAAAATTTCAATTTCTCTCTCCCTCACCTCGGCATTACCGGAATCATTTGGCGTTTTGCAAAGACAACTGCATCTGCAGTTCCTTCCTATTGAAGAAGAACCCTGGCCCGAAACAACTCCTAATCCATTCCCTCCACAAATGCCGCCTAGCCCGCTGAGTTCCTCCCCAGCACTGTGTTTTTTTTTAAATTTAACTCTGAAATTGAAGATAAACACAAAAAGCTGGAGTAACTCAGCGGGACAGGCAGCATCTCTGGAGAGAAGGAATGGGGGACGTTTCGGGTCAAGACCCTTCTTCAGACGTATTGTCACATCTCGATCGGAAAAATACCTATGCCAGGATCCTCTTCATAGACTTCAGCTCTGCTTTCAATACAATCATTCCGCAGCAGCTGGTGGAGAAGTTGGAGCTATTGGGGGTTGATGCTGGCACATGCAACTGGGTCCTGAACTTTCTGTCGCAACGGCAGCAGACAGTCAGGGTGGGCAGTAGGACATCAAAAACCATAGCCGTGAGCACTGGCTCACCCCAAGGCTGTGTCCTAAGCCCCCTTCTGTTTAGTCTGCTGACACACGACTGTACTGCCAGACTCAATAACAACTTCATCAACAAGTTCGCTGATGACACAACAGTGGTGGGTCTCATCAGTGACAATGATGAATCGGCGTACAGGATGGAGGTGGAGCTGCTCACAGGTTGGTGCAAATCCCACAACCTCATTCTTAACGTGGGAAAAACTAAGGAGATGGTGGTTGACTTCAGGAGGGCGGGGAAACAACACCATACACCTCTGCACATCGACGGAGCTGATGTGGAAAGGGTCAGCAGCATGAAGTTCTTAGGACTACATCTGTCTGATGACCTGACGTCCACGGCCAACACCACAGCTCTGGTCAAGAGAGCCCAGCAGCGACTTCACCCTCTCCGAAGACTACGTAAAGCAGGCCTCCCCACCACACACCTACGGACTTTTTATAGGGGGACTGTCGAGAGCACACTGACATACGGCATCACTTCCTGGTTCGGGAGCTGCAAGGCGTACGAACGGCACCAACTGGACAGGATAGTGAAGACCGCAAGCAGGATTATTGGTGCTCCACTCCCCTTCCTGCTGGACATATACAGGAAGAGATGTATCAACAGAGCCATCTCCATCATCAAAGACCCTTACCACCCATCGCATGACATCTTCTCCATCCTCCCATCTGGGAAGAGGTACAGGAGCATTAGCTGCAAAACCAGCAGGATGCTCCTCAGCTTCTTCCCACAGGCTATAAGACTGTTAAATGGACTTTGCCCCCCTGCCAAGTATCGCGCACAAACCCCCACACTGCAGCAGAGCCACTGTTGTGCCGCTGCCGGTCGGAACGGCTGTTGAATGTTTAGTAGAGTGTTAAATTTGTTCATGACATGTATTTTTTATTTTCATTTCTATTTATTTTTTCATGCACACTGAATGGACACTGGTTGAGCAACGTTTTTTTGTTTCCTCTGGGTATGCGAATACTCAGGAAATGACAATAAAGATATACAATACAATACAATACAATACAAGTACTCTCATCCATGAGAGTTCAGTTCAGTCACCCATTCCTTCTCTCCAGAGTCGCTGCCTGTCCCGCTGAGTTACTCCAGCAACAGCAAAGCTAGTCAGGATTGAACCCAGGTCTCTGGTGCTGTAACAGCAACTTTACCGTTACACCACCGTGCCACACAAACTATAAGCCATACTTTAATGTGCTGAAAAAGTTGCTGAAACAAGTTGCTATGAATCTATGTGTAGGAAGGAAATGCAGATGCTGGTTTAAACTGAGTATAGACACACAAAATCTGTAGTAACTCAGCTGGACAGATTGCATCTCTGCAGAGAAGATCTCGACCTGAATTGTCGCCACATCCTTTTTTCCAGAGACGCTGTCTGATCCGCTGAGATACTTTATCTTTGCTATGAATCTATTCAGTTTCCTTCAATTTTAGAACGGTATTGGAGAATACTTTTATTTATATGTAAATCTGAACTGACGTGATTGAACTGATCTGGTCGGATGTTGGAAACAATAGCTATTGAAAACACAAACCCATAAACACTATGGATAATTGTAAACGATATCTGCACCACCACATTTATGAACGTTTCATACAATAAAGTTGATATACGGTGCATAAGGTGGGTATCAATTAATTCTAGGCAACAGATTAAAAAATTAATCTAACCCCATTAATTCACTCAGGGTGTATTATGATGTGCTCTACTGTATGAAGTGTACAGCAAAACCTGCTCTTCCAGAGTGGTCTATCGTGTTGTTTCTTCAGCGGACCACAAATTTATTTTAAGAGCAAAACATAAAGTGCTGGAGAACTCAGCAGGTCAAGTTGGATCTATGGAGGGTCTGAAGAAGGGTCTTGACCCAACACATCACCTATTGATTCTCTCCAGAGATGCTGCCTGACCCGCTGAGTTACTCCAGCATTTTGTATCTATCTATGGAGGGAATGGTTAGGCGACGTTTAGGGTCGGGTCTCTTCTTCTATAGATATAGAGAGAAGCAGAGAGATATATACAGAGAAGTAGCGAGCTATAGAGAGAAGTAGGGCAGGCTAGGACTATATTCCTTGGAGCCTAGGAGAAAATGTCATATAGATGGCATATAGAAGTATATAAGATAATGAGGGGAATAGATAGGGTAGATGCACAGAGTCTTCTACCCAGAATAGGGAAAATCAAGAACCAGAGGACATAGGGGAATGTTTTAATAGGAATCGCAAGGGCAATGTTTTTTAGAGGGTGGTGGGTATATGGAATAAGCTGCCAGAGGAGATATTTGAGGCAGAGACTGCAACAATCTTTGAAAATACATTTGGACAGGTACATGGATAGGAAAGGGTTTGATTTAAACTAGCATCTGCAGTTCCTTCCAACACAAGGTTTAGAGGGATATGGGCCAATGCGAGCAGGTGGGACTAGTGTGAATGGGGCACCTTGGACAGCATGGGCAAGATGGGCCAAAGGGCTTTTTTCCATGCTCCATGACTGACTTAAATGTGCCTTTGATAGTTCTGGACTAGCTGTTCCAATGTATACCCCATGTTATACCTATGACTATGAGGGCTTCCTCTAGGTGCTCTGGCTTCTTCCCCCGATGACAATGACATATGGACTGCCATGTTAATTGGCTGGTGTAAATTGTTTGCAACATGTAGGTAAATGGGAAGAGCTGATGGTGAAATGGTGTGGGAAAACTATTCAGAATGGCAGGCGGAAAAGATTTATGAGGATGTTGCCCTTTCAGAATGGCAGGCAGTGACTAGTGGGGTACCGCAAGGCTCGGTGCTGGGACAGCAGATATTTACAATATACATCAATGATGTAACATTAGCAAATTTACAGTTGACACAAAGCTGGGTGGCAGTGTGAACAGTGAGGAGGATGCTATGAGAATGCAGGGTGACTTGGACAGGTTGGATGAGTGGGCAGATGCATGGCAGATGCAGTTTAATGTGGATAAACGTGAGGTTATCCACTTTGGCAGCAAAAAAAGGAAGGCAGTTATTATCTAAATGGTGTCAAGTTGGGAAAAGGGGAAGTACAACAGGATCTGGGGGTCCTTGTTCATCAGCCAATGAATGTAAGCATGCAGGTATAGCAGGCAGTGAAGAAAGCAAATGTCATGTTGGCCTTCATAACAAGAGGAGTTGAGTATAGGAGCAAAGAGGTCCTTCTGCAGTTGTACCGGGCCCTAGTGGGACCAATCCTGGAGTACTGTGTGCACTTTTGGTTCCCCTAATTTGAGGAAGGACATTCTTGCTATTGAGAGAGTGCAGCGTAGGTTTACAAAGTTAATCCCCGGGATGGCGGGACTGTCATATGCTGAGAGAATAGAGTGGCTGGGCTTGTATACTCTGGAATTTAGGATGAGAGGGGATCTTATTGAAACATATAGGATTATAAAGGGTTTGGACACGCTAGAGGCAGGAAAAATGTTCCCGATGTTGGTGGAGTCCAGAACCAGGGGCCACAGTTTAAGAATAAGTTTTTCACACAGAGTTGTGAGTGTGGAATTCTCTGCCTCGGAGGGCGGTGGAGGCTGGTTCTCTGGATACTTTCAAGAGAGATCTAGATAAGGCTCTTAAAGATAGCGGAGTCAGGGGATATGGGGAGAAGGCAGGAACGGGGTACTGATTGGGGATGATCAGCCATGATCGCATGATTGAATGGCGGTGCTGGCTCGAAGGGCTGAATGGCCTACTCCTGCATCTATTGTCTAAATGGTTAGGGTAGGAATAATGTAAAAAAGATTGCTTGATGGTCAGCACAAACTAAGTGGGCTATGATTATGAACTTGCCCTCTCTATCTCTATGACTGCAATTCAGGCCAATTTGTGAATTCTGGGTATAAGTCGGTACTTGAGTATTAGAAGATAGGACAGTAGCCCACAATCTCCGTACCGAAAATGATGCCGTAAATTAATCCCCTCTGCCTGCATGTGATCCATATCCCTCCATTCCCTGCATGAGCCTATCAACAAACTTCAGATTGAACATTAACTTGCAGATTTTGTTTGCTGGTCATGCCCATAAAAACTACAATGCAGAAAGCCATTTGGTGAACTGGACTGTCTTGATGTAACCTTTACTTTAGGTAACCTCCTAGTAGCAGTGCCCTCACTTCCCTTCTCCACATTCCTCATCTGGTCTCTCTCTCCTGTAATGCTCGCAAGTCACTATCACAGGAGAGTATGAGGTATTGCACATGATGACTGGTGAAGTAATGTAGATACAATGCAACATTAATGAAATCCTATCAATTTAAATTTGTAACACGCTATTTCAGAGCTAATACAAACCTGATATTGTGAGGGTTATCTCCTGTGGTGCTCCTGTCGCATTGGGACATGTGACATTGGTAGCCTGTGCCAGGACCTGGCTGAGATTGGCGTTATTAATCGTCAGTGCCATTTCATGTTTTCCATTGGAACTTGGAGCAAGACCAGCGGATGTCAACGACTGCGAGATATCCTGTGCTCCTAAGAGATGTACAGAAAAAGAACAAATCTGAGTGCAGAACTTTAGACCCTGATTAGTACCAAACATTCTTTAAAAAGATTAAACGTTTATTACATTTTATAAGATTAAAAGATAGCCTAGAGGACAAGATACTCATGTTACCCAAACAGATAAAATGCTTCAATATTCAAAATGAACAGGTTATATATCTAGATAATATTTATGAGTTCTTCAAAAGGAACAAATTGATTTCATAAAAATGTAATGTTGACAACTATAGCAAATAATTAGCAAAGGGGGTCACTCAACTAGATGAATAATTGGTTAATTAGTTTTACAGTTGATTGAGGGGTTAATATTATGTAGGATAGGACACTGATAGAATTCTATCTCTCATCTTGAAACAAAGAGCTGGGGATCTTGTATCCTCTCTCCCTCGGCTTCAGTTAAAACTCCCGTGCAAAATGCAGAAAGCTCCACTGAGTGTGCAGCACTGAATACTGGACATGTTGAAATCTTGCAAAAGCAAAATCAATCTACAGACAAGAGACATTGCTGACAATTTTGACTGGCCAGCGGTGGAGCACATCAACAACTTTGCTTGGCCAGGCCGACCCTGCAAAGCTGCCAGGACGGCCGGCTTTTATGGCCAAGTCGAGAACTCTCCATTTGTAACAACTTTCAGACTTATATCTTGCAAAATGGCTCCAAAACATGGTGACTCTTGTATACTCAGCGGATTATTCCTATACAAGTCAAGTCAAATTTATTTGTCACATACGCATACGAGATGTGCAGTGAAATGAAAAGTGGCAATGCCTGCGGAATGTGCGAAAAACTACAAGAACAGAATCAGTAATTACATATTGGTGAGAGAAAGAAAAACAGCAATTTTAAAAAGACACAACACAACAGTCGTTTGGTACAGTAAGTTAGTCCCTGGTGAGATAAGAGTTTACAGTCCTAATGGCCTCTGGGAAGAATCTCCGTCATCCAGTTTTCACAGCATGACAGCGAAGGCGTTTGCCTGACCGTAGCAGCTGGAACAGTCCGTTGCTGGGGTGGAAGAGGTTCCCCATAATGTTGCTGGCTCTGGATCTGCACCTTCTGATGTATAGTTCTTGCAGGCGGGCGAGTGTAGTTGCCATAGTGCGTTCGGCCGAACGCACTACTCTCTGCAGAGCTTTATTGTCCCGGGCAGTGCAGTTCCCAAACCAAATTGTGATGTTTCTGGACAAGATGCTTTCTACAGCCACTGAGTAGAAGCACTGGAGGATCCTCAGAGAGACTCTGAATTTCCTAAGCTGCCTGAGGTGGTAAAGGCGCTGCCTTACCTTAATCAGCAGTGCAGCAGCGTGTGATGTCCATGTCAGATCCTCAGTGATGTGGCCTCCCAGGTATTTAAAGCAGCTCACCCTATCCACAGTATCCCCATTTATCTTCAATGGCGTATACATCCTCGGATGTTGTGCCTTCCTAAAGTCCACGATCAGGTCCTTAGTTTTTTTGACATTCAAGAGGAGGCTGGTGTCCTGACACCAGAATGGCAGATCAGCCACCTCTTCCCAGTAGGCCTTCTCATTATTTTCAGAGATCAGGCCCACCACCACCAGTGTCATCGGCAAACTTGATTATAGGGTGATTTCACGAAAGGTCACTGGAGTGTAGATCCGCACCCACGTGACCGAAAATTTGAAGTGGAGTACATGCTATACTTCCGGTACATGTTAGTGAATGGGAAAACACGCACTTTCACACCCGTTAAAAACATCGAAAACGGCCAGTTTTTGAGCTGCAATTTACTGTGCCAGTCGGGGTGACCGTGAGGCACAGCTACCTAAATTTACAGTCCAAAAAAAAGATAGAAACTAAGGTAAATTCAAGAAGGAGCTGAAGGTGCAAATCCAGCAGAAGTGATCAGTGGACATTTGTCGTGGAGATTTAAAGATCCAAAATATCGGGAATTATCGCGTTTGCTCGCTGCATTTCATCAAAAGTAAGGCATTATTGACTTTTTTATCTATATTCATTTGTTATATGAAAAGTTTTAAAAGTGAAAAATCCGTCAGTAAAATTGCAAAATCGCCCATGGTTCTCAGGTGGGTTTTAACATGCAAAATGAAAACGCTTCTGAAGCTACATTTACCATTTAAATAATCGTAAACTATCAATGCGTTTTGAAATAAATTTTACTCAGATGCAAGCTAAGGAATGGGATAATTGTCAGCTGTTAGTTGGACAAAATTAGGACATTTTATTATTTGCCAAAATCAGGATTGTTGACATCATTCCATGCTGCAGGCTTGTCTGTTATTAGATGATAAATAAATAAATAAATAAGTAGTTTGGGTGAATGTGCAGGCTTTAAACAAGAAACATTGAGAAATATATTTTGGCAAATAATAAAATGTCCTAATTTTGTCCAACAAACAGCTGACAATTATCCCATTCCTTAGCTTGCATCTGAGGAAAATTTATTTCAAAACGCATTGATAGTTTACGATTATTTAAATGGTAAAGGTAGCTTCAGAAGCGTTTTTCATTTTGCATATTAAAACCCACCTGTCCGCTGATCACTTCCGCTGGATTTGCACTTTCAGCTCCCTCTTGAATTTACCTTAGTTTCTATCTTTTTTTTGGACAGTAAATTTAGGTAGCTTTGCCTCACGGTCACCCCGACTGGCACAGTAAATTGCAGCTCAAAAACTGGCAGTTTTCAATGTTTTTAACGGGTGTGAAAGTGCGTGTTTTCCCATTCACTAACATGTACCGGAAGTATAGCATGTACTCCACTTCAAATTTTCGGTCATGTGGGTGCGGATCTACGCTCCAGTGACCTTTCGTGAAATCACCCTATAGGCTTGTAAAGTAAGATCATGTACAGCAATACTTTTACTGAACTGTATGCAAAAAAGGAATACCACTGTATCTCAGTACCTGTGACAATAAACTACCATTGAACCAGTTGCTGCTTGACCTATTGAGTATTTCCACCTTTATCTGTCATATATCTGTTTAAGATTGTGACCACCAGGGGCGCCGGGGAGATGGCCGCCCTGCCGGCAGTCTGTTCTTTTCTACATTGTTTTTGTTATTTTTTAATGTGTTAAAACTTTGTTTAAATGTTCTTCGGTTTGTTTTATGTGGGGGAGGGTGGATGGGATCGGGGGAAACTTTTTTTTTCAAGTTCCTACCTTGCGGGAGATGTGATTATTTTTTGGATTACATTCTCCAGGATCTGCGGCCTACCATCGATGGAGCTGGAAGCCTCCTCGGACTGTCGTGAGCCCCACCGCAGGGCGCGGACTTAACATCGGAACTGATCCCTTGCTTGGGATCGCTCCTACCGCGACCAGCGCAGACTTTACCATCAAGAGCTCGAAGTCTTCGGGAGAGGCTGAGTCGGGATCTCCAACGTCGTGGAAGGTTCGACCAGCCCTGATGGGAGGTTCTATCGCCCGACGCGGGGGAGCTGACATCCCCCCCCCGATGCGGGAGCGGATAGCCTCGACGCGGAGGGCCCGAAATGCCGCCGGCTACGGGAGTCAAGATCATCCCGTCAACGGGGGCTCGAGGCCCACGACCGAGGAAGAACTAAGGGAAGGACTTGAACTTTATTTCGCCTTCCATCACAGTGAGGAATGTGTACGAGTCACTGTGGTGGATGTTCATGTTAAAATGTGTTTTTGAGTGATCTGTTGCTTTATATTTGTATGACTGACCTGGCCAATGAAACTCCTCATATGTTGCAAAACATACTTGGTGAATAAAGTGTGATTCTGATTCTGAAGGAGGGTCTCGACCCGAAACGTCGCCTATTTCTTCTCTCCATAGATGCTGCCTCACCCGCTGAGTTGCTCCAGCATTTTTGTCTACCTACTGTTTAAGATTTAGTCATATGAATGATGGGACTCCACTGGGTCAAGGTAAAATTAGGGTTACCATCGATAAAGGTGACAATAAGAGTCTCAAAAACGTCACACAAACATTAAATGCTTGAAAGATTAATATTTCTCACCTGAACTGTTGGCAAGCACAGTCTCCTGCTCGGTCAGACTGCCTATCACCATGGCAGCCGATGATGTTACTGTAGGTTGCATTGACAAGCTGGTTAGTGGCTGGATGACCACATTGGCAGGAAGTGTGCTATCTGTTGATTGTAGAGTCCCGGATTGCTGTGGTATGTTCGGGTCTGAAGGCAGTTGCTGAGTAAGCACATTACTCTGCTGTAATGTCTGCTGCAAAATGCTCGAATCGATCTGCAGAAAGGAACATGGGAGCAGGAAAGGGGAAGGTTGAAGAAAAGTCCAGTCAAATAATATCAGATATGGGTCGAATTAGAAGTCAGCTTGCAGAATGACATTAACACGGAGGAACTAACAGGCACTTAGTCCATTTATCAGTAGGTTTATCAATAATGGAACCTTTAAACAATATGAACCTTAAAAAATTGAAGTCAATTTAAATGCATGAAGGTGCATGGAATAGGTTTATCAAAGAATGATTCAACTTGGTATGTAGGCCATTATGCCCATGGTACCAAGTTCTGTCTCTCTCCCTCTTCTATTTCTTCTCTAATCAACATATATCTCCTATTCAAGTATTTACCCAATTCCTTTTTATAGGGATGATTCACTGCATCACAGTATTTCTTATCTTGCCTCTGATTCTTTTATTCAATACCTTAAAATGTGCGTCCTCTAATAGATAAAACCAAATATCCTATAGAGAGCAAGATAGTCCACTCCTGCTAAATGCAATGGGCTGACGTGTAGTACGCAACGGAGTGGAATGTCAGCCTTTTCTTTGGCCCATGTCAGTAAACCCGACCCGACTCTGTATATCCCTCTTGCTGTGTAATCAGCGTTGCGGGGGAACAGTTTGTGTGTGTGATATAGGGTTAGATTCATAATTCAGTTAATTCATAATTCTGTTACATTTTGTTAAAGATTAATATATTAACAAATTATGATTCTGTTAATTGTCTTCTTTAATGGTTTTTTTTTTTAAATGGCTCATGTGCTGTGTTTGAGTTGATTTTTGTATTACACCTTGCACTCTGTAATTCATCTAATCACACTGTTCACAACTGCAGTATTTGGAAAAATAATAGCAATATGAAGATTCCAGTTGCTCTACTCTTGGAATGTTCTTTAATGTTCCTTAATGGTTTTTTGTGGCTATGGAATTGTTTTTCAACAATAAAATGGGTCTGGTCTTCCCAATAGCCAGAGAGTGGAATGAAATCTGTCTGTAATTGTGGAGTTACATAAATGAAGTATTTATCAAAATAAAAATTGTTTTGAGCTAGATTAAAAAATGATGTATAAATTAAGGATGGTTTTATTCAGCAAGCAAACAACTGTTTAGATTGTGTAGGAAAGAACACACACACATATATAAATATTTCTCCAGATTTTTATATATAATGATAAACGTTATTTCAGACAACAATAAATAAAATACATTGTAAACCTCCCCGCAACTTCACCCTGGTGTCCCAGCCGTGCTGATCCAGGCCAGACTCCCCACACGCTGTGGAATAGGCATATTTTCGCTTTTTATTGTGATTTATTGATCTTTTTAAAGCTGAATATCTGATAACGACACATTAGATGTGGACGCCATGGCCAAAGCAAGGGAACGAGTGCGAAGACGGAAGCCAGTTACGGAAATGGTGCCGAGGATTACCCATCAAAGATCCCATGACCCTACTATGTGTTTTTCGTCGAATGGACTATCTTGCTCACTAAAGGATCTTTGGATAAAACAAGTTTCTCCTGTTACCGTATTAATAGTTACTATAACTCCATTGATGATATGTCATTCACTCACTCAAAAAGACTGATTTCACAGATCCACCCAACTGCTAATGATGTGTTAACAGTTCATGATGGGTGTAGTTAGTAAGCAAGCCTCCCTATTGATAATATATTCATGAAAATTAATTCTCTGCCAGCTGGCAGTTTTAACCCAGTTCACTGCAAGCAAGGCAGAAAATCATAAGCAATGCGGCACACACTTCACTCAGGCACAAGCTGTTGATATGGAAAAGGGAAATTTCACACAGGGTGCATCTGGGGCTTTATTTCATATCTTAGCTACTCCAACCCTGATGGACATGTACCAGGACTACTGGCATACATTGTGTCTTATTATAGGCAGATAGCAGTCTGACAACAAAGGCAGTGTGCATCCGATTTGGTCTCAAATTGTTCAGTTTCAGGTGAAACAACATGAATACACAATGGTTACTCCATGACTAATCAACGGCTCTGATTTTGAAACTTATTGCAGGATGAAAAACGGGCTTTGCACTATTGCTGATGTAACTGGAATGATTTTCATGCCAGAATCACATTTCCTGCAATAACAAAAATCACAGTGCAAAGTCAGCGGTTGGATTCCCCTTGTCCCCTTCCACGGGGGACTCGTTTGCTTTACTCTAGGTTAAACCAATCTTTAACTGCACTGCGCTGCTTCTTTGCAATGTTATTGATACAAATTGAAGCTAAAAGCATTACATTTGAAGAAGTTGTTTAGAGCGATGGAGAGGTTCTTGGAGGGAATTCGACTGCTGGGGGTCCAGGCAACTGAAGACAATAAACTCCATCAGCAATTCTACTTGCCCAACTGATCAAGATCCTGCAATCATTTTGAATAACCATCTTCACTGTCTATGACAACACCTACTTTAGTGTCATCTGCAATTGACGAATAACGCCTTGTACATTATCATTCAAATCGTTGATACGCAAGATTCCAACGACTCTTTGCAAGAGAACATGCTAAAGCTTGGTGAGCACATTTATATCGTAGGCATCTAATGTACAACCTTCATAAACTTAATTGTGATAACTTTGATAGCAAACTCCATACCTGTAGTGTAATGTTATTTATATTGGTGGGATCAAGGCCAGAGATCTGAACATTCTGTCCAACCAAGTTAGTAGAAACAAGCTGCAACTGTATTCCTTCAAGAATGGCAAAGCTGGCATCCGTTAGTGATAATGTCAAATCACCACCTGCTGTCAAAAAAAAATCAATAACATAAATTAGCTAAGTGGTTTTGTTTAATGGGTGCATTAAATATGATCAGATGCTTGCTGCAATTGACATTTGCACTCTCCTGATCTTGTGCTTGGTATGTGAATATTCATTTACCGGTAACCAGTAAATGATAAAAATATTACTCCAGGTTGTAATTTGTCCATTAATTGAAACCGTCTTCTAAAAAAAACAAATCAGGATAACTGTCTGAAAAAATAAAAAATAAATAAATGTCTGCTATTATTGAATTAATTGTAAAATCTAAATCCTCTAGTACTAATGTGATGGGATAAATGGTCTTTCCTTTGTATGGTTTAATTTTAGGACTCAACTAGACTGTGGGACCCGTTGGGTCCCAGCCACATGGAAGGCCTGGTCCCCCAACGCAACCTATTCCCCAATGTGGAGGGTTTGAGGGAGGGGGGGGGGTGTGTGGGGGTAAGGGGGGGGGGGGTGTGAGGATGGGGAGGGAGGGGGAAGGGGGTAGGGGGGAAGGGGGGGTGTGGAGGGGGAAGGGTTGGTTGTGTGGGGAGGGGACTCCACTCAGCAGCCACCGACCGCGGCACCACACAGCACCTCCCGGCTCCACTCAGCGACTTCCCCGACTCCACTCTTACAGGCTCAATCAGTACGGTGTGTGGACTCAATCAGCATGGCGTGTGGACTCAGCCCCGCCTCCGGGGTTTTATTCTCCTCGCCCCGGTGATTGACAGTGGGAGCCAGAAGGAGCGTTGCCTTCATGGTGACCGACAGGCGAGGAGACTCATCTGCTGATCTCACGATTTTTTAAAACCTTCATAACTTTTGTAATATTCCACTGATCGGAACAAAACTTGGTGCACTTGGAGCAGAAGAGAACTGTGAATAAGGTGGCAAAAAAACTCCTAGCGATATAGGGGTACTATTTTTGCGCAAATTTAAAAAAAACGCAAACGGGAAGAGAACAAGATGAGAGTTTTAGTAATAGTATAGATTACAACGAACATTCGAAGGTATTATGAATTGCATCGAGATTAAAATAATTAGTGTTTACCTGACATTGAGGCTGGAAGTGTGGCTTGTCCAACTAATCCTTGCTGGAGAAGGTTCTGATCAAACTGATTAGCCAGGACACCATTATTAGTGATGCAGACATTTGCATCGGCACTAGTCAGTAAGTTAACAGGCTGCAAACTCTCTGTTGTTTGACGAGTTACAGGCTTCCGAATTTTCTTCGGCAGTGACGTGGGCTTAAAGTGAGATTGTATGTGGCTCTTCCTGTGCCCTGAAGTCCGGAAGCGTACGTCACAATGTGGACATTTGAAAGGCTTTGCTCCGGTATGTAGACGCATGTGAACTTTTAAACTACCTTTAGTCGAAAAGGGAGAACTGCAAACGTGGCATTTGAAGTGCTTCTGACCTGAATTTCAAATCCAAAAATACATTTTATATATTGAGCAAATGGAAGGGGGAAAAAAAAATGCAAACATGGAACTCAACAAATATTAGAACTGGAATGTCACCACAAATAAACTGATGGATTGTAACTTTACCATTAGGTAACAACATAGCATTGTCATGAAATACTCTCAAATTTATACGTTCTCAAAATATCTAAGAAATGGATAGAATTGCTTAGCTAATTTCTACAACTTTGCGGTCCTCCATGCCAATCTTTTTAATGAATGCTTTGCATGGTCAAAGCTAATTATTGTGCTCTATGCATTTTTCTCACCTCACTGAGCCTTGTATGGTCCAAAGCTCACATCCTAAGGCAAACAGAGAATATTTTGCTGAGGCTGTTTTTAATCTAACAGTATTTTAGAACTAGGACTACATGTACACTTCACAGCATTATTACTAAGTATCTTGCAGTAGACCCAAGTTTCTTTAAAAATAAATGCAATGCAAATGGTTTGATTTATAATCGTCACGTGTAGAACATAGAACAGTTCAGCACGGGAACGGCGCCAGCAAATTTAAAATGTATCTTGTATCTGTAACGGGATCTTAAACTAGTAGATTGTTATAAAACATGTGTTTCATGAATATACTTCGGGGTAGGAAAGATGAACATTTCCCCCAGTCAGATCAACCAATATGAATAACGTGCCATTTAACCGTAGGGAGGGTGGATAGGGACGGAGAAATATAGAGAACTCGGATGGGAGGTCAGGAGATCAGCATAGGAAGCTCAGCTCTGGAAGCACTGAAGATTAAAAAAAAATATCCCTTTACTGACAAGAAATTATTAATGCACAGTAAAATTGCCCAATTCTACTTTTTTCCAAACATTAATGTCCTGTTTTTGTTCAATTTGTAAATAGCATTTTGCATATTAAGTTTATGTAGAATATCTCTAGAATTAAGTGTCTAAACAGCAACGGATGTCATCAGATGCCATTTTTTTCTGTGGATTCAGCTATCTGTTGGTTTCTGATGCAACAGCAACAACTTTATTCCTTTTTGAAACAGATATGTTGTAGTGGCCTGGTCAAGGTCAGGAAAAGACCGGACGCCAGGCGGATTCAAAAGAAGCTTTTTAATTCCAACAGTTCAAGACACACACCGACACTCTTATCTCTACCCCTCGGGAGTCGACCGGTAAACCCCGTGGCAGACCAACGCCCCTGTCCCTCAATCGGCGAGGGGGATGATCCAAGGAGTGGCCTACCCCCCAGGGACCGCCACAATGTAACAATATATGCATTTTGTTGTCTCTGTACTGTACACTGACAATGACAAATAAAATTGACTTTGAATCTGAATATATATATGCATTTTGCTACAACAGATCTCTCAGAAGCAAGACGGAGTGGCTCGAGTATAAAATGGAGTGTCAAACCAATGAAGTAAATGGCAGAGTCTTAGCCACATTGTTGAGAGGAACAATACTGGGCAACTATGTTTACTGCACTTCAAAATCAATGCAATCTGCATGTGTAGCGACTGCAAAAACACCTTAAGTAGGAAAACCAGAATGTAAGGAATGAGTGATAAAATGCAAGTATTCCAGTCAGCTGACCAGGTCTGTTAGAGCTTCCATCAACCACAGCATCTTTCTATCTATGTGAATGGCTTAATGAAAAAAACAGCACTAACCAGTGTGAGTTTTTAAATGGCAGTCCAGAGTAGACTTCACTGTAAAACTCTTCCCACATTCATCGCACTTAAAAGGCTTTTCTCCAGTGTGGATCCTTATATGCCTACATAGGTTGAAAGAAAATTTTAGTGTTATCATTTTGATAGATTTCAAATTTTCACTTTTGGAAACAATCTAATTTTATAAAAATTACCAGAAATATTATTGTATTTTTTTCTATTAAAATGACCAGAAATCATTAAATTTCATTTGAGTCGGCTAGATATTTACCAGATGAAATGCAGTTTGAAAAACGTTTCTTTAGAAAATTGTCTTTTCAGAGAATTGGAAAATTATAGAAAAGCCATAGAAGTATAAAAATAAACAGCTTCTGATACTTAATCACAGGTTGCCCTTAAAATAGCTGTGGGGCAGAGAATCCGGCAAGTCTCTATTCAAAGACCTGCACCAAATTTTGTTTAACAAGTTAGCGACATGGGGAAAGAGTAAAGGAGGGGTCAGCAAGGAACTGGACAACCCTTTGAGAGCTAGCCGAGGGATAAAAAGGCAGGTGTCCTGCCATCGTGTTGAATAGTTCCACACTTAAAAGTTGCTTCCCTGCAGAGCAGATCCTGGATTATCCAGATTGTGTTTTTTTTTTTCAAAATGGCATTGAGACAAGCAAGTAAGATAGGAGAGTGCACAGAATAATTCCTTCAATGTATTGGAATAACTCTCATTCTTGATCTAAGTTGAAGTTTGCAATGTCAGCAGTGCAACAGGTAGTGATTAGACATTCTAGTAAGTAAATTTGATCCAAGTCAATTACAGTGTCCTCCATAATGTTTGAGACAAAGACTCATCATTTGCCTCAATTTGAGATTTGTAATAGAAAAAAAAAAATCACATGTGGTTAAAATACACATTGGACCGATTTTAATAAAGGCCAGATTTTAATAAACTGTGGTTGCTCTTTTAAGTACTTCTTGGCAAACTGTAACCTGGCCATCCCATTTTTGCAGCTAACCAGTGGTTTGCATCTTGCAGTGTAGTTTCTGTATTTCTGTTCATGAAGTCTTCAGCGGACAGTGGTCATTGACAAATCCACACCTGACTCATGAAGAGTGTTTCTGATCTATAGGACAGGTGTTTGGGGATTTTTCATTATTATAGAGAAAATTCTTCTGTCATCAGCTGTGGAGGTCTTCCTTGGCCGGCCAGTCCCCTTTGTGATTAGTAAGCTCACCAGTGCTCGCTTTCTTCTTAATGATGCTCCAAACAATTGATTTTGGTAAGCCCAAGGTTTGCCCCATGTCTCTAACAGTTTTGTTCTTGTTTTTCAGTCTCATAATGGCTTCTTTGACTTTCATTGGCACAACTTGTGTCCTCATGTTGATGAACAGCAATAAAAGTTTCCAAAGGTGATAGAAAGACTGGAGGAGAGACTAGGTGCTGAGAGCTCTCTTATACCTGCATTAAGGAGGCATTTAAACACACCTGAGCAATTACAAACACCTGTGGAGCCATGCGCCCCAAACATTATGGTGCCCTGAAATGAGGGACTATGTATATACACAGCTTCAATTTCTACCTGGTGAAACCAAAATGTGTAAAAATGGCCTTTATTAAAATCTGGCAAAGTGCACTTTAACCACATGTGATTTTTTTCTATTACAAATCTTAAATTGTGGAGTGCAGAGGCAAATAAATGTTTGTCCCAAACATTATGGAGGGCACTATAATAATAATAATAATAATAATAATAATAATGCCTTTATTGTCATTGTATTTAGAAATACAACAAAATTAGGAGAGCTACTCCTGATCAGTATAACCAAAACAAGTTAAAACAAGATAAAAAAATACATCCAATTCCATCCAATACGTTATTTAACTGCTTGAAATAGTAGATACATTATATTTAGCATGCCTAAGTAGAAGATTGCACTGGGAGAATATTGCACTTTAAAACATAATAAGTATTAAAGTAATTAAAAAAGAAGAAATATTAGCTGAGTGATCTATTTTATAGTGGAATGGATGACAGCATCTCTTCATGTCGTATGGTTATTTGAGGAATTTAGAGTTCTGATGGCCCAGGGAAAGAAACTGTTCTTGAGTCTGTTTGTCCAGTTTTTGACGCACCTGTACCGCTTTCCAGAGGGCAGGAGGTTGAACAGGAACTGCCTGGGTCTTTGATTATTTTCCTGGCTCTACAGAGCCACCGAGAGCTAGAGAGCTAGATATGTCTTCCAGGGAAGGCGGAGGGCAGCCGATGATTTTATGGGCAGTTTTGATCACTCTTTGCAGGGCTCTCCTGTCTGCTGCTGAACAGCCGGCCTACCACACCGTGATACAATATGCCAGCACACTCTCGATGGTGGAGCGGTAGAAGGTCACTAGCAGCTTGTCCTCTAGACTGTTCTTCCTTCGCACTCTCAGGAAGTGCAATCACTGCTGGGTCTTTTTTACTGCCGCTGAAGTATTGGCAGACCAGGAGAGGTCCTACGCGATGTGCGTTCCCAGGTATTTGAAGGTGGAAACCCTCTCGACACAGTCCCCGTTGATGTAGAGCGGGCCAGGGTCCGCTCTGTGCCTTCTGTAGTCGATGACCATTTTCTTTGTTTTGCTGATGTTGAGTGCCAGGTTGTTCGCAGAACACCACTCTGACAGCTTCAGGACCTTGTCTCTGTACGCTGCCTCGTCTCCTCCTGTAATGAGTCCGACCACCGCGGTTTCATCCGCAAATTTAATAATGGAGTTTGTGGAGTGGATGGGAGTGCAGTCATAAGTGTACAGAGCGTAGAGGAGTGGACTCAGCACACAGCCCTGTGGAGAACCAGTGCTGAGTGTGAGGGTGGAGGAGCAGTGGGGGCCCATTTTGACTGTTTGTGGGCGGTTAGTAAGAAAGTCCTTTATCCAGGCGCAGGTGTGAGGGGGGAAGTCTAAGTCTGACAGCTTGTTGACTAGTACGTCAGGGATGATCGTATTAAAAGCTGAGCTATAGTCAATAAAAAGAATCCTTACATGGTTCCCCAGGTGTTCCAGATGGCTCAGTGCAGTGGCGATGGCGTCCTCCGTCGATCTGTTTGCTCTATAAGCAAACTGATGAGGGTCAAGATTTGGAGGGAGGCTGGCTTTGATGCGCTGTGAAATTAGTCTTTCAAAGCATTTCATGACTACTGATGTTAATACAATTGGTCTGTAGTCATTGAGACTGTTTATGACTGGCTTCTTAGGGACAGGGATGATGGTAGCCGACTTCAGACAAGGTGGAATGGTAGCTTGTGTTAGGGAAAGATTGAAGATCTTGGTAAAGACCCCCTGATAGCTGGTCTGCACAAGCTTTAAGTACTTTGCCGAGTACACCATCAGGTCCAGCGGCTTTCCTTGGGTTCACCGACTTGAGCGCACGCCTCACTTGGTGCTCCTGGAGAGTGAGCGAATGGGAGCTGGAGGTCGGTGGGAGCAGCGTGACTGCATGGGGCCTCTTTGCCTTAAAGCGAGCAATGAAATAGAAACATAGAAATTAGGTGCAGGAGTAGGCCATTCGGCCCTTCGAGCCTGCACCGCCATTCAATATGATCATGGCTGATCATCCAAAATGGTTTAGTTCCTCTGCTAGCGAGGCGTTAGCACCGTCAGTCACGGGTGTGTTGCCTTTGTAATTGGTGATAAGTACTGGTGTCTGGTGATTTTTCAACAGTCAAAATGTTTCCGTATACCCTGCTTAAAAAGCAAGCACAAATGTAGTACCCTTTCAAAATAGGAGTGATTGAAGTAAGATAGAGGATCGCATAAGTCATTTTATTTGCAGAGGATTATATTTCCTTGCTATGTTGCAGCTCATTTTAATTGCTTTAAATTAGAAATGTTCATCATTAAAATAACTTTATTGGGGCAGAAAAATAAAGATAATGTGGTACTGGAATAATAATTACAGATCAACTTGTTCATTATGATGACATATGGACAAGTGATGCTTAGATATTGAATTATCCAAGGCAACAATAAAAATTAATGAACCGTGCAAGCTTTAATTCCTGAATACATATTTTAATCTACATTTTACTTTACAAGCCAATTAAGCAAGATAGCTTCAATCAATTAAACAGGGTAATTAACATGTTCTCAGCTCTATTTAACATTCTGTCACCCGTTTTTGACTTTTCAATATTTCCCCTTGATACCAGATGCATAAAATAGATTTACAGCAGTGTAATCTATTTCAATACTTATACAGTGTTTCCAAAACATTAACTTTGGCCATCAGTAAAATTTTTTTTTTTAAATCCTGCCCATAACTTTGAACAGGAAACAAAAACAGAATACAATGAGTTAAAGGGATTGAAAGGTAAAAGGGGATTTAAAAAAGAGGCTGAGTGGACAAAGAAACAGCCAACAGGAAGTAGTGGCAGCTGGTGAAAGGGGAGGGGAACTACGTTGACCAAGTGTGTCCTGTCAGGGGCTACAATGTGAGCCACAACAAAAGCTGCGTCAACCAGACAATGTGAGCAACTGGTGAAGAAGAGCTTGTTGGTGCGTCTTGTCGGCCTCTCCCCCCCCCCCCCCCCCCCCCACCCCCCCCTTCCACTTCCGCCTCCTCCTCCGTCTTCCCCGAAGTCCCCAACCTTCTCCACCTAGGAAGATGTCGGCAATAAGGAGGAGGCGGCAGCGGCAGTGTGGACAAAGCATCGAGGGGAGGAGGAAGAGGTGGCGGCAGTGGATGGCGGAGCGAACAAGGTGATGGTCAACAGAACAAAGCAGCAGCCGGTGAGAGGGGAGGCAGCCCCACTGTAACTATGGGCGTCCTATTGGTGGTGGTGTAAAAACAAATGTTTGTTGGTAGACTATCGGAACTTCACTTGGCAACCGGCTTCCTAACTTTCATCTAGCCAAACTAGGCTATCAAACTGGGAAGACACAAAATGCTGGAGTAACTCAGCGGATGAGGCAGCATCTATAGAGAGAAGGAATGGGTGACGTTTTGGGTCTGATATTTCTTCAGACTGATGTCGGCGGAGGGGGCAGGACAAAGATAGAAAGTAGGCAGAGACAGTAGGACTGGTAGGAGAACTGGGAAGAGGGGGGGGGGGGAAACGGAAGGAGAGGGAAGGCAAGGGCTATCTGAAGTTAGAGAAGTCAACGTTCATACCTCTGGGATGTAAACTACCCAAGCGAAATACGAGGTGCTGTTCCTCCAATTTGCGCTGGGCCTCACTCTGATAATGGAGGAGGCCCAGGATAGAAAGTTCAGATTGGGAATGGGAGGGGAAGTTGAAGTGCTGAGCAACCGGGAGACAGGTAGGTTACGACGGACTGAGCGGAGGTGTTCAGCGAAGCAATCGCCGAGCCTCCGCTTGGTCTCGCCGATGTAGAGAAGTTGACACCTGGAACAGCGGATACAGTAGATGAGGTTGGAGGAGGTGAAAGGAAGGACATTAGCTTGGAGGATGTGGAATCGATATGATATGGAATCTTTGGAATTCTCTGCCACAGAAGGCAGTTGGGGCCAGTTCATTGGCTATATTTAAGAGGGAGTTAGATGTGGCCCTTGTGGCTAAAGGGATCAGGGGGTATGGAGAGAAGGCAGGTACAGGATATCGAGTTGGATGATCAGCCATGATCATATTGAATGGCGGTGCAGGCTCGAAGGGCAGAATAGCCTACTCTTGCATCTATTTTCTATGTTTCCTGCGGTTGCAAGGGAAAGTACCCTGGGAGGGGGTGGTGTGGGTGGGTTGGGACAAATTGACCGGGGAGTTACTGAGGGAATGGTCTCTACGGAAAGCAGAAAGGGGTGGAGATGGGAAGATGTGGCCAGTAGTGGGATCCTGTTGGAGCTGGCGAAAATGTCGGAGGATTATATGCTGTATGCGACAGCTGATGGTGTGGAAGGCAAGGACAAGGGGAACTCTGTCCTTGTTACGAATAGAAGGAGTGGGAGTAAGAGCAGAGCTGCAGGATATCGAGGAGACCCTAGTGAGAGCCTCATCCATAATGGAAGAGGCGAACCCCCATTCCCTAAAGAATGAGGACATCTCCGATGCCCTAGTATGGAACACCTCATCCTGGGCGCAGATGCGGTGTAGACGGAGGAATTGGGAGTAGGGGATAGAGTCTTTACAGGTGAAAGGTGGGATGAAGTGTAGTCAAGATAGCTATGGAAATCAGTAGGTTTGTAGTAGATGTTGGTCAATGGTCTGTTGCCTGTGATGAAGACGGTGAGATCTAGAAACGGCAGGGAGATGTCGGAAATGGTCCAAGTGAATTTGAGTGCCGGATGGAAATTAGTGGTGAAGTTGATGAAGTCAGTGAGTTCTGCATGGGTGCAGGAGTAAGTACCAATGCAGTCATCAATGTGGCAGAGGTAGAATTTGGGGATGGGGCCACGCCTGGAACACAGATTGTTCGACGTACCCTACAAAGAGACAGGCACAGCTAGGGTCCATGGGAGTGTTTCACAGATGGGGCCAGTATCAAACCAGGTATTTCACTGACGTGTCAGCCTTGATCATATGTCTGAACCTTGGAGCGCTTCAGGTATCCCCTTGCTTAATAAAACCAGAACCAAAACAGATATGGAGCCATGTCACAACATACAATTTGTATACCGATGTCAACGACGAGAGAATAATCTGTAGACAGAGCACCAAACAAAATTGAAATGCATTAATCCTTACCTGACTAAGTCACTGGGCTTTTTGAAACTCTTCGTACAAAACGAGCACTGGTTTGCATGCTTAGGCTCCTCTTCTATCTCAATATTCTTATCCTTGATTTCACTGACACGGTCCTTCTCTGCTGCCGACTGGACTAATACTTTTTCAGAAACGGTGGCATCTAATCGCGTTTCAGTTTTTGCCAGTTCTGCCGTCTCTTCTTCTGTAAATGTGATTATCCCAATCCGTGGCCTTCGTACAACAGGTCTCTCTAGGTTTTCTTCCTCTTCTATATAATTACAGGGTGAAAAAGAGAAAAGATTTTTTCATCATAATCAGAGTAAGACTCCACACCGAAAAAAATATTTAAAAATCTTTGTATATCTCTGTCTCTCTAGATCTATATCACCTGCACATTTGTAGAATTTACAAACTTCTAAGCTAATGAAAACAGAAATGCTCAGTGAATCTGGCAGCATCTGTGGAGAGTGTATTAGTTAGCATTTCAGGTTGGTGATTCATCATCAGAAATGGATCTTGAGCAATGGCCTTTCTGACAAAAGATCATCAAACACAAAATATTATTTTTCTCTCTACCGATATTGCTTAAATATTGACCGCTTTCTGCACATTGTCAGAATTTCTGCTTTTTGAAACAACACGAGTTGTTTAGTTTGGAGTTAAAGTACTTTCATGCTGAAACTTCAATGTTACAATATAGAAACTTCTAGAATTTTGTTTACTGCTGCAGTATAAGCCGAACCATAAATCTCTTCAAAATTCTTTAGATTAAAATTAATTCTGTTATCTTCCATTATCTCAATCTTCAAACATCCCTTTTTATCGATCACCTTCAAAGACCCTAAACATGTCACTGTCTTTCTGCGAGTTGCTAGTTATGAATGAAGTAGTTGAAGATTACGACACTGCCTTGAGAAGGTCTATTTAAAACACTGCCCACCTGCAGGGATGTCCTGGGGAAAGTTGATTGACTTCCAACAGCCACCTTTTTTATGCATAGTATCTCTACTGTGCCCTTCATAATTTTTGGACAAAAACCCATCATTTATTTATTTGCCTCTGTACTCCAAAATTTGATATTTGTAATAGAAAAAAAATCACATGTGGTTAAAGTGCACATTGTCAGATTTTAATAAAGGGCATTTTTATACATTTTGGTTTTACCATGTAGAAATTAAAGCTGAGCTCTTATACCTGCATTAAGGAGGCAATTAAACACACCTGAGCAATTACAAACACCCATGAAGCCATGTGTCCCAAACATTATGGTGCCCTGAAAATGGGGGAATATGTATAAACACAGCTGTAATTTCTACATGGTGAAACCAAATGTATAAAAATGGCCTTCATTAAAATATTACAATGTACACTTTAACCACGTGATTTTTTCTATTTCAAATCTCAAATTGTGGAGTACAGAGGCAAATAAATAAATTATGGATCTTTGTCCCGAACCTTATGGAGGGCACTGTATCTAGCAGAGTATTTTCTCCCTAACTCTCAATGACTATAAATGTATTAAGGGCTTCTTGGTGCCACACTCATGGGCAGACACTCTCACCTCTCTTCTAGATTTCAGCTCTTTGGTCCATTATTTAGCCAAGGCAGAAATGATACGTGAGGCAAAGTGGCAAGGGATGGTGGTGATGCGAGTTCCACCCGTGATTCTTTCCCATTGATAAAAGGACATGACAGCATTAAGACAAAGCACTTCATACCTCCAACTCCTGTGGTAGTTTGATGAGCTTTCATGTGCCTCTTGCAGTGAAGTGATGTTCGGAAAGTATCATCGCAGAATGGGCACTTGAATGGTCTCAGACTGGTATGAATTACCATGTGCCTTGTAAGGCTCCCATTGGTAGTAAAAGTGGCATCACAAACATTGCATCTGTAGGCTTTAATACCTTAAAATATACACAGATAAAATTCTATACACCAAAAAAATTAAGCTATCACCGATTCAAAAGTATCGATAAAAGTACAATTGGCACCTTTATTCTGTTATAAATACATAGGAGTTAAAAAACAAAATATCAATATAACTCAGCCCATCATGTCCATTCAAAGAATTATTAAATTATTCTACTTCTCTGTTCTACTCAAGCCCTGCAATGTTCTGCTCTAGATATCCATCAAAGTCCCTTTCTAAATTTATTATTAAGTCTGCTACTTCCCAAGTTACAGCGGTGTAGATGTCCTAGAGATTAATTATTTTGTCTCATGCTGAATTCCAAGTGGGTTTTTTCATGAGCGATGGGTTTTTTCATGAGCGATGCTATTCAGAAACATAGGTGGTTTATTGTTATTTTTGCTGGGTTCTGCATACTTTATAATTAACGTGGGGTCAATTTTGGTTTAAAAATTGCATAGACAAACATTGGGAATTTCAATCTAAAGTAAAGAGGAAAAGTAAAATAAGATTAATCTAATTTACTACCAATAACGAGGCAATTCCAATTTCCAGATACACCTCAAATTAACTGGCCAGGCTCTCACCAGAAACCAGGAAGGGCTTTGTTTCTTTGCACAAATTAGGGTCATTTGTACCAAGATTCCATTGCTACATGCTTTTAGAACCAGATTGCCCACAAACCATGGTTGGTGCAAATGGCTCTCATTTATCACATAGATTTAGTTCAGTTTCATTTAGAGATACAGCATGGAAACAGGCCCTTCGGCCCACTGAGTCCACGCTGACCAGCGATCCCTGCACAGTAACACTTTCCTGCACACACTAGGGACAATTTATACACCAAGCCAATTAACCTACAAACTTGTACGTCTTTGGAGTGTGGGAAGAAACCGAAGATCTCGGAGAAAACCCACGCACTCACGGGAAGAACGTACAAACTCCATACAGACAAGACCCGTAGTCGGGATCAAACCCAGGTCTCTGGCGCTGCAAGCTTTGTAAGGCAGCAACTCTACCGCTGCGCCACCGTGCCGCGATTTCCTTGGCTATAAACCAAAATGTGCTGTTCTGATGCTATAAAAGGCATTGTACAAATACAAGCTCTTTTTTTCTCATTCAACATCAGTCTGCCCAAGTCATTACCTGTGTGTGTTCGCTGATGTGCTTTCAAAACACCTGAGGATACAAAACATCGATTGCACTGAAGACATTTGAAGGGCTTTTCACCTGTGTGCGAACGTACATGTTGCTTTAGATGGCTTGACTTCTTGAAACCTTTGGTACAGAACTCACACCTAGGTTATGCAAGAGTGGGGGGGGGAAATGTGTAAAATAAGGCACCAGTCTTTTAAATATCTTCAGAAGTAGAGACTAATTAAAGAGAAACATGGGGAAAATAAAAAATTAAAGTGTAAAATACAGATTAAACACATGAAAACCACAAGAAATAGGAACATGTCCATTCAAACCCTCAAACCTATTCTGCCATTGATATCATGACTAATCTAACTGTTGCTTTTTATCCCCACAACCCTTCTTTCTCTTACTGATTAAATATATATCTCAGCTTTGAATATATTCAAGGATTTCGCCTCCAAAGATTCGTAACCCTTTACAGACAAAAAAATATCTTCTATATCTTAGTCTTAAACATACAAACTACTATTTTGATATTATGTCAATTCCCTTTCACAAAGTCAGGCTGACCCTGCGCATGACTTGGATTATGACTTTACACGTGTTTTACTGAAGCCTCCTTCATAACACATTTATTGGCCCAATAATAAACAATGGGTTAACCAGCCTACAGTTGCCATTTTTGTCTCCCGACCTTTTTGTGTAAGGGTACCACATTGACAGTTTTGCAATTGTTCAATTTCTAAGAATTTTTTGAAGTAAATATCTAAAGCATCCACTAACTCTATAGCCACTGCTTTTAAAATACAGATATGCAATTTAATTTCATTGTACCTCGTTTGCATGGCTATTATTAATTCTCCAGTGACAGGTATTATTTCTTGATTTGCACTCTTTCCTATAGCTTGGCTCTGATGCTAATATCACTGCTAACAGCATCTTTTTCCTGCTATATTTACCTCCATCCATACCAACTCTACATTTGATAAGCCTGGATTACCTTTTACAATTGTTCTTTTATCACCATCTGAAACCACACCATCCATTCCCGTCTGTCCCTCCCAAACGTTAAATATCCTTGAATATTAAATTTCCAACATTGATATCCTTCTACCCATCGACTCCGTAATAGACGGCTCAGGCCAGCAGCGGCCTCTTTAGTGCGACTTGTTTTATTATTTTTCTGTCTGGTTAAAAACAGGTACATCTTTGTTATTTTTTGTTAGGGCGGTGTGTTATGGCACCTGAAGAGTGGGGAGGCCTGGGAGGGGGGATCCACCGAACTTTTCCAAATCTCTCCCTGCAGCTGGAAAATTCACCTTTTCTCTTGACTAGCTAACATTGTGTTGGGGGCCGCAACGAAACTCCAACAGGAAAAGCCGGGGACTCTGGTTTCAACTGACCATCGCCGTCGCTCACTGGCCAGTCCGGAACGGGTGGAGCGGAAAGGAGCGCTGTTCCTGCTGCTGCTGCTGCTGCCTTCATCCCGACCGGAGAGTCGGAGGTTGAACGTTAATTCTGTGGACTCCAAAAGCCCGCGGCTACCTGGAGGGAGACCGCTTTTCAGGCTAGCGAGTAATGCCCGACTTCCCCCGCCCGAATTAAGGAGGTCACAGAGCTCCTGGAGCAAATGACACCACTGGGCGCGGCTGTACATGGCCGCGGGACTTTGCGAATTCACGCGACCTGGCTCAACACCCTGACCTCTGGACCTCCACCCTCGTGCTTTAATGGCCGCGGGACAATATAAATCGCCAGCTGGGGGGCTTTGACTTTGAGTGAATCGGGGGGGAGAGTGCAGTGGAGGCGTTTATTTGGCCTTCCATCACAGCGATGTGATGGATGTTTATGTAAATTATGTTGTGTCTTGGGTCTATGTGTTTGTATGTATGGCTGCAGAAACGGCATTTCGTTTGGACCTCAAGGGGTCCAAATGACAATAAATGTATCTTATCTTATCTTATCTTAATAGCCATCAGATCACACCCGTTTATTGCGACTTGTGCTACGATAATGGCAGTAGGTTAAAAACAGGTACATCTTGGAAACACGGTTAGAGCGGTGTTTATGGCACCTGAAGAGTAATCCAGAGGCCTGGACAAACGATCCACCGATTTTCCAAATCGCTCAACAGCAGCTGGAAAATTAAATTTCTCTTGACTAGCTAACATCAATGAGGACGACAATGAAACTACCAAATTCATTCATTTCATCTGACACATCCTGCTCACTGGCATACCTTTGGATAGGAAATGTGCCATCCTCTCCCAGTTGGCCTTCATCCCACACCCAATTCAGTTGAAAGTTAATTATTCTCCAAAATAACCAGTTACATGATGGGTCAATAAATGTTAGGCTAGCGAGTAATGCCCTTATCCCATTAATGAATTAAGGAGGTCACAGTGAAATAGCAAATAACCACAGGGCTGCACTGTACAGTCTATACCTCACAAATTCAGCGACCTGGCTTCAATCCTGACCTTTGGTCCACTCTGTAGAATTTATTTGCCCTGAGTTTGTATTTAGAGGGGGGGGGGGGGGGGGGGGGTTAAAAATCATCATTTATTAAGAAATGGATAGGTGGTTGAGATCTAGGAATTGAAGTTTGAAATTAGCTACAATTGGGTAACTAACTAATAAGCATGCTTTAATTTCAGGTCATCCAAGGCCAAGATCATTTTATATTTGTTTCAGAATGCTTCAATCTATGAGACTGGAGTTTCACTTTCAGAATTCTCTGCAGCATTTTTAAGAAGGTTATGGGCTTTTCCACTGTCCACGATCACAGCTTGGGTCCAAACATCCATAAAAAATCAACAAAGGGAACAAGATGCTAATTGCTCGAGTATAGGAATGTGCTATAGAACAGAAATTTTATTACTTGAGATAACGCAACCGGGTATTTGTGTGTCCATCTAACAACAGAATAGGGGCGGCACAGTGGTGCAGCGGTGAAGTTACATGCCAGAAACACGGGTTCCATTCTGACTATGGCGCTGTCTGTACGGAGTTTATACGTTTTCCCTGTGACCGCGTGGGTTTTCTCTGGGTGCTCCAGTTTCTTCCTACACTCAAAGACGTACGGGTTTGTAGGTTAATTGGCCTAGGTAAAATTGTAAATCATCCCTAGTGGAAAGGATAGTGTTGGTGTACAGGGTGATCAGCGTGAACTCATTGGGCTGAAGTGTGTGTTTCCGTGCTGTGGCTCCAAGTCCAAGTATAAATGGACCATGGTTTGATGACATCAAACAGCATAGTACTCTCAATAGGAATTATGTGGTCATATCCTATCCTAAATACAGCAGGTGATGGCAGAAAACAAGTGTTATCATGAAGACAAGTGTGACACTCATGGTATTATTCTTAGAAACATAGAAAATAGGTGCAGGAGTAGGCATTCGACCCTTCGAGCCTGCACCGCCATTCAATACGATCATGGCTGATCATCCAACTCAGTATCCTGTACCTGCCTTCTCTCCATACCCCCTGATCCCTTTAGCCACAAGGGCCACATCTAACTCCCTCTTAAATATAGCCAATGAACTGGCCTCAACTACCTTCTGTGGCAGAGAATTCCACAGATTCACCACTCTCTGTGTGAATTTTCTTTTCTCATCTCGGTCCTAAAAGACTTCCCCCATATCCTTAAATTGTGACCCCTTGTTCTGGACTCCCCCAACATCGGGAACAATCTTCCTGCATCTAGCCTGTCCAACCCCTTAAGAATTTTGTAAGTTTCTATAAGATCCCCCCTCAATCTTCTAAATTCTAGCAAGTACAAGCCGAATCTTAAGGCGACAAGACCAGCATCTTTGCCATAAACTGGCAAATAATGACTAGCATCTCCGCTGGTCAGTAAAAGAGCCTTTTTGAGATAAATGGATGTTATAAGACTGAATATAAATGCAGTAGATGCCTGTGAGGAAGTGTTCAGCATAATAGAACACAAACGATCCATCCACTGACCTATATGTTCGTCTGACATGGTCCTCATTATCAGAATGGAATGCTGAGCGATGGCTTTGAAGATGCAAGGCTCCTGGTGACGGCTCATGTAATAGTCGTGGGGTCTATAGAATGCACAGAAAAGCAAGAAGTTAAAAATATCAGCCATTACATTTTGCCACATCATTCAATTGTAACAAGTTGGACTGCATCCATTTACAGGGTTATACGATTCAAAATTACAGTACAAGGGAGATTCAGCCATTGCACAAGTGTAAGAATTCTCTCACTTATTTCAATGTAATCTCCTGTTTCTCACATGATCATCAAATCCTTCCAGGGGTGGCACAGTGCAGCACAATGGCGCAGCAGTAGAGTTGCTGCCTTAGGGCACCAGAAACCTCCATTCAATCCTGACTACGGGGGCTGTTTGCACGTTCTCCCTTGGGTTTCCTCCCGGTGCTCCAGTTTCCTCCCACATTCCAACGACATACAAGTTTGTAGATTAATTGGCTTCTGTAAATTGCCCCTAATGTGTATGATAGATCAGCCACGATCATAATGAATCGCGGTGCTGGCTCGAAGGGCCGAATGGCCTCCTGCTGCACCTATTTTCTATGTTTGTAATGTGTGGGTGACGGCTGGTCGGGGCAGACTCAGTGGACCGTTTCCACACTTTATCTCTAAACTAAACTAAACGTATGCTTGGGAGTAATTTATTGCTGTGAATCACCACATCTTTGCGATGTTGGAGGAAGTCAAGAGCATCCAGGAAAAATCCATGACATCACAAGTTAAGCCCTTCTCACGGTGCGAGTCCACCCACGAGTGATCCCGAGTTAAAAGCAAATCAAACTCGTGGTAATCATGTAGAATTAACGTAGCGGGAACGTCGGAACTCGTGGACGTAACTCAGCGACTCAGATTCAGATTCAATTTTAATTGTCAGTGTACAGTACAGAGACAACGAAATGCATTCGTAACGCTCGTAACGCTAACGGCAGGTACTCGGCAAACTTGTTAACTCGTGAACATTTTTCAACATGTTGAAATATTTCCACGAGTCAAATTTACTCTTGAAGGAAAAATTTGAAACTTTTAAACTCGTTGTAATACCGTAGTAGCCCGTGAGTTTACCGTAGTGACTCGTGAGTAACTCATGGGTTTGTCTTGAGTGCCAGAAGTGAAATGTTGAAGATTAGCCAGATCCCGCTAAGTTACTCTAGCTTCTTAATAAATGAATCGTCGGAAGCTCCTTTATGGCGTCTTGCTATTCAGAGTTTTAAGTGCATTTGTACTAACCCGTACAATATGCTTGCCAAAGATAGGAGGCGTTCAGTGGGGAAGTTCACAAGATAAGTTCACAAGTTTAAGAAAGAACTGCAGATGCTGGAAAATCGAAGGTAGACAAAAGTGTTGGAGAAACTCAGCGGGTGCGGCAGCATCTATGGAGCAAAGGAAATAGGCAGAGTTTCGGGCCGAAACCCTTCTTCAGACTGAAGAAGGGTTTTGGCCCGAAACGTTGCCGATTTCCTTCGCTCCATAGATGCTGCCGCACCCGCAAATAAGTTCACAAGCTGCATTGGTAATTAAGACCAGTTATTTTTGTGTGTTATGTAAAATAAATTTATTTCAGGTTCTTTACATCACAAGTATTCTCCTAAAAGGTTACCCACAACTTTACGTTGTAAATGGGTTGGTTTCAGTCCAGCAAAAACACACAAGTCCTTAATGACATTTCTAAGAAACACAGCAAGAGAGTGTGAGATGTAGATGGGATATGACTCCAATTTTTAACTAACCCCTGTGTTCGTGTATTCATATTTTTCCACTAAATTATGGTATTTACACCGGATGATAGTCTACCGTACAATATAGGAAAACATTCTCATATTTACAATTAAGGGCCAATTGTATTTGGGTTTTTAATAAAAACTCAGTTTACCCGAGTTCAAATTGAAACTTGGGCCAGGCGCTGGGAAACTCTAGGACGCCACTGCTGAAGAAAACATCTGAGCTTTGTCTTTCATTCAGAGGTTCGCGGACAGGCTAGCTGGGGTGACTGTAGGGCTCTGAAAACTATGTTTCCCAGGGCTGGGGTGAGTGTGGAAGGGGTGGTTTCTGGGCATATCTACCCAATCAGCAATGTTTTGAGCCACTGCTTTTAATACAGTTTAAAGTCGTGAAGGTGGGACGGCTGCTCGGTCAGACATACTGGGTGAGTAGAGAGGCACACACTGCTATCCCTCTGGTCTACAGACCTTGCTGTCGGGGGAAAAATAACATTAATGTTCAATTTAACTAATCTTTTTGTTAGAAGTTTACCAACGTTTTGATGAGAGATAAATTAAGGGAATAAAACAATCTTACTAGACACAAATAGCTGGAGTAACTCAGCCAAGCCGGCAGCATCTCTGGAGAGAAGGGTCGAAATGTTTTTTCAGTCTGAAGAAGGGACTCAACCAGAAACGTCACCCATTCCTTCTCTCCAAAAATGCTGCATGTCCCGCTGAGTTACTCCAGCATTTTGTGTCTATTATCAGTGCAAAGCCAGCATCTGCAGTTCCTCCCAACACAAAACAGCCTATGCCTTTCAATGATTGATGCCAGACCTTGAACAAATGCAGTTCAAATGGACTTTTGAATGCAATTTTGAAAGGATTGTTTCTTGAAACAAACTGCTCTAAAAGTTTGAAGGAAGGAATTGCAGATACTAGTTTAAACCAAAGATAGACACAAAATGATGGACTAACTCAGCTGGTCAGGCAGCATCTCTGGAGAAAAGAAATAGGTGATGTTTCGGGTTGAGATCGTTCTTCAGGCTGGGTCTTTTTATAGTGAAAACAAAACTGCATGACATCATTTTTACCACGCGATGATTTTTCCACACGTCGGTAGTCGTTGGCTCAAAAGTAACTCGGGAGAGGAATTTGGTAACTTGGGAGGGGAACTTGGTACATCGCAGAAATGAGAAGTAAAGGGCAAATTTAGATATACACGTGGGAACTTGTTTAAAGTCGTGAACATAAACTTGGAACCTCGTAGACAACCACAAGTTTGATTTTTTCTTTCACTTGGGATCACTCGTGGGTGGACTCGCAGCGTGAGACAGGGCCTTTAGGATACAGACACTCCACACAGAGAGCATCGGTTATGATTGAAGCAGAGTGACTGGAGCTGTGCGGCAGCAGCATTGCCTGTGTATCACTGTGTTGCCCTACTATTATTTCACAATTATAGATTGGAAGATGTATGTGGAAAAAACTCATAGGAGCATACAAATTTATGAAGTTTTGCAGGTAGCTAATAAAGATTTGGATGGTTGACATTACTGAGTATATCACACTGTTCATACCCAAATACCAAAACACTAAGTGATGCAGCTCAACCGAACAGAAGTTCAGTCATTAATGCTCAAAGTACCTCAGCATTTGGGAATGGGAATCATTGCCTAACACCATTGCCCCGCGCGGCTGGAACGGCTGCGGGACTTTGCGAGCGCACACCGGGGGCTCCAACATCAAGACCCGGTGTGCGACCTCGCACCACCCGGCGTGGCTTCAATGGCCGCGGGACAATCGCCATCGCCAGCCGGGGGCTTTGACTTTGACTGTGACATCGGGGGGGGGGGGAGAGTGCAGTGGAGAGATAAGTTTTTTTGGCCTTCCATCACAGTTATGTGATGGATGTTTATGTTAAATGTAATTATGTTGTGTCTGGGGTCTATTTGTGTGTAATGTATGGCTGCAGAAACGGCATTTCGTTTGGACCCCCAGGGGTCCAAATGACAATTAAATTGACTCTTGACTCTTGACTCTCTTGGGTGACTAATCAACATATATATTGAGCCACCCAATTTGGTAGCAGCACTGAAGAGGAGGATTTCCTGGAATGTATACGGGATAGTTTTTTAAACCAAAATGTAGAAGAACCGACTAAAGGACTGGCTATCCTAGACTGGGTATTGTGTAATGAGGAAGGGTTAGTTAGCAATCTTGTTGTGCAAAGCCCCATGGGGAAAAAGTGACCATAACATGGTGGAATTCTGCATTAGGATGGAAAGTGACATGGTTAATTCAGAGACTAAGGTCCTGAACTTAAAGAAAGGAGACTTTGAAGGCATGAGACGGGAATTGGCTAGGATAGACTGGCAAATTATACTTGAAGGGTTGACGTTGGAGATGCAACAGAAAAGTCTTAAAGACCGCATGGATGAACTCCAAAAATTGTTCATCCCTGTCTGGCGAAAAAATAAAACGGGGAAGGCGGCTCAAACGTGGCTAATGAGGTAAATCAAGGATTATGTTAAATCCAAGGAAAAGGCATATAAATTGGCCAGAGGAAACATCAAACCAGAGGACTGGGAGAAATTTAGAAGGGGGTAATTAAGAGGAGGGAAAAAAAGAGCACAAAATAAACCTTGGAGGGAATATAAAAACTAACTCTAAAAGCTTCTTTAGAAGGAAAAGATTAGTGAAGCCAAATGTAGGTCCCTTACAATCAGAGACAGGTGAATTTATAATGGGAAACAAAGAAATTTTGTTCTGGAGATTCTGGAGTAGTTCCTGAAGATTGGTGGGTAGCAAACGTAACCCCACTTTTTAAGAAGGGAGGGAGAGAGAAAAGGGGAATTACAGACCAGTTAGTCTAACATCGGTAGTGGGGAAACTGCTAGAGTCAGTTATTAAAGATGGGATAGCAGCACATTTGGAAAGTGGTGAAATCATTGGACAAAGTCAGCATGGATTTACGAAAGGTAAATCATGTCTGACGAATCTTATAGAATTTTTCGAGGATGTAACTAGTAGCGTGGATAGGGGAGAACCAGTGGATGTGGTGTATCTGGACTTCCAGAAGGCTTTCGACAAGTCCCACATAAGAGATTAGTATACAAACTTAAAGCACAAGGCATTGGGGGTTCAGTATTGATGTGGATAGAGAACTGGCTGGCAAACAGGAAGCAAAGAGTAGGAGTAAACGGGTCCTTTTCACAATGGCAGGCAGTGACTAGTGGGGTACCCCAAGGCTCAGTACTGGGACCCCAGCTATTTACAATATATATTAATGATCTGGATGAGGGAATTGAAGGCAATATCTCCAAGTTTGCGGATGACACTAAGCTGGGGGGCAGTGTTAGCTGTGAGGAGGATGCTAGGAGACTGCAGGGTGACTTGGATAGGCTGGGTGAGTGGGCAAATGTTTGGCAGATGCAGTATAATGTGGATAAATGTGAGGTTATCCATTTTGGTGGCAAAAACAGGAAAGCAGACTACTATCTAAATGGTGGCCGATTGGGAAAGGGGGAGATGCAGCGAGACCTGGGTGTCATGGTACACCAGTCATTGAAGGTAGGCATGCAGGTGCAGCAGGCAGTAAAGAAAGCGAATGGTATGTTAGCTTTCATTGCAAAAGGATTTGAGTATAGGAGCAGAGAGGTTCTACTGCAGTTGTACAGGGTCTTGGTGAGACCACACCTGGAGTATTGCGTACAGTTTTGGTCTCCAAATCTGAGGAAGGACATTATTGCCATAGAGGGAGTGCAGAGACGGTTCACCAGACTGATTCCTGGGATGTCAGGACTGTCTTATAAAGAAAGACTGGATAGACTTGGTTTATACTCTCTAGAATTTAGAAGATTGAGAGGGGATCTTATAGAAACTTACAAAATTCTTAAGGGGTTGGACAGGCTAGATGCAGGAAGATTGTTCCCGATGTTAGGGAAGTCCAGGACAAGGGGATTAAGGATAAAGGGGAAATCCTTTTAAAACCGAGATGAGAAGAACTTTTTTCACACAGAGAGTGGTGAATCTCTGGAACTCTCTGCCACAGAGGGTAGTTGAGGCCACTTCATTGGCTATATTTAAGAGGGAGTTAGATGTGGCCCTTGTGGCTAAGGGGATCAGGGGGTATGGAGAGAAGGCAGGTACGGGATACTGAGTTGGATGATCAGCCATGATCATATTGAATGGCGGTGCAGGCTCGAAGGGCCGAATGGCCTACTCCTGCACCTAATTTCTATGTTTCTATGTTTCTAAATGGCAGAACAGTTAAACGAGTACTTTGGTTCTGTCTTCACTAAAGAAGACACAAATAATCTCCCAGAAATACTAGGGGACCAAGGATCTAGTGGAGGGAGGAACTGAAGGGAATCAACATTAGTCAGGAAATGGTGTTATGTAAACTGTTGGGACTGATGGCAGATAAATCCCAAGGGCCTGGTGGTCTGCATCTCAGAGTACTCAAGGAGGTGGCCCTAGAAATAGTGGATCATTTTCCAAAGTTCTCTCGACTCTGGATCAGTTTCTGTGGACTGGAGGAAGTCGATATAACCCCACTTTATAAGAAAGGAGGGAGAGAGAAAACTGGGATTTATAGACCAGTTAGCCTTACATCAGTACTGGGGAAGTTTCTTGTTAAAGATGTTACAGCGGTGCATTTGGAAAGCAGTGATAGGATCTGTAAAAGTCAGCATGGATTTATGAAGTGGAAATCATGCTTGACTAATCTTCTGGAATTTTTTTGAGGATGTCACAAGTAGAATGGATAAGGGAGAGCCATTGGATGTGGTGTATCTGGACTTTCAAAAAGCCTTTGACAAGGACCCACACAAGAGAATAGTGTGCAAAATGAGAGCACATGGTATTGGGGGTAGGGTATTGACATGGAGAATTGGTTGGCAGACAAGAAGCAAAGAGTAGGAATTAACGGGTCCTTTTCAGAAGCAGTAACTAGTGGAGTGCCGCAAGGCTTGGTGCTGGGACCCCAGTTATTTACAATGTATATTAATGATTTAGCCGAGGGAATTAAATGTGACATCTCCAAGTTTATGAATGATACAAAGCTGGGTGGCAGTGTGAGCTGCGATAAGGATGCTATGAGGCCTCAGGGTGACTTAGATAGGTTGGGTGAGTGTGCAGATGCATGGCAAATGCAGTATACTGTGGATAAATGTGAGGATATCCACTTTGGTGGCAAGAACAGGAAGGCAGATTATTATCTGAATGGTGTCAGATTAGGAAAGGGGGAGGTGCAATATGATCTGGGTGTGCTTGTACATCAGTCACTGAAAGTAAGCATGCAGGTACAGCAGACGGTGAAGAAAGCTAATGGCATGTGGCCTTCATTGCGAGAGGATTTGAGTTTAGGAGCAAGGAGGTCCTACTGCAGTTGTACAGGGCCCTGGTGAGACCACACCTGTAGTAATGTGTGCAATTTTGGTCTCCTAATTTAAGGAAGGACATTAGTGCTATTGAGGGAATGCAGCGTAGGTTCACCAGGTTAACATATGGTGAAAGAATGGGTCGACTGGGCTTGTATTCACTGGAATTTAGAAGAATGAGAGGGGATCTTATAGAAACATATAACATTCTTAAAGGATTGGAAAGGCTATATACAAGAAAAATGTTACCGATGTTGGGGGAGCCCAGAACTAGGGGGTCACAGTTTAAGAAAAGGGGTAGGCCATTTAGGACTGAGATGAGGAAAAACTTCTTCATCCAGAGAGTTGTGAATCTGTGGAATTCTCTGCCACAGAAGGCAGTGGAGGCCAATTCACTGGATGGTTTCAAGAGAGTTAGATTTAGCTCTTGGACCTAAAGGAATCGAGGGACATGGGGAAAAAGCAGTATTGATTTTAGATGATCAGCCATGATCATATTGAATGGCAGTGCTGGCTCGAAGGGCAGAATGGCCTACTCCTGCACCCATTTTTCTATGTTTCTAATATCCAAATTTACAAAAGCTCTGTGTGTAGAAAAATTGTTTCCGCAATTCTCCACTAAACAATCAAAATTCCCTCATTCAGAATTCCCCAACCATTGAAAATTGCTTCTTAGTGCCTGATTATTAGATTATTTTAACGTTTTGGTCAGATCATTCATATCTTCT